>NC_058522.1:348115028-348740028 GCF_904849725.1 Hordeum vulgare subsp. vulgare | reverse complement strand
CAAAACTAACTCGATTACATGATAGATCTCATCCTACTCATCACCGCCCAGCGAGCCTATGAATAGATTACTCATGAACGATGAAGAGCTTCATGGAATTGGAGAGGGAAGCAGGTTGATGATGACGATGGCGACGATTTCCCCTCTCCGGAGCCCAAAACGGACTCCAGATCTGCCCTCCAAATGAAGAACAGGATGTGGCGGCGCCTCCGTATCGCAAACGCGATGAAATCTTCTCTTCCGATTTTTTCCGGGACGAAAGGGAATAAATAGAGCTGAGTTTGGGGGCGGCAGAGCCACATGGGCCCCACAAGCTTGGTTGTCGCGGCCTAGGGGGTGGCCGCGGCAACAGGGCTTGTGGCCCACTAGCCCGTCCCATCCGGTGGATCTTTGCGCACGTATTTTTCATATTTTCCAGAAATATTCTCCGTAAATTTTTAGGACGTTCCGAGAACTTTCATTTCTGCACAAAAACAACACCATGGCAATTCTGCTGAAAGCAGCGTCAGTCCGGGTTAGTTCCATTCAAATCATGCAAGTTAGAGTCCAAAACAAGGGCAAAAGAGTTTGGAGGAGTAGATACGATGGAGACGTATCACTTACCTCAAGGGTAATGTCAACAATAATAATTCATGAATGCTTATCTCCAAGTTGACATATGAATGTAGATCTTTCCCTAGCATATGACGTTAGCCAAGATAAAGGAGAAACAAGGAATTGGTGAAGATCACCATGACTCTTTCAAGGGCAAAAAGTAAAGGTACAAGATAGGCCCTTCGCAGAGGGAAGCAGAGGTTGTCATGCACTTTTGAGGCTTGTAAGTGTGTCTTTTTAGTGCGGAGGAACGTCACTTTATATTGCCTCCTGTGATAAAGAACTTTATTATGCAGTCTGTCGCTTTTATGTCTTCCTCATCACAGGTTCGTACAAAGCTTATTTTCCACACACTAATAGATCATACATATTAGGGAGCAATTCTTATTGCTTGCACCGATGACAACTTACTTGAGGGATCTTATTCAATCCATAGGTAGGTATGGTGGATTCTCATGGCAAAACTGGGTTGAAGGTTTATGGATGCACAAGTAGTATCTCTACTTGGTGCGGGAGTTTTGGCTAATATGAGGTGGAAGCAATCGTCACATGCTAAGGGATCTCTAATCATGTAACATTGTTCGGAACCAAGCAAACACAATTCATTATGTTGTCTTCCTTGTCCAACATCTACTTCTAAGCATGCAATAGTTTAGTCAGTGTTCACAATCATAGATGGTATCAAAGATGATGTATTTATATGTGAACCTCTCCTTTATCACTTCCATTTAATTGCAACAATGACCAAGGTCTACGTTTGTCTACCCTCAACAAGTTTCAATCAACATTCTTTTTATATGTGAAGCCATCACTTTCCATAAGATCATTACATGATCTTTCATGCTTTTGTTCTTTTCTCACTCTTTCGATTATGGCAAGAGGCAAAGCCCTCAACTAGCACACTCTTTATTATATGGCTCACGAGCTCGAATACATCGAGGGTGACACAAAGCAAAACTCAAGACTAAAACACTAAGACTTTTAATCTACTAGAGAAAAAGAAAACTGAAAAGGAACAAACTAAAACAAAGGTAAAGGCAAAAGATGTGATGGTGATACGACACCGGGGCAACTCCCCCAAGCTTGGAACAAGCCAAGGGGATTGCCCATACCCATGCTGAGTTCTCTTCTTTTGGAGGTGATGGTGGTGGAGTTGTTGCAGAGGTCTTGAGCTTGTTCAATTTCCACCTGAGCATAAAATTCTGCTCCCTCACATCATCATTTTCCTCTTCAAGCTTCAACACCCTTTGGCATAATTCCTGCTTACTCTCCTGCAAGAAACGAGAAGGGATAAACAGAGTCTTAGGTTTCTTCCTTGAGTCAGGGAGGCTCGACTTCTTGAACTTCACATGTGTGTGTCCAAGTTGAGGTAGAGGAGTCTCCTCCTCATCGGAACATGTTTATTCCTTCCCCTTGGGATCATAATCTTCTTCCTCATCAGTGGTCCAGCCATAAGGATCCAAGTCCCCATAGACCTTGGGGTTAGCAAGGTAATCTACCACAGAGCTCTCCCCTTCCGAATCTTGAGAAGTCACCTTGCCCTAAATCTGCGGCACAAAACAGGCTCAAAATGAAAACAGAGGAAATTTGCGTGATACGAGGGTCAGACCTTTCGGGAGAATATATAATGATTTTTTCCACACTAGAAGGAGTACTCCGCACGAAAACGGAGTCCGGGAGGCACACGAGGTGGCCACAAGCCCCCCAGGCGTGGCCAGGGGGTGGGCCCGCTCCTGGCAGGCTTGTCGCCTCCTCGCGCACTTTCCGCAGTACTTCAAAATTTTCTATTTTGCAAAAATTCCAAAACAGAGAAAAATTCCTACTCGAAGAGTTTTGGAGTCTGTTTTCTTACCGAATCACATACCTCTTCGTTTTCGGAGTCTGAAACAGGCTGATAAATATCCCTTAGGTATTCTTCCGGAGTTATGGTATTGATAATATTGCTGTCAACATTTATGGGAGTACCTCAGATATAATGCTTGATTCTCTACCCATTTACAACTCTCGGACAATTACCTTCCGTGTTGTTAATTGATAGCACCGGAACGATATACTTCCTCAACAATATAGGGACCTTCCCATTTAGAGAGAAGCTTGCATGCAAAAAATCTTAAACGAGAATTATATAGCAAGACATAATCACCTACATTGAACTCATGCTTTTGTATCCTCTGATCATGCCATCTCTTAACCTTTTCTTTGAACAACTTGGCATTTTCATATGTCCGAGCTCTCCATTCATCAAGCAAGCTAATGTCAAATAACCTCTTCTCACCAAAAAGTTTGAAATCGAAGTTCAGCTCTTTGATTGCCCAATAAGCTTTATGCTCTAGCTCAAGAGGTAAATGACATGCTTTACCGTACACCATTTTGTATGGAGACATGCCCATGGGATTCTTATAGGCAGTTCTATAAGCCCACAGTGCATCGTCAAGCTTCTTAGACCAATTCTTTCTAGACCTGTTGACAGTCTTTTGCAGAATTAGTTTAATCTCTCTATTGCTTAGCTCTACTTGACCACTAGACTGAGGGTGATAGGGAGACGCAATTCTATGGTTGACATCGTACTTAGCAAGTGTTTTACGGAAAGCACCATGAATGAAATGTGAACCACCGTCGGTCATTAGATATCTAGGGACTCCAAATCTAGGGAAAATAACTTCTTTAAGCATCCTGATAGAAGTGTTGTGATCAGCACTACTAGTGGGGATAGCTTCTACCCACTTAGTGACGTAATCAACAGCAACTAGGACATGAGTATACCCGTTGGATTTTGGAAAAGGTCCCATATAATCAAAGCCCCAAACATCAAATGGTTCAATGACAAGTGAATAGTTCATAGGCATTTCCTGACTTTTACCGATATTACCTATTCTTTGACATTCGTCACAAGACAAGACAAACTTACGGGTATCCTTGAAGAGAGTGGGCCAATAGAAACCTGATTGCAATACCTTGTGTGCAGTTCTATCTCCCGCATGGTGTCCTCCGTAGGCCTCGGAGTGACACTTCTGTAGGATCTGTCCCTGTTCATGTTCAGGTACACAATGTCTAATAACACCATCTACTCCTTCCTTATAAAGGTGAGGATCATCCCAAAAGTAATGTCTCAAGTCAAAGAAGAATTTCTTCTTTTGCTGGTATGTGAAACTAGGTGGTATATATTTGGCAACGATATAGTTTGCATAATCAGCCTACCACGGTGCACTACGTGAAGCTATCATCAATAGGTTGTGGGTCATCAAGAATGTTCTCCAACCTAGACAAGTTATCTGCTACTGGGTTATCAACACCCTTCCTATCGACAACATGCAAATCAAATTCTTGTAGCAAGAGAACCCATCTGATAAGTCTAGGTTTAGCGTCTTTCTTCTCCATGAGGTACTTAATAGCAGCATGATCAGTGTGAATAGTGACTTTGGAATCAACTATGTAGGACCTGAACTTTTCACATAAAAACACGACTGCTAAAAATTCCTTTTCCGTAGTAGCATAGTTTCTTTGGGCAGTGTCTAGAGTTTTACTAGCATAGTGAATAACATTCAACTTCTTATCAACTCTTTTCCCTAGGACAGCACCAACAGCATAACCGCTAGCATCACACATGATTTCAAAAGGTAAGTTCCATTCAGGTGGTTCAACAATAGGTGGAGTTATCAAAGCCTTCTTAAGTGTTTCGAAGGCTTCCTCACAATCATCATCAAATACAAAATGAATATCCTTTTGCAAGAGATTGGTAAGAGGCCTAGAAATCTTAGAGAAGTCTTTAATGAACCTCCTATAGAAACCATCATGACCAAGGAAACTTCTTATACCTTTGATATCTGTGGGGTATGGCATTTTCTCGATTGCATCAACCATAGCCTTATCGACTTCAATACCTCTTTTAGAAATTTTATGTCCTAAGACGATGCCTTCATTAACCATAAAGTGGCGCTTCTCCCAATTCAAGACAAGATTGGTGTCTTTACATCTCTGCAAGACTCGATCAAGGTTGTTGAGGCAATCATCAAAAGAAGACCCGTAAACGGAGAAGTCATCCATGAAAACCTCGACAATCTTTTCACAAAAGTCAGAGAATATAGCCATCATACATCTTTGAAAGGTGCTAGGTGCATTACATAAGCCAAAAGGCATACGTCTATAAGCATAGGTACCGAAAGGGCAGGTGAAAGTGGTTTTCTCCTGAAGAGATTGTGCAACTGGTATTTGGGAGAAACCGGAATAACCGTCTAGAAAGCAGAGGTGTGTGTGTTTAGACAGTCTTTCTAGCATTTGGTCGATAAAAGGCAAAGGGTAATGATCTTTCCTAGTGTCTTTATTCAATTTCCTAAAATCGATCACCATCCTATAGCCAGTAATAATCCTCTTGGGATCAATTCATCCTTCTCATTAAGGACAACGGTAATACCTCCCTTCTTACGGACGCAATGCACCGAACTCACCCAATCACTATGAGCAACATGATAGATGATACCTGCTTCCAGGAACTATAGTATTTCTTTTCTCACTACTTCTTTCTTCTTAGGATTTAATCTCCTTTGATGATCAGCAACTGGTTTAGAATCATGATCAGTTTTAATCTTGTGCTGGCATAGAGTGGGACTAATGCCCTTAAGATCATCAAGAGTATATCCAATAGCAGCACGGTGCTTTCTCAGAGTTTTTAGTAACTTCTTTTCTTCATGCTTTGAGAGGCTAGCACTAATAATAACAGGATATATATCTTTTTCATCAAGATAAGCATACTTAAGAGTATCAGGCAACTATTTAAGCTTGAACAAAGGATCACCCTTTGGTGGGGGTGGATCCCCAAGCAGTTCAACAGGCAAATTATTCTTAAGGATAGGATATTGTTCTAAGACAACCCTATCTATCTCATCCCTTTCATCCATATGCATATCATTTTCATGCTCAAGCAAATATTGCTCTAAGGGATCAGTAGGAGGCACGGCAATAGAAGCCAATGCAATAGTTTCATCCTTACTGGGCAACTCTTTTCCATGAGGTTGTCTACCAAACTTGGAGGAACTGAACTCATGTGATACACCTTCAAAGCCAACAGTGACAGTTTGCTTCTCACAGTCAATATGAGCATTGACGGTATTGAGAAAAGGTCTGCCAAATATGATGGGACAAAAGCTATCTTGAGTGGTAGCAAGAACGAGGAAATCAGCAGGATACTTCGTTTTACCACACAAGACTTCAACATGCCTAACAATTCCCACAGTGCAGATAGTATCTCTATTGGCAAGCTGAATAGTGACATCAATAGGTTCTATCTCAGCAGGTGCAATCTCGTCTTTGATTTCATCATATAAGGATTGAGGTATTGCACTAACACTAGCACCCACGTCACATATACCATGATAGAAATGATCTCCTATCTTAACAGAAACAACAGGCGTGCCAACAACAGGCCTATGTTTATCTCTAGCGTGAGGTTTAGCAATTCTAGCAGCATCTTCACAGAAGTGAATGTTATGGCCATCAACATTGTCGGACAGGAGATCTTTGATAATAGCAATGCTAGGTTCAACTCTAATTTTCTTAGGGGGTGTAGGTGTTCTAATGTAGCCTCTACGTATCACAGTTGAAGCTTTAGAATTATCCTTTTATCGTAACAGGGAAAGGTGATTCTCAATGTAAGCACTAGGAACAATAGGATCATTATAGGCAATGAATTTCTCTTCAACTGGATTGGGTTTAACTACATTGACTTCTAAGGGAGGATGATATTTAAACCACTTCTCTTTGGGGAGATCTATATGAGCAGCAAATGATTCACACAATTAAGCTACTATCTCAGAGTCAAGTCCATACTTAGCGCTAAAATCACAAAAGGTATTTGTCTCAAGAAAGGATTTAACGCAATCAAACTTGAAATTCATACATGAGTCCTTACCTTCTTCAAGATCCCAATCTTCAGAGTCGCGTTTAATTCTTTCCAATAAATTCCATTTGAAGTCAATATCTCTCTTCATAAAAGAACCGGTACAAGAAGTGTCAAGCATGGTGCGGTCATCATGAGAAAGCCGAGCATAGAAGTTAGGAATGATAATTTCTCTCGAAAGCTCATGGTTTGGGGGCATGAATATAACATTGATTTAAGCCTCCCAAAGCTTGAGCAATGTTTTCTCTGTCACGAGGCCAAAAATTATAAATATAATTCTGATCACGATGTACTAGATGCATAGGATAAAACTTTTGATGAAATTCCAATTTCAACTGATTGTAGTTCCATGATCCAGTACCATCACATAGCCTATACCATGTCAACGCCTTATCCCTCAAAGATAAGGGAAAGACCTTCTTCTTGACCTCATCCTCAGGCAAACCTGCAAGCTTAAATAAACCACAAACTTCATCTACATAGATTAGATGCAAGTCTGGATGTGATGTTCCATCTCTTGTAGAAGGATTAGCCATCAGTTTCTCAAGCATACCCGAAGGAAATTCAAAGCAAATATGTTCAGTAGGTGCAGCAGGTTGAGGAGCAACTCTTTGTGCTTCCGTTCAAGGTGAAGATACCCCGAACAAGCCCCTCAAAGGATTAGTTTCCATAATGACAAGTGACAATAAATTTCCGCACACTATATGAATGTTTCCTTACCAAGTTCCACTTACCAAAGGTGCTTCACTCCCCGACAACGGCGCCAGAAAAGAGTCTTGATGACCCACAAGTATAGGGGATCTATCGTAGTCCTTTCGATAAGTAAGAGTGTCGAACCCAACAAGGAGCAGAAGGATCTGACAAGTGGTTTTCAGTAAGGTAATATCTGCACGCACTTAAATTGTCGGTAACAAGTAGTTGTGTGACAAGATGATTCGTAGCAAGTAGCAAGTAACGAAAGTAGCAACGGTGCAGCAAAGTGGCCCAATCCCTTTTGTAGCAAGGGAAAAACCTGGACAAAGTCTTATAGGAGGAAAAACGCTCCCGAGGACACATGGGAATTTCTGTCATGCTAGTTTTCATCATGTTCATATGATTCACGTTCGTTACTTTGATAGTTTGATATGTGGGGGGACCGGCGCTTGGGTACTGCCCTTACTTGGACAAGCATCCCACTTATGATTAACCCCTCTCGCAAGCATCCGCAACTATGAAAGAAGAATTAAGACAAATTCTAACCATAACATTAAACTAGTGGATCCACATCAGCCCCTTACGAAGCAACGCATAAACTAGGGTTTAAGATTCTGTCACTCTAGCAACCCATCATCTACTAACTACTTCCCAATGCCTTCCTCTAGGCCCAAATAATGGTGAAGTGTTATGTAGTCGACGTTCACATAACACCAATAGAGGAAAAACAACATACAACACATCAAAATATCGAACGAATACCAAATTCACATGACTACTATTAGCATGACTTATCCCATGTCCTCAGGAACAAAAGTAATTACTCACAAAGCATAATCATATTCATGACCAGAGAGGTAATGAGTAGCATCAAGGATCTGAACATAAACTCTTCCACCAAATAATCCAACTAGCATCAACTACAAAGAGTAATTAACACTACTAGCAACCTTACAAGTTCCAATCGGAGTCGCGAGACGGAGATTGGTCACAAGAGATGAACTAGGGTTTGGAGATGAGATGGTGCTGAAGAAGATGTTTATGGTGATTAGTCCCCTCCGATGAGAGGTGTGTTGGTGATGACGATGGCGACGATTTTCCCCTCCGGGAGGGAAGTTTCCCCGGCAGGATTGTAGCGACCCGACTCAAGACGAGTCAAGCCTGTGTGTATCTGTGCCATCCCTGGATCAGTATGCTGGCACACACAGTACATCAATGTATATATCAAAGTGCAATCACATGGAACTAGCGTAAAACTGATACATGCCTTAAATATCTCAGCGGAAGCAGTCAAGGGAGCGGAGTCCCAATGAACACCTGGTGTTCATTGGGACTCCGCTCCCTTGACTGCTTCCGCTGAGATATTTAAGGCATATATCAGTTTTACGCTAGTTCCATGTGATTGCACTTTGATATGCTTCCGCTGAGATATTTAAGGTATATATCAGTTTTACGCTATTTCCATGTGATTGCACTTTGATATATCAAAGTGCAATCACATGTGATATGCTTCCGCTGAGATATTTAAGGTACATATCAGTTTTACGCTATTTCCATGTGATTGCACTTTGATATATACATTGATGTACTGTGTGTGCCAGCATACTGATCCAGGGATGGCACAGATACACAGAGGCTTGACTCTCATTGGGACTCCGCTCCCTTGACTGCTTCCGCTGAGATATTTAAGGTATATATCAGTTTTACGCTATTTCCATGTGATTGCACTTTGATATATACATTGATGTACTGTGTGTACCAGCATACTGATCCAGGGATGGCACAGATACACAGATGCTTGACTCGTCTTGAGTCGGGTCGCTACAGAAATGGTATCAGAGCACATGTGGACTATAGGACGTGACCCTAGAAACTGGAAATTTCTTAGGATAGGATCTCTCAAAAATCTTATTTTCGAGAACATCTTTCACTCCTCATCTCTTCTGTTTTCATCAAATGTTCTCTCTCACCTCAAATAGTTAGACAATACCCTTACCCCTTTGACCTCATGAAGAATCAATGGAGTTCTACTTCAAAGTAAAGAGGATTTCACCATGCGTTTGAAGAATTGAAGCTACACCAATTGAAGACTCTCAAGACCCGAAGAATTCGAAGACCCTGAAGCGTTCGAATATTTATATGACCATTAGAAGTCCAAACCCCTGTTATATACCCACGTTAGTTATGATGATTTGTGAGCCGTCATTGGTGTGTGTTTTCCGACGGCCACAACTAAAACCTATTCTCAAAAATATTGTTTGTATTGTGTGTATCTCCCTCTCTTACCCGTCTCATCCCCAAAACCTCAACCCTACCAGATGGAGTATGAAGCTGGACTTGTAGTCTTTGGACCAATGACCCAGTTGGAGGCTGATATATGGATTCAAAACATGGAGAACCACTTCGGGAGTAACTTGATCTCAAGGAAGTATGAAGTGGAACACGCTCTTCAGTACTTTACACAAAGTGCTGCTATCTGGTGGAAAATGCACCATGCCATACAAGGATTTAGTGGAGCAGAAACCTGGGACGAATTCAAGAAGACTTTGTTAAGATCTCGTCTTATTCAGAAGTGCTATGATAACCCGAAGAAGAAGACTTGTGCATGCAAGATCTGTGTAGAAATAGGACACACCCAGGAAGAACACAAGGATGGATGCACTCATTGTGAAGAAAATCACCCAGCTGAGGAATGCCCAACTAGTCAGGTGACTTGTTTCTTGTGTGAAGGAACCACCCACTACCCAGCTCAGTGTCACATTTACCCCAAGGTGCAACAAGTTGTCAAGCAGCAGAAAGATGCAGTGAAGTAAACCCTCAAGAAGAAGATTCTAGAAGAACCTGTGATGAACGAAAATATTGAAGACCCTGATGGACAAGGTCTGACCAAAATTTTCTCCAATGCATGCTACTCATGTGGAGAAGAAGGACATTATTCATAGGACTGCACGAAGAGAAGCCAAGAGTATCTGGGAAACTTCCCGACGGAAGAAGTGGAGTTTGATCCACTTGAAATAGAAGAACTTGCCAAAATAAAGGAGTCCGGAAAGAAGAAAACGTACCCTCGGAAGAACCAAATCTCTGCAGACATAGACCTGAGTCATGTCAGATGTTACAAGTGTATGAAATTTGGCCACCACAAATACATGTGTTCAGGAAGGAAGCCGGGAACCCAAGGAGCAAAGGCAAACACTAAGACACCTTGAGACTTGTCAGAAATCATTTGCTTTTGTTGCAAGGAAGCAGGACATGTTGCTAGCGATTGTCCGCAAAGGAAGAAAGCTAGAATGGAGTAGTTAAGTTTTGACCAGGGCAATAAGTGTGATCCGAAGCACTATTGTTTTTCATTGAGATCATGGAGTGAAATTTTTGTAACAGAAGTCCCTGAGATTGTAATAACATCATGAATAAATCGAATTTATTGTCTCATGATTGAATATGTTGAAATTGTATGCGTTGTTTCTCTTCGAACAAAGATCTCTGAACAATTATGAGGATATGAGAAAATATGGTCTATGCAGGCATGAGTATAACTCATTTAAGTGTGGTAGCAATCGGTAAAACCCACAGGATCCACTGAGAAGGAATGTACCAAGGAGACATATACATTCCTCTGAGATACCTATTTACTGACACCTGTAGATGAAAACTCTCTACGAGTCATTCCTCAAGGGCCCAGAAACGATCATGACCCTGACCAGTGATCATGATTACCCGAAAATCCTGAAGGACATGATGAAGCACATTCATCTTGAAGGAGATGCAGTCTACAAAGGCTACCCATTCATGGAAAGTGGAGTAGAACTTTGGTACGTGGAAGTACACCTCCACCATGTGAAAGGAGTTTGTCCAAAGACTATGGGGCAATACTTTTTCATTTCACGTGTACCACGAGCAACCTTCTTTGATGCTGTTCATGAAGCTGCCATGGAAGCCATACGTCAGATCGGAGAAATACTTGAAGCAAGACTCCGTCATACCCAGGAATACCTGAGTGAAGTACGTGCGGAGATGATGGATATGAAGCTCATGGCCACCATGATGAAGCAAAAGATGGATGATTTCAAGGAGCACCTCGGAAAGTTCGAGTGGAACTAAGGTACCTCCAAGAGAGGCAGATGAGTAAAGTTGGCAGAAATGCTTGACCATACGGAACAATGTGGATGGCAGCATTTGTAATAGAGTACTTTTGAATTGGAGTTTTTGTAGCGACCCGACTCAAGACGAGTCAAGCCTGTGTGTATCTGTGCCATCCCTGGATCAGTATGCTGGCACACACAGTACATCAATGTATATATCAAAGTGCAATCACATGGAAATAGCGTAAAACTGATATATACCTTAAATATCTCAGCGGAAGCAGTCAAGGGAGTGGAGTCCCAATAAACACCAACGGCGAGTTGAGTGTAGACCGTAACCCTGAATCGTACTCTTACTCGTCGAAGAAAAATATCTGCAACATAAGACGTTGCAGCCGTGTAGGTCAGCATATTGAATATGCTGGCAAGTCACATAAGAGAGGGGTGAAAAGCAATCATCTATACTATATGCATATATGGCAGGTGGGGCTATAAGTTTTTACCGAAAAGCAAGTTTTCTCCTACATCAAGAGAGGGCTAAAAGCAAAATGTTACTACATAGATGGTTGTTAACGAGATGGTTCCGCTAACCAATTCTCGTACCCGAGTTGTCAATAATTACCCTCATCAAATATATTTAATGGTGTTGAGAAATCCACATAACTTTAGTTCCTTTGGCTCAAGTTGTTCATGACCGTGGACACGGCTAATCGATTAGGTTTGAGTACTCTGCAGAGTTTTGCACACGTTCCCCACAAGATTTGATCGCCTTCGTGTATGTCCTCGCACTTCAGGGTGTTTGAAGACCAGATGATCAAAACATGGTCTTTCAACGGGTCCCTCTAAATCCCTGTCGGTGCCCATCCAATCCTACCGTTCTTCTACATCTACTAGCACCGCCTGTCCAGAGTCGCTGCATTGTCCAACCAAGCCAGAGCCCATAATGACTTGTGGCTGTGCAGGTAAGCCTTGGGTCTTGAAAATATCCGTCCGTCTCTTTGAGCCTGGGTGAAGCTTTCCGTAGGATGTCATGGCCTCTCCAGCATCCCGGGTCATCCACTGGGTTCTCCAGGGAGCCGATCAACCGTCCTTCACCCAGAGTTGCATTGCGTCCGAGGTCTTGAAAATCTTGTCTTAACCGGTCTTGATTATTTAATCAACCTCGCATCACTCGTGTTATGCACTCAACCGAAATCCTGTCTACTCAAGCATAGCAATATGAAATTTGTCATCCTGTGGCCAAGTAACGGGGTTGTTGTGTGCCTACCGCATGATACTAAAATCCATACTAAAATTTCCAAGTACCTAAGCAGCATGCAATTGGGCATAGGATGGTAGAACTATGATGCATAAAACATAGGTGATAGTATGATCAAAGTGACTTGCCTGGTGATGTTGACGAAGAAGAATTTTCGTTCTCGGGAAATACGTGATAGAACTATTCGTCACTCTCCGATGAAATCTATATAATCAAACATAGTATTCACATAAGCACTCACACTAGCAATCATTCTAGCAATCAATTAACAAACAGCAATAGAAGTTGATGCAATCAAAAATCAATAAGAGAGAGCGGATAAAAATCCAAAGGAAACTTCAAAGAAGCTAGCAAGCCTTCTACTACATCAAACACTATATAGTTTTTGTTCTAACTGAAAATAAAACACTAAAATAGAAAAAATAACAGAAAACAAAATATAAAATAACTAAGATAACAGAAGTAAAATTTACAAAACAATATTATTTTATAAGTATTTTCAAAATAGGAAATCAAACTAGCAATGCAATCAATTCGCAAGTTAGTATAGAACTAGAATTGATTCCATGCAAACAAATAAGAATAAATAAAATAAAATTTTGTTGTTGTTGAAAAGTTACTGGTAAATATCAAAAAACCAAATATAACTTGTCACAATTACAAAAAAAAACAAATTAAGAACAATTAATACAAAAGAAATAGCAAGAAAACAAAAAAGGCTAAAACAGAATCTGTTTTTCTTAAAACCCTAAGTAAAAATATTTAAAAAAAATTGAAACTTAAACTACTGAATTATATGATCAATACGAAGCAGCAGCAAAATGAATCAAATTAAAAGATATTTTTAAACTCCCGGAATAAGCAAAACAAGCTTTAATTCAAATCTGATCTAACTCAATTTTATAAATCCAAACATAGACAAATTATATATCTACAGAAACTACATAAAAATTGTGATCCAACGCAAAAAGAATGACCTAATTCGGAGTTATAGACTAATAGATATGAATTTTCTAAGATTGCAATTTTCTAAAAAAACTGCAATACGGGATTTCGTGAATCTCACCATGGGTGACACAGAGGAAGAACTCCGGCGAGGTAGCTGCTCCGGCGAGGTGGGGAGGTCACCGGCGGGGTGGGGAATCGGCGGAGGAGGGGTGGGGCACGCAGGGGTGTGGTGCAGCGAGGGTAGGGGCCATGGGGAGGTCGGCAGGGAGCTCCTGGACTCGACCGGGGCAGGGTTACTCCGGCGAGGTGGCCGGCGGCTAGAGGCGATGAGGGTGGCGTCTCTTTGGGAAAATGGAATGAGGACGCCGGGTGGGTTCTTATAGGGGGCTCGGGAGGAGCTGGGATGGAAGGGAGAGGGAGATCGGGAAGGGAGGATTTCCGTGTCCATGGCTAAGGAAGGTCCTGTGCACGTGAGGAAGGAGATAGACGAAGAAGAAGATCCTGTTGGGCCAGTTTTTGGAAAGGTCTTAATGGGCCACCGTTTATTTCCATTTAAACACGATTTCTTTCCTTTTTCAAAACTAGGAAACTAAAACGATAAAAAGGAAATCAAATCAATTCGGAATATAGAGTTTCTATATACTAAAATTATCAAAAAAATAAAATCTAAAAGATGGGCATTTTTCCACGGCCAAAATAAAAACTTAAAAAAATGCTTTTCCAAAAAATCCCTAAAAGCATTATTTATTTTTGCAATTATTTTCTCAAATTAAATTTTGGTTTTTTCTTGGCTCAAAATATTTCAATGAATGGCCCTGGTTTTTTGGAGGGTCATTTTCCTCCGCTCTTTCTTGCGTGCAAGAATTTTGTCGGGGCATTTTCTCGGGGAAGAAAAATATAGAAGCAAGGGCAAATATTTTGAAAGGATTCAAATGCAAACTCCGTTCAAATTCTTTATAGTTGAAGAAGTCATGTCATCTTCTCTCTTTGCTTTTAAAAGATTGAATTTGAATTCACCGGAGATGGGGAAAGTCATTTTATTCCCTCTCATTCAAAAGTTTCAAAAAGTTTCAAATTTCACACAAGTTTCAATCACTCAGGCAACCAACAAACAATCTAATAATAATTATATTAACATTCCAAAATTTATAAATTTGGGATGTTACAAGGATCATCCTACCGGAGCTCTAGATGGGTTCTGCTCAAGTTACGCATCGTGGCGGCGGCGAATCCTCCGAAAAGCCTCCTCCTGATTTTTTCGGAATGAAACCCTTCATATAGAAGAAAAGGGGAGCTAGTGGGCCAGCAGGGAGCCCACAAGCCCCCTAGGCGCTGCTAGGGGGGTGGTCGCGCCCACCAGGCTTGTGGCCCCCTGATTGCGCTCCTCTGGCACTTCTTCGGCCCAATATTTTTTGTATATTCCCAAAAAAATCCACGTTGATTTTCACGGCTTTTGGAGTTGTGCAGAATAGGCATCTCAAACTTGCTCCTTTTTCAAGCCAGAATTCCAGCTCCCGACATTCTCCCTCTTCATGTAAACCTTGCAAAATAATAGAGAAAAGGCATAAGTATTGTACCGTGAAGTGAAATAACAGCCCAAAAAGCAATAAATATCAACATGAAAGCATGATGCAAAATGGACGTATCAATTACCTGCACAAACACAAAAGAGCTTGCACCCAACGCTATGAAGCGGTTGTCAATCCCTTCAAGATTGATTGCAAAGTGAGAACTGAAGGCAGAAAGTGCAACGAAGTAAAAGTGTAAGGCTGAAAATATGATGTGAAGTAGACCCGGGGGCCATAGTGTTCACTAGAGGCTTCTCTCAAAATAGCAAATATTACGGTGGGTGAACAAATTACTGTCGACCAATTGATAGAACCGCGCAAAATCATGACGATATCTAAGGCAATGATCATACATATAGGCATCACGTCCGAGAAAAGTAGACCGATACTTTCTGCATCTACTACTATTACTCCACAGATCGACCGGTATCCAGCATGCATCTAGTGTATTGAGTTCATGACGAACAGAGTAACGCCTTAAGCAAGATGACATGATGTAGAGGGATAAACTCAAACCAATGATGAAACCCCCATCTTTTTACCCTGGATGGCAATAACACGATGCGTGCCTCGCTACCCCTTCTGTCATTGGGTGAGGTCACCGCACGGTATGAACCCAAAACCAAGCACTTCTCCCATTGCAAGAAGCATAGATCAAGCTCGCCAAACAAAACCCACAACTCGAAGAGAATTACAAGGATATGAAATCATGCATATAAGTGATCGGAAGAAACTCAAATAAGATTCATATATAATCTGATGATAAATCCACAGTTCATCGGATCTCGACAAACACACCGCAAAAGAAGATTACATCGGATAGATCTCCATGAAGATCATGGAGAACTTTGTATTGAAGATCCAAGAGAGAGAAGAAGCCATCTAGCTACTAGCTATGGACCCGTAGGTCTATGGTGAACTACTCACGCATCATTGGCGAGGTCGTGGTGTTGATGAAGAAGCCCTCCGTATCCGAATCCCCCCTCCGGCAGGGCACCAGAACGTGCCCCACATGGGATCTTGCGGAGACAAAAGCTTGCGGCAGCGGAAAAGTATTTTCGGGGATCTCCTGATTTTTTCTGGGATTTTAGTGAATATATAGGCGAAAGACCTAGGGCAGAGGAGGCCCAGGGAGCCCACGAGCCTCGGAGGCGCGGGCCCCCCTGGCCGCGGTTAGGGGGCTTGTTGGGTCCCTGGTGACCCCGTGCCTTGGTTCTCAAGTCTCCATACTGTCTTCTGTTTCGGAAAAAATCTTTTTGGAAGTTTCTTTCCATCTGGACTCCGTTTAAAATCCTCCTCTCAAAAGGTTCAAAAACACAGAAAAAAACAGGAACTGGCACTTGGCACTGAGTTAATAAGTTAGTCCCAAAAAATATATAAAAGGCATACAAAACATCCAAAGTTTGACAAGATAATAGCATGAAACCATAAAAAAATATAGATACGTTGGAGACGTATCAATAGACCCTTCGCACAGGGAAGCACGGATTTGTAGAGGTGCCAGAGCTCAAGGTGAAAAACTTAGAGATAATTTTTTTAGTTGGCATGCTTCTCCTATCAATGAGAATGACTAAGAGTTTCCAATATCCTCCATGCTAAACAAATTATAGGCGGGTCCCAAATTCAAAATAAAGTTTATTCCATTTTCCACCATTCTTTTCACATTCGGCGGCTAGCCATATCCATGGGTGTCGTTCATACCAACACTTACCAAGGAATTTATAATTTGACAAGATAAAATATATTTTTGTTTTTGGGACTGGGCATCCCTATTACCGCCATACTCTCGTGAAATGACAAGTGAATACACACTCTTGAGAATAACCTATTTAACATGGAAGATACCGTCCACACCTCGCCGCTTCATGAGCGGTACGAACACACAAACATATTTTTTTTAATATTAGAGTTGGCACTTGCAAATTAACTTGGACCGGTGTTGAAATACCGCATATAGGTAGGTATGGTGGACTCATTTGGCACAACTTTGGGTTTAGGATTTTGATGCACAAGCACTATTCCCACTTAGTACAAGTCAAGGCTAGCAAATATATTGAGAAGCTCCCAACCAAGGAATAATAATCATCATAAGTGAGCGTTAAACATAACTAACACTGAATATTGCAACACAAGTAGGATGTAATTTTGTAGCATAATTATTGACTTCATGTGCATGCATAGGGAATCACAAACTTTAACACCAATATTCTTACTAGAGCATAATTACTCATCAACATAACTCACATATTACTATCTTCATGTCGCAAAACTAATACAAAGAATTAAGTTTAATATCCAATGATCTTCATGGAAGTTTATATTATATCTTTCCTGGAGATAATTTTCATTTAAAGAAAATTGCCAATGCAAATAACAAGCTCTCAAACAAGTATAAGTGAAGCACGAGAGCACAAGTTTCTTTAAAATTTTCAACTCTTAAAATTATATAAGTGAAGCAAGAGAGGATTTCTTCAAAATTTCAGCAACTCTCAAAATAATCAAACTGAAGCATGAGAGCAAATTTCTTCAAAATAACAGCACCACCGCGCTCAAAAAGATATAAGTGAAGTACTTGAGCAATTCCGTGGCTCAAAAAATTGAAGTGTAGCATAAAGAGCAATTCTAACAAATCATAGCATATTTTAGCTCTCTCGGATGCGTGTGTCTAGCAAGGTTTATTATGACAAACTAACCAGCAAATAAAGCAAAGACACAAATGATACCAGATGCTCCAAGCAAAACTCATGACATGTGACGAATAAAAATATAGCTCCATGTAAAATTACAGATGGTTGTTAGAAGAAAGAGGGGATGCCTTCCGGGGCATCCCCAAGCTTAGCTGCTTGGTACTCCTTATTATAGCTTTGGGGTTCCATGGGGCATCCCCGAGCTTAGGATTTTATCACTCCTTATTCCATCATCCATCGTGATCTCACTCAAAACTTGAAAATTTCAATCACACAAAATTCAACAAAATTTCATGAGATCCGTTAGTATAAGAAAACCAAACTTTACTATAGGTACTGTTGAAATCCTATTCCAATTTTTTTTCCATTATACCTACTGCGTTCTAACTTTACCATGGCTTATGCTCCCCGATATAAACCATATAATCATTAAAATAAGTACATACCACAAAGAAAACAGAATCGGTGAAAAACAAAACAATGTGTAAAGATTCGAAATTTACTTATAATTATGTAACTCCAAATATTCTGAAAACTTAGGACAGAGTAGGGAATTTGTAAAAAATTCTTCTGTAAAAAAATCACACACTTTTGATGTTTCTATAATTTTTAGAATGTTTTCTAATGGACGCAAAAGTTTTTGTTTTTTAACAGGATTAAAGAAACTAACCCCCAGATGATCCCAAAGGCTATACTTGGCACAAACACTAAATAAAACACAAGAAACACAATTATGACAGTATCATAATTGTGGAAACACTCAAGAATGGAAAGGAAAAGTGAAAATAAATTTTATTCATTGTGTTGCCTCCCAACAAGCTCTTTCTTTGTAGCCATTAAGATAGGCTTGAGATTTAATTGATGCTCACATGAAAGATAGTAGTTGAAACACAAAGAGAGCATGATGTAGCATAAGACAAACACATGTAGGTCTAACATAATTCCTATGCATAGGCATCTCATAAGCAAACGAATTGTCAAGACAAGAAATATCTAACATAAGCATGGAAGAAGAAAGAAACAGTAGCAATCTCAACATCAGGAGAGATAATTTAGTAACATGAGTATTTCTATAACCATATTCCCCTCTCTTAGAATAATTACATGTACGATCATATTCAATTTCAACAATATAGCTATCGCATAAAATATTCTCTTCATGATCTACATGCATAAAAGTCTTATAATCTTCCAAGGTTATGGGATTAACATTAACCAAAATCATGACCTCTCCAAACCCACTTTTCTCAAAAAAATCATGAGATAGATAATTATCCAAAATAGTGGGATCATTATTACCTAAAGTTGACACTCTTCCAAACCCACTCTCAATACTATTGCAAACGTTATTATCAATATCATATTCATCACGAGGATTAAATAAATTTTCAAGATCATAAGAAGCATCACCCCAATCATGATTATTACAATAAGTAGTGAACATGACAAAATTGCCATCCGCAACCTTGTAGTTTTGAATAGTATTGGCACAATTGACATTAATAGAGTTTAGAATAACATCATTGCAAACATGCTTTTCATTCAAGGAGATATCTTGAATCACTTTATGAATTTCTTCTTTTAACACTTCATCACAATATTCAAATTCACGATTTTCAAGCAAAACTTCACGAAAACAATCAAGAGCACTCAAATCACTAGCAATTGGTTCAAGATAATTAGATACTTTGAAAATATTAGCAAGTGGATGAGGATCCATATGTCTTTCCTTTTCCTGCTTATTTTTCTATTTTTGAGTGTTGACATGAAGGCAATAGAAGCAAGTAAGTAGGGAAAAGGCAAACAGAAAGAAGGCAAATAAGAACGCAAATATTTGTGAAGTGGGGGAGAGGAAAACGAGAGGCAAATGGCCAATAATGTAATTGCAAGGAGATGAGATTTTTGTGTAGGAATCTGGTAGATCTTGACTTGATCTTCCCCGGTAATGGCACCAGAAATCTCGCTACTCCTTGCTGATGCATTGGTTTCCCTCCAAGCTTAAAGGTTGATGTAGCATAACAATGAAAAGTATTTCCCTCGGTTAATAAGCTAAGGTATCAATCGAGTAGGAAGATCCACAAGACTATGTAAGCAACACTTGCACACAAATATCAAATCCTCGCAACCCAACGCGTGGAGGGGTTGTCAATCCCTCGTGGGTAAAGTAAGGATAGATTGATAGATGCAAATAAGAGTGATAGCAAATAGAACGCATCAATGTATTTTTGGTTTTTTTGATAATATAGATCTGAAAATCAAAAAGCAAATAAAGTAGAAACGCAAATAGCAAAGTAAAGATTGCAAATAGATGATGTGAAGTAGATCCGCGGGCCATAGGTTTCACTAGTGGCTTCTCTCGAGAAAAAGCAAGCGGTGGGTCAAGAAATTAGTGTTAGGTAATTGATAGAAGATCAAATAATTATGATGTTATTCAAGATAATGATCATGTATATAGGCATCACGTCCAAGATAAGTAGACCGACTTTTGCCTACATCTACCTATATTACTCCACACATCGACCGATATCCAGCATGCATCTAATGTATCGAGTTCATGGAGAAACGAAGTAATGCCTTAAGAACGATGACGTGATGTAGACAAGATATATTCATGTAGGAATAGACCCCATCGTTTTATCCTTGATAGCAAGATACATGCATGTCATGTCTCTTTCTGTCACTGAGATTGAGCACTGCAAGATCGAACCCATCAAAAAGCACATCTTCCCATTACAAGATAAAATATCAAGTTGGGTAGACAAAAACCAAATATCAGAGAAGAAATACGAGGATATAATAATCAAGCATGAATATGTTTTCATAGATCTGATCATAAACTCACAATTTATCGGATCCCAACAAACACACCACAAAAGAAAGAGTTACATCATAAGGATCTCCAAGATACCATTGTATTGAGAAACAAAACAAGAGAGAAATCCATCTAGCTACTGCCTACGGACCCGTAGGTCTGATATGAACAACTCACACATCATCGGAGGAGCACCAATGAGGATGGTGAACCCCTTCGTGATCATGTTCCTCTACAGAATGATCTCTAGACTGGATTTCGTGACTCTGGAACTTGCGGCGGCTGAAACAAATTTTCGTGGACTCCTCTCAGATTTGGTAAATATTGGGGTAGTTATAGAGCTCAGAGGCGGTGGAGAATGTTCCTGAGGGCCCCACTAGACACCTGGCCGCGCGAGGGGCCTCTAGCGCACCCTATTGTCTAGTGCACCCCCCGGGCCTCGTCTCTTGCTCATTCTTGGTTCCCAAGTTTCCTTCTGGTCCAAAAAATATCCATAAAGTTTCATGGCAATTGGACATCATCTGATCTGGATTTTCTGTGAAGGAAAAAACAGTAAATCGCAATAGGCACTATGCCATTAGGTTATTCCCCAAAAATGATATAAAATTGCAATAAAATGATTATAAAACATCCAAGAATAATAACATAACAACATGGAACAATAAAAATTATAGATACATTCGAGATGTAATAGTGATCATCTTCATCAAAGTTTCATTCTTCATCACCTTCCTCGGCTCTTTTTAGTGGTCCACTCTCCCACAACCCATTGTACTCCACTACCTGGACATGGTTTTTGTGTTATCCAATGACTTGGGTCATCATTGTTGTGTTTAAGTAGATTTTATTATCCTATAGGTAATTAGTGAATTGTTATGATTGGTTTAAATAGTTTGTATTTATGTTGTTGTCATGTGGTTCCCATCATATGAGTGTGCATTTCGATCACACCATAGGGCTAGTTGTATGTTGATAGGACCATGCATTGGGGGCAAGAGCGAATGAAACTTGTTCCTACCATAGAAATTGATACATGCGGGATTGAAGGGGGCCAATTTAGCTTAATGCTATGGGTTTTACCTTAATGAGCTTTGGTAGTTGTGGATGTTTGCCAATAGTTCAATCATAAGTGCATAGAGTTCAAAGCAGGGGACAACATGCTAGAAGAGGCCTCTCCCACATGAAAACTTGCTAATTAGTAAATTGCCTAGGGACAACTCCGCACACCCTACCACCATTATTCCACACTCGCTATTTGTATTACATAATATTCTATCTTTATTTAGGTAGTGATACGTCTCCAACGTATCTATAATTTATGAAGTATTCATGCCATGTTTACAATAATTTTATATTATTTTGGTATGATTTGATTAGAACTAACCCGGACTGACGTTGTTTTCAGCAGAACTATCGTGGTGTTGTTTTTGTGTAGAAATAAAGTTCTCGGAATGAGCTGAAAATTTACATATAATATTTTTGGAAAATATAAAAAAATACTCGCGAAAAAATCAACCGAAGGGGGTCCACCACCTAGCCACAAGCAAGGTGGCTCCCTAGGGCACGCCCTGTCTTGTGGGGCCCTCGGGCACAACCCTGTCGTGAGACCGATGGCAAAAATTCCTATAAATCAAGAAACGTCCACAAATAAACCTAGATGGGGAGTTCTGCCGGAGCAAGCCTCGAGAGCCACGAAAAACACAATCGGGAGCCCATTCTGACACCCCGTCGGAGGGGTAAACCATCACCGGAGGCCATCTTCATTAACCCGACAGTCTCCATGACGAGGAGGGAGTAGTTCACCCTCGGGGCTGAGGGTATGTACCAGTAGCTATGTGTTTGATCTCTCTCTCTTGTGTTCTTGAGATGGCACGATCTTGATGTATCGCGAGCTTTATTAATATAGATGAATCATATGGATTTTTCCCCTCTCTATGTTCTTGTGATGAATTGAGTTTTCCCATTGAAGTTCTCTTATCGGATTGAGTCTTTAAGGATTTGAGAACACTTGATGTATGTCTTGGGATGGGATATCCGTGGTAATGGGGTGTTCTATTGATCCACTTGATGTATGTTTTGGTGGTCAACTTGCTGGTTGTGTGACCTTGGGAATCTATGCATATGGGTTGGCACATGTTGTCGTCTTGACTCTGCGGTAGAAATTTGGGTCACTCTTTGAAGTTCTTTGTGTTGGATTGAACATGATGAATCTGAAATTGTGTGATGCATATCGTATAATCAAGCCCATGGGTACTTGTGGTGACATTGGAGTATCTAGGTGACATTAGGGTTTTGGTTGATGTTTATCTTAAGGTGTTAATTTAGTACAAACTCTAGGGTTGTTCGTGACACTTATATGGATAGCTCATAAGATTGATCGGAAAAGATAAATTTGAGGTGGATTCGTACCCTACAATAATTTATTCGTTTGTTCTCCGCTATTTGTGACTTTGGAGTGAACTCTTTGTCGGACGTGAGGGATTTCTATATGATTCAACTATGTTAGTATTGTTGGGAGAACTTGCACTAGTGAAAGTATGGACCCTAGGCCTTGTTTCCAAGCATTTATACAATGTTTTGCTTGTTGTTTACTATTTTTTACCTTACTATTTTATATTTTCAGATTACCAAAACCTATATCTACCATCCATATTACACTTGTATCAATATATCTTCGCCGAACTAGTGCACCTATACAATTGACCATTGTATTGGGTGTGTTGGGGACACAAAAGACTCTTTCTTATTTGATTGCAGGGTTGTTTGAGGGAGATCATATTCATCCTACGCATCCCACGTATTGATAAACCTTAGGTCATTCACTTGAGGGAAACTTGCTATTGTCCTACAAAACTCTAAGCTTGGAGGCCCAACACAAGTCTACAAGAAGAAGGTTGTGTCATAGAGATCAAGCTCTTTTCTGGCACCGTTGTCGGGGAGGTGAGTTCTTGAAGGTATATCTTTAGATCTTGCAATTAAATCTTTTAGTTTCTTGTTTTTCACAAGTTCGGTTTTATAAAAGTAAACTACCCAAAATGGAATTGAGGTTGCCTCATATGCTTCATTTTTTCAATGTGTTTCGTGAAAATGGTGGAAGGGAAAATTGTGCTCAAGTGTTAGAAGAAGAAGTTATTAAAATTTTTGGCACTAAATCTTTGAGTGATGAGCATGATAGAAATATTGTTTGTATGAATTCTCTTAATATTCATGATGCTAATGATATGCAAAGCTAAAAGCTTGGTGATGCAATGCTTGATGAATATGATATTTTTAGTCCCCCAAGTTTTGAGGAGCAAAACTATTATGATGATAGCATGCCTCCTATGTATGATGATTATTGTGATGACATGTATGATATAAAGAGTGATAGTAACCATGAAACTTGTTATCATGATTTTAATATTCAAAGTGGTTATGTCAATCAAGTACCTCATGATAGTTATCTCGTTGAGTTTGCTACCTTTATTATGAATGAGAAGAAGTTTGCTTGTGTGGAGAGTAGTAAAATTTCTATGCTTGTAGATCGTGAAAATAATGCTTTATGTGCTGGTTATATTGTGAAATTCCTTCATGATTCTACTCAAAATTATTATGAGGGAGGAACATATGCTTGTAGGAATTGCAATAATATCAAGTTTCCTCTCTATGTGCTCAAAGTCTTGAGGTTTTGCTTGTTTTTCTTTCCTATGCTAGTTGATTCTGGTTTCCCGAAGTTGTTTTCTCACCAAACCCCTATGCATAGGAAGTGGTTTAGGCTTAAATGTGCTAGTCATATGCTTCATGATGCTCCCTTGCATGTTTCAATACTTATTCCTATGTGAGCATCATTGAAATCATCATGCCTAGCTAAAAGTATTTAAAGAAAAGCACTTCTTGGGAGACAACCCAACACTTTTACTTTCTGTTTTTTGGTGTTCACAAGATAAAGCTACTGTAATAATCATTTTGTATGACTTTTATTTCAATAAAGTGCCAAGCAAAGCATTTGGGATAGTGTAGATGATAGTTAACTTGATTCTGTGCAAAACCAGAAATATTTGCTCTCAGTCCAGGAATGTTGTAAATTCAATGGACGTGCTTTTGATATGTATTTTTTACACATGATTCATATACAAATTTCATGGATTTTCCTAAATTTTCAGCATTTTTAGAGACGGGGAAGTATGGTTACACTACACATCTTCACAGAATGTCCTATTTTTGACAGATTCTGTTTTGCATGCATAGTTTGCTTGTTTTAGTGTTCCCATAGCTTATATTCAGTGATATAAATTATGGTAATAGTATAATACAGTAGGTACCATGTGGAAAATATTATGAATCTAATCTTGACAGTACCTAAGTGAATGATCATTATTTATTATACTAACCCTTCTCACGAAGTTCCGTTAAGTTTTGTGTGATTGAAGTTTTCAAGTTTTGTGTAAGACACCGATATGAGGAGAATAAGGAGTGAAAAGAACCTAACATTGGGGATTCCCAAGTCACCCCAAGGTAATATACAAGGAAGACTCAAGCACCTAAGCTTGAGGATGCCCCGGAAGGCATCCCCTCTTTCTTCTTCAACATTATCGGTATATCTTACTTGGAGCTATATTTTTATTTGTCACATAATATGAGTTTTGCTTGGAGCGTCATTTTATTTTTATTTTTATATGTTTCTTGTTATTTATAATCTTGTTTTTGAATAAAAAGTTCTAAAAATTGCATTAGGATGCTTGCATTGCATGCTTTGATTGGTGCTGTGTAAAAACAGAAACCGGTGTTGTAGTGTTTGAATTTTCATATTTTACTGGAATGTGGAAACTTTATGATTTTTTGACACAGTGTTTTCATATAAATTTTATGGCATGTCCTAAAATTTAATAATTGTTTGACTTACATAAGTACATTGTTATCATAAATTGCTACAGACTGTTCTGTTTGGTCATATTGTTGTCATAGTTTTGTTATCTACTTATAATTTCCATAGCCTATATTGGTAGTTATTAATTGTGTAAATGATAGTAAACATTAGATCATGTTTTAAAATTATTGTGCAACTTGTCTTGGCATTACTTGAAGTGTTGATTTATTCTTATGTGTACTAACTTATCTCACGAGCTCTTTTCGAGTTTTGTGTGGATAAAGTTTTTGAGAATAGGTGTAACCAAAATATGAGAGGATTGAATGAGATACCAAATATAAAGCTTGGGGGTGCCCAAGGCACCCCAAGTAAATATTTCAAGAAGTCTCAAGCATCTAAGCTTGGGGATGCTACGCATCCCACCTCTCTACATCAACAATTATCGGTTAGCGTATATTGAGCCCAAAGTTTTTATTCATTCACATGATGCGTCCTATTCTTGGAGTGATATTTTTCTTTTTCTTGATGTTTAAATAAAATACTGAGTTCTGAAAATATTTATTAAGAGAGAGAGAGAGAGAAAGTCCTCACATAGCTTCTTAATTGTTTGACTACTCATTGATCTTCCCTTATATGTTTTGGAGTAGTTTTGTCATTTAATTTCGTGCTTACCTTATATCCTATGAATAAATGGTGGAATGAATTGAATATCATAAATATGAAATTAATTGTGATTCATATAATTATCCAATATGGAGTAAAGACTTCACACATAATAAGTATAGGTGGTAAAATTTATTGAAAGTTAGCAAACACTGCATTGGTCACTTGAACAATTCATGAAAGAATATTGAAGGAAAAGAGATTCCACATATAAATATACTATCTTGGACATCTTCTATGATTGTGAGCCCCTTAATTATTTTGAAACTTGAGCAAATTAGTTGAAGTTGGACTAGGAAGACAACTTAATGAGTTATGTTTGGGTATATTTGTATCAAAGTTATATTGTTGTGGATCCTCCAAAATGTGTTGCTTGCTTCGACCTCATACTTGCTAGAATTTTATCTATTTTGGGCCAGCCCAATAATAATTTCATAAATCCATAATAAATCATATAGGCCCACGCAGCCCATTCGTGCAAGGCAAGAGGTGGAAAAGTTTAGTCCCACATTGCTCGTTTAGTGGGAGTTGGACGTCCTTATATGCTCGATCCTCCTCCTCTGTCGACAAACTCGCCACGACGCGGGTTGCAGGAATGAGCCAGACCGAACTAAATTTTTGTTGCGCACGACTGGTATACGGAAGGTCACTCGGAAGCATAACGTCTTTGTTGTAGTGGAAATTTGAACACGAAAGATGCACCTTTCACCTGCTGTCTGTTCGTTTCATCTCCCACGTTCTCTTCAGCTCCCGTCGCTGGCCTCTCGCCTCCTTCTCCCGCGCCTATAAAAGGGAGGTCGCTCCTCTTCAGAGAGACGCATCAGAATTTCCTCTTGCCACCGGTTCCATTCTCTGTGATGCTGCAACGTTCTTCCCCATCCTGGCTTGCGGTGTGCACCGTAGGTCGGGACAGTAGGCCTCTGAAACTCCGTCTCTTCGAGTCTTCTATGGGAGAAGGGCGATAAGGTTTTTGGGGAGCCCTCAGCGCTACTATTGTCTTTCATCATGGACACCAATGACCACTTCCCAGACGACGACTTCTTCCCTGACGTCGACCACCTCTTCGGTAACATGGCCAATCACAACGCCAATGCCAACCCTACTGCTGCTGCTGCAACTCAGTACGTGCTCATGTTCCTTTCGTTTGAGTTCCTGCTGTAAGTTCTTGTTCTAGTTCCTCTTCCAGCTATGTTCCGTTTTCGCTCATCTTCTGAGATGCCTTCTTGCATATAAGAACGGCTCTACATACGTTCTCTTTTAGGTCATATGTGCACATGTCTTTTGTTGTCTCATCTTTATTTTACATGCTTTGTTTCATCTCTATTATGATAGTCATGTTTTATCTACCTTTTCTATTAATAAAATCCTATGGTAAATTGCTCATATTTCCAACAATCCCAAAACTTTATTATAGGCAATTTACCCCGAGTGGTTTTGCTGCTTCCACGAGACCTCCTATGTTTGAGGGTAGCCACTATAATAGGTGGCGGGAGAGAGCTGTTCCATGGTTTCAAACCATGAGCTGTTATGACGCCACTCTTGGCAAACCTGAAGGAGATTATGATGCTCAACAGGAACAAGCTTTTCCGAAAATGGATACCCTGTTTAAGGCTGC
Organism: Hordeum vulgare subsp. vulgare; assembly: GCF_904849725.1. Taxonomy (NCBI): domain Eukaryota; kingdom Viridiplantae; phylum Streptophyta; class Magnoliopsida; order Poales; family Poaceae; genus Hordeum; species Hordeum vulgare. The sequence continues at coordinate 348,712,372 of NC_058522.1, read as the reverse complement.
TCTCTTGAGTGTTCTGGGTGAGAACATAGTTGATGCTTATGCGTCAATTAATAATGGAAAAGATATGTGGGATGCACTCGAGGCCAAGTTTGGAGTCTCGGATGCGGTCACTGAGTTGTACATCATGGAACAATTCTATGACTACAGGATGACTGAAGAGCACTCCGTGGTTGAGCAAGCTCACAAGATACAATCATTTTATAGAGAACTTTAGCACTTCAATTGTATGCTATCGGACAAGTTTGTTATCGGAGGCATCGTCACTAAGCTTCCTCTGTCGTGGAGGAACTTTGCTACCTTACTGAAGCATAAGAGGCAGGATTTTTCCGTTCTGGGCCTTAGTGGTACTCTTGATGTGGAAGAAAAGGCGAGAGCAAAACACACACGTGCTCGAGGTATTGAGGGAGGATCTAGTGCTAATCTAGTACAGAAGAAAAACTTCCGGCCCCACAATTTCAAGAACAAGGGCAAGTTTGATGGTAAGGGAAAGTTTGATGGGAAGAATAAGGCTTCGCAGCACACCAACTTCAAGAAAAAGACTGACAAGAAGAAAGGTGTTTGTCATGTCGACGGAGATCCTGATCATTGGGCACCCAACTGCCCTAACCGTTATGACAAGGGTCAACATGGGAAAGGCGGCAAGACCGCTAATGTTGTCATTGGTGACACTGACGTGAAGGATGTTGGGTATGGTATATTTCCCATTATTCTTTCATTATGTCATTTCCCCGATTGGTTGATTGACACGGGTGCTAATGTGCATGTATGCGGTGATATTTCCATGTTTTCGTCTTATCAAACCACAGGGACTTCCACCGTGCTGATGGGCAACGGTTCAAGTGCTTCTGTTCGTGGTGTTGGCACGGTCGATCTGAAGTTTACTTCGGGGAGCATCGTGCGGCTGAAGAACGTGCATTATGTCCCCTCCGTCTATAAAAATCTTGTTAGCGGATCTGTTCTGTGTAGAGATGGACACAAGCTTGTCTTTGAGTCGAATAAATTTGTAATATCCAAGTATGGAACTTTTGTTGGTAAAGGCTTTGAGTCAGGAGGCGTGTTCCGTTTATCCTTGGCAGATGTTTGCAATAAAGTTGTTAATCATGTTTGCAACAATAGTGAATCAAATGTGTGTCATTCGCATCTCTGTCATGTTAATTTTCGGCGCATGTCGCGACTAGCCAAATTGAAAAGTCAAGGGATCTAAATGTCAAGTTTGTGTGCAAGCCAAGCAACCTCGTAAGTCTCACACGACTGCCGAAACGAGAAACCTTGCACCACTAGAGCTCATACATTCAGATCTATGTGAAATGAATGGCATTTTGACAAAAGGTGAAAAGAAATATTTCATGACATTAATTGATGTCTCCACTAGATACTGCCAAGTGTATCTTCTGAAATCTAAGGATGAGGCTTCGAACTATTTCAGATCTATAAAGCTGAAGTGGAAAACCAACTTGATCGAAAGATCAAGAGGCTTAGGTCCGATCATGGTGGAGAGTAGTTCTTAAATGAATTTGATTCATTCTGTGCGGAACATGCTATAATCCATGAGAGGACGCCTCCCTATTCATTTTAGTCAAATGGGGTAGCCGAAAGAAAGAACCATACTCTAAATGATTTGGTTAACGCCATGTTAGACACATCGGGTCTCTCCAAGGCATGGTGGGGGAAGCGATATTGACTGCATGTCATGTCCTAAACCGAGTTCCCACAAAGAACAAAGAGATAATTCCATTCGAGGAAATGGGAGAATAAAAGGTTAAAACTCTCTTATCTATGAACCTAGGGTTTTTTGGCTAAAGTTAAATGTGCCAATTCCAAAGAAGCGCAAGCTAGGACCAAAAACTGTGGATTGTGTTTTCCTGGGATATGCTTTTCATAGCATTGGATATAGATTATTTGTTGTAAAATTTGAGGTATCTGACATGCATGTCGGTACAATCATGGAGTTGAATGGTGCGACTTTCTTTGAAGACATATTTCCCATGAAGGGTACGGCTACCTCATCTAATCAGGAGATGCCTAATTCATCGAATCATGAATAAGTTAGGATTACTGAACCTACCATTTCGACGGAACACTTTGAAAATTCTGTGGAGGAGAACAATGAAGTTCCTACGAGAAACAAGAGACAGAGGACTGCTAAGTCCTTTGGTGATGATTTTCTTGTGTATCTCATAGATGACCCTCCCTGTTCTATGTCAGAGGCCTATGCATCTGAAGATGCTGACTACTGGAAGGAAGAAGTCCGTAGTGAGATGGATTCCATCTTGGCAAATGAAACTTGGGAGATCACTGATCGTCCTTATGGGTGCAAACCTATAGGATGCAAATTGGTATTCAAGAAGAAGCTTAGGCCTGACGGTACTATCTACAAGTACAAGGCACGGCTCATGGCTAAGGGTTATACCCAAAAGGAAGGTGAAGACTTCTTTGATACTTACTCACCTGTGGCTCGACTGACCACTATTTGAGTACTACTTTCACTAGTCGCCTCACATGGTCTTCTCGTTCATCAAATGGATGTTAAGACTGCTTTCCAAAATGGAGAGTTGGCTAAGGAAGTTTACATGGAACAACTAGATGGGTTTGTAGTAGATGGTCAGGAAGGAAAAGTGTGCAAGTTGTTGTAGTCTTTATATGGACTTAAGCAAGCACCCCAAGAAGTGGCATGAGAAGTTTGAAAGAACTTTAATGGTTGCAGGCTTTGTTGTAAACGAAGCCGATAAATGTGTGTACTATCGCCATGGTGGGGGTGAGGGAGTCATCCTTTGCTTGTATGTTGATGACATACAGATTTTCGAAACAAATCCGAATCTTATTTAGGAGGTCAAGGATTTCCTATCTCACTATTTTGAGATGAAGGATTTAGAAGTGGTTGATGTCATTCTGAACATCAAGTTGTTGAGAGACGATGATGGTGGGATTACATTGCTTCAATCTTAGTATGTGGAAAATAGTTTGAGTCTCTTTGGATATCGTGATTGCAAGCCCTCTCCAACACCATATGATGCCAGCGTACTGCTTTGAAAGAATCGAAGAATTGCTAGAGATCAATTGAAATACTCTGAGATTATTGGCTCGCTTATGTACTTAGCAAATGCTACAAGACCTGACATCTCTTTTGCTCTTACCAAACCGAGTCGGTTTGTCTCAAAACTAGGAGATGTGCATTGGGAAGCTCTAAAGAGAGTTTTGCGTTATTTGAAAGGCACTGTAAATTATGGAATAAACTATACTGGACACCCAAAGGTGCTTGAAGGGTATAGTGATTCAAACTAGATCTCTGATGCTGATGAGATAAAGGCCACGAGTGGATATTTATTCACTCATGGAGGTGGCGTTGTTTCTTGGAAGTCTTGCAAGCAAACGATCTTAACAAGGTCAACAATGGAAGCAGCGCTAGATACAGCTATGGTCGAAGCAGATTGGCTTCGCCGGCTCTTGAATGAATTTCCAGTTGTTGAGAAACCTATACCAGGTATCCTTATGAACTACGACAATCAAAATATGATCACGAAAGTGAGAAGCTCAAACTATAACATGAAGTCATCAAGACACGTTGAGAGAAGGTTAAAATCTGTCACGAAAATGAGAAACTCTCGAGTTATTGCATTGGATTATATCCAAACATCTAAAAATCTGGCATATCCTTTTACTAAGGGTCTATCACGTAATGTGATAGATAATTTATCAAAGGAGATGGGTATGAAACCCACATTATGAGTTGTTCATAGTGGTAACCTATTCTTTGTGATCGGGAATCCCGGGAATTAGATGTGGAAGACAAGTTGTTGGTCAACTGGGAGGAAAGTATCCTTATCATTGATAATAACACTCCATGAAGATGCAATACTTTTCTAAACTGCATGGCAGGTTGATATACGTCTTAATATGATATAAGTGGCTTATTGAACCAGAGATGTTGTCCTGCAGAACATATTTTGAAGAACACACCTATAGGAGTCTGCTTGTTAACGTCGCAATCTATGAGAGTAGGGTGCTCTCTAGTAAACTCATGAAAGGTCTCGGAGTATGACGCATAAGCTCCACCCACGGGGAAGTCCTAGGGTAGCCAAGTATCGGTCAAGGCTCTGTGTGAAACTAGATTCACAGAAAACTTGCAGTTCAAGGCCTAGTCCATTGTTCAAGTTGCTTACTAGTGTAGCATAGAGTTCTAGGTGGAAGTTCAACTTAACAGTCTCCACTGTAGTATCGGTATTTAAAATAGTGTGTTGGAACCAAAGGCAAATGTTGTGTGCTCTGGGATTTGGTGGGGGATTGCTAGAATTTTATCTATTTTGGGAAGCCCAATAATAATGTCACAAATTCATAATAAATCCTAGATGCCCACGCAGCCCATTCGTGCAAGGCAAAAGGTGGAAAAGTTTAGTCCCACATTGCCAGTTTAGTTGGACTTGACCTCCATATAAGGGAGGATGTTTCCACACATGTATGAGCTTGAGAACAAGAGAGACATACACGCGTGCTCCTCCTCCTCCTCCTCCGCCCGCCTCGCCTTGTCATGACGTGCCGCGGGTTGCAAGAATGAGCCGAACCGAACTAAATTTTTTCCGTGCACGACTGGTATACGAAACGTCACTCGAAAGCCGAACGTTTTTGTTGTAGTGGAAATGGAACACGAACGTTGCACCTTTCAGCTGTTGTTTGTTCATTTCGTCTCCCTCGTTCTCTTCGGCTCCCGTCATTGGCCTCTCGCCTCCTTCTCTTGCGCCTATAAAAGGGAGGTCGCTCCTCTCTAGAGAGACGCATCAGAACTTCCTCTCGCCACCGGTTCCATTCTCTATGTTGCTGCTATGTTCTTCCCCATCCCGGCTTGTGGCGTCCACCATAGGTCAGGGAAGTAGGCCTCCGAAAGTCCATCTCTCCGAGTCCTGTATGGGAGAAGGGCGATAAGGTTTTTGGGGAGCGCTGAGCGCGAATACTGGCTTTCATCACGGACACCGACGACCACTTCCCGGATGACGACTTCTTGCCCGACGTCGACCACCTCTTCGGTAACATGGCCAATGACAACCCAACACCAACCCTACTGCTGCTGTTGCAACTCAGTACGTGCTCATGTTCCTTTCGTTTGAGTTCTTGTTGCAACTTCTTGTTCTAGTTTCTCTTCTAGCTATGTTCCGTTTCTGCTCATCTTCTAAGATGCCTTCTTGAATGTATAGAACGGCTCTACATACGTTCTCTTTTAGGTCATATGTGCACATGTATTTTGCTGTCACATCTTTATTTTACCTGCTTTGTTTCATCTCTATTATGATAGTCATGTTTTATCTACCTTTTCTGTTAATAAAATCCTATTATAAATTGCTCATATTTCCAACAATACTAGCCAAAACTTCCGCACCAAGTAGAAATACTACTTGTGCATCCAAACACCCTTAAACCCAAAGTTGTTCCATATGAGTCCACCATACTTACCTATATGCGGTAGTTACCTGTCGTTCCAAGTAAATTTTCATGTGCCAAACTCTAAACCTTCAAATAATATTATGTTTTATATGCCCGTATCGCTCAATATAGTCACTAGGGGTTGTCAGTATCTTCCATGCTAGGTGAGTTATTCTCACGATATGTGTTGATGCACTATCATTCATGAGAAAGTGGCTGGTATTCGGGATGCCCGGTCCCATGCTCAAAAAATTCAAATCAAAATATAATGAAACAAAACTCCCCTAGGATTGTTGTTTGTATGGACGGTACCCGTGGATTCGGCTCACCCTAGAGTGTGATTGATTGGTGGAGGGGCAGTAAAAACTTTACCATTCTGTTTGGGAACCGCATATAATGTATCTAGCATGGAAGATACCAAGATCTCTCAATTGTTATGTTGACAATGAAAGCATACCGCTCAAAATTATTATTCGTATCTGTTTTAAAAGCTTGAGCTCTGGCACCTGTGCAAATCAATGTTTCCCTGTGCGAAGGGTCTATCTTTTACTTGCTAGTACTTACCTTTATGCAAGAGTCATGGTGATCATCACCACTTCCTATATTTCGCCTTCTTCTCTTGGAAAGCGTCATGTGTTGTGGAATGATCTAGACATATATATCCACACAAAGATATTTGATCATGAATTATCATTGTTGACATTATCTATATGATAAATAGGTTGGGAGGCAAAACATTAAGCCCCTATCTTTGTGTGTGCTCGATGGATGCTATTTGTTCTTAAAATATGCTTTGAGTGTCAATAATCATGGAATACTATATAATAGTTGAGAATGTGGAATTTGCTAAATCAAAGCTCTTACATAGACCCTTCCTGAAAATAAGATGAATTACAATTGTTCGATGACTAGGATTATGGTTTGTCAGTTTTCAAGAAACATTTTGGTCTATACAGTAACATGTGAATAGCTTGTTACTTGATCATGAGAAGTTTTATGAGATGAGCTATTGTTTATGGTTTATATTGATGCTAGAAAAAGTGATTGGGAGTATCATTGATCAAACTTGTGCACTTGCTAGCATTCGCACTTCATAAATTATTTCTTTTATCATTTACCTACTCGAGGATGAGAGGGAATTAAGCTTGGGGATGCTGATACGTCTCCAACGTATCTATAATTTATGAAGTATTCTTGCCATCTTTACGATAATTTTATACGATTTTGGTATGATTGGATTAGAACTAACCCGGACCGACACTGTTTTCAGCAGAACTACCGTGGTGCAGAAATAAAAGTTCTCGAAATGATCTGAAAATTTACAGGAAATGTTTTTTGGAAAATATAAAAAATACTAGCGAAAGAATCAACCGGAGGGAGTCCACCGCCTTGCCACAAGCCAGGGGGCGCGCCCCTTGTCTTGTTGGCCCCTCGGGCACCGCCTTGACGTGAGACCGACGCCCAAAATTCCTATAAATCAACAAACCTCCAGAAAGAAACCTAGATCGGGAGTTCCACCGCCGCAAGCCTCCAGAGCCACGAAAAACCAATCTGGAGCCCGTTCTCGCACCCTGCCAAAGGGGGAAACCATCACCGGAGGCCATCTTCATCATCCCGACGGTCTCCATGACGAGCAGGGACTAGTTCACCCTTGGGGCTGAGGGTATATGCCAGTAGCTATGTGTTTGATCTCTCTCTCTCTCGTGTTCTTGAGATGGCACGATCTTGATGTATCGTGAGCTTTATTAATATAGATGAATCATATGGAGTTTTCCCCTCTCTATGTTCTTGTGATGAATTGAGTTTTCCCTTTGAAGTTTTCTTATTGGATTGAGTCTATAAGGATTTGAGAACACTTGATGTATGTCTTGCCATGGGATATCCATGGTGACAATGGGGTGTTCTATTGATCCACTTGATGTATATTTTGGTGGTCAACTTGCGGGTTCCGTGACCTTCCGAATCTATGCATAGGGGTTGGCACATGTTGTCGTCTTGCCACTCCAGTAGAAACTTTGGGGCACTCTTTGAAATTATTTGTGTTGGATTGAACATGATGAATCTGAAATTCTGTGATGCATATCGTATAATCAAGCCCATGGGTACTTGTGGTGACATTGGAGTATCTAGGTGACATTAGGGTTTTGGTTGATGTGTATCTTAAGGTGTTATTTTAGTATGAACTCTAGGGATGTTCTTGACACTTAGGGATAGCTCATAAGATTGATCGGAAAAGATAACTTTGAGGTCATTCCGTGCCCTACAATAATTATTTTGTTTGTTCTCCGCTATTTGTGACTTTGGAGTGAACTCTTTGTCGCACGTGGGGGATTTATATATGATTCAACTATGTTAGTATTGTTGGGAGAACTTGCACTAGTGAAAGTATGGACCCTAGGCCTTGTTTCCAAGCATTTATACAACGTTTTGCTCGGTGTTTACTATTAGTTACCTTCCTATTTTTATATTTCCATATTACAAAAGCCTATATCTACCATCCATATTACACTTGTATCACCATCTCTTCGCCGAATTAGTGCACCAATACAATTTACCATTGTATTGTGTGTGTTGGGGATACAAGAGACACTTTGTTATTCGATTGTAGGGTTTCTTGAGAGATACCATCTTCATCCTATGCCTCCCAAGGATTGATAAACCTTAGGTCATCCACTTGAGGGAAACTTGCTATTGTCCTACAAAACACTGTGCTTGGAGGCCGAACACGAGTCTACAAGAAGAAGGTTGTGTAGTAGACATCAGGCAGCACTTACTTTTATGTTTCTGATCTTGCAACGTTATCCCTGTATACCCACTTTGTAGTTTTATTTCTCATTTCTAGATAAAAGCAAACACCCGATGTATGTAGGGTCGTATAAGTGACAAATAGTACTTGAAAGAACATGATCTTATCTTTAGCTCCTTATGGGTTCGACACTCCATTCTTACCACTTCCATATGTGGAAAGTGCTATGATGATTGATTGCACTAGGGGACAAAGGAGTGCACACATTGGCGCATTTCACTCTGATCTATCCTCTTCATGATCTCATTTCTGGTTACTTGTAGGGTATGACACCGTGCCGCCGTTTGGATGTTTGTAGTTGACATCTTGCTCTTATGCCTACCTTGTCACCCTCTTCTTCACATCAGAGTTGGCGTGTGAAGCAGTCAAGGCATTATCGTCATCGCCGCCCTCCACTTTGATGATGCGATCGTAGGGGTCATATGTGTCCAGTGAAGCTTTGTTCTTTAGGAGTGGATCCATGGAGATAATATGCTTGAAGCACTGTAGAAATTTTGGAATTTTAGTCGGATCTCAAGACACATGAAATGGAGGAAAAGCCTTCTGGATTTTATGGTAGCAAAGGACGACCTGGTTGTATCACGGGGGGCTGAAGGGTGTGCTAAAATGTTGTGGCTCATACATGTAGGTTGTTGCGTTGCAGGAGTAAGAGATGACATGTACAAAGTTGAGGGAGTTGTGTACATTGATTAGTGGATGTCTAAGAGCATCTCTAGCAGACCTCGTATAAAGCCCTCACCCGCAAAATAACCACCAAAATACGGGTCGGCACGGAAAATGCTGCCCGATCAGACCCCGCAAACGCATCCGACCCGTAAATTTTTTTGAGGGGCGTGGCAAAATCCCCTCACCGACCCGAGAGAAACACATGTTTCCGCCTCACCCCTATGGTGCCCCATATCCCAGAAAGCGATTGGCGGGAGGGATATTTCATCTTGCGCCCTTCCTGCCCCTTCCGTCGCGGCCCACCATTGGTTCCGCTCGTCCGTTGCCTCCGAATTAGGCCAAATCTGCGGGGGAAATCACACCGTGGGTGTGCCCTCTGCCCTCTTCCGCCGAGCCACTGCATCTGCTCCCCGGATGTTCCAATCCTACACGGCTCGAGAGCCACCGCCGGAGATGGAATTGAGCCCGTGTGAGAAGTTTTTGCTCGACGGTTCATCTGATTCGGATGACTCTGATGTTGAGACAATGCTTCTCACCTTTCGCCAGCAGACTTTGGTGATGGCCCTTGCATCAAGGAAGACGAAAACTGGAACCGAAAGAGGCATCGAGGATCAACCATCGACCATCTTTGCATTCCTCGAAATCGCCATCTCGGGAATGAGATGTTGATGCAAGACTACTTCACGGACAATCCAATATATATGCCGCACCTCTTTCGGAGAAGGTACCGTATGCGTCGATACCTCTTTGTGAAAATTGTTCAACCTTGAGAGGCCAATTGTCGGTAATTTATTCAAAGAAGAAATGCCATCGGCTTGAAGGGATTTAGGGCATATCAAAAAATCTTGGCATCTATGCGGGTAATTGTGTATGGTATTCCGGCTGACTATACTGATGAGTACCTTCGCATTGGTGAAGATAGTAAAATTGAGTAACTACGTAGGTTTATCAAAGTGATCATCCGTGTCTTTGGTCCTGAATATCTTCGGGTACCGAACGAGGAAGACACAAAAAAATTGATGGCATCTAATGAAAGAATAGGTTGTCCTGGCATGCTATGAAGCATAGATTGTATGCATTGGACTTGGAAATTTTTCCCAAAGGCATGTCAGGTAATGTATTGTGGCAAGTCTCGTGATGCAACAAATGTGCTAGAGGTCGTAGTATCCCAGGATTTATGGATTTGGCATTGCTTTTTTTGGTATGCCAGGTACTCTCAATGATATCAACGTGTTGCAACGGTCTCATTTGTTGGCTAGGCTTGCTAGTGGTGATGCTCATGCTTGCAACTACACTATCAATGGGCATGAATACACAAAGGGGTACTATCTTGCAGATGGTATATACCCTTCTTGGTGCACATTTGTCCAGAGCATCAAACACCCCCAAACTAGGAAAGAGTGTGAATTTGCAAAGGCACAAGAGGCAGCCCGAAGAGATATTGAAAGAGCATTTGGGGTTTTGCGATCTAGGTTTGCCATTGTTCATGGTCCTGCTTGGTTTTGAGACAAGCGATCCTTTAAAAACATTATGACATGTTGTAAGTGCATCTAGTGCCCCTTAATGATTTTGGTGGTTTGAAGACTTATAGGTTAAGGGACTAATATGTTTGTGAGTGTACACATGCTCTCTAAGTCGCTGAGGACACTTTGAGTTATATGATGAATATCGACCCCTAAAAATGTATGTCTTCGGCTAAAGACTTTGGTCTTTCCTTGAAGACTTTGATCACGAAGAAATTGCGATGAAATAGATATTCCTCATAAAGATATTGAAGATGAGGAATTCGATGGTCTTGAATAAAACACTCTGAAGACTTTGAAGAGTACAGTTTTATTTCTTCTGTTTCATTTTCTTTACACTTGAGTCATAGGAACGACATACTGTTAAAGGGGGTCAAGATAAAACTACGGAATGATTTTCCTCATGATGCTCAACCCAAGCCTAAAACTACCAAAGCCTCAAAGTGAGGAATACGAGAGACATGGGGACTTTCACAGTTGAAAGTTCTGACCGTTGCCGCGACACGCACCACCTCACTGATCTTATCCACCCAACGGTCATATTATTTAAGGGCATTTATGTCAAATCATGTCAGGATGCTCTCATGCTATACATAGCCGCCCCCCAAAACCACTTGCTGGTTGGATGCTCCGAGAGAAACTGACACGTGTCATTTAGAGCAACCAAATTCCTCAGAGTCTTCGAGAGAAAATAATCAAGTGAGGAAATACCCCAAACACCAAACCCCAAACCAAAACCAAGTGATTGAGCATCACTGAAGAAGTTGTTCCTGTGTGGAACTGAAGCATGTTACCTTTGAGGATTGTGCATCCTCCAGACGGTTAGGCGTCATTGTCTAGATCATTCACGAGTCAATTGTGGATCGCCGGGTGACCGAGTTTGTGATGGTTTGGTAGTCTGCCCTGAAGACTTACCACGAGTGTTGGGCGACGATTGTGTTTCCTTAGCTCAAGGAGAATACGATAGGGACTGTGTGTCCCGGGACTCTGTATCCTTTTGGTTTCAATACCAAGCCGCTCCGAACCAGACGTACAACTATCACAACAGTTGGAACTAGGTCATCAATAATTGTATTCATTGAGCTACGAGTTCTATTTCTTCAACTCTTTCATTTCCTCATTGTATATTGAAGACTTTGATCTGTACTATTTAAAGAATTTGTCTGAAGACTTTCTTTGAATTTCCTCAACCTCAAATTCTTCACTTGTGTTAATCTTCACTTGCTTACTCTATACTTGCGAACAGTGCAAACCGAATCTCATAAACTTCATCGAGTACTTTGCTGTAGTCATTTTGCACTTCGGATCCTGCGCTATTTCCGCTGCACTAAGTTCATCATTGAGGAATTTCCTCACAAGGAATTTCCTTAGTGATGAAATTCTAAAAATCGCCTATTCACTCCCCCTATAGTCGATATAACGCACTTTCAAATGGTATCAGAGCAAGGTACTCCCTTGTTCTGTGTGATTTTGGTTTAACCATCTGGAGTTTTAGTTATGTCGACCGCGGGTATGATCAAGGTTACTGCAGGATGTCCTACCTTCAAAGGAAAGGACTTTCCCTACTGGAAGACCAAGATGCAGATGCATATTTAGGCTATTGCCAATGATCTCTGGTATATTGTTGAAAATGGTATTCCCTCCATCGCTGCTACTGCCTCTGCTGTAGATGTGAAAAAGTGCAAGCAACTTGACTCACAAGCGAAGAATAGTATCTGTGGCCATCTGAGCAAAGGTCAGTATGGCAGAGTGAGTGCTTTGGGCACAGCTAAGCTTATCTGGGATAGGCTGTCCAAAGTCAATGAGGGCGTCTCAACACAACGTGACTATCGTGTTGATGTTCTTCTCAATCTCTTCAATCGCTTCAAGAGGATTGACAATGAAAGCTGCCAAGATACCTCTGATCGCCTCACTGACATCTCAAATAAACTACAAGCACTCGGAGCTAGAGACATCACTGAACATGATGTTGTAAAGAAACTGCTAAGATCTCTTCATCCATAATTTGACACACTGGTTCTGATGATTCAAGAACGAAGAGACTACAAAATGTTTGATCATGCTGATATACTCGAGAGACTCAATACTCATGAATTCCATCAAGAAGAAAATAGAGATCTATATGGACCAAACTACACAAGACCTCGTGCGCTGAAGGTTAAGGCTATTTCCTCATCTGAAGAAGAAGACTCGGATTGCAGCATTGGTGACCCTGAAGAACTGGGATAGGAACTTGCTATGCTCGTGAGGAAATTTTAGAAGTTCACAAAGCGTGGCCAGTTCAGTAAATCTTCAAGAAGAGATATGAGAAAATCAGAACCTTCATGTGAGGATTACAAGAAAAGAACCTGCCACAAATGCAAGAAATTTGGTCACTACATTGCTGACTGTCCTCGCTGGGTGAAGGAATCAAGGAAGAAGAAATCCAAGGATGAAAGTTCTGATGACTCGAAGAAAAAGGAGAAATTTTCAAAGTCCTCATCCTCAAAGTCCTCATCGCACAAGAAGACCAGTTTTAGAAAGGCTCGGGCACTCATTGGCAAGGAAATGGATTCTGAAGAAGAATCTGAAGAATGTGATGAAGAGGAAGGTTCTAAAGAAGATTCAGAGTCTGGTGTGGCAAGTCTTGCACTGGCTACCACATCCGTTAGCAAGTCAATCTTCAACCTTGAAGAAAATGACAACGCTATCTACACTGATGAAAATGCTAATGACTTTGCTCCAACCTATTGCTTCATGGCAAAAGGTTCAAAGGTACCAAATCATACTTCCTCCTCTAATTCTAGTGACCGTGAACCTAATGGTTATAAAAAACCTAGTTACTATAAACTTGCCAACATTGCCACTAAGCAACAAAGTGCCATTGAAAAGCTTCAAAAACTTCTAGATAGAAGAGATGGTCTATTGAATGATGAAATGAATCGTACTCAAGTCCTCACTAAAGATGTGAAAAGTCTTCAGTCTAGATTTGATAGTCTTCAAGATCGTTATAGCACACTCTTGGCTGATCATGAGAAACTTTCCTATGAATTTCTTTAAAGGAAGCTTGATCTTGAGAAGTTAAGAATGTCTCATGATGATCTTCGAATAGAACATGATTCATTGCTTGCTCAACAGATCAGTACCGCTCAGGTTGAATTCAGTCCACCATGTTTGAAATGCATCGAGCATGAAACTGCTAATCATTTACCAGATTCAGAAAATGCTTATATTACTACAAATTCTTCAACTGTCCCTGTGGTATCAAATTCTTCACTTGAATAAACCACAAATGCCACAGACGAAAATGCAGGGTTGAAGGAATTGTATGTGAGAGGCATATACAAAAGTCTCAAGGGGCATCAAACCCTTTGTGATGTGCTCAAAAAGCAGATTCTGAATAGGAACCCGAGGAAAGAAGGAATTACCTTTGAGAGGAAACTGAATGTTGATGGATCATACTGGAAACCTGAGCAGTACCCCAAAACCTCATGGGTTGCTGCTAAAGGTACTCCCGTTGATCCATCCACTCTAATAGGCTTTGCATGTGAATTATCCTATTCCATAGATGAGTCATTTGACTCCAACTATAAACTGTTCAAAAATCAATCTGGTGAAGTATTTGCTTGATATGTTGGAACTAACTACAGGAATGGACCACCCGTGAGGAAAATCTGGGTCGCCAAATTTGCTTGGAAATCTTCTGGTGAATGTCCTCATGACACCACCTATGAAGAACCAGAAACTCAAATCAATTTCCTCAGGTCGACCAAAGTCTTCATGAGGATCAAAATCCTCAAATGGTCAATACTATGCCCATTCTCGTGCTAATGATTCTGATATGCAGGGAAATTAGAGGGGACATGAATATGAGCGCTATTCCTCAAATCATTATGTTCATAAGTCCTCAAAGAATTTGTCTGCCTATTCATTTGAGTACTCTAACCCCCTACTGTGAAAAGAAGTGCATTAGCTTCAATGCCTTCTTTCTCGTATGGTGCTCGCAGGATGATGAACTATTTACCACCCCTTCAGATGTGGGTGGTGAAGAAATTGAACTAATCACTTCTGCAGGTCAGGTCTCCACATGAAAGTCATCGTCTGAAGAATTTGCTAGAGACCTGAGGAAATTGCTTGTTTGGACGCAAGCTAAAATTGATGAAATGATAACATTTCTTACGTCCTCAAATTTACTGTTTATTATGAAATTCTTATCTGATGAAATTCATATCATATTCTTCAAGTCTGAAGCATATGAGATGGTAAACTGTACTAATTCATCTACAGGATGACAAGCCCAAGAATACAGAGTGGGTTCTTGATAGTGGTTGAACAAATCACATGACTGGTGATAAAAGCTTGTTGATGAATATGCCACTGACTCCATCACCACTGAAGCAAATCACTTATGCTGATAAAGGTAAAAACAATGTATTGGGACCTGGCAAAGTGGTTATCTCCAAGGACAGGCACATGCACAAAGTCATGCTTGTCGAATCCCTTGGGTTTAACCTCATGTCAGTCTCAATGGTTTGTGATCTTGATATGGTTGTTATCTTTGGAAAAACAGATGTGTAGTCATCATGGAATCTAACAAACCCAAAGTCTTTGAAGGATTTAGGAGAGGAGATTTGTACATTGTTGATTTTTTCCATTGGTCCTCAACCAGCCACTTGCTTACTAGCAAAAACCTCATAAGGTTGTCTATGGCATCGATGTCTGGGTCATGCAGGCATGAGGAATTTGCACACGCTGGCGAAGAAGAAGCATGCATTGGCATCGAATCCATCAAATTCCTTAAGGACCATCTCTACGGTGCTTGTGAATCTGGACAAAATAACCAGATCCAAACACCCCTCGAAGACTATCATGACTACTACTCTTCCGTTTGAATTACTTCACATGGATCTGTTTGGACCTACTCACTATGCTACTCTAACCAATGCAGCATCTTTATATGGCTTTGTCATCGTTCATGACTATTCTCGCTATACTTGGGTGCATATCATTCCGTATAAAACTGAAGTGCAGGAAGTATTCAAACGATTTTACTCAAGGGCCTCAACGAACATCGACGTCAAGATCAAACACAACGGAGTGATAATGGGACAAAGTTCAAAAACACTAGTCTTGATGATTATCTTGATGAACTTGGTATTACTCAAGAATTATCTGCTCCTTATACTTCTCAACAGAATGGCATCGTTGAACGCAAGAACAGGATTCTGGTTGAAATGGCATGGACTATGCTTGAAGAATATGAGACTCCTCGTCGTTTTTGGCCTGAAGCAATCAACACTGCTTGCCACATCATCAACAGGGTATATCTTCACAAATTCCTCAAGAAAACATCATATGAACTCCTCACTGACAAGAAACCCAATGTAAGTTATTTCTAAGTCTTCAGTGCAAAATGTTGGATTAGAGATCCTCACCATAGCTCAAAGTTTGCACCTAAAGCACATGGGGGTTTTATGCTTGGTTGCGGAAAGGACTCGCACACCTACAGATTCTTCAACACCTATCACAACAAGGTTGTTGAAACTGTAGATGTGTGGTTCAATGAAACAAATGGCTCACAAAGAGAGCAACCGCCTCCTGTGCCAGATAAATTACCCCGTGAGGAAGCCATCAAGCTCAAGGCAAGTGAAGATATCATTCCTACTGAGGAACAACCCCTTGTTGAAGAAGTCGTCCCCAGCACTGAGGAAATTCAAACTGGTGCATCTGAGGAAAATGCTACAGATCAAATTCCTCAGCCCAACCAAAGTCTTCAACCAGCTCATTCGAGAGTTGCAAATGAAGTAGAACTTGACAAAATCCCCAATGACATCAATGTGCCAGGTCCTCTCACTCGCTCAAAAGCTTCACATTTAGTTAACTTTTGTGGACATTCCTCATTTGTGTCTATCACAGAACCCTCAAAAGTTGCTCAAGCCTTCATGGAACTTGAGTGGATTCAAGCCATGCAAGATGAACTTCTTCAGTTCAAGCTACCTGACGTGTGGGAACTCGTCAAACGGACAGATCCTCGCAAGCACAATATCATCGGCACCAAGTAGATCTACCAAAACAAGCAAGATGGGGATGGTCAGGTAGTGAGGAATAAGGCACGGCTTGTAGCCCAAGGCTACACACAGGTTGAAGGAATTGATTTCGGTGAAACTTTTGCACCTGTTGCTAGACTTGAATCTATTAGAATACTACTTGCTTATGCTAATAATCACAATATTACTCTATATCAAATGGATGTGAAAAGTGCATTCCTCAATGGTAAGCTTGAGGAAGAAGTGTATGTTGCTCAGCCCCCAGGTTTTGAAAATCCGAAGCATCCAGACAAAGTCTTCAGACTCAAAAAGGCACTCTATGGCCTCAAGCAAGCCCCTCGGGCATGGTATGATACATTGAAGGAATTCCTCATGAAGAAAGGCTTCAAACCTGGTTCACTTAATCCTACTCCTTTCACAAAATCCTATGACAATGAACTATTTGTGTGCCAAATATATGTCGACGACATTATTTTTGGTTGTACTGACAAAAGTTACAGTGATGAATTTGCCTACATGATGAGTCAAGAATATCAAATGTCTATGATGGGGGAGCTAAGATTCTTCTTAGGTGTGCAAATTCGTCAACAACGCAATGGCATCTTCATATCTCAGGAGAAATACCTCAAGGACATTCTGAGGAAATTCAACATGCATGAATGCAAAGGCGTCAAGAAACCTATGCCTACCAACGGCCACCTCTGTACTGATGAAAATGGTAAAGATTTCAATCAACGGGTATATGGCTCTATGATTGGATCTTTATTATACCTATGTGCATCTAGGCCATATATTATGCTTAGTGTTTGCATGTGTGCTCGTTTTCAAGCAAAACCAAAGGAATGACACCATAAGGCTGTGAAACACATTCTTCGATACTTAGCTCACACACCAACACTAGGATTATGGTACCCCAAGGAATCAAATCTTCACCTCATTGGATATTCCGATTCTGATTATGCTGGTGACCACGTGGATCGCAAGTTAACATCAGGCACATGCCATTTCCTCGGAAGATCATTAGTTTGCTGGTCCTCAAAGAAGCAGAACTATGTATCACTGTCCACTGCCAAAGCCGAGTACATTGCTGTTGGATCTTGTTGTGCTCAACTGTTATGGATGAAGTAAACCCTCAGAGACTACATCATCAACATGAAGAATGTGCCCCTCTACTGCGACAATGAGAGTGCAATCAAGATCGCCTACAACCCAGAACAACACTCGAAGACCAAGCACATCCAGATTCGTTATCATTTTCTTCAAGATCATGTACTCAAGGGCAATATCATCATCGACCATGTGAAGATTGATGATCAACTATGACATATTTTCACAAAGCCCTTGGATGAGAGAAGGTTTTGCAAGTTGCGATGTGAGCAAAATATCCTAGAATCTTTGAATGTCTTGTAAACTTGCACACATCCTAACACTTATGCAAAATTGACGACTTAGATGTGCAACACACAAAGTAATGATTTTCCTCAACTAATGAAGAAAATCACTCTAAGTGTGAAGAAATCAATGAAGAATTTGGTTCTCACGGCCCTACGACAATTGTACGCGGCGCGTGAAATCATCATTCTTATACGGTGGGTCACGCCACCAACCTACTTTGAAATTCTTCAAACTGGTTTTCTTCAAAGTTAAAATTCCTCAATCTGAGACTTGTCCAAAAATCCTCAAATTTTCAAATTCTTCAAAACTTTTTGATGATTTTCATTTCAGTACATATATATATATAATGAGCTTTCAATGTCCTCAACAACATTCACTTATCGCTCAGTCTTCAGTTTGATATTTCCTCTAAGTGAATGTGACCGGACCCGACTCCCTTCTATGCTACGCTCAACCCAGTCTATTATCAATTCTACATATGCGTTCTGTTTGAAACTTGTTCAAAATCCTCATTGAGTCTATGTCAGCTGAGGACTTTGCAACGAAACCCTCAAAATTCAAAAAAAAAACGTTACAACAGTAACCACTCCCACTACCCACGTTCGGATAACCATGATCTCCACCGCTTCAATCGTGGGAACCACATGTCAAGCGGAGACGAAGGGGCCAGGGCAATTTGGTCTGAAAGTTTCAGCCTGAACAGTTTTTCACCTAAGCTATAAATACCCCTTACCCCCCATCAGTCAAAACTCTTCTTCCCTCTCGTCTTCTCAGCTCGAGCTCGAACCCTAGCGTCATTGCTAACATCGTCGTCGCCGGTGAGGAAAAGCTTCACTGCCCCGCCCTCGCCGTCTTTGGACTCACGCCGACGGCGAAATATCCTCCTCTGTTGCCGCCGTAGCTGTTTTCAGTCGCCAAGTTAGGGCACTAAAGGTCTGAACCGAAGAACTTCTTTCTTTTTACTGCCTCGGTTCATCGTGTTCTTCGCATAGGGTAAATAAAATCTTATTTTACTGCCTGTGTTGATCTCTTATTTCACTTTAGATTCTTGAAATCAGTTTTTCCTTAGGTGTCCACACCCATATCTAGAAAGCTTGATGAATTTCACTAAGTCACTAAAATTCTTCACGAGATTCCTCAATTGTGTAAATTTTCGAATCTCACAACTCTGGACCCCAAGATCAGAATGCTTAGTCAAATTCTCAACTCACTGGTCAAATTCTTCAACTTTTAAAAAAAATAAATTTCCTCAAATCTGAGAACGCATATGACCTTTCCAAATTCTTTGCACCTATACTGTGTTGACAGGTACAAAATGTCAGCTGATGAATCTCTAGGTTCTCATCAACTTAACTCATTTCCAGCACTTCTCAAAGAAACCTTACATGTGTCTTCAAAATCATCAAGAATTCAAATTCCTCACCAAAAACCTCGCCTGAAGAAAATGGAAGAAGACCGGAAACAAAAAGGTGGGAAGAAGCTAGAACAGAATACAGCCTTTGAAATACATGAAGAAATCTATGTTGATTATTGAACACCTGATGAGGAAATATATGCTAAAGAAACAATGGGGAAGCAAAAAATAAGGCTTCAGAAGATTGAGCGTCGATGGGCAAAAGAGAGGAAAGAGTAGAGATACGTAACTCCAAAATATGCCAAGAAGTTTGCCCTCAAGCCATGCTTCAAAAGGCTGCCTCTGGGAGATCAACAAGCAGCTCATCCCTCAAGTGTAGCCACTGTTGAGGATTACCATGATGAGAAAGACATATACTTGTCTAAATTGCAGAAAAAGGCAAAAGCTATTGTGACGAAATTCAATGAGGACTCTGCTACTTGATACGTCTCCGTCGTATCTACTTTTCCGAACTCTTTTGCCCTTGTTTTGGACTCTAATTTGCATGATTTGAATGGAACTAACCCGGACTGACGTTGATTTCAACAAAATTGCCATGGTGTTGTTTTTGTGCAGAAATAAAAGTTCTCGGAATGTCCTGAAAGTTTATGGAGAATTTTTCTGGAATAAAAGAAAAATACCTACGCAAAGATCCACCGGAGGGGGCGTGCCAGTGGGCCACAAGCCCCTGGGTAGCGGCCACGCCCCTAGGCCGCCCCGTGAGGGCTTGTGGGGCCCACGTGGCACCACCGCCCCCAAACTCAGATCTATATCTTCTGTCTCGCCCGGAAAAAAATCATAGAGAAGGATTCATCACGTTTTATGATACGGAGGCGCCGCCACCTCCTGTTCTTCATCTGGAGGGCAGATCCGGAGTCCGTTTTGGGCTCCGGAGAGGGGAAATCCTCGCCATCGTCACCATCAACCTTCCTCCATCGACAATTCCATGATGCTATTCATCGTTCGTGAGTAATCTCATCGTAGGCTTGCTGGACGGTGATGAGTTGGATGAGATCTATCATGTAATCGAGTTAGTTTTTGACGGGGATTGATCCCTAGTATCCACTATGTTCTAGATTGATGTTGCTACTACTTGGCTATGCTTAATGCTTGTCACTAGGGCCCGAGTGCCATGATTTCAGATCTGAACCTATTATGTTGTCCCTAATATATGTGTGTTTTAGATCCTATCTTGCAAGTTGTAGTCACCTACTATGTGTTATGACCCGGCAACCCTGGAGTGACAATAGCCGGAACCACTCCCAGAGATGACCATAGTATGAGGAGTTCATGTATTCACCAAGTGTTAATGCGTTGGTCCGGTTTTTATTAAAAGGAAAACCTTAATATCCCGTAGTTTTGATTAGGACCTCGCTGCCACGGGAGGGATGGACAATAGATGTCATGCAAGTTCTTTTCCCTAAGCACGTATGACTACATACGGAATACATGCCTACATTAGATTGATGAACGGGAGCTAGTTTCTTATCTCTCCGTGTTATAGCTGTTACATGATAAAACACATCCGTCATACTCATCCATCACCGATCCACTCCCTACGAGTATGTTACTACTGGTCCTTGCTACATTTCTTTGTCTAGGCTTGTCCCTTGCTACAAAAGGGATTGGGCCACATTGCTACTACTGTTGCTACTGTTGTTACTCTGCTGCTGCTGCTACTGTTGTTCCTTGCTACTTTGCTGTTACTTGTTGCAAGATCCTTACCGACACTGTTGTCGGGGAAGAATAGTTACCCGCTCACGTGCTACCTACTGGCACCATTGATACAACAGTTAGGAATAGTCTGCCGTCAACAGATCATTTCTGGCACCGTTGCTATCATACCACTTTGCTACTGATACTTTGCTTGCAGACACTAATCTTTCAGGTGTGGTTGAATTATACAAACTTAGCTCCTAATACTTGAGAATATTCTTTCGCTTCCCCTATGGCGAACCAGCAAATTTCGGTTGAATACTCTACCCTCGAAAACTGTTGCGATCCCCTACACTTGTGGGTTATCAAGACCATTTTTTGGCGGCGTTGCCGGGGAAGCACAGCTATATTCTCTGAGTCACTTGTGATTTTCGTCTGCTGATCACTATGAGGAATCCTAAAGATCCAAGAACTAAAATCTTGCCTTCCACTACGAGGAGAGGTAAGGAACTACCATCTAGCTCTGCACTTGATTCACCTTCAGTTAGGAGTAAGTTTGCGACATCACCTCCTGCTAGAAATCTTGATATGTCGCCTGTGCTTGATGATGCTACTTCTGCTGCCCATGATGCTATGCTTGACACTATGCCTGATGATGCTATGCTTGATACTATGTCTGATGATGCTATGCTTGATACTATGCCTGATGATACTATGCCTGATACTGCTTTCCCACTTGGTGTAATCCTTGATGCACATATTGCTAGAGTTGCTGCTAGACGTGATGATACTTCTGAAACAGTTGATGCTATTGAAGTAGAACTTGCTATGTTATGGAGGGAGAGATAGCTGAGAATTTCCTTGCATGTAAGATAGCTATGATGTTGAGAAATTAGTGCGCAAGTGGAAAGAAAAATCTCTGAACGCTAGGATGAAATACGACCCGAAGTTTGCTACTTCGCCTATCTTTGTGACCGATAAGGATTATGAATTCTCTATCGACCCTGAGTTAATCACTCTGGTCAAATCTGATCCTTTTCACGGTTATGAGTCTAAAACGGTTGCAGCCCATCTTACCAAACTACACGATATAGCCACCCTATTCACTAGTGAGGAAAAGATCCGCCACTACTATATGCTCAAGTTGTTTCCTTTCTCGCTAAAGGATGATGCTAAGACCTGGTTCACTTCTCGTGCTCCTGGTTGTGTGCGTAGCCCCCACGATATGGTCTACTACTTCTCTGAAAAATATTTCTCTGCCCATAAGAAAGAAGCTACCTTGTAGGAAATATACATTTTGCACAAGCTGAAGAAGAGAGTCTCCCACAAGCTTGGGGGAGGCTCATCCAGCTACTGAATGCTTTGCCTGATCACCCTCTTGAGAAGAACGAAATACTTGATATCTTCTATAATGGACTTACTGATGCTTCCAAAGACCACCTAGATAGTTGTGTCGGTAGTGTTTTTAGGGAACGAACCGTAGAACAAGATGAGAGTCTTTTGAATAACATCTTGTGCAATGAGAATGCTTGGACTATTCCCGAACCACCTCCTAAGCCGACTCCAAAGAAAAGAGGTATTATATTCCTCAGTCCTGAAGATATGCAAGAAGCCAAGAAATCTATGCGAGAGAAAGGCATTAAATCTGAAGATGTCAAAAATCTACCACCTACCGAAGAGATCCATGGTCTCGATAACCCGATACAGGTAGTAGAAGTAAATTCTCTGCGTAGGTTTGATGAGAGTGATATTCCTTTTGATAAACCTGCTAGCTTATGCATGGATGAATTTGATAACTTCGTTGCCAAACAACAAAGTTTCAATGATTATGTTAGCAGACAATTGGAACAGAATGCTCATATGCTTAGTCATTTAAGTGCTTGTGTGGACAGAAACGTCAATGATCTTAAACTTCTGAGTAAACATGCCTCTATGGTTACTACTCAGGTAGAACAAGTACTTAAAGCTCATAATGACTTGCTCAATGAGTTGAATGAAAATTCTGTTAGAGTCGTTACTAGAGGAGGTAGAATGACCCAAGAACCTTTGTATCCTGAGGGTCATCCGAAGAGAGTTGAACAAGATTCTCAAGGAGTTAGCACTGATGCACCTAGTCATCCTAAAAAGAAGAAGAAAGATGATAGGAACCTGCACTCTAGCAACCATGTTGCTGCTACTCCTGAGAGTCCAAACGATGCCTCTATCTCTGATGCTGAAACACAATCTGGTGATGAACATGAGCCTAATGATAATATCAATAGTGAAGTTAATGATGATGCTCAACCTAGCAATGATAAGGATGTGGAGATTGAACCTAGTGTTGATCTTGATAACCCACAGCCTAAGACTAAGAGATACGATAAGAATGACTTCGCTGCTAGGAAGCATGGTAAAGAAAGGGAACCACGGGTTTAGAAACCCATGCCCTTTCCTCCCAAACCATCCAAGAAAAAGGATGATGAAGATTTTGAGCGCTTCGTTGAAATGATTAGACCTATCTTTGTGCAAATGTGTTTCACAGATATGCTCAAAATGTCTCCGTATGCTAAGTACATGAAAGATATTGTGACTAATAAGAGGAGGATACCTGATCTTGAGATCTCCGCCATGCTTGCCAATTACACTTTCAAGGGTGGAACTCCTAAGAAACTAGGTGATCCCGGTGTGCCCACTATACCTTGCTCCATTGAAGGCAACTACGTTAGAACTGCGTTATACGATCTTGGAGCCGGTGTTAGTGTTATGACTCTCTCTCTTTATCGTAGACTTGAACTGGATAAGTTGACACCCACTAAAATCTCTCTGCAAATGGCCGACAAATCAACTGCTTTCCCTATCGGCATTTGCGAGGATGTGCCTGTTGTGGTTGCTAACACGACTATCTTAACAGACTTTGTTATCTTGGATATTCCCGAGGACGATGCCATGGCTGTCATCCTCGGAAGACCCTTCATAAACACTGCAGGGGCTGTTATAGATTGCAACAAAGGCAATGTCACTTTCCATGTCAACGGTAATGAGCATACGGTGCACTTTCCGAAGAAACAATATCGAGTACATTGCATCAATGCTATCGAAAAAACTTCATCGATTCTTACTGGGAGCTTTGAATGCCCTATTCCTCGTGTCAAGATGAAGTATGATTTGCTTGTTGGGGAGATTCACATCCCCATTTAGGTAACCTAGTGACTGTTCGAAAATTCTCCGTCTTCTTTTGCGATTCGAGAAGTTTCGTCGAGGGGATTTGATCAACCCCATTGACGGATTTCATTCCATGACCATGAGATGGATGAATCAAGGAGTCACAAACCTCTGTTCCAAGCTTTTACTTTAGGGTGCTTAGAAGAAAAATGATAGATTTAGTTTAGTTTTCCCTATTTTCTGTTTAGCGTCCGGTAGAAAAGTACACCGAAAATAAAAGTTCTTCGAACGTCCTGAAAATCAAGTATGATTTTTTCTGGAATTTTTGAAAAATTCTGAGACAAAGAGCTTGTTTGGGGGTTGCACCAGTGGGCCACAAGCCCTTGGGGCGCTGGCACCCTCCTGGACGCGCCACATAGGCTTGTGGGGGCCACAGGCACCCCCTCCCCTCATTCTTGCTCTCATCTGGTTCTCCTACCTCCAGAAAAAATCATTTCGTAGCTCAAACCCGTGTTCTTGCTCCTCTTGCTGGGATTTTCGATCTCTTTGCTCAAATCACCATTCTCCGAACTGTTTTGGGGGAAATTACTCCTTGGTAAGTGACTCCTCCATTGGTCCAATTAGTTTTTTCTCTTGTGCCTTATACTCCGCGTATTTTTGCTACCTTGGTGACCATGTTCTTGAGCTTTGCATGCTGATCTTAGCTGGTCCCAAGTAGTTTTGATGCGTAATATGGCCTCTAGGCACTTGTTGTAGTAGTTGCTACTAGTCTAGTTGAGCCTTGTTCACTTTTCCTTTGGTTCATTGAAAATTTTAGAAAAGGAAGATGTTCAGGAGAAACTTTCATGGTGGTTCCTCAAGCAAGAGAGGTCCCCGTCTTGCGATTCGGGAGCCTAATCCTTACCAACCTAGGGACGCGCATGTACAACCATGTGAATGGCCTTGTGATGAATTTATGATTGAGGCTAGTTTCAAAGATGAGTTTGATGCACTTGTTCACAACGTCGGACTCGAAGAATTCATCTCCGATAAATGTGAACAGTATGTTGCTCTCATTGCCTCTTTTGTTCGTAGATTCAAATTTTCAGCTGGTCGTGAGCCATCGGTATTGTTTGATCTCTATAATAAATCGTATACCATGGATTTAGAGGATTTTAACAGAATTTGCAAAATACCTATTTGGGGTAGCCTCAATGATCCTCCTAAATCTTCGATTAGAGATTTTTTCTCTCGTATTACAGTTGGAGAAACTAGAGACATTACGCAAGCTACCATGGCGAGTATTCATTTTCCTGCCTTGCATTACTTTGCCCTCTTCACAGGCAGATGCATTAATGGCAAGATTGAGCATTGTCACCTCTGCGCACCCGACCTTAGTATCCTTAAGAGCGCAGTGACAGGTGACAAAACCTTCAACATGGGACCTATTATAGCAAGGAGGCTGAATAAGAATGCTATTGAAGGGGATTTCTTTGGTGGTATCTATGCCACTCGCATAGCAAATTTTCTTGGAGTACCCATCCCGAAGGAGATCCCCCGCTCCATACAACTTTCCTTGACTGCGTCGCTTTGGCACGCTACCAGTTCCTTGAGAGGGATGATGAATCCCTCCTATACCGTTTGATATTTAACCGGCAGCGTGTTTTCCATATTACCCTTCCTGCTCCTGCCTTCTTTGACTTTTAGGTAAAACATAGATATTACATAACCAGAGGAGAGGCAAAGGAGTATGAGAGGGAGTCAAAGGTTGCTCGTCTCCGTGAAGCAGCTATTCAGGCAGTGGCTGCAACGCTCCCGTATAACCCCCATTATGATTTTGGGTTTCGCCAGGACCATCCTTGGGAGTAGACCAACTTAGGCCAAAAGCCTAAGCTTGAGGGAGTACGTGTTCTCACGTACTTTACATTTTTGCTTATGCTTTCACTTTGTTAGCCAGTGTTCACACTTTGCCACTGTATCATCCATGCTAGTTTATTTTCTTTTTCTCGTTTTCTTTTCGTTTGTCTGTCTAGTTTGAGAAAAACCCAAAAAGATTTTCTTTTCTTTTTTTGTTTGTTGGGAGCTTTCCCGTGTAGATAGTTTTCTTTTTGTTTGGGTCAAGGTAGAAGACCATGTTTACAATGTTTAGTGGCTCTTGCATGCATACCTGTTTAGCTTTCATAGAGTCATATTACTTTGTCTTCTCCTTTGTGTTTGTCTATAGATTCCAGCTTTAGTCCAATGCACGAGCACTCTTATTATTGTTCACATCATTCATTCGTGCAAGTGAAAGGCAATAATGACGATATATGATGAAGTGAGTGAGCCTGGAAAAGTTGGTATGAACTCGATCTATTTTCTTTTTGTAATTATGACTAGCTCACTGATCCTAGTTCAGCTTTGTTGTGAGTGAAACATGTTTGCAATGACAACTTAGAGATCATAGTTTCTGATGCCATGCTTAATTAGCTAGGAGATTATAACGGTTTGTCTTGGATGCCCACATGAATGTTGAGATGACTATGATGTAGTATGATAGGATGGTATCCTCCTTTGAACGTTTCAAGTGGCTTGACTTGGCGCATGTTCACGCATGTAGTTGAAACAAAATCAACATAGCCTCTATGATGTTCATGTTCATGGTGATTTGTGTCCTACTCATGCTTGCACTCAATGTTAGTTAATCTCAATGCATTTTGATGACTGTTGTCGCTCTCTAGTTGGTCGCTTCCCAGTCTTTTGCTAGCCTTCACTTGTACTAAGCGGGAATATTGCTTGTGCAGCCACTTCCATAAACCCAAAGTTGTGCCATATGAGTCCACCATAACAATCTATGTGCGGTATCTACCTGCCGTTCACAGTAAATTTGCATGTGCCACTCTCTAAACCTTCAAGAAATAATCTGTTTTGCATGCCCGAACCGCTCATGTGGTGACAGGGGGCTATTGGAATCTTCCATGCTAGGCGTGTTATCCTCGATATGTGTTTATTCAATATCATTCACGAGAAAGGGGCCGGTAATTGGAATTCCTAGTTCCATGCTCAAATTGAAAATATAATTGCAAACAAAACTCCCCCAGGATTGATGTTTGTATGGACGGTACCCGAGGATTCGGCTAGCCGTGGAGTGTGATTGATTGGTGGTGGGGGAGGAAAATCTTTACTTTTCTGTTTGGGAACCGCCTATAGCATGTGTAGCGTGGAAGATGTTGAGAACTCTTAGTCATTGCTTTGACAATGAAAGCATGCCACCCAAAATTATTATCTCTGTTTTCAAAGCTTGAGCTCTGGCACCTCTGCAAATCAATGCTTCCCTCTGCGAAGGGCATATCTATTTATGTTCCTGTTGAGTCATCCTCCTCTTACAAAAGCACCAATTAGAGAGCACCTCTGTCATTTTTATGCTTTGCTTTTAACTGTGTTGAGTATGACTGTGACTGGATCTTCTTTGCCATGAATTACAATGTTTAGTCAGCCCTTGGTCTTTGAAGGTGCTCTGCATTTATGTTTTGCGGTCTCAGAAAGAGCTAGCGAGATACCATCTATTCGTACTGCTTCATGTTGTTTTGATTGAAGTGTTGACATTTGAGGCTTATTATTATTTGCTCGCTAGTTGATTATGCCATTGATATGAGTTTACTGTGAGACCTAGATGTTATTTGCTTATGTGGTTAGCTTGTGATCTTGCTGAAATGCTGGTTATGAGTTAGACATAGTTGCCACAACAAGATCAAACAGAGTTCGTCAAAGTTTTTCTTTTGTCTCTTTCAGTTTGTCAAATGAATTGCTTGAGGACAAGCAAGGCTTTAAGTTTGGGGGAGTTGATACGTCTCCGTCGTATCTACTTTTCCGAACTCTTTTGCCCTTGTTTTGGACTCTAATTTGCATGATTTGAATGGAACTAACCCGGACTGACGCTATTTTCAGCAGAATTGCCATGGTGTTGTTTTTGTGCAGAAACAAAAGTTCTCGGAATGTCTTGAAAATTTACGGAGAATTTTTCTGGAATAAAAGAAAAATACATGTGCAAAGATCCACCGGAGGGGGCGTGCTAGTGGGCCACAAGCCCCTGGGCCGCGTCCACACCCCTAGGCCGCGCCGTGAGGGCTTGTGGAGCCCACGTGGCACCACCGCCCCCAAACTCAGCTCTATATCTTCCGTCTCGCCCGGAAAAAAATCATAGAGAAGGATTCATTGCGTTTTACAATACGGAGGCGTCGCCACCTCCTGTTCTTCATCTGGAGGGCAGATCTGGAGTCCGTTTTGGGCTCCGGAGAGGGGAAATCGTCGCCATCGTCACCATCAACCTTCCTACATCGACAATTCCATGATGCTATTCATCGTTCGTGAGTAATGTCATCGTAGGCTTGCTGGACGGTGATGAGTTGGATGAGATCTATCATGTAATCGAGTTAGTTTTTGACGGGGATTGATCCCTAGTATCCACTATGTTCTAGATTGATGTTGCTACTACTTGGCTATGCTTAATGCTTGTCACTAGGGCCCGAGTGCCATGATTTCAGATCTGAACCTATTATGTTGGTCACCAATATATGTGTTTTTTAGATCCTATCTTGCAAGTTGTAGTCACCTACTATGTGTTATGACCCGACAACCCCGGAGTGACAATGGTCGAAACCACTCCCGGAGATGACCATAGTATGAGGAGTTGATGTCTTCACCAAGTGTTAATGCGTTGGTTCGGTTCTTTATTAAAAGGAGAACCTCAATATCCCGTAGTTTCCATTAGGACCCCGCTGGCACGGGAGGGATGGACAATAGATGTCATGCAAGCTCTTTTCCCTAAGCACGTATGACTACATACGGAATACATGTCTACATTAGATTAACAAACTTGAGCTAATTACTTATCTCTCCGTGTTATAGTTGTTACATGACGAATCACATCCGTCATACTCATCCATCACCGATCCACTGCCTACGAGTCTTTTACTACTGGTCGTTGCTATGTTACTTTGTCTAGGCTTGTCCCTTGCTACAAAAGGGATTGGGCCACTTCGCTACTACTGTTGCTACTACTGTTACTCTCCTACTGCTGCTATTGTTGTTCCTTGCTACTTCATTGTTACTTGTTGCAAGTTCTTTTCTGACACTGTTGTCGGGGAAGAATAGTTACCCGCTCACGTGCAACCTAGTGGCATATTGATACAACAGTTAGGAATAGTCTGCCGTCAACAGATCGTTTCTCGCACCGTTGCTACCATACCACTTTGCTACTGATACTTTGCTTGCAGACACTAATCTTTCAGGTGTGGTTGAATCTGACAAACTCAGCTGCTAATACTTGAGAATATTCTTTCGCTTCCCCTTTGGCGAACCAACAAATTTGGGTTGAATACTCTACCCTCAAAAACTGTTGCCATCCCCTACACTTGTGGGTTATCACTACTACAGCCACTTCTGCCACTTCTTCAGTTGCTGAGGCCTCTGCTACTGCAATTCCTCAGAAGAAGACTGTGCTGAAGAAACCAGGAGCTTCAACTACTGCGTCAAAATAGCAATTTCCTCAGAAAGTTGCAATGACTGCAAAATCCTCAACTGCAAAATAGTCTTCACCTCCTTCGCAAAGGCAGCTCTGTAAGATTCAATCTGAACAGCCTAGTGCATGTGTGCCATCTGCTACTGGCTTCGCTTCCAAATCTTCACCAAGTCTTTTGAAGACTAAGATGACTGCTGGTAGAGGAACCAGACCCAGTCCTAGCAAAATCGTCAACACTCCTTCTGCATCACAAGGAAGTGAAGAATTTGATAATGAAACACTCCTAGGCATTATCAGAAACAAAAATGAACGAGTTGCACAAGCCTCTGGAAGTTCCATTCCTCTTGCAATGGACCCGAAGGTATTGCTGGACTTCATTGATCGTTGGTATGAAGATCCAAACACACTGATTGATGATTTGAAGCTTCCCCTGGAGTAAGCCATATAGTCGCTACTTTCATCAATGAAGCCAAATGGAAGGAACAGCAAGCCAAGCAAGCCAAGGCTGCTAAAGCCAAAAAGGAGAAATTCGTGAAGCAGAATCTCCTCAACTTGTCACCTCAAATACTCGTTTCAACTCAGGCTGAACTCAAAACCCTCACGGAATAGTATACAAGTCATCATGCTGATAGTAAAGGGGTCAAAGTGCAATTCATGAAAGTTGTAACTGCTATAGTTGATGAACACAATAGCATATCTGTCGCTCCAAAGCAGCAGACAAACTCTCAGCCAAGCCATACCATTCAACTGACTGAGGAAGATGAAACTGAAAAATGAGGTGCAGGAGAAACTCCTCATAATATTCTAGCTGAAGAAACTGCCAGGTGATACGTCTCCAACGTATCTATAACTTTTGATGGTTCCATGCTATTTTCTTGTCAAACTTTGGATGTTTTGTACGCCTTTTATATCTTTTTTGGGACTAACTTATTAACTCAGTGCCAAGTGCCAGTTCCTATTGTTTCCGTGTTTTTGACCCTTTCCAGAGGAGAATTTTAAACGGTGTCCAAACGGAATAAAACTTCCGAAAAGCTTTTTTCCGGAACAGAAGATACGCAGGGGACGTGAGAACCAAGGCAGAGGCCACCAGGGGAGGCCACAAGCCCCCTAGGTGCAGCCAGGGGGCCCGCGCCTAGCAGTCTTGTGGGCCCCCTGTGGCTTGTCTGCCCAACCTCTTCCACCTATAAATTCCCGAAAAATCCAAAACTGCGGGAGAGATCCACGAAAATACTTTACCGCCGCTGCAATCTTCTGTCTCCGCAAGATCCCATCTGGGGCATGTTCTGGTGCCCTGCCGGAGGGGGGGGTTCAGATATGGAGGGCTTCTTCATCAACACCATGGCCCCTTCGATGATGCGTGAGTAGTTCACCATAGATCTTCGGGTCCATAGCTAGTAGCTAGATGGCTTCTTCTCTCTCTTGGATCTTCAATACAAAGTTCTCCATGATCTTCATGCAGATCTATTCGATCTAATCTTCTTTTGCGGTGTGTTTGTCGAGATCAGATGAATTGTGGATTTATGATCAGATTATCTATGAAAATTATTTGAGATTCTTGTGATCTCTTATATGCATGATTTCATATCCTTGTAATTCTCTTCGAGTTGTGGGTTTTGTTTGGCCAACTTGATCTATGATTCTTACAATGGGAGAAGTTCTTGGTTTTGGGTTCATACCGTGCGATGACCTCACCCAGTGAAACAAGGGGTAGCGAGGCACGCATCTTGTTGTTGCCATCAAGGGTAAAAAGATGGGGTTTAAATCATTGGTTTGAGTTTATCCGTCTACATCATCTCATCTTGCTTAAGGCGTACTCTGTTCGTCATGAACTCAATACACTAGATGCATGTTGGATAGCGGTCGATGTGTGGAGTAATAGTAGTAGATGCAGAAAGTATCGGTCTACTTGCCTCGGACGTGATGCCTATATGTATGATCATTGCCTTAGATATCGTCATGACTTTGCGCGGTTCTATCAATTGCACGACCGTAATTTGTTCACCCACCGTAATATTTGCTATTTTGAGAGAAGCCTCTAGTGAACACTATGGCCCCGGGGTCTACTTCACATCATACTTTCAGCCTTACACTTTTACTTCGTTGCACTTTCCGCCTTCAGATCTCACTTTGCAATCAATCTTGAAGGGATTGACAACCCCTTTATAGCGTTGGGTGCAAGCTCGTTTGTGTTTGCGCAGGTACTCTGGACACTTGGCTTGATTCTCCTACTGGATTGATACCTTGATTCTCAAACTGAGGGTAATACTTACTGCTCCTGTGCTGCATCACCGTTTCCTCTTCAAGGGAAAAACCAACGCAATCTCAAGAGGCAGCAGAAGGATTTCTGGCGCCGTTGTCGGGGAGGATCAAGTCAAGAATAGTCTCCCGTCAACGTGTCAATTTCTGGCACCGGGGATTATTCTAGGTGAAGCTCATCCAAGTAAGTGTCGCAAACTCATCTCTTGCATTTACTTTTTTGCCTCTCGTTTTCCTCTCCCCCACTTCTGAAAAACAAAAATTTACAAAAATATTTGCCTTTTTCGTTCGCCCTTTTCTCTCGCTAGCTTTCTGTTCGCTTGTGTGCTTGTTTGCTTGCTGAAGTCACCATGACTGAAAACACCAAACTTTGTGACTTCTGGAATACTAATAATAATGATTTTATTAGTACTCCAATTGCTCCCGCCACTAGTGCGGAATCATACGAAATCAATGCTGCTTTGCTGAATCTTGTTATGAAAGAGCAATTCTCCGGCCTTCCTAGTGAAGATGCCGCATCCCATCTTAATACCTTCATTGAGCTTTGTGATATGCAAAAGAAGAAAGATGTGGATAATGATGTGATTAAATTGAAGCTTTTTCCGTTCTCGTTGCGAGATCGCGTAAAAACTTGGTTTTCATCTTTGCCCAAAAATAGTATTGATTCTTGGAACAAGTGCAAAGATGCTTATATATCCAAGTATTTTCCACCGGCTAAGATTATCTCTCTCCGTAATGATATCATGAATTTTAAGCAACTATATCATGAACATGTTGCACAATCTTGGGAGAGGATGACATTGATGATTAGAAATTGTCCCGCTCATAGCTTGAGTCTTTGGATGATTATACAAATCTTCTACGCTGGTTTGAATTTCGCTTCTAGAAATATCTTGAACTCCGACTCAGGTGGAACGTTCATGGAAATCACATTAGGAGATGCCACAAAACTCCTAGACAATATCATGACAAACTACTCTCAGTGGCACACTGAAAGCTCACCTACTAGTAAGAAGGTACACTCTATAGAAGAAATTAACTCGTTAAGTGCTAAGATGGATGAGTTAATGAATTGGGTTGCTAGTAGAAGTGCTCCTTTAGATCCTAATGATATGCCCTTGTCTTCCTTGATTGAGAGTAGCAATGCAAGCTTGGATGTTAATTTTGTTGGTAGGAATAATTTTGGCAACAACAATGCTTTTAGAGGAAGCTATGTTCATTGGCCTTTTCCTAGTAATCCCTCTAATAACTTTGGCAACTCCTACAACAACAATCATGGAAATTACAATAAATTACCTCTAACCTAGAGAGTAATATCAAAGAGTTTATCAACTCGCAAAAGATTTTCAATGCGTCTAGTTGCTCTTTGATTGAATGCATTTCCTTGATGCAATCCATGCAAAACTGTCCACACGCTTATAGCCAAAACAAGGCCTTTACCGATCATATCGTCGATGCTATGATAAAATCTCTTGAAGAGAAACTTGACTTGGAAGTTTCTATTCGTAGAAAGCTTCATGATGAGTGGGAACCTACTATCAAAATCAAAATCAAAAACTATGAATGCAATGCTTTGTGTGATTTGGGTGCTAGTGTTTCCGCGATTCCAAAGTCTTTATGTGATGTTCTAGGCTTTAATGAGATTGAGGAGTGTTCTCTTAATTTGCATCTTGCAGATTCCACTTTCAAGAAACAGATGGGAAGGATCAATGATGTTCTTATTATTGCAATTAGGAACTATGTACCCGTGGATTTCATTGTGCTTGATATTGATTGCAATCCTACATGCCCTATCATTCTTGGTAGACCTTTCCTAAGGACTATTGGTGCTATCATCGATATGAAGGAAGGGAACATTAGGTTTCAATTTCCTTTAAAGAAGCGCATGGAGCATTTTCCTAGAAACAAAATAAGATTGCCTTATGAATCCATGATGAGGGCTACTTATGGTTTGAGCACCAAAGACGACGATACGTGATTCTATCGCCTTATGCCTAGCTAAGGGCGTTAAACAATAGCGCTTGTTGGGAGGCAACCCAATGAATTTATCTTTTTCTTTCTGTTTTGTTGCGTCCACACCATCATAATTCTGTTATGATTGTGTATTTTGTCTTTCTTTTTATGTTTGAGCCAAGCAAAACCTTTATGACTGGTTTTGGTGATTGTTTTTTGATCCTACTAGAAAAAGACAGAAGCTTTTCGCTCATGAAATTATTTTTATTCATAAAGAGCTTTTGAGTTGATTATTTTTTATGATGGTTGATATGCCTTTTGCCCAGGCTGTCGCAAGTTTTCAGAATTTTTGAGATACCAGAAGTATACTAAGTATACAGATTGCTACAGACTAGTCTGTTTTTGACAGATTATGTTTTTGTTGTGTTGGTTACTTGTTTTGATGAAACTATGGATAGTATCGGGGGGGTACTAGCCATGGAAAAGTGATAATACAGTAATATAACACCTATGTAAATAGAAATCAGGATTTCTACAGTACCTCAAGAAGTGGTAGTTTGTTTTCTTGTGCTAATGTTATCACGAGTTTCTGTTGAAGTTTTGTGTTGTGAAGTTTTCAAGTTTTGGGTGATGTTCTCATGGACAAAGGGATAAAGAGTGGAAAGAGCTCAAGCTTGGGGATGCCCAAGGCATCCCAAGCAAAATTCAAGAACACCAAAAAGCCTAAGCTTGGGGATGCCCCGGGAAGGCATCCCCTCTTTCGTCTTCAATCCATCGGTAACATTACTTGGAGCTATATTTTTATTCACAACATGATATGTGTTTTGCTTGGAGCATCTTGTATCATAGGAGTCTTTTCTTTTTGTTGTGTCGCAATCATCCTTGCTGCACAACTTTTGAGAGAGACATGCACTCATCGTGAATTTGCTAGAATACTCATTGTGCTTCACTTATATCTTTTGCGCTAGACCATTTTGCTCTATGTGCTTCACTTAGATCTTTTAGAGCACGTCGGTGCCTAACTTGGTAGTTGGCTTGTGCTATGAAACTAGTCCCAAAGGTGATAGGTACCCAAAAGAAGATACAATAAAACTTCCATCTTCATGTGCATTGAGTGGAAAGAGAAGTTTGATTCCTCTCAATTAGTTTTGAAACGTGGATTCGGTAATATTAAGAGTTATGTTAGTAGGGTGTTGTGAATCTAGAAATACTTGTGTTGAAGTTAGTGATTCCCGTAACATGCACGTATGGTGAACCGCTATGTTAGGAAGTCGGAGCATAATGGATCTATTGATTGTCATCCTTTGTGTTGCGGTCAGGATCGCGCGATGGTTTACACCTACCAACCCTTCCCCTAGGAGTATGTGTTTAGCACTTTGTTTTGATTACTAATAAAAACTTTCGCAATAAGTATGTGAGTTCTTCATTACTAATGTGAGTCCATGGTATAGATGCACTTTCACCTTCCACCATTGCTAGCCTCTCTAGTACCGCGCAATTTTCGCCGGTGCACAAACCCACCATATGCCTTCCTCAAAACAGCCACCATACCTACCTACTATGGCATTTTCATAGCCATTCCGAGATATATTTCCATGCAACTCCCACCGTTCTGCCTCATGACTTGTGCCGTCACTGTCATATTGCCATTTCATGATCGTAAGATAGCTAGCGAGATGTTTCAACATCATACACGAAGCTAGATCGTTGCACATCCCGGTACAGTGTCGGAGGCATTTCCTATAGTCTTCATCGTTCTAAGCTTTGAGTTGTGAGTAAATAAAAGTGTGATGATCATAATTATTAGAGCATTGTCCCATGTGAGGAAAAAAAGAGATATGGAAAGAGGCCAAAGAGCCCAAACAAAAAAAGAGAAAAAGAGAGAAGGGACAATGCTACTATCTCTTTCCACACTTGTGCTTCATAATAGCACCATGTTCTTCATGATTGAGAGCCTCTCGTTTTGTCACCACCATATGCTAGCGGGAATCTTCATTATATAACTTGGCTTGTATATTCCAATGATGGGCTTCCTCAAAATTGCCCTACGTCTTCGTGAGCAAGCAAGTTGGATGCACACCCCACTAGTTCTCCTTTTGAGCTTTCACATACTTATAGCTCTAGTGCATCCTTTGTATGGCAATCCCTACTCATTCACATTGATATCTATTAATGGGCATCTCCATAGTCCTTTGATACGCCGAGTCAATGTGACCATCTCCTCCTATTTGTTTCACAACCTCCACCACACTCTATTCCACCATAGTGCTATATCCATGGCTCAGGCTCATGTATTGCGTGAGAGTTGAAAAAGGTTTGAGAAAGTAAGAGTGCGAAAACAATTACTTGGCCAATATCGGGGTTGTGCATGATTTAAATTAGTTGTGTGGGGATGATGGAGCATAGCCAGACTATATGATTTTGTAGGGATAAATTTCTTTGGCCTTGTTATTTCGAAAGTTCATGATTACCTTGCTAGTTTGCTTGAAGTATTATTGTTTTCATGTCAATAGCAAACTATTGTTTTGAATCTTACGGATCTGAACATTCATGTCACATGAAATAAGTTACAAAGGACAACTATGCTAGGTAGCATTCAACATCAAAAATTCAGTCGTTATCACTTCCCTACTCGAGGATGAGCACGAGTTAAGCTTGGGGATGCTTGATACGTCTCCAACGTATCTATAATTTTTGGTGGTTCCATGCTATTATCTTGTCAAACTTTGGATATTTTGTATGCCTTTTATATATTTTTTGGGACTAACTTATTAACTCAGTGCCAAGGGCCAGTTCCTGTTTTTTCCGTGTTTTTTACCCTTTTCAGAGGAGAATTTTAAAGTGTGTCCAAACGGAATAAAACTTCCGAAAAGATTTTTTCTGGAACAAAAGATACACATGGGACGTGAGAACCAAGGGAGAGGCCACCAGGGGAGGCCACAATCCCCCTAGGCGCGGCCAGGGGGGCGCACCTAGCAGGTTTGTGGGCCCCCTGTGGCTTGTCTACCCTACCTCTTCCGCCTATAAATTCCCGAAAAATCCAAAACCGCGGGAGAGATCCACGAAAATACTTTTCCGCCGCCGCAAGCTTCTGTCTCCGCAAAATCCCATCTGGGGCACGTTCTGGTGCCCTGTCGGAGGGGGATTCGGATACCGAGGGCTTCTTCATCAACACCATGGCCTCTCCGATGATGCGTGAGTAGTTCACCATAGACCTTCGAGTCCATAGCTAGTAGCTAGATGGCTTCTTCTCTCTCTTGGATCTTCAATACAAAGTTCTCCATGATCTTCATGGAGATCTATCCGATGTAATCTTCTTTTGCGGTGTGTTTGTCGAGATCCGATGAATTGTGGATTTATGATCAGACTATCTATAAATCTTATTTGAGTTTCTTGTGATCTCTTATATGCATGATTTCATATCCTTGTAATTCTCTTCGAGTTGTGGGTTTTGTTTGGCCAACTTGATCTATGATTCTTGCAATGGGAGAAGTTCTTGGTTTTGGGTTGATACCGTGCGGTGACCTCACCCACTGACAGAAGGGGTAGCGAGGCACGCATCATGTTGTTGCCATCAAGGGTAAAAAGATGGGGTGTACATCATTGGTTTGAGTTTATCCATCTACATCATGTCATCTTGCTTAAGGAGTTACTCTGTTCGTCATGAACTCAATACACTAGATGCATGCTCTATAGCGGTCGATGTGTGGAGTAATAGTAGTAGATGCAGAAAGCATCGGTCTACTTGTCTCGGACTTGATGCCTATATGTATCATCGTTGCCTTAGATATCATCATGACTTTGCGCGGTTCTATCAATTGCTCGACAGTAATTTGTTCACCCACCGTAGTATTTGCTATTTTGAGAGAAGCCTTTAGTGAACACTATGGCCCCCGTGTCTACTTCACATCATATTTTCAGCCTTACACTTTCACTTCGTTGCACTTTCCGCCTTCAGATCTCACTTTGCAATCAATCTTGAAGGGATTGACAACCCCTTTATAGCGTTGGGTGGAAGCTCATTTGTGTTTGCGCAGGTACTCTCGACACTTGGCTTGATTCTCCAACTGGATTGATACCTTGGTTCTCAAACTGAGGGAAATACTTATTGATCCTGTGTTGCTTCACCCTTTCCTCTTCAAGGAAAAAAAACAATGCAATCTCAAGAGGCAGCACCAGGCCTGACACTGATGAACTAGTGCCTGATGAAATTGCTCCTTCACCAAAATCACCAAAGGTGAATAAAGTGACTCCGTCTGCATCAGACGTGAAGAAAACCAAAGCGGCTGAAAAAAAAGCTAAAAAGAGAAAACCCTCAATGGCTTCAGAATCCTCATAAGCCAAACGTCTAAACATTATGCCTTCAGAATCTTCATGAGCCCGGGTGGATGCTACTCCTCTCAATGTAGCACCATCGTACTTGATTGTTCCTTTTGGTGAGGACTATGTCATTCCCAAAGAGCATGAAGAAATGGAAGACACCCGCTCTCGTGCATCCACACTGATGGATTAGGAAATACAAATTGATGATATTCCTCATGTAAATACACCCCCGATGACTAGTGAAGAAAAGGAGGGTGATGAAGAAATTGGGTGCAGCACACGTGTGATCCATGATGAGTTCTCGGAAGAGACTCATCCAAACTCACCAAGGACAGCTCAACTCCCTCAAACTCCAGCTGCCACTGAGATTCTCACCGACTCTGATGAAAAGAGCATTTGTGAGGAATCAGCACAAGAATCAGCTGCATCAGCTGAAGAAAATACAGCATCAAAAACTGAGACTGCCTCCTCAAATAAGCAAGTTCCTCAAAATGAAGAAAATGCTCCCGCTCCAAATGTTGAGACTGCAATTGTTGTGGTGAATCCAAAAACTGCAATTGTGGTGGCCTCTAATCCTCAAGAGCATAATCTTCACCCAAAGCCTCATCAGCCCTTCATCAAGAGGCCTAAGTTTCAAAATGAAGCTTTTTATGAGGAAAGTATGTACTTCACAGGAGATAATCCATATGACAAGCTTCGCATTATACATAGAAAGCTCTGGACAAGAAATCAGCTCAACTACTATGCCTCTGTGCTCTGTGGAAGAAAGAATATATTTCTTCACACTCACATTCCTCACTGATATGGAGGAAATACCTTGCTTCTCCCCAGTCCTCAATGTTCTTCACGAAGCTGGGTTACTGCCTTTTCTGCACAGATATCAGTGATTGGAGCACGGACATAATTCTTCAATTTTATGCCACACTGCATATCTCACGTGACCCAAAAGACATCACCACATGGGTATTGGACTGGATGACTCGGCACACACATTACAAAGCTCCAACAACTGAATTGCTTCGAGCTCTCCCAATATCAATTCCCTCAGAGGACGCAGTCAAAATGTCTGATGAACGAGAAATGCTGAACAAGCGCATGGAAGTCCTCATGAAGCCTTTGGCCAAGGGCCAACCTCCAAGGACTCGATATCTGGTGCAAGATTTGAAGTATCATCCAGAACTGTATACAGGATCTTGTCCTATGCCATTGCACCTATCAAAGGACATGACAATGAAGAAGACGTCGTAGGCATCATGAAGAATATCCAGTTTAACATCATTCATGGCATCCCTATGAATCTCCATGATTTCTTCTTAAGGACTTTGGCTGACAATGCTTTGTCAC
This sequence comes from Hordeum vulgare subsp. vulgare, assembly GCF_904849725.1. Lineage (NCBI taxonomy): Eukaryota > Viridiplantae > Streptophyta > Magnoliopsida > Poales > Poaceae > Hordeum > Hordeum vulgare. The sequence continues at coordinate 348,672,999 of NC_058522.1, read as the reverse complement.
CATATGAGTTGAAGATTTATGCGCCTTGCATCATGAGATTCATCAGGAACAGATCATGCATCAACTATCAAGCTGACTTTCAGAATCATCTCGGCTATCTACCACCGATCAAAGTCATCAAGTCATATTTTGAACTTGTTGAAGGAAAAGGCAAGTTTGTGATCAATGAACGAAATTCGGCCCTAGATGGCCGATTTCTCAAGGCCGATTCACATTCCTCATATGATGACACTACTACTCAAGACCCTCCAAGCCCAACTGCTCCAAGGGTGATGACTAACATATTGCTTCTTCTCAGACTTCACCAAAAAGTCGATCGCAATCACAAGTGGGTGAAACAACAGTTTGGTGCCATTGTGAAAACCCTCAATGAGACTCAAAATGCAGTGAAGAAAAATCACTATTATCTTCATGAGATATTTGATCGCACTTGGGCCACCTTAGCTGATCTGAAGACTCTCGAGGAACTTGAGGAATTGGAATTTACTCAAGACTTTGATTGGTCGTGGCCTCCAAAGAAGAAATTCAAGCCTATTCAAGTTCCTGACTTGGAGGACATTTCATTTTCTTCATTTCGCACTACAGAAACAGGTGAAGAACCAAAGGACACCGTAACTGGCCCAAGAGAGAAGCTTTTCTCCAAGGATGCTCAAAAAGAAGTGAATTTCTTCAAGGGTGTTAGTCCTCAGCTTTGTCCCTTTTCATCACTTGTTGACAAAGGGGGAGAAATCTGAGAGTTAGTCTTCAAGCGGGATACGTTATGGGCTTATGAACTTTATTAAGTTACAAACTCTTGGTTCTTCTAAAGTTTTTGATGTAATGAGTTGTAACTTAAGCCCGGTGGTGTTCTGACTATTTTGAACGTTTTTTCCTCGCATGCTTATTCCTCAAGGTAATTGATGCAGGCATGCTGAAATTCGTCAGACACCATTTTTCATCATGCATTTCTAATTCCTCATACTATATGTCAAATGCATGAATGAATTGTAAGATAGATCGGGAGATCTCCATGATATAAATCATCAATGTGCATCTGTTGTTCAAAGCAAATTCCTCTAAATATGCACATCTTCAGGGGGAGTTTCTCTGTATCTTAACTTCAAACTCCTCAAACTATGTACTTACATTCCATATAATTATCCCCATTGAAAACTTAACCTAATTGTCATCAACCACCAAAAAGGAGGAGATTGTAAGTGCATCTAGTTCCCCTCAATGATTTTTGTGGTTTGAAGACTTATAGATTAAGGGGCTAATATGTTTGTGAGTGTACACAGGATCTAGAAGTCGCTGAGGAGTTTGAGTTATACGATGAATATCGACCCCTAAAAATGTATGTCTTCGGCTGAAGACTTTGGTCTTTCCTTGAAGACTTTGATCTAGAAGAAATTGCGATGAAATTGATATTCCTCATGAAGATATTGAAGATGAGGAATTTGGTGGTCTTGAAGAAAACACTCTGAAGACTTTGAAGAGTGAAGTTTTATTTCTTTTGTTTCATTTTCTTTACACTTGAGTCATAGAAACGCCGCACTGTTAAAGGGGGTCGAGGTAAAACCATGGAATGATTTTCCTCATGATTCTCAACCCAAGCCTAAAACTACCAAAGCCTCAAAGTGAGGAATATGCGAGACATGAAGACTTTCACAGTTGAAAGTTCCGATTGTTAGTGCGACACGCACCACCTCACTGATCTTATCCACCCAACGGTCATATTATTTAAGGGCATTTATGTTCAATCATGTCAGGATGCTCCCAGGCTATATATAGCTCCCCCCACAACCACTTGCTGGTTGGCTGCTCCGAGAGAAACCGACACTTGTCATTTAGAGCAACCCAATCCCTCAGAGTCTTCGAGAGAAAATCATCAAGTCAGAAAATACCCCAAACACCAAACCCCAAACCAAAACCAAGTGATTGAGCATCACTGAAGAAGTTGTTCTTCTGTGGAACTGAAGCCTGTTACCTTTGTGGACTTTGCATCCTCCACACGGTTAGGCGTCATGGTCTAGAGCATCCAGCAGTCAATTGTGGATCGTCGGGTGACCGAGTTTGTGACGGTTTGGAAGTCTGCCCTAAAGACTTACCACGAGTGTTGGGCGAGGACTGTGTGTCCTTAGCTCAAGGAGAATACGGTAGGGACTGTGTGCCCCGGGACTGTGTGTCCTTTTGGTTTCAATACCAAGCCACTCCGAACCAAACGTACAACTTTCACAACAGTTGGAACTCGGTCATCAACAACTGTCTTCATCAAGCTATGAGTTCTATTTCTTCAACTCTTTCATTTCCTCACTGTATGTTGAAGACTTTCATCTGTACTGTTTGAAGAATTTGTCTGAGGACCTTCTTTGAATTTCCTCAACCTCAAATTCTTCACTTGTGTTAATCTTCACCTGCTTACTCTGTACTTGCGAACTGTGCAAACCGAATCTCATAAACTTCATCGAGTACTTTGTTGTAGTCGTTTTGCACTCATGATCCTACGCTATTTCCGCTGCACTAAGTTCCTCATTGAGGACTTTCCTCACAAGGAATTTCCTCAGTGATGAAATTCTAAAAATCGCCTATTCACCCCCCTCTAATCGATATAACGCACTTTGACATGTTGTGTTATTCTTCGTAATATGATTATCAAAGATGAGAGAGGCATGAACTTTGATTCCTTTTATGATAATGTGGGTAGCCCTCTCAAACCAGCTAGAGACCCTCACCGAAATAGAGCTTTTCTTCAGACCTACAAGGAGATTGAAAATGCAAACACCCGCGTTCAACTTCAGAAAGATCTCATTGAGCACCATTGGCAAAGGGTTGGGCAGTAACACATTCCGTTTTTCCATTCATTTTCATTTCATTCATGTATGTTTTGTATACGGGGCAAGTTTTGTATTGAATTATTTAGTTTGCTATGGTGATTTGAATAATTATTATACTTTGGATGATTATTGTATTGCAATATTGACATTTTTATTATATTGCACATTAGTAGTTCTGAGTTATGGGGTTTTTGGTTTGCGGGTCGACGCGACAGCGCCCGAGCAGACCCCGCATAGTCGACCCGTAAAAGAGCATCTTCTGCAAATATTTTTTTATAGGTCTGTTTTGCATGGTATGACTCTGCCCAAGCCCGTGCCGGTCCGCAAAACCGTTTTTTCACGAATTGCAAACGAGTTTTGCGGGACGACTTTATAGGGGTCTGATAGAGATGCTCTAAGGGAATACAGTTAGGTGGTGGACCTGATCACTATGTCCTTCACCCTTGCTTTTACCACACATTTTTCTGTTTTGATATTTGTGGCAAAAAAAATCCAGATTTGAACTTACTTTAAAAACAAATCCAATGTAACCTCTTTCCATGACGCCAACATCCCTAGCGTCTGGGTTGCATGGGAGACGCCAGGGACCATGGCGTGTGGAACGGGGCCTCTCGACCGACAGCTACGTTGACTGGCTGATGTGGGAAAGGGCCAGACGCCAGGGACCTTGGCATCTAGTCTCCAAACCCTCACACGAAGTACCTTGGTGTATCGCCCTCTTAAGTGAATTAGTCGCGCGGGCCCGCCCCACCCGGTCCATCTTCTTCCTCCTCCATTAGAGAAATGCATCTCGCTCTCTCTCACCCCTCTCCCCCCTCACACCCCGTGATCTACTCCCTCCTCCACCAAAGTTTGTGGATCTAAGCCCCCAAGCATCCTTGAGGTGTTCTCCCCCAATACCTCCAATTTTTTTGATATGACCTCCTATTTTGAGAGCATTATTGAAGAATGGGTGATGTTAGATTAGTAGATGATTTCTTAGTTTTAGGGATTTTTGTGTAGATGTTAGATGATATAGATGGTTTGTATATTGTAGACCATGTGTTGTGTAATATGTATGCAATAAAATTTTCATTTTCTTCAATATGTTGGCAGATTTTTTTGGCCTTTGGGGCATTTTGTTCAATATGTTAGTAGATGATGGGTTGTAGTTTTTGTTTAGTAATTTAGTGTTCATATGATGTGGGTATAATGGATTGATTTTAGGCAACCAACAATTCTCATTGATGTGCTTAATTCATTCGTGTTGTTTTTAGATGGGAGACTTGTTAATGTTCATTATATGGACAAGGAGGCATTCTTGACTAACAATGCTGATGCAGATGAGGAAGGCATTGTTTTTTATACAAGCCCTAGGTATGATGAGCTTGCTGCAAAAGTGAGACATGTCTTACAGTGGATGGACCTTAATTATGATGTTAAGTTCATAGGAAGGTATGCCGTTGGAGTTGGAGCCAAATGTCTCTTGAAAAGTTTGCCTATCACCTCTGACTTGCATTGGGATGTGTACAAGGAAAAAGTCGGCCAATGAGAAGACAAGTCACTTGAATTGTTTGCCACCAAGGTTGAACCTCCTCGGTTTGCAATTGACTTGAACCGACTTGTCTCTTCCCCAATGACCGAGAGGACAAGTGTCCCTTTTGTTGAGCAAAGGATTATGATTGATGCCTCCAATGCTTATAGCCAACTAGCAACTAACCAAGATGAGGTTGAATTGTATGCCCCTAATGCTTCTAGCCAACCACCAACCAGCCAAGCAAATGAAGTTGATGTGATTGCTAGTGAGAAAGTAATTCAAAAGGATGGTGATGCTGATGCGGATGGCGATTTGGATGAGGTATAGGAAGCGTTTCATGGTATTGATGTTGGTGACTTGGATGCATACATAGCGCAAAATGAGATGGATCATGAGTTGCCGTTTAGGCGTCTATATTGGTATGACTCAGATGATGAAGGTCGTGAGGAAGAATTGGATGAGGATGGATTCACGAAGGAGGAAAACAAAATTCACTTTGACTTGACTCACTTGGACAAAGAACTCACTTGTTTCGATATCTCAACCTTGCCCATAAAGCGGTAGTTGATGGTGGCATGAGAAACAAGGGGATTGAGCCAACACGTTGCCCTCATCCACGTGAACCAAGGGATGAGGAGGAGGACGATAAGGTTTATTTGATGAAAAGAGTGAAGTTTCTAACTTCGGATCACATGAAGGTTTGGTTGTATGACTATGCCATTCGGAACCACAGGTCATTTTATGTAGAGCACTCCGACATAAATTTGTGTTACACCGTGAAGTGTGAGAAAGGAGATGAAAGATGCCCATGGAAGGTTCGTGCAAGAAAGTTAGAAGAAACCGAAGAATGGGTGTTAAGAAGTTGTCTTCCCACTCATTTTTGCAAACCACCAAAGAAATGGCTCCGTACGACACACCGTCACCTCACGTCTGAGTATCTCAGATACAAATTTATGAAAGACATAGTTCTTGATCCCACTATCAAAGTGAGGTTTATCATGAGGACGGTGAAAAAACTATAATCATCATCCACCTAGTGTTTAGTATACACGATTTCGAGGTAGACACTGTAACCATCATCCACATCAATATAATCAAGCATGACGTACGGTTTTACCTCCTCAAGGGGGCCCGAACCTGGGTAACTATTGTCTCTCCTTCTCTCCTCCAACCCATCGATCTAAGGTCCATAGTTCGGGACCCCCTACTCGAGATCTGCCAGTTTTGACAACGACATTGGTTCTTTCATTGACAGTTCCACTGATTGGATCGCCTAAGGGTCGATGGCGTGCCTAGTAATCAGCAAAGAGATCATTAACAGGGACGTCTTCATCTCTGCACAAATCTTCGCCTTCGGAAGCGTAGTTCTGCACGCCAATCTGGTCGACCACCTTGGCCTGGTCGAGAACTTTTCCCCCGGTTAGGAAGTCGGGTTCGGGAACCTAGAGTTCACCGCTAACCCCGCGAAGATCTTGCGTTAACAAGACTTTTAAATCCTCTCGAGGGATTCGTGGCCCCCGACACTTCTACATGGGGAACCGCACACCTCACCACCTAAACAATCTTTGTCTCCACCTCGGCCCTAGAATTTGACACGGTGAATACACCAGAGCGCAGCTTGACCGAGAACACTCTAGAAGCAACCTCGAACGCCACTAGGGTATCAGCAACACGGGTTGAACCCGAACAATCAAGCGGTGCGAGCCCCGCTGAAATCCCCATGTTACACAAGCTACTCGATCAGATGCAAGTCATGGGGATGAAGAATGACCAAGTTACGGCCTATGACCATATCGGACTTAGACCCGAGACAGAGAAATTTGTATCCCACCCATTACGCACCCAACAAAGATCATCGAGTGTCGGGGCATGGGATCCATGCATCAATCACCTGAGATGAGGATGGGCTACATCCCGGTCAGCGATTTTTCGGACTTATCCAATAGTCCAGAAAATCTATCTCGCCCTCACAACGCATCGGGGCAAGCGGCATGCCTAGCACGCGACCTAGTCGGGAACGCGTCTATCGAGGTTTACTGCCCGCAAATCACGGGAATCCGAAATCTTTCCCCACCCACCACCCATATGGAGAATAAGATGAAAGAGTATGGCTCTCCGGGCACGTACGAACTCACGAAGAAGCGAGGGGAATCATTACACCAATTTGGGCCAGATTCCTCCTCAGCAACAAGACCGGAGGCCGCAATGAGCGGGGGCTTATTCATGTTTTCCAGCAGCATTGCCATGATGAGGGCATCCTCAACACCCTCTCCCGTCTCCGGATTCAATCCTTCGAAGAGCGGTCGAGCATAGTGCTCATATACTGCGCCAGGGAAAGTACTTTGCAAATTCAGCAAATCTGCAATGACCTTAGCCTCGCCAGAGCAATCCTAATAAGACGGACACCCTCGATTACATGGTAGGTCCCAACTGTAAACTCGGCAAAAGGAACTCGAACATGGGCTAAATCGGTCCTCAGCGTACTACTGGACGAGACATGCCACATACATTCCGCCCCGCTTGAATCAAGCTCCACCCATAGACTTAGAGCATCTTGGGTCCTCACGCAGGTCGCAAAAAGCAGAGAGACTATCCTCACCGCGACACCCACGGAGCACCGGTCAATGGCACCGCCGGATACAACCAAAGAGATCTTAACGATCTATGAGACATTCACATCTAAAAATTAGAGAAAGAGAGCCTTTCGGGAGCTCCATCGAATCCACCATGTAGCAGCGGCAAACCCCTGGTCGAACACACATATCACATTCGACCAGGACGAGGAGCCGATGACCAACACAGGACGGGCCCTTCTGCCCTAGTCCTAAACCCCATAGTCGACTGTTCAGACTCAACAAGGTAATGATGGACGGGGGCAGCGGCCTCAACGTCATTTACGAAGACACGCTTGAAAAAATGCAGTTCAACCGAGCTAGAATCGAGCCGAGCACAACCACCTTCAAGGGTATCGTCCCCGGAAGAGAGGCCCACTGCATAGGACGAGTAGCACTCGATGTGGTGTTCGTCACACCCGATAATTACAGATCCGATGAGCTACTCTTTCACATCGTCCCTTTCCACAGTGGTTACCATGCACGTTGGGGCGTGAATCTTTCACACGGCTCCAAGCCATACTGCATTACGGGTACATGAAACTCAAAATGACAGGGCCGAACAGAGTGATCACGGTAAACAGTGACCCCAAAAGAGGCCCCCGGGCCAAAAACAATATAACATCCCTCGCCCTAGAAGTACTGGTAGAGACCCTCTCAGCAGAAGAACTCACGGCACTACCTGTCGTGGTGGACAAAAATGACGTGATCCTCGACAAGCGGCCCAAGTCCGCATCCTTCAAACCGGTCGACGAAATCATCAAATCCCAATAAAACATCATCAACCGGGGCACAACTGGAGCCCGAAATTGACGAAGCACTACACACTTTTCTACACAAAAATTGGGACATATTTGCTTGGCACCCATCAGACATGCCCGGAATCCCTCGGCGGCTGGCAGAGCACAGCCTAAACATAAATAGTCGGTTTCAAACCCGTCAAACAGGCCTTGCCTCGATTTTCCGAACCTAAACACCAAGCTATGGGCAAAGAGCTCGCCAAACTACTAGAAGCCAGTTTCATCAAAGACATTAAACACCCTGACTGGTTGGCAAACCTCGTCATGATACCAAAGAAGGATAAATCCTGGCGGCTATGTGTCGATTTTAAAGACCTAAACAAAGCCTGCCCCAAGGATCCCTTTCTGTTGCCCCGAATAGATCAGATTATTGACGCCACAGCCGGTCACGATTCCCTATGCTTCCTTGACGCCTACTCCGGATACCATCAGATCAAAATGAAGGAATCCGATCAGGCAGCAACCGCATTCATAACACCCTACGGGCCATTCTGTTTTAAGACAATGTCGTTCGGGCTGAAAACGTGGGCGCCACTTATCAGCACATGATTATACTTGCTTGGGAAACAAATCGGAAAAACAGTAGAGGCATATGTAGACGATGTGGTTGTCAAGACTAGACATGTCAACCAGCTGGTGGACAACCTCACGGAGACATTTACCAATTTACAGGAGTACAACATTCGACTTAACTCGGATAAATGCGTCTTCGGCGTCCCCACTGGTAAACTCCTCGGATTTATTGTATCGCAAAGAGGAATCGAAGACAATCCGGCCAAAATATGAGCATTGTCACAGCTTGTGATACCAAGAGAGCTACACCACGCCGAAAGTTGGCATGTTGCATCATGGCCCTAAGCCGATTTATATCTTGTCTAGGCGAGAAGGCCCTGCCACTGTATAAGTTGCTGAAGAAAACCAAATATTTCAAGTGGATCGATGAGGTCACAATGGCTCTCGAGGACATCAAGACGATATTAGCCAGTAACCCCATACTAGGAGCACCCTTCATAGGGGAGCCGATGTTGCTATACATCTTGGCCACCAATTACGTCGGTAGCACGATACTCGTCGTAGAACGAGAAGCCGAGGGTCAATAACTACGAATTCAAAGGCCGGTCTACTACGTATCCGAAGTTCTCACCCCATGCAAAACCAGGTACCCACACTATGAATAGATCGCCTATACCATGTTCATGGCATCACGGAAGCTTCGGCACTATTTCCAGGAGTGTGCGGTCACTGTGACTTCGGAAGTTCCATTGAACGATATTATAAACAATATAGATGCCACTAGCCGAATAGCAAATTGGGTCATCGAGCTCGTGCCTTTTGAGATCACCTACAAACCTCGACAGTCGATCAAATCTCAAGTCGTGGCCGACTTCGTGGCTAAATGGACCGAGGCCGAACTCCCTAGAGAGTATATCACATATGCTCACTGGACCGTGTATTTCGACGGGTCCAAAACTCTCGCTGGACTGGGGACTCGAGGGATTCTCACATCCCCCACCGGTGATAATGTTTGGCACGTGCTACACATCATGTACGCGGATTCAAACAACGCAACCGAATACGAAGTCGTGTTACACTGTCTTTGGATAGCAGCCTCGATGGACATTCAACGGCTCGAGCTGCGAGGAGATTCTAATCTCGCCATTTCACAAATCAACGACGAATTTGAAGCAAAGAAACGCCATCCTCAAAATATCATCATGATTTGAAGGATTAGAGTTCCACCATGTCTTAAGAGACAACAACCAAGCAACGGACGTTCTCGCCCGCTTAGGTGCAAAGTGTGACCCCGTCCCTAGCAACATCTGTCTAGAGTGGTTGTTCAAGCTATCCGTAGTATGGCAAGACGACACGGTCCGCACAGGGGCTGATGGCGAAGAGCTGGTGGTACCCCAGCGACCGAGCATGATGATCAAGTCAATGGCGGGTCTTCAATCGAAGAAACGCCCTTGGCCCATGAGGTCATGGCCATAATTGTGCCATGGACCGAACCCTTCCTTGCTTATCTATTACGCAAGGAGCTGTCCGACGACCAAACCGAGGCGTGACATATCATCCGCCGATCAAAGACTTATAAGGTCCATGGAGGAGAGCTATATAAAAAGAGCACCACAGGAGTACTCCAAAGGTACATATCGAGGAAGAAGGAACGCAGATTTTGGCCGAGGTACACACCGGTATGGGCGTCACCACGTAACAACATCGGCCCTGGTCAACAAGGCTTTTCGAGCTGGATTCTACTAGATAACGGCCCAAGAGGACGCCCACGCACTCGGTAAGCGTTGTACGGGGTCTCAACTCTTTGCAAACCAAAGCCGCATGCCCCCAACAACTCTTCAAACTATTTCGATCACTTGGTCTTTCGTGGTGTGGGGTCTGGATATGGTCGGCCCACTTAAAGGGGGGACCAAGAAAAAGAAGTACCTCCTGGTTAGGGTTGACAAATTTACCAAATGGATCGCAGCAAATCTAGTCACCTCGGCCAAGGCTAAACCAGTAATCGAATTTATCTCCAGCGTCATACATCATTATGGTGTTCCGCACAGCATAATAAGAGACAATAGATCCAATTTCACCGTAGTGGAGGTAAAATATTGGTGCGCAAACTTGGGCATAAAGCTCGATTATGCCTCCGTATAGCACCCGCAGACCAATGGGCAAGTAGAAAGAACCAACGGGCTCATCATGAGCGGCATTAAATCTAGGTTGGTCCGCTCCCATCAAGACTACGATTGCCAACGGGTGGAGGAGCTTGACTCTGTGCTATGGGGCATGCGCACCACCCCGAATTGATCCACGGGTACACCCCCTTCTTCTTGGTGTACGGGGTCGAGGGAATCCTCCCCTGGGGCATTATACACGAGCACCTCGGGTGCGCATGTACGAGTAAAAAGAGGCTGAATTAGATTGGCAAGACGACTTAGATGCATTGGAAGGCGAGCACGACATAGCTCTGGCCCGATCAATTTTCTATCAACAAAAAGATCGGTGCTATCAGAGCAGGGAAGTCCGGGCAAAGGCATATAATGGGGGATAACTCGTCCTATGCCTCCCCGAGAAGCAGAAGCACTAACTTCACCCTAAGTGGGAGGGTCATTTCATAATCGATGAAATATTACCACGAGGAGCTTATCGCGTGCGCAGATCCGAAGACAACCGCCTCGAGTCGAACCCGTGGAATGCAGCTTGCCTTTGGCATTTTTACGGCTAGACCTCTACCATCCCTCTTTTTTCCGTCACTTTATTTTTCCCGTATCACCCACATTTTTTATCTTTTCCTATATTTAGCTGTTCTCGAGGCATTTTTGGCTTAAACGAACACCCTCGGACATTTACCAAATTATCTGTGTTAAACGGAATGATCAAGTAACACGTGGGGGCTTCTTAAAGAAGTTGTTCAATATATTTGTTACACCTACTTGTTCATGTATACATCTCGAAACAAAAACATCATTTCTTGCCATTTTCTGCATCAATTGGACTTAAGATTTTAGTAATGCTGGGTTGCCTTGCTCCTGTGCTTACTCTCTACGTTCCCGATGTATTCAGCTAGAGGGTAAAGGGAGCACCGCTATGATTGTTACGATCTGTTCACCCAGACACGTATCTCAGATGGGTAAAGGCAAAAGCTATCACTCCTTGAGATACAACTTGATCGGCTAGGACGATGCCCACCTATTCGATAATTTTGTATCATAAAACCGATGGCCGTGTTTAGCGGATAAACAGCCATACCGACTACAAATCTATGTAACAGCCCCGGAAAAAGGAACCCATTAGGGAACTATTTTTCTGGAAGATGTTTCTTACACCCAGTCATAATATAGCATAAGCCACTCCTATAACTTTTGTTTGTTAGTACCACATGGCCGGATTGCCTACTTATCGGAAATTTGATTCCTACCTTTGCAGGATACAAATTATAAAACACTGCCCAGTTTATAACACGGGAGGTAGAAGCCGATGGCCCGTTAAAGACAGAATTTCCAAAATATGGAGGGAAGAGACTTAACACAAAAAATATCATTACAAGTGATTACATGCTTGGTGATTGATCTAGTTGATCTATTATAGTATCTAACGCGCGGTCCTCGTGTGACAAGCGTGTGGCGGGCATCACCGAATGGTACACCAAATGTGGAGGGATCTCCTTCCCATCTGGTCCCACTGGTCCAACTCTGGCCATGTTCTCGGGATCTAGGCCGGTAAAGCGGGTCTTCACCATAGCCCACGCCTCCCGAGCTCCTTCTTGGCAGGCCAAGGTCTTCCACAATTCGAAGCGATTATGGGCTCCTGTAAATTGCTCGGCAAGATCGGCCATCCCCTGTGGAGTGTTTTGGTTCGGCCATAAAGCTCGGACCATACTCCGCTTAGCCTTCCGCGCACGCTCATGCGCAATGGGAAGTTCCTTCCACAGCCCCCCCCCCCAAAGACGTGGTCTCCTCTTGAGGACACCCAGTAAAAATACCTAATCCAAAAGAGGAACAAATTTTCACGATCAACACAATAAAAATTGGATCAGTCCCAGGTCAGAGCTTTACTTACATAGCATGCCACCTTTCAATTTATGGTTCTCTTCTCGAGTTTGCGTCAATTGAGTTTCAAACTCTCCACTTCCTCACCTTGTTTTTTATTCTCTTCCTTGAGATTATTTTTTTCTTCGCGACAACGCCTCAGTACGCGTTGACCGGCTTCAAGCTATGATTCGAGATACGACTGACCTTCTCGAGAGGCATCTAGATACTTTTGCATTGGCCTATTTATTCACCTGCTATAGCAATTCTTTGGCTATTAATATATAAAGTTTAAGCAAATTTAGCATACTACAAATCAACTCCCTTACTATGGGCTTCTCTAATAATTTATTCACGTCTTCTAGCTCGGCCCTACTAGCCTTTAAATTAACCTGGCTTTGATGGAGGTCTTCGGATAAACTCTCATTTTCTTGCTTGAAAGCCTGCAGATTGAAAAAGTACTTGTTGACGACCCTTAATTCAGCCGTCCCGGCCAAATTAAGGCTCGGTGGCTACTGGGTCCGAACTTTTGTTCGGATATTATAAAGCCGATAACTTACCTGTAGGTGGGTAGACACTTGCCCGACCACTTCTTTAAGGCTGGCTCACGCGGCTCCGGGGTACGCATCGGTCGAGTTAAGAGCACAAACTCTTATTCGGAAAATAAAGGATGACGTAGAGCCTCCTTCCGATGTCGATGATTCATGGCACTCTCGTATTCGGAGTTTGTTGCCGACACTCCGTCCGAACACTTGGGGATTGATACGTCTCCAACGTATCTATAATTTTTTATGCTTTCATGTTATTATCTTGTCAAACTTCGGATGTTTTGTATGCCTTTTCTATATTTTTTGGGATAACTTATTAACTCAGTGTAAAGTGACAGTTCCTGTTTTTTCCATGTTTTTGACCCCTTTCAGAGGAGGATTTTGAACGGTGTCCAAACGGAATGAAACTACGAAAAAGATTTTTTTTGGAACAAAAAAAGATCGGAGAGCCAGAGAATCAGGGCAGGGGCCCACCAAGGACCCCACAAGCCCTCATGGCGCACCTAGGGGGGCCCGCGGCCATGATACATCCATTTTGCATCATGCTTCCATGTTGATATTTATTGCTTTTTGGGCTGTTATATTACTTGTGGTACCATATTTATGCCTTTTCTCTCTTATTTTGCAAGGTATTTGAAGAGGGAGAATTCAGGCAGCTGGAATTCTGGACTAGAAAAGGAGGAAATCCTAGTCCACTATTCTGCACATCTCCAAATGCCCTGAAAATTTACGTGGATTTTTTCTAGAATATATTAAAAATACAGGGAGAAAGAACTACCATAGGGGGGCCACCAGGGCTCCACAAGCTTGCCCACCGCCGCCACCACCCCTAGTGGCGCAGGGCAGGCTTGTGGGCTGCCTAAATGCCCACTAGCCCCCCTCTTTTGCTATATGAAGCGTCCTGGTCTGGAAAAAAATATCAATAGGGAGCTTTTTCATGGTTTCGCCGCCGCCACGAGGCGGAACTTGAGCAGATCCAATCTAGAGCTCCAGCAGGACGGTCTTGCTGGGGAAACTTCCGTCCTGGAGGGGGAAATCGTCGCCATCGTCATCACCAACACTCCTATCATCGGAGGGGAGGCATCTTCATCAACATCTTCATCAGCACCATCTCCTCTCCAATCCCTAGTTCATCTCTTGTAACCAATCTTCGTCTCGCGACTCCGATTGGTACTTGTAAGGTTGCTAGTAGTGTTGATTACTCTTTGTAGTTGATGCTAGTTGGATTACTTGGTGGAAGAGTTTATGTTCAGATCCTTGATGCTATTCATTACACCTCTGATCATAATTATGATTTTGTTTTGTGAGTAGTTACTTTTGTTCCTGAGGACATGGGATAAGTCATGTTAATAATAGTCGTGTGAATTTGATATTCGTTCGGTATTTTGATATGATGTATGTTGTTTTTCCTCTAGTGGTGTTATGTGAACGTCGACTACATAACACTTCACCATATTTGGGCCTAGAGGAAGGCATTGGGAAGTAGTAAGTAGATGATGGGTTGCTGGAGTGACGGAAGCTTAAACCCCAGTCTATGCGTTGTTTCGTGAGGGGCTGATTTGGATCCACTAGTTTAATGCTATGGATAGACTTTGTCTTAATTCTTCTTTTGTAGTTGCGGATGCTTGCGAGAGAGGTTAATCATAAGTGGGATGCTTGTCCAAGTAAGGTCAGTACCCAAGCGCCGGTCCACCCACATATCAAACTATCAAAGTAACGAACGCGAATCATATGAACATGATGAAACTAGCATGACAAAAATTCCCGTGTGTCCTCGGGAGCATTTTTCCTCCTATAAGACTTTGTTCAGGCTTGTCCCTTGCTACAAAAGGGATTGGGCCACTTGCTGCACCGTTGCTACTATTTTTTACTTGTTACTCTTTGCTTGCTACGTTTCACCTCGCTACACAATCAGTTGTTACCGCTACTTTCAGTGCTTGCAGTTATTACCTTGCTGAAATCCATTTATCAGAGCCTTCTACTCCTCGTTGGTTTCGACACTCTTACTTATCGAAAGGACTACGATTGATCCTATATACTTGTGGGTCATCAAGACTCTTTTTTGGCGCTGTTGCCGGGGAGTGAAGCGCCTTTGGTAAGTGGAAATTGGTAAGGAAACATTTTTATACTGTGCTGAAATTTATTGTCACTTGTCACTATGGAAACTCTTCCTTTGATGAGGTTGTTCGGGGTATCTTCACCACGAACGGAAGCACGAGGAGTTGCTAATCAACCTGAGGTACCTACTGAAAATATCTTTTATGAAATTCCTTTGGGTATGCTTGAGAAACTGCTCGCTAATCCTTTTACAGGAGATGGATCTTCACATCCAGACTTGCATCTAATCTATGTAGATGAAGTTTGAGGTTTATTTAAGCTTGCAGGTTTGCCCGAGAATGAGGTAAATAAGAAAGTATTTCCTTTATCTTTGTAGGATAAGGCGTTGACATGGTATAGGCTATGTGATGATGCTGGATCATGGGGCTACAATCGGTTGAAATTGGAATTTCATCAAAAGTTCTATCCTATGCATTTAGTACATCGTGATCGGAACTTTATTTATAACTTTTGGCCTCGTGATAGGGAAAGCATAGCTCAAGCTTGGCGGAGGCTTAAATCAATGCTATATTCATGCCCCAATCATGAGCTCTCGAGAGAAATCATCACTCAAAACTTTTATACTCGGCTTTCTCATGAAGATCGTACCATGCTTGACACTTCTTGTGCCGGTTCTTTTATGAAGAAGGATATTGATCACAAGTGGAATTTATTGGAGAGAATCAAATCCAACTTGAAGATTGGGAGCTGGAGGAAGGTAAGGAGTCAGGTATGAATTTCCAGTTTGATTGCGTTAAATCTTTTGTTGAGACAAACAGTTCTAGAGATTTTAGCACTAAGTATGGACTTGACTCTGAGATAGTAGCTTCTCTATGTGAATGTTTTGCTCGTCATGTTGATCTTCCCAAAGAGAAGTGGTTTAAATATCATCCTCTTGTAGAAAGCATCATAGCCAAAACCAATCTAGTTGAGGAGAAAGTCATTGCTTTTAGTGATCCTGTTGTTCCTTGTGCTTACACTGAGAAACCACCATACCCTGCTAGGATAAAGGATTATTCTAATGCTCCAAGTGTGATACGTAGGGGTTACATTAGACCACTTGCACCCCCTGAGGAGATTAGAGTTGAACCTAGTGTTTCTATTATCAAAGATCTCTTAGCCGAAGACATAGACAGGCATGTTATCAAATTCTGTGAGGACTCCGCTAGAATTGCGAAACCTCACGCGAAAGACAAACACGGACCTGTAGTTGGCCTTCCCGTTGTTTCTGTTAAGATAGGAAATCACTGTTAGCATGGTTTATGTGATATGGGAGCTAGTGTTAGTGCAATACCCCGTTCTCTATATGATGAAATCAAAGATGAGATTGCACCTGCTGAGTTAGATCCCATTGATGTCACTATTACGCTAGCTAATAGAGACACTATCTGCCCTCTGGGAATTGTGAGAGACGTAGAAGTCCTGTGTGGTAAGACGAAGTATCCTACTAATTTCCTTGTCCTTGGTACTGCACAAGATAGCTTTTGTCCCATCATATTCGGTAGACCCTTTCTTAACACTGTCAATGCTCATATTGATTGCATTAACCAGACTGTCACAGTAAGTTTCGAGGGTGTGTCTCATGAATTTAACTTCTCCAAGTTTGGAAGACAAACCCATGAAAAATAGTCGCCTGGTAGAGATGAAATCATTGCTCTTGCCTCTATTGCCGTACCTCCTACGGATCCTTTAGAGCAATATCTGCTTGAGCATGAAAATGATATGCATATGGAGGAGAGAGATGAGATAGATAAAATTGTCTTAGAACAATATCCTATTCTCAAGAATAATCTACCTGTTGAACTGCTTGGGGATCCTCCCCCACCAAAGGGTGATCCTGTGTTCGAGCTTAAACAGTTGCCTGATACTCTTAAGTATGCTTATCTTGATGAAAAATAGATATATCATGTTATTATAAGTGCTCTCCTCTCAGAGCGCGAAGAGAAGAAGTTACTAAAAACTCTGAGGAAGCACCGCGCTGCTATTGGATATACTCTTGGTGATATTAAGGGTATTAGTCCTACTCTATGTCAGCACAAGATTAAAACCGATCCTGAATTTAAACCAGTTGCTGATCATCAAAGGAGATTAAATCCTAAGGTGAAAGAGGTTGTTAGAAAAGAAATATTAAAGCTTCTGGAAGCAGGAATCATTTATCCTGTTGCTCATAGTGATTGGGTAAGTCCAGTACATTGCGTACCTAAGAAGGGAGGTATCACCGTCGTTCCTGATGATAAGGATGAACTAATCCCACAAAGAATTATTACCGGCTATAGGATGGTGATAGACTTCCGGAAACTGAACAAGGCAACCAGGAAAGATCATTATCCTTAGTCGTTCATCGACCAAATGCTAGAAAGGCTATCAAAGCACACTCACTTCTGCTTTCTAGACGGTTATTCAGGTTTCTCGCAAATACGTGTTGCACAATCTGATCAAGAGAAAACCACTTTCACCTACCCTTTCGGTACCTTTGCCTATAGACTTATGCCTTTTGGCTTATGTAATGCACCTGCCACCTTCCAAAGATGTATGATGGCTCTATTCTCTGACTTCTATGAAAAGATTGTCGAGGTTTTCATGGATGACTTCTCCATTTACGGGTCTTCCTTTGATGATTGCCTTAGCAACCTTGATCGAGTCTTACAGAGATGCGAAGAAACCAACCTCGTCTTGAATTGGGAGAAGTGCCACTTTATCATTAATGAAGGTATCGTCTTAGGACACAAAATTTCTGAAAGAGGCATTGAAGTTGATAAGGCTAAGGTTAATGCAATTGAGAAAATGCCTTGCCCCATAGATATCAGAGGTATACGAAGTTTCTTAGGTCATGCTGGTTTCTATAGAAGGTTCATTAAAGACTTCTCTAAGATTTTTAGGCCTCTTACCAACCTCTTGCAGAAGGATGTTCCTTTTGTTTTTCATGAGGATTGTGAGGAAGCCTTTGAAATACTTAAGAAGGCTTTGATAACCACACCTATTGTTCAACCACCTGACTGGAACTTGCCGTTTGAAATCATGTGTGACGCTAGTGATTACGCTGTTGGTGCTGTTCTAGGACAAAGAGTTGACAAGAAGTTGAATGTCATTAACTACGCTAGTAAAACTCTAGACAGTGCCCAAAGAAACTATGCCACTACGGAGAAGGAATTTTTAGCAGTCGTGTTTGCATGTGAAAATTCAGATCTTATATAGTTGACTCTAAAGTCACGATTCACTCTGATCATGCTGCTATTAAGTACCTTATGGAGAAGAAGGACACTAAGCCTAGGCTGATCAGATGGGTTCTCCTGCTACAAGAATTTGATTTGCACGTCGTTGACCGAAAGGGTGCTGATAACCCTATAGCAGATAACTTGTCTAGGCTAGAGAATGTCCTTGATGACCCACTACCTATTGATGATAGCTTTCCTGATGAGCAATTAAATGTCATCCGCACTTCACATAGTGCACCATGGTATGCCGATTATGCAAACTATATCGTAGCCAAATACATACCACCCAGTTTCACCTATCAACAAAAGAAGAAATTCTTCTTTGATTTGAGACACTACTTTTGGGATGATCCTCACCTTTATAAGGAAGGAGTAGATGGTGTTATTAGACGTTGTGTGCCTGAACATGAACAGGGACAGATCCTGCAGAAGTGTCATTCAGAAGCCTACGGAGGACACCAGGCGGGAGGTAGAACTGCCCACAAGGTATTGCAAGCAGGTTTCTATTGGCCCACTCTCTTCAAGGATGCTCGTAAGTTTGTCTTGTCTTGTGACGAATGCCAAAGGATAGGGAACATCAATAAGCATCAAGAGATGCCTATGAACTATTCACTTGTCATTGAACCATTTGATGTCTGGGGCTTTGATTATATGGGACCCTTCCCGAGTTCCAATGGGTACACTCACATCTTAGTTGATGTGGATTACGTTACTAAGAGGGTAGAAGCTATCCCCACTAAAAATTCTGATCACCACACCTCTATTAAGATGCTTAAAGAAGTCATGTTCCCAAGATTTGGAGTCCCTAGATACTTGATGACTGATGGCGGTTCACACTTCATTCATGGTGTTTTCCGCAAGATGCTAGCTAAGTATGATGTCAACCATAGAGTTGCATCTCCTTATCATCCTGAGTCTAGTGGTCAAGTGGAGTTGAGTAATAGGGAGATCAAGTTGATCCTACAAAAGACCGTCAATAGATCTCGAAAGAACTGGTCTAGCAAACTTGACGATGCACTATGGGCTTATGGGACTGCTTATAAGAATCCATGGGCATGTCACCATATAAAATGGTTTACGGTAAGGACTGCCATTTACCTCTTGAGCTGGAACACAAAGCTTATTGGGCAATCAAAGAGCTCAACCTTGATTTCAAACTTGCCAGTGAGAAGTGGTTGTTTGATATCAGCTTGTTAGATGAATGGAGAGCCCAGGCATATGAGAATGCCAGGTTGTTCAAGGAAAAGGTTAAGGGATGGCACGACAAACGAATACAAAAACGAGAGTTCGATGTAGGTGATTATGTCTTGCTATACAATTCTCGTTTGAGATTCTTTGCAGGCAAGCTTCTCTCTAAATGGGAAGGTCCCTATGTTGTCGAGGAAGTATATCGTTCTGGTGCCATCAAAATCAATAACACGGAAGGAAATTTTCCTAGAGTGGTAAATGGGCAAAGAATCAAGCATTACATCTCTGGTACTCCCATAAATGTTGAGACCAATATCATCAATGTCATAACTCGAGAGGAGTACATAAGGGATGTTTATCAGCCTGTTTCAGACCTTGAAAACGAATATGTATCTGTTTCGGCAAGAAATTGGACTCCGATACTTTTCCAATAGGAAATTTCTTCTGTTTTGGAATTTTTGGAAAATTAGAAAAATAAAAAGCAGTTCGGAGACCGAACGAGGCGGCCACAAGCCCCCACTCTGCCACCACCCCCCTGGTGGCGGTGGGCAAGCTTGTGGGCACCTCGTGTGCCTCCCGGACTCTGTTTTCTTCCGGAGGACTCCTTCTGGCCCAGAAAAAATCAATATATAGTTGCCCGAAGGTTTTGATCTCCGTATCACGCAGTTTTCCTCTGTCTTCATTTCGAGCTTGTTTCTGCCGCAAATCTAGATCATCATAACTTCCCCAAACGCTCCTAAGGACAAGATCTTCGAGAAGGTCATCAATCCCTACCTTACGGAAGTGCTGAAACACCCTCAATCTATCAAGATGAGCGAGGGGATGTTGCACATCCGTGATGTTGAGGGGCCTAAGAAGACAGGCAGCGTGGAGACGAGGCTCGAAACAATGGAGCAACAAGTCTTCAAGTGCCAAGGGATGGTTGAGCGTGGACTCAACGCCAACCACACGATAATCAAGGAGTTCACTAGCAATCACAAGATGGATGCCATTGATATTGGGAAACACCTCTCCAGGCTCTAGGATAGGGTTGACCAACTTCAGGGCCGGATCTATGACCTGCAGAATAGAAACTGTGAGTGTGAGTACAGATTTAAATCAATAAGGTTGGCTGCAGATTTGAGGATTCCGGCGACTCGTTCATCCTGCCATGATGGAGCACCTATGCCTTGGAAGACGGAGGATCAGACTACTCCAACAACACCGCCATCACCACCAAAGGAAGACAACTAAGCATTGGTATGGGAAATCCCCTTGGCTTCTGCCAAGCTTGGGGGAGTTGCCCTGGTATCGTATCACCTTTATATCTTTTGCTTTTACCTTTGTTTTAGTTCTTTCCTTTTTAGTTTTTATTTCTTCTTTTAGAGGAATAAGTCTTTAGTTTTTAGTTTGAGTCTTTTGCTTTTGTCTCTCCCCCGGTTTATTCGAGCTTACGAGCTATATAATAAAGAGTGTCTTAGTCAAGGGCTTTGCTTTGTGCCATGATCAAAAAGTATGAAAAGAACGATAGCATGAAAGATCATGAGACGATCTTATGGAAAGTGATAACTTCACTTATGACACATATGATGATTGAAACTTGTTGAGAATAAATTTAAATAGACCTCAGCCATTGTTGCAATTAATAAGAAGTAATAAGGAAAGAGAAGTTCACATATAAATATATCATCTTAGACACTTTTTACAATTGTGAGCACTCACCAAACTATTACATCCCTAGGAGTAGATGTTGGACAAGGAAGACAACATAATGAATTGTGTTTGCTTGGTTCCAAACAATGTTATATGATTAGAGATCCCTTAGCATGTGACTATTGCTTCCACCTCATATTAGCCAAAACTCACGCACCAAGTAGAGATACTACTTGTGCATCCTTGAACCTCCAACCAGTTTTGCCATGAGAGTCCACCATACCTACCTATGGATTAAATAAGATCCTTCAAGTAAGTTGTCATCGGTGCAAGCAATAAAAACTGCTCTCTAATATGTATGATCTATTAGTGTGTGGAAAATAAGCTTTGTACGAACCTGTGATGAGGAAGACATGAAAGCGACATACTGCATAATAAAGTTCTTTGTCACAGGAGGCAATATAAAGTGACGTTCCTCCACACTAAGAGGACACACATTCAAACTTCAAAAGCGCATGACAACCTCTGCTTCCCTCTGCGAAGAGCCTATCTTGTACCTTTACTTTTTACCCGTGTAAGAGTCATGGTGATCTTCACCAATTCCCTTTTTGCCTTTGTCTTGTCTACCGTCACATGTTTGGAAAAGATCTATATTCATATATCAACTTGGAGTTTAGTACTTATGCTTTATTGTTGTTGACTTTACCCTTGAGGTAAATGGTTGGGAGGCAAAACTATAAGCCCCTATCTTCCTCTGTGTCCAGCTGAAACTTTGACACCATGAGTACCACGTGAGTTGTAACAATTGTGGAAAACAAAAGAGATGATTAAGTATGTGGGTTTGCCTTACAAGCTTTTATTTGACTCTTTCTGATGTTGTGATAAATTGCCATTGCTTCAATGACTGTGGACTATTGTTGGTTACTTCTCGGTAAGGTTTTTGCTTCATGCTTTGCTTTGTGAAGGAATTTTTACTTTCCCATAAGAATCTTTATGATATATTGATGTCCTATGTGTGATCATGATAACCTCATGTCCGTATTATGTTTTATCGACACCTTCGTCCCTCAACATGTGGACAAGTTTATGGAACTTGGTTTTCGCTTGAGGACAAGCGAGGTCTAAGCTTGGGGGAGTTGATACGTCCATTTTGTATCATGCTTTCATGTTGATATTTATTGCTTTTTGGGCTGTTATATTACTTGTGGTACCATATTTATGCCTTTTCTCTCTTATTTTGCAAGGATTATTTGAAGAGGGAGAATTCAGGCAGTTGGAATTCTGGACTGGAAAAGGAGCAAATCCTAGTCCACTATTCTGCACATCTCCAAATGCCCTGAAAATTTACGTGGATTTTTTCTGGAATATATTAAAAATACTGGGCGAAGAACTACCGGAGGGGGGCCACCAGGGATCCACAAGCTTGCCCACCGCCACCACCCCCCTGGTGGCGCAGGGTAGGCTTGTGGGCTGCCTGAAGGCCCACTAGCCCCCCTCTTTTGCTATATGAAGCGTCCTGGTCTGGAAAAAATCAATCGGGAGTTATTTCGTGGTTTCGCCGCCGCCACGAGGCGGAACTTGAGCAGATCCAATCTAGAGCTCCGGAAGGACGATCCTACCGGGGAAACTTCCCTCCCGGAGGGGGGAAATCGTCGCCATCGTCATCACCAACACTCCTCTCGTCAGAGGGGAGGCATCTTCATCAACATCTTCATCAGCACCATCTCCTCTCCAATCCCTAGTTCATCTCTTGTAACCAATCTTCCTCTCGCGACTCCGATTGGTACTTGTAAGGTTGCTAGTAGTGTTGATTACTCTTTGTAGTTGATGCTAGTTGGATTACTTGGTGGAAGAGTTTATGTTCAGATCCTTGATTCTATTCATTACACCTCAGATCATGATTATGATTAAGTTTTGTGAGTAGTTACTTTTGTTCCTGAGGACATGGGATAAGTCATGTTAATAATAGTCATGTGAATTTGATATTCGTTCGGTATTTTGATATGTTGTATGTTGTTTTTCCTCTAGTGTTGTTATGTGAACGTCGACTACATAACACTTCACCATATTTGGGCCTCGAGGAAGGCATTGGGAAGTAGTAAGTAGATGATGGGTTGCTGGAGTGACAGAAGCTTAAACCCCAGTCTATGCGTTGCTTCGTGAGGGGCTGATTTGGATCCACTAGTTGAATGATATGGTTAGACTTTGTCTTAATTCTTCTTTTGTACTTGTGGATGCTTGCGAGAGAGGTTAATCATAAGTGGGATGCTTGTCCGAGTAAGGGCAGTAACCAAGCGGCGGTCCACCCACATATCAAACTATTAAAGTAACGAACGCGAATCATATGAACATGATGAAACTAGCATGACAGAAATTCCCGTGTGTCCTCGGGAGCGTTTTTCCTCCTATAAGACTTTGTTCAGGCTTGTCCCTTGCTACAAAAGGGATTGGGCCACTTGCTGCACCGTTGCTACTACTTGTTACTTGTTACTCTTTGCTTGCTACGTTTCACCTCGCTACACAATCACTTGTTACCGCTACTTTCAGTGCTTGCAGTTATTACCTTGTTGAAATCCGTTTATCAGAGCCTTCTGCTCCTCGTTGGGTTCGACAGTCTTACTTATCGAAAGGACTACGATTGATCCCCTATACTTGTGGGTCATAAGGTCACCAGGCTTGTGGGCTCCCTGAGGCTCCTTTGCCCTAGGTTTTGCGCCTATATATTCCCTAAAAATCCCAAAAAAATCAGGAGATCATCGAAAGTACTTTTCCGCCGCCGCAAGCTTCTGTCTCCGCAAGATCCCATCTAGGGCATGTTCTAGTGCCCTGACGGAGGGGGATTCGGATACGGAGGGCTTCTTCATCAACACCATGACCTCTCCGATGATGGGTGAGTAGTTCACCATAGACCTATGGGTCCATAGCTAGTAGCTAGATGGCTTCTTTTCTCTCTTGGATCTTCAATACAAAGTTCTCCATGATCTTCATGGAGATCTATCCGATGTAATCTTATTTTGCGGTGTGTTTGTCGAGACCCGATGAATTGTGGATTTATGATCAGATTATCTATGAATCTTATTTGAGTTTCTTCAGATCTCTCTTATGCATGATTTCATATCCTTGTAATTCTCTTCGAGTTGTGGGTTTTGTTTGGCCAACTAGATCTATGATTCTTGCAATGGCAGAATTGCTTGGTTTTGGGTTCATACCGTGCGGTGACCTAACCAGTGACAGAAGGGGTAGCGAGGCATGCATCGTGTTGTTGCCATCAAGGGTAAAAAGATGGGGTTTTCATCATTGGTTTGAGATTATCCCTCTACATCATGTCATCTTTCTTAAGGCGTTACTCTGTTCGTCTTGAACTCAATACACTAGATGCATGCTGGATAGCGGTCGATGTGTGGAGTAATAGTAGTAAATGCAGAAAGTATCGGTCTACTTATCTCGGACGTGATGCCTATATGTATGATAATTTCCTTAGATATCGTCATGACTTTGCGCGGTTCTATCAATTGCTCGATAGTAATTTGTTCACCCACCGTAATACTTGCTATTTTGAGAGAAGCCTCTAGTGAACACTATGGCCCCCAGGGTCTACTCCAAACCATATTTTCAGCCTTACACTTTTTACTTTGTTGCACTTTCCACCTTCATATCTCACTTTGCAAACAATCTTGAAGGGATTGACAACCCCTTTATAGCATTGGGTGCAAGCTCTTTTGTGTTTGTGCAGATACTCTGGACTTGACGAGATTCTCCTACTAGATTGATACCTTGGTTCTCAAATTGAGGGAAATACTTACTGCTATGTGCTGCATCACCCTTTCCTCTTCAAGGGAAAAACCAACGCAAGCTCAAGAGATGACAGAAGGATCTTTGGCACCATTGCCAGGGAAGGACTTTTGTTGACGTAGTAGAAGGATTTCTGGCGCCGTCGCCGGGGAGGATTAAGTCAAGAACTCATCCAAGTAAGTGTTGCAAACTCATCTCTTGCATTTACTTTGTTTGCCAGTTGCCTCTCGTTTTCCTCTCCCCCACTTCACCAATTTTCCTTTTTCGTTTGCCTTTTTCGTTTGCCTTTTTTGTTCGCCCTTTTATCTTGCTTGCTTTCTGTTCGCTTGTGTGCTATGTGCCTTCAATATGCTTGCATCTTCGCTTGCTGAAAATCTTTTGATATGGATCCTCATCCACTTGCTAATCTCTTTAAGAGATCCAATTATGTTGATCCAATTGCTAGTGAGTTGAGTGCACTTGACTTTCTCTATGGAGTTTTGCTTGAGATGCGTGAATCTGGAAAAAGTGGTGAAGAAATTTATGAAATGTTTCACGAGGGCTCCTTGAATGAAAAGCATGATTGCAACGATTTCATTATAAATTCTATTAATGACCATCATGCTAAAAATATGCAAAACCCTAAGCCTGGGGATGCTAGTTTTGCTATGTCCACTACTTGTTGCAATGATACTTGCAATAATATTGAAATTGGGTTTGGGGAAGTCATGACTTTAGTTGATGATAATCCCACTATTATTGAAGAGCGTCAACTTTGCATGCATGTGGATCATGAAAAGAATATCCTTTGTGATAGTAACATTGTTGAATTTGAATATGATCCCACATGCAATTATTATGAGAGAGGAAAATATTGTGGTAGAAACTTTCATGTTACCAATTCACCTCTCGTTATGTGGAGATTGCTATTGTCTCTTTCTTCTTCCTTGCATATGGCAACTATTGGTTGTCTTGACAATCTGTTTTCCTATAAAATGCCTATGCATAGGAAGTATGTTAGACTTATATGTGATTTTCACATGCTTTATGATGCTCTCGTTGTGCTTCAATTCTTGTCTTTTGTGTGAGCATCATTGAAATCTTCATGCCTAGCTAAGGGCGTTAAACAATAGCGCTTGTTGGGAGGCAACCCAATGAATTTATTTCTTTTTCTTTCTGTTTTGTTGCATCCACACCATCATAATTCTGTTATGATTGTGTCTTTTGTGTTTCTTTTTGTGTTTGAGCCAAGCAAAACCTTTATGACCAGTCTTGGTGATGGTTGTTTGATCCTACTGGAAAAAGACAGAAACTTTTCGCTCACAAGATGATTTTTAATTTTTATTCAGAAAGAGCTTTTGAGTTGATTCTTTTTGCTGCTGGTTGATATGCCTTTTTCCCAGGCGGTCGTAATTTTTCAAAAGTTTTGAGGTACCAGAAGTATACGAAGTATACAGATTGCTACAGACTAGTCTGTTTTTGACAGATTATGTTTTTGTTGAGTTGGTTGCTTGTTTTGATGAAACTATGGTTAGTATCGGGGGGAACTAGCCATGGAAAAGTAAGAATACAGTAGCCCAACACCAATATATATAGAATTCAAGTTTTCTATAGTACCAAAAGAGGTGGTAGTTTGTTTTCTTGTGCTAATGTTATCATGAGTTTCTGTTTAAGTTTTGTGTTGTGAAGTTTTCAAGTTTTGGATGATGTTCTCATGGACAAAGAGATAAGTAGTGGAAAGAGCTCAAGATCATCCCAAGCCAAATTCAAGGACACCGAAAAGCCTAAGCTTGGGGATTTCCCGGGAAGGCATCCCCTCTTTCGTCTTCACTCCATCGGTAACATTACTTGGAGCTATATTTTTATTCAACACATGATATGTGTTTTCCTTGGAGCGTCTTGTATCGTAGGAGTCTTTTCTTTTTGTTGTGTCATAATCATCCTTGCTGCACACCTTTTTGAGAGAGAGAGACATGCACTCATCGTGATTTTGCTAGAATGCTCTTTGTGCTTCACTTATATCTTTTAGAGAACGGCGGTGCGTGACTTGGTAGTTGGCTTATGCTATGAAAGTAGTCCCAATGGTGATAGGTACCCAAAGAGGATACAAAACCTCCATCTTCATGTGCATTGAGTAGAAAGAAAAGTCTTGATTCCTCTCAATTAGTTTAGAGACGTGGATTCGGTAATATTAAGAGTTATGTTCGTAGGGTGTTGTGAACCTAGAAATACTTGTGTTGAAGTTAGTGATTCCCGTAGCATGCACGTATGGTGAACCGCTATGTTCGGAAGTTGGAGCATAGTTCATCTATTGATTGTCATCCTTTGTGTTGAGGTCGGGATCACGCGATGGTTAACACCTACCAACCCTTCCCCTCGGAGTATGTGTTTAGCATTTTGTTTCAATTACTAATAAAAACTTCCTCAACAAGTATGTGAGTTCTTCATGACTAATGTGAGTCCATGGTATAGATGCACTTTCACCTTCCACCATTGCTAACCTATCTAGTACCATGCAATTTTTGCCGGTACATAAACCCACCATATGCCTTCCTCAAAACAGCCACCATACCAACCTACTATGGCATTTTCATAGCCATTCCGAGATATATTGCCATGCAACTCCCACCGTTCCGTCTCATGACTTGTGCTGTCACTCTCATATTGCCATTGCATGATCGTAAGATAGCTAGCGAGATGTTTCCACGTCATACGCCATGCTAGATCGTTGCACATCCCGGTACACTGCCGGAGGCATTTCCTATAGAGTCATCATCATTTTGAACTTTGAGTTGTGAGTAAATCAAAGTGTGATGATCATAATTATTAGAGCATTGTCCCGTGTGAGGAAATAAAAAAATAAGCCAAAGAGCCCAAGTAAAAAAAGAGGAAAAAAGAGGCCCAAGTGCCCAAACAAAAAAAGAAAATAAAAAAGGGAGAGAAAAAGAGAGAAGGGACAATGCTACTATCTTCTTCCACACTTGTGCTTCATAATAGCACCATGTTCTTCATGATTGAGAGCTTCTTGCTTTGTCACTACCTTATGCTAGTGGGAATCTTCATTATATAACTTGGCTTGTATATTCCAATGATGCACTTAATCAAAATTTCCCTAGGTCTTCGTGAGCAAGCAAGTTGGATGCACACCCACTAGTTCTCCTTTTGAGCTTTCACATACTTATAGCTCTAGTGCATCCCTTGTATGGCAATCCCTACTCATTCACATTGATATCTATTGATGGGCATCTCGATAGCCCTTTGATACGCCGAGTCAATGTGACCATCTCCTCCTTTTTGTCTCGCAACCACCACCACACTTTATTCCACCTATAGTGCTATATCCATGGCTCACGCTCATGTATTGCGTGATAGTTGAAAAAGGATTGAGAAAGTAAGAGTGCAAAAACATTTACTTGGCCAATACCCGGGGTTGTGCATGATTTACATTAGTTGTGTGAGGATGATGGAGCATAGCCAGACTATATGATTTTGTAGGGATAACTTTCCTTGGCCTTGTTATTTTGAAAATTCATGATTACTTTGCTAGTTTGCTTGAAGTATTATTGTTTTCATGTCAATAGCAAACTATTGTTTTGAATCTTAAAGATCTGAACATTCATGTCATGTGAAAGAAGTTGCAAAGGACAACTATGCTAGGTAGCATTCCACATCAAAAATTCATTCTTTATCACTTCCCTACTCGAGGACGAGCAGGAGTTAAGCTTGGGGATGCTTGATACGTATCCAATGTATCTATAATTTTTGATGGTTTCATGCTATTATCTTGTCGAACTTTGGATGTTTTGTATGCCTTTTATATATTTTTTGGGACTAACTTATTAACTCAGTGCCAAGTGCCAGTTCCTGTTTTTCCATGTTTTTGACCCCTTTCATAGGAAGATTTTGAACGGAGTCCAAACGGAATGAAACTGCCAATTTTTTTTTTGGAACAGAAAAAGATCGGAGGGCCGGAGAATCAGGGCAGGGGCCCACCAGGGACCCCACAAGCCCTCATGGCGCGGCCAGGGGGCCGCGACCACCAGGCTTGTGGGCTCCATGAGGCTCCTTTGCCCTAGGTTTTGCGCCTATATGTTCCCTAAAAATCCCAAAAAATCAGGAGATGATCGAAAGTACTTTTCCGCCGCCGCAAGCTTCTGTCTCCGCAAGATCCCATCTGGGGCACGTTCTGGTGCCCTTCCAGAGGGGGGATTCGGACACAGAGGGCTTCTTCATCAACACCATAACCTCTCCGATGATGCGTGAGTAGTTCACCATAGACCTACGGGTCCATAGCTAGTAGCTAGATGGCTTCTTCTCTCTCTTGGATCTTCAATACAAGTTCTCCATGATCTTCATGGAGATGTATCCGATGTAATCTTCTTTTGCGGTGTGTTTGTCGAGATCCGATGAATTGTGCATTTATGATCAGATTATCTATGAATCTTATTTGAGTTTCTTCAGATCTCTCTTACGCATGATTTCATATCCTTGTAATTCTCTTCGAGTTGTGGGTTTTGTTT
The DNA here is from genome assembly GCF_904849725.1 of Hordeum vulgare subsp. vulgare. Taxonomy (NCBI): domain Eukaryota; kingdom Viridiplantae; phylum Streptophyta; class Magnoliopsida; order Poales; family Poaceae; genus Hordeum; species Hordeum vulgare. The sequence goes on along the minus strand of NC_058522.1, from coordinate 348,643,758 downwards.
GGCCAACTAGATCTATGATTCTTGTAGTGCGAGAAGTGCTTCGTTTTGGGTTCATACCGTGCGGTGACCTCACCCAGTGACAGAAGGGGTAGTGAGACACGCATAGTGTTGTTGCCGTCAAGGGTAAAAAGATGGGGTTTTCATCATTGGTTTGAGATTATCCCTCTACATCATGTCATCTTGCGTAAGGCGTTACTCTGTTCGTCATGAACTGAATACACTAGATGCATGCTGGATAGCAGTCGATGTGTGGAGTAATAGTAGTAGATGCAGAAAGTATCGGTCTATTTGTCTCGGACGTGATGCCTATATGTATGATCATTGCCTTAGATATCATCATGACTTTGCGCGGTTCTATCAATTGCTCGACAGTAATTTGTTCACCCACCGTAATACTTGCTATTTTGAGAGAAGCCTCTAGTGAACACTATGGCCCCCAGGGTCTACTCCAAACCATATTTTCAGCCTTACACTTTTTACTTTGTTGCACTTTCCGCCTTCAGATCTCACTTTGCAAACAATCTTGAAGGGATTGACAACCCCTTTATAGCGTTGGGTGCAAGCTCTTTTGTGTTTGTGCAGATACTCTGGACTTGACAAGATTCTCCTACTGGATTGATACCTTGGTTCTCAAACTGAGGGAAATACTTACTGCTCCTGTGCTACATCACCCTTTCCTCTTCAAGGGAAAAACCAACGCAAGCTCAAGTGATGACAAAAGGATCTCTGGCACCATTGCCAGGGAAGTACTTTTGTTGACGTAGCACGGATCGGAGCCGTGTTCGGCACTCCGACGCCCACTGACACGCTAGGATTTGGTTGATTACCTAATACCTCGACCAGTACTCGGGCGGGGAAGGTTGCGCGCGTCTCCTACATTGGTCGGTCAAGGGTCATGAAAGTATGGAAGAACATATATCTTCGTAAGGAATATAAGTTAGTAGGTATACCTTTTTGTCGGTGGAGCACCATATGGGTTTTCTCAGCCACCCTATGTTCGGGAATTGTGTCCTTGTTCGACAGAACCCGGCCGATCTTGTCCGAGGAGTAGTTTGACGAGCGTTCCGATGACCTCTAGGTGCAGCCCCTCGTTGGGTCGTCGTTTTTCTCTTACTCCCCAATGAGGGAAGGGGACTAGGGTTGTCGGATACAAGGGCTACCCTCTATTCGTCAACTCCATCCTGGTAAAACAACCCATCCTCGCAAGCGGTCGAATGGTCTGAGCCTTCATGAAACCTGTGATCGTCATCGCAGGCATAGTCCCCGGGCTGAGCCGCGGGACATTTCACCATCTCAATCCAGCGCTTCCAAGGGTGCAAGGAAGGGTTAGAAGTTATAAATCGAACAATAAAGGGCATGAACGCCTGAAGCTTTGAACATTAGCACACTTACGTATTCGACGGGGTTGTATGCCGATAGCCTTCCTTGAAGAAGGGGCGGTAAAAACTTTATTTTTCCCCTTTGAAGAGATCGGCTAGGATGGCCGCTAAGGCGTTCGGGTCTTCCGGTCCTAGCTTTCTGGATCGAGTGGAATCGCTCATCCCGTTGTAGCACCACAAGGGATGTGTGCGATGTTGGAGTGGCTGGGCACACTAGGTAATCACTATGGCCATCACATCAACGATGGTTAGCCCACAATGAGCAAGCACCTTGACCTTAGTGGATAGTTGCTTTACTTCAGAACTCTCCTTTTGGGAGAGACTCTTTGGCCTCCAGCTATAATGTGTTTCCAAAGGCTATGTAGAGTATTCAGGAAGGCCGCTTCGAATTGGATTGAACGGGGGAACGTCCTCGATATAAAACCACTTCGAGGGCCACTCTCTAAGTTCCTTCTTCGGTGTCCCAATTGGGTATCCAGTGGTGGCTATACGCCACACTTCGGCTGTGCCCACTTCCCGAATTGTTGTCCATCTGGTTCGAGGAACGATGCAGAAATACCTTCTCCACAGATCAAAGTGGGTTCACAACCCAAAAACATCTCGCATAAGGCCACGAAGCTTGAGATATGGAGGATGGAACCACGAGTGAGGTTGTGCAGCTGCAGCCCGTAAATTCCGACAAACCCCTTAAGAAGGGGTGAATGGGGAATCCCACCTCTTGCAGCAGGAAGGGAACAAGGCAAACCCATTCTCCCCCCTGCTGGGAAGGGAAGCTCTCTGCAAAGGCCTTCCCATCAATGGAGGTCAGACCTATTGGGGAACGTAGTAATTTCAAAAAAAATCCAACGCCATACCAAGGATCTATCTAGGAGAAACGAGCAACGAGCGAAGGGGTAGAGCATCTTCATACCTTTGAAGATCGCTAAACGGAAGCGTTTCTAGAACGCGGTTGATGGAGTCGTACTCGCAGCGATGCAGATCACGGTGGATTCCGATCTATGCACCAAACAACGGTGCCTACGCATTCAACACACGTGCAACCCGGTGATGTCTCCAACGCCTTGATCCAGCAAGGAGGGAGAAGAGGTCGAGGGAGAGCTCCGGCAACACGACAGCGTGGTGATGGTAGAGCTGTGTGGTACTCACACACGGCTTTGCCAAGCACTACCGAGGACGAGGACGAGGAGGAGGAGGAGTAGGGTTGCGCCGAGAGAGAGAGAAATTATGTCTCAAACAGCCGCAAACCCTCCACTGTATATAGGAGGAGAGGGAGGACGGTGCCCACCCTAAGGGGTGTGGCAGCTCTCATTGGGCAAGGGGGCGGCGACCAAGGGTGGAGGAGGCGCCCTAGGATGGGCCTGAAAGCCCAAGGCTGCCCCTCCACGCCTAGGATTTTGCCCCTCTCCACCCCTTGTGCGCCTTGGGCTGAGATGGGAGGTGCACCAGCCCATCTAGGGGCTGGCTCCCTTCCACTGTTGGCCCATGTCACACTTTGGGGCTGGTGGCCCTTCCCGGTGGACCCCCACAACACTTCCGGTGGTCCAGGTACATTACCGGTGACGCCCAAAACACTTCCGGTGATCAGATCCTCACTTCCTATATATGAATCTTTACCTCTGGACCATTCCGGAACTCCTCGTGACGTCCGGGATCTCATACGGAACTCCGAACAACCTTCAGTAACCACGTACACTATTCCCATATAACCCTGGCGTCATCGTACTTTAAGTGTGTAGACCCTATGGGTTCGGGAACCATGCAGACATGACCGAGACACCTCTCCGGTCAATAACCAACAGCGGGGTCTCGATATCCATGTTTGTTCCCACTTGTTCCAAGATGATCTCATCGGATAAACCACGATGTCGTGGATTCGATCAATCTCGTATGCAATTCCCTTTGTCTACCGGTATGATACTTGCCCAAGATTTGATCGTCGATATCCCTATACCTTGTTCAATCTCGTTACCGGCAAGTATCTTTACTCGTTCCATAACACATCATCCTATGGCTAACTCCTTAGTCACATTGAGCTCATTATGATGATGGATTACCAAGTGAGCCTAGAGATACCTCTCCGTCACACGAAGTGACAAATCCTAGTCTCGATTCTTGTAACCCAATAGAAAATTTTCGGAGATACCTGTAGTACACCTTTATAATCACCCAGTTACATTGTGATGTTTGATACACCCAAAGCACTCCTACGGTATCCAGGAGTTGCACAATCTCATGGTCTAAGGAAATGATACTTGACATTAGAAAAGCTTTAGCAGACGAACAACACGATCTAGTGCGATGCTTAGGATTGGGTCTTGTCCATCACATCATTCCCCAATGATGTGATCCCATTATCAATGACATCCAATGTCTATGATCAGAAGCCATGATCATCTATCGATCAACGAGCTAGCCAACTAGAGGCTCAGTAGGGACACATTGTGATCTATATATTCACACATGTATTACTGTTTTTGGTTAATACAATTATAGCATGAATAATAGACAATTATCATGAACTAGGAAATATAGTAATAACCACTTTATTATTGCCTCTAGGGCATATTTCCAACAAGACCGACGCGAGTGGGTGCGAGATCCGATTGGGGGAGATATCCCTGTGTTTCGAGTTCACGCACGCGTAGGAGAGAGATAGAGCAACTAGCCCAGTCTCCTGGAAGGGGGGGCGAGGGGGCGCGAAGAGGAACCACCCATGATTCCAGGAGTGTTAAGAGCTCTAGGGTTTCTTGGCTAGGCGGATATGTGATGGGGGCCTCGAGACAGATTTTGATCTGTTTATAAAGGGTGCTACCCCTGCTTGTTATAAGGAGTGGTTCCGTCAAGGATTGCCAAAGGTGTCTTCCTCTACAAAAGCATAGGATAATCGAGAAATATTGTTAATGTTTGTGCAAAATTAAAGCTGTGGGCCCCGTGAATCTTTAGTAATTATGAGCCAAGCGAAGACCAAGACCATCGTTTTTTGTTCGGATGAGACGAAGGAACTCGCTTTACAAGCCGAACACTTTGGATGTAATAATCTGAAGACTCTACACATCAGCTTTGAAGGCTAGTTCGGGGGATACAAAGGGAGTCCGGAATTAAGGGGTCCTCAGGTAGTCGGCTTACTACGAAGAGGTCGGCATGATGAGTTGTGCCTATGATGGGCCGGGCTATGCGATCATCTAGTATTCAAGGAGGAGAACCCCGAAGGTGGCGTGGCAACCTAGTAAGAGTAGACTAAATCGGTTACATGTAACCCTAGGCTCTCCCGGTCACTATATAAACCGGGGGTCCTCATCCATGTAGGCCGATGATTCCACCTAGGGTTTAGTATACACGATCTTGAGGTAGACTATGTAATCATCATCCACATCAATATAATCAACCAAGGCGTAGGGTTTTACCTCCTCAAGAGGGCCGAACCTGGGTAAGCATTGTGGCGGTAGGTAAAATGGTCAAATAATGATGGATTACCGAGTGGGCCTAGAGATACCTCTCCGTCACACGGAGTGACAAATCCCAATCTCGATTCGTACAACCCAACAAACACTTTTGAAGATACCTGTAGTGCACCTTTATAATCACCAAGTTACGTTGTGACGTTTGATACACCCAAAGCACTCCTACGGTATCCGGGAGTTGCACAATCTCATGGTCTAAGGAAATGATACTTGACATTAGAAAAGCTTAAGGAGACGAACAACACGATCTAGTGCTATGCTTAGGATTGGGTCTTGTCCATCACATCATTCCCAGTGATGTGATCCCGTTATCAATGACATCCAATGTCCGTGACCAGGAAACCATGATCATCGAGCTAGCCAACTAGAGGCTCACTAGGGACACATTATGATCTATATATTCACACACATCATATGGTTCACGATTAATACAATTATAGCATGAATAATAGACAATTATCATGAACTAGGAAATATAATAATAACCACTTTATTATTGCCTCTAGGCATATTTCCAACAGTCTCCCACTTGCACTAGAGTCAATAATCTAGTTACAGTTCTGGTGTTGATCATGCTTTGCTCGCAGAAGAGGTTTAGTCAATGGATCTGCGACATTCAGACTTGTATGTGCTTTACAAATATCTATATCTCCATCCTGGATGTATCCACGAATGGAGTTGAAGCGGCGCTTGATGTTCTTGGTCTTCTTGTGAAACTTGGGCTCCTTTGCAATGGCAATAGCTCCAGTGTTGTCATAGAATAGAGTCATCGGGCTCGACGTACTGGAAATCACTCCTTGGTCGGTGATGAACTCCTTTATCCAGACTCCTTCATGTGCTGCTTCCGAAGCAGCTATGTACTCCGCTTCACATGTAGATGCCGCCATGACGCTTTGCTTGCAACTTTACCAGCTAACTGACCCGTTATTCGAAATATACACGTATCCGGTTTGTGACTTGGAGTCATCCGGATCGGTGTCGAAGCTAGCATCAACGTAACCCTTTACGACAAGCTCTTTGGCACCACCATAAACGAGAAACATATCTTTAGTCCTTTTCAGGTAGTTAAGGATGTTCTTGATCGTTGTCCAGTGATCCACTCCTAGATCACTCTGTTACCTCCCCACCAAACTTATGGCAAGGTTCACATCAGGTCTGGTATATGTTGGGGAACGTCGCATGGGAAACAAAAAATTTCCTACGAGAGGAGATTTGGTTTTTCCGTTGAAGAGGAAACGGTGATGCAACACAGGAGGAGTAAATATCTCCCTCAGTTTGAGAACCAAGGTATCAATCCGGTAGGAGAATCTCGTCAAGTCCAGAGTACCTGCGCAAACACAAAAGAGCTTGCACCCAACGCTTTAAAGGGGTTGTCAATCCCTTCAAGATTTATTGCAAAGTGAGATCTGAAGGCGGAAAGTGCAACGAAGTAAAAAGTGTAAGGCTGAAAATATGGTCTGGAGTAGACCAGGGACCATAGTGTTCACTAGAGGCTTCTCTCAAAATAGCAAGTATTACGGTGGGTGAACAAATTACTGTCGAGCAATTGATAGAACCGCGCAAAGTCATGACGATATCTAAGGCAATGATCATACATATAGGCATCACGTCCGAGACAAGTAGACCGATACTTTCTGCATCTACTACTATTACTCGACACATCGACCGCTATCCAGCATGCATCTAGTGTATTGAGTTCATGACGAATAGAGTAACGCCTTAAGCAAGATGACATGATGTAGAGGGATAATCTCAAACCAATGATGAAAACCCCATCTTTTTACCCTTGATGGCAACAATACTATGTGTGCCTCGCTACCCCTTCTGTCACTGGGTGAGGTCACCGCATGGTATGAACCCAAAACCAAGCACTTCTACCATTGCAAGAATCATAGATCTAGTTGGCCAAACAAAACCCACAACTCGAAGAGAACTACAAGGATATCAAATCATGCATAAGAGAGATCAGAAGAAACTCAAATAAGATTCAAAGATAATCTGATCATAAATCCACAATTCATCGGATCTCGACAAACACACCGCAAAAGAAGATTACATCGGATAGATCTCCATGAAGATCATGGAGAACTTTGTATTGAAGATCCAAGAGAGAAAAGAAGCCATCTAGCTACTAGCTATGAACCCGTAGGTCTATGGTGAACTACTCACGCATCATCGAAGAGGTCATGGTGTTGATGAAGAAGCCCTCCGTATCCGAATCCCCCCTCCGGCAGGGCACCAGAACATGCCCCAGATGGGATCTTGCAGAGACAGAAGCTTGCGGCGGCGGAAAAGTACTTTCGATGATCTCTTGATTTTTTTGGGATTTTAGGGAATATATAGGCGCAAAACCTAGGGCAGAGGTGACCCAGGGAGCCCACAAGCCAGGGTGGCATGGGCCCCCTGGCCGCGCCATGAGGGCTTGTGGGGTCCCTGCAGGCCCCCTGCCCTTATTCTCCGGCTTCCCGATCTTTTTATGTTTCGTAAAAAATCTTTTTGGCAGTTTCATTCCGTTTGGACTCCGTTCAAAATCCTCCTCTGAAAGGGATCAAAAACATGGAAAAAACAGGAACTGACACTTGGCACTAAGTTAATAAGTTAGTCCCAAAAAATATATAAAAGGCATACAAAACATCCAAAGTTTGACAAGATAATAGCATGAAACCATCAAAAACTATAGATACGTTGGAGATGTATCAATGGCCTCCAGCCATTTGTTGGAATCCGGGCCCACCATTGCTTCTTCATAATTCGCATGTTCATTGTTGTCCAACAACATAATCGATTATACAGGACTACCGTACCACTCAGGAGTAGTACGTGATCTTGTCGACCTGCGAGGTCCGATAGTAACTTGATCCGAAGTTTCATGATCATCATCATCAACTTGTTCCTCAACCGGTGCCGCAGCAATAGGGGTTTCCCCTTGCCCTGCGCCACCATCAAGAGGAATTAGAGGTTCGACAACCTCATCAAGTTCTATATTCCTCCCACTCAATTCTTTCGAGCGAAACTCCTTCCCAAGAAAAGCTCCGTTTTTAGCAACAAACACTTTACCCTCGGATTTGAGATAGAATGTATACCCAAGTGTCTCCTTTGGGTAACCTATGAAGAGGCACTTTTCCGCTTTGTGTTCCAGCTTTTCAGGCTGAAGCTTTTTGACATAAGCATCACATCCCCAAACTTTAAGAAACGACAACTTTGGTCTTTTGCCATACCACAGTTCGTATGGTGTCGTCTCAATGGATTTTGATGGTGCCCTATTTAAAGTGAATACAGTTGTTTCTAATGCATAACCCCAAAACGATAACGGCAAATCGGTAAGAGACATCATAGATCGCAAAATCTCTAATAAAGTACGATTACGACGTTCGGACACACCATTACGCTGTGGTGTTCCAGGCGGTGTCAACTATGGAACAATTCCACATTGTCTTAAATGAGCACCAAACTCGAAACTCAGATATTCACCCCCACGATCAGACCGTAGGAACTTCATCTTCTTGTTACGATGATTTTCGACTTCACTCTGAAATTTTTTGAACTTTTCAAACGTCTCAGACTTGTGCTTCATCAAGTAGACATAACCATATCTACTCAAATCGTCAGTGAAGGTCAGAAAATAACAATATCCGCCGTGTGCCTCCACACTCATCTTACCACACACATCGGTGTGTATGATTTCCAACAAGTCACTTGCACGCTCCATTGTTCCGGAGAACGGAGTTTTAGTCATCTTGCCCATGAGGCATGGTTCGCACGTGTCAAGTGAATCAGAGTCAAGTGACTCCAAAAGTCCATCGGTATGGGGTTTCTTCATGCGCTTTACACCAATATGACCTAAGCAGCAGTGCCATAAAAACATGGCACTATCATTGTTAACTCTAACTCTTTTGGTCTCAGTGTTATGTATATGTGTATTATCACTATCAAGATTCGATATGAACAATCCTCTCACATTGGGTGCATGACCATAAAAGATATTACTCATAAAAATAGAACAACCATTATTCTCTGACTTAAACGAGTAACCGTCTCGCAATAAACAAGATCCAGATATAATGTTCATGCTTAACGCAGGCACTAAATGACATTTATTTAAGCTCATAACTAATCCTGATGGTAACTGAAGTGAGACTGTGCCGACGGCGATTGCATCAACCTTGGAACCATTTCCCACGCGCATCGTCACTTCATCCTTCGCCAGCCTTCGCTTATTCTGCAGTTCCTGTTTCGAGTTGCAAATATAAGAAAAAGAACCAGTATCGAATACCCAGGCACTACTATGAGAGCTGGTTAAGTACATATCAATAACATGTATATCGAATATACCTGGTTTTTCCTTAGCCGCCTTCTTATCAGCCAGATACTTGAGGCAGTTGCGCTTCCAGTGACCCATACCCTTGCAATAATAGCACTCTGTTTCAGGCTTAGGTCCAGCTTTGGGTTTCTTCGTCGGATTGGCAACAGGCTTGCCGCTCTTCTTTGAATTACCCTTGTTTCCTTTGCCGTTTCTCTTGAAACTAGTGGTCTTATTCACCATCAACACTTGATGCTCTTTACGGAGTTCTGACTCTGCGACTTTCAGCATCGCGAATAACTCGCCGGGTGACTTGTTCATCCCTTGCATGTTATAGTTCAACACAAAGCCCTTATAGCTTGGTGACAGTGATTGAAGAATTCTGTCACTGATAGCCTCTTGTGGGAGTTCAATCCCCAGCTCAGCTAGACGGTTTGAGTACCCAGACATTTTGTGCACATGTTCACTGACATACGAATTCTCCTCCATCTTGCAAGCATAGAATTTATCGAAGGTCTCATACCTCTCGATCCGGGCGTTCTTCTGAAAGATAAACTTCAACTCCTGGAACATCTCATATGCTCCATGATGCTCAAAGCGACATTGAAGTCCCGGCTCTAAGCCAAACAATACTACACATTGAACTACTGAGTAGTCATCCTTGCGTGTTAACCAAGCGTTCTTAACATCTTGGTCAGCCGCGGCGGGTGGTTCATCTCCTAGCGCAGTATTAAGGACATAATCCTTCTTCCCAACTTGCAAGAGCAACTTAAGATTACGAGCCCAGTCTACAAAGTTGCTTCCATCATCTTTCAACTTAGCTTTCTCTAGGAACATATTAAAATTGAGGGTGACTGTCGCGTGAGCCATTGATCTACAACACAAATATTTTCAAAGTGGACTTAGACTATGTTCAAGATAATTACAGTTTAACTAATCAAATTACTTGCTAAACTCCCACTCAAAAAGTACATCTCTCTAGTCATTTGAGTGGTTCATGATCCAATTCCACTAGCTCAAGTTCGATCATCATGTGAGTTGAGGATAGTTTCAGTGGTAAGCATCCCTATGCTAATCATATCAACTATATGATCCATGATCGACCTTTCGGTCTCATGTGTTCTGAGGCCATGTCTGCACATGCTAGGCTCGTCAAGCTTAACCCGAGTGTTCCGCGTGTGCAACTGTTTTGCACCCGTTGTATGTGAACGTTGAGTCTATCGCACCCAATCATCACGTGGTGTCTCGAAACGACGAACTGTAGCAACAGTGCACAGTTTGGGAGAACACAATTTCGTCTTGAAATTTTAGTGAGAGATCACCTCATAACGCTACCGTCGTTCTAAGCAAAATAAGGTGCATAAAAGGATTAACATCACATGCAATTCATAAGTGACATGATATGGCCATCATCATGTGCTTCTTGATCTCCATCACCAAAGCACCGGCACGATCTTCTTGTCACCGGCGCCACACCATGATCTCCATCAACGTGTCGCCATCGGGGTTGTCATGCTACTCATGCTATTACTACTAAAGCTACGTCCTAGCAATATAGTAAACGCATTTGCAAGCACAAACGTTAGTTTAAAAGACAACCCTATGGCTCCTGCCGGTTGTCGTACCATCGACGTGCAAGTCGATATTAACTATTACAACATGATCATCTCATACATCCAATATATCACATCACATCATTGGCCATATCATATCACAAGCATACCCTGCAAAAACAAGTTAGACGTCCCCTAATTGTCGTTGCATGTTTTACGTGGTTGCTATGGGTATCCAGTAGGTCGCATCTTACTTACGCAAAAAAAACGGAGAACTGCAAATTGCTATTTAACCTCTCCAAGGACCGCCTCGGTCAAAACCAATTCAACTAAAGTTGAAGAAACAGACACCCGCCAGTCATCTTTATGCAACGAGGTTGCATGTCAAGCGATGAAACCAGTCTTTCGTAAGCGTACGAATAATGTCGGTCCGGGCCGCTTCAATCCAACAATACCGCTGAATCGAGAAAAGACTAAGGAGGGCAGCAAATCGAACATCACCGTCCACAAAACCCTTTGTGTTCTACTCGAGATAACATATGTGCATGAACCTAGCTCATGATGCCACTATTGGGGAACGTCACATGGGAAACAAAAAATTTCCTACGCGCACGAACACCTATCATGGTGATGTCCATCTACGAGAGGAGATTTGGATCTACATACCCTTGTAGATCGCACGGCAGGAAGCGTTTAAGAAACGCGGTTGATGTAGTGGAACGTCCTCACATCCCTCGAGCCGCCCCGCAAACCGTCCCACGAACCGTCCCGCGATCCGTCCGACGATCCGCTCCGATCTAGTGCCGAACGGACGGGACCTCCGCGTTCAGCACACGTACAGCTCGACGATGATCTCGGCCTTCTTGATCCAGCAAGCAAGACGGAGAAGTAGATGAGTTCTCCGGCAGCGTGACGGCGCTCCGGTGGTGGTGAAGGATCTACTCCTGCAGGGCTCTGCCCGAGCACCGCAGAAATACGATCTAGAGGAAAAACCGTGATGTTTTGTGGTCGGGCTGCCGTGGCAAAGTTGTCTCAAATCAGCCCTAGACCTTCACTATATATAGGAGGAGGGGTGGGGAGACTTGCCTTGGGGTCTTAGACCTCAAGAGCCCGCCAGGTAAGGAGGTGGAGGAGTCCACCCCCAATCCTAGTCCAACTAGGATTGGAAGGTGGAGCCCTTCCCTTCTTTCCCACCTTTCTTTTTTTTCCTTTGATTTCTTATCTCCTGCGCATAGGGCCTCTTGGGCTGTCCCACCAGCCCACCAATGGCTGGTGCGGCACCCCTAAGGCCTATGGGCTTCCCCGGGTGGTTTGGCCCCCTCCCGGTGAACATCCGGAACCCATTCGTCACTCCCGGTACATTCCCGGCAATGCCCGAAAACTTTCCGGTAATCAAATGAGCCCATCCTATATATCAATTTTCGTCTCCAGACCATTCCGAGAACCCTCGTGACGTCCGTGATCTCATCCGGTACTCCGAACAACATTTGGTAACCACACATATAACTCAACTATACTAAAACATCACCGAACCTTAAGTGTGCAGACCCTGCGGGTTCAAGAACTATGCAGTCATGCCCCGAGGTACTCCTCGGTCAATATCCAATAGTGGGACCTGGATGCCCATATTGGATCCTACATATTCTCCGAATAACTTATCGGTTGAACCTCAGTGTCAAGGATTCACGTAATCCTGTATGTCATTCCCTTTGTCCTTCGGTACGTTACTTGCCCTAGATTCGATCGTCGGTATCCGTATACCTATTTCAATCTCATTACCGGCAAGTCTCTTTTCTCGTTCCGTAATACAAGATCCCGTGACTTACACTTAGTCACATTGCTTGCAAGGCTTGTGTGTGATACGTCCATTTTGCATCATGTTTTCATGTTGATATTTATCGCTTCTTTGGCTGTTATTTCACTTCACGGTACAATTGTTATGCCTTTTCTCTCTTATTTTGCAAGGCTTACATGAAGAGGGAGAATGCGGGCAACTGGAATTCTGGCCTGGCAGTGGAGCAAAGTTGAGATACCTATTCTGCGCAACTCCAAACGCCGTAAAAATCAACGAGGATTTTTTTCCTGATTTATCAAAAATACTGGGCCGAAGAAGTGCCAGAGGGGCGCCAGGGGGTGCCCATAAGCCTGCACGGCGCGGCCACCCCCCCAGGCCGCGCCATGAGGGCTTGTGGGCAACCTGCTGGCCCACTGGCCCCCCTCTTTTGCTATATGAAGGGTTTCGTCCAGGAAAAAATCAAGGAGGAGCTTTTTCGTGGATTTGCCGCCGCCACGAGGTGGAACTTGAGCAGAACCAATCTAGAGCTCCGGCAAGACGATCCTGCCGGGCAAACTTCCCTCCCGGAGGGGGAAATCGTCGCCATCGTCATCACCAACACTCCTCTCATCGCAGGTGACTCGTCACCATCAACATCTTCATCAGCACCATCTCATCTCCAAATCCTAGTTCATCACTTGTAACCAATCTCCGTCTCGCGACTCCGATTGGTACTTGTAAGGTTGCTAGTAGTGTTGATTACTCTTTGTAGTTGATGCTAGTTGGATTATTTGGTGGAAGAGTTTATGTTCAGATCCTTGATGCTACTCAATACCTCTCTCTTCATGAATATGATTATGCTTTGTGAGTAGTTACTTTTGTTCCTGAGGACATGGGATAAGTCATGCTAATAGTAGTCATGTGAATTTGGTATTCGTTCGATATTTTGATGTGTTGTATGTTGTTTTTTCTCTAGTGGTGTTATGTGAACGTCGACTACATAAAACTTCACCATTATCTGGGACTAGAGGAAGGCATTGGGAAGTAGTAAGTAGATGATGGGTTGCTAGAGTGACAAAACCTTAAACCCTAGTTTATGTGTTGCTTCGTAAGGGGCTGATTTGGATCCACTAGTTTAATGCTATGGTTAGACTCTTCCTTAATTCTTCTTTCGTAGTTGTGGATGCTTGCGAGGGGTGTTAATCATAAGTGGGATGCTTGTCGAAGTAAGGGCAGTACCCAAGCGCCGGTCCACCCACATATCAAACTATCAAAGTAACGAACGCGAATCATATGAACATGATGAAAGCTAGCGTGACAGAAATTCCCGTGTGTCCTCGGGAGCGTTTTTCCTCCTATAAGACTTTGTCCACGCTTGTCCCTTGCTACAAAAGGGATTGGGCCACTTTGCTGCACTGTTGCTACTTTTGTTACTTGTTGCTTGCTACGAATCATCTCACCACACAATCACTGGTTACCGATAATTTCAGTGCTTGCAGATATTCCCTTGCTGAAAACCACTTGTCAGATCCTTCTGCTCCTCGTTGGGTTCGACACTCTTACTTATCGAAAGGACTACGATTGATCCCCTATACTTGTGGGTCATTGATCTGCAATCTCTGGCGTTAGCTAGACGAATGCTTATGACAACAAACCTTCTCCTAAAATGGCACGAGAAGAATTCTGATAGCACTCCCCAGTAATGAAACTAGAAGAATGTTGTTGACGGCCCACCAGTGCGTGGGTTCGTAGCGGTTTTCAAGGGTAGAGTATACGACCCAATTTGTTGATCACCTAAAGGAGGTGAGAGAATACTCTCGAGTATTAGCAGCTGAATTTGTCAGATTCAACCACACCTGAAAGATTAGTATGTGCAAGCACAGTAGTAATGGCAAAGTAGTATGATAACAACGGTGTCAGAAACGATCTGTTGACGACAGACTATTCCTAACAATTGTACCAATGGCGCCTCCGTTGCCGCGTTGACGGAAGTTGTGAGTTCCCGTCAACGGCCAGCGATCCAACAGTGTAGCAGGTAGTAGCAGTGTAACGAGAAATAGCAGTGGCAAGGAACAGCAGTAGTGACAGTAGTAGCAGCAACAACAAAGCAAGACAAGTAACAACAGTAGCAATGGTAGTAGTAGCAGCAGAGCAAGACAAGTAACAGCAGTACTAACAGTAGTAGTAGCAGCAGCAGAGCAAGACAAGTAACAACAGCAGTAGTAACTGAGTAACAGTAGCAGCACTGACAACAGTAGCGGCAAAGTAACCTAGCAAGGACCAGTACGAAAAACTCGTATGCATTGGATCGGTGATGGATGATTATGCCGGATGTTATTTATCATGCAACAGTTATAACACGGAGAGATATGTAACTAGCTCCAGTTCGTCAATGTGATGTAGGCATGTATTCCGTATGTAGTCATACGTGCTTAGGGAAAAGAACTTGCATGACATCTATTGTCCATCCCTCCCGTGGCAGCGGGGTCCTAATGGAAACTACGGGATATTAAGGTTCTCCTTTTAATAAAGAACAGGACCAACGCATTAGCACTTGGTGAACACATGAACTCCTCAAACTATGGTCATCATCGGGAGTGGTTCCGATTATTGTCACTCCGGGGTTGCCGGATCATAACACATAGTAGGTAACTACAACTTGCAAGATCGGATCTAAAACACACATATATTGGTGACAACATAATAATTTCAGATCTAAAATCATGGCACTCGGGCACTAGTGACAAGCATTAAGCATGGCAAAGTAGTAGCAACATCAATCTCAGAACATAGTGGATACTAGGGATCAATCCCCATCAAAACTAACTCGATTACATGATAGATCTCATCCTACTCATCACCGCCCAGCGAGCCTACGAATAGATTACTCACGAACGACGAAGAGCTTCATGGAATTGGAGAGGGAAGAAGGTTAATGATAATGATGACGATGATTTCCCCTCTCCGGAGCCCAAGACGGACTCCAGATCTGCCCTCCAGATGAAGAACAGGAGGTGGCGGCGCCTCCGTATCGAAAACACGACGAAAACTTGTCCCTTTTTATTTTTTCTGGGACGAAAGGCAACTTATAGAGCTGGAGTTGGGGGCGGCAGGTGCCTGTGGACCCCACAAGCCTGCCCACCGCCACCAGGGAGGTGGTGGCGGAGCAGGGGCTTGTGGCCCACTGGCCCACCCCCTGAGGTGGAACTTGGCGCAGATATTTTTGATATTTTCCAAAACTGCTCCCCGTAAATTTTCAGGACTTCTGGAGAACTTTGATTTCTGCACAAAAATAACACCAAGGAAATTCTGCTGAAAACAGCATCAGTCCAGGTTAGTTGCATTCAAATCATGCAATTTAGAGTCCAAAACAAGGGCAAAAGAGTTTGGAAAAGTAGATACGATGGAGACGTATCAACTCCCCCAAGCTTAAAACCTTGCTTGTCCTCAAGCAACTCAGTTGACAACCTGAGAGAGAAAGAAAAACTTTGACAAACTCTGTTTGATCTTGTTGTTGCAACTATGTCTAACTCATAACCAGAATTTCAGCAAGATCACAAGTTAACCACATAAGCAAATGACACAAAGGTCTCATGGTAAACTAATATCAATGGCATAATCAGCTAACGAGCAAATAATAATGAGTTTCAAATACCAACACTTCAATCAAAACAAGCATGAAGCAATATGAATAGGTGGTATCTCGCTAGCTCTTTCTGAGAGCGCAAAACATAAATGCAGAGCACTTTCAAAGATCAAGGGCTGACTAAACATTGTAATTCATAGCAACGAAGATCCAGTCATAGTCATACTCAATATCAATCAAAAGCAAAGCATAAAAATGAAAGAGGTGCTCTCTAATTGGTGCTTATATAAGAGGAGGATGAATCAACAGGAACATAAATAAACAGGCCCTTCGCAGAGGGAAGCATTGATTTGCAGAGGTGCCAGAGCTCAAGCTTTGAAAACAGAGATAATAATTTTGGGTGGCATGCTTTCATTGTCAACGCAATGACCAAGAGTTCTCAATATCTTCCATGCTACTCATGCTATAGGCGGTTCCCAAACAGAAAAGTAAAGTTTTAACTCCCCCACCACCAATCAATCACACTCCACGGCTAGCCGAATCCTCGGGTACATTCCATACTAACATCGATCCGGGGGAGTCTTGTTTTACAGTTATGTTTTCGATTTAAGCATGGAACTAGGCATCCCAAATACCGGCCCCTTTCTCGTGAATGAATGTGAATAAACACATGTCGAGGATAACACTCCTAGCATGGAAGATACCAATAGCCCTCTGTCACCACATGAGCGGTTCGGGCATGCAAAACAGATTATTTCTTGAAGGTTTACAGAATGGCACATGCAAATTTACTTGGAACAGCAGGTAGATGCCGCAAATAGGTAGGTATGGTGGACTCTCATGGAAAAACTTTTGGGTTTATGGAAGTGGATGCACAAGCAGTATTCCGCTTAGTACAAGTGAAGGCTAGAAAAAGACTCGGAAGCGACCAACTAGGGAGCGACAACAGTTATCAAGATGCAATGAGTTTGACTAACATTGAATGCAAGCATGAACAGGATATAAATCACCATGAACACGAACATCATAGAGGCTATGTTGATTTTGTTTCAACTACATGCATGAACAAGCGCCAAGTCAAGCCACTTGAAACATTCAAAGGAGAATACCATCCTATCATACTACATCATAGTCATCTCAAAATCTATGTTGGCATCCAAGACAAACCATTATAAGCTCTCAGCTAAATAAGCATGGCATCAGAAATTATGGTCTCTAAGTTGTCATTGCAAACATGGTTCTCTCACAACAAAGCTAAATCTGGGTCGACAAGCTAGTCATATTTACAAAAACAAAATAGATAGAGTTCATACCAGCTTTTCAGTCTCAGTCACTTCATCATATATCATCATTGTTGCCTTTCACTTGCACGATCGAAAGATGTAAACAATAATAAGCGTGCTCGTGCATTGGACTAAGCTGAATCTGCAGGCAAACACAAAGGAGAAGACAAAATAATATGGCTCTTTGAAAGCTAAACACGTAAGCATGTAAGAACCACTAAGCATTGTAACCAATATCTTCTACCTTGACACAAATAAAAAGAAAACTATTTACACGGGAAAGCTCCCAACAAATAAAAGAAGAAAGAAAAATCTTTTTGGGTTTTCTCAAAAGGACACAAAACAAGAAAACAAGAAAACGAAAAGAAACTAGCATGGATAATACAGTGGCAAAGTGTAAACACCAGCTAACAAAGTGAAAGCATAAACATGAATGTAAAGTTGGTGAGAACACGTACTCCCCCAAGCTTAGGCTTTTGGCCTAACTTGGTCTACTCCCATGGTGGGAAATAACCAGCTCCAGGGTACTCCGGAGCAGACTGTGGATGCCACTGCTGTGCGAGCTCCTCTGGCTCCCACTAATAAACTGGCGTCTGGTACTCGACTCGCGGCTCGGGCACGGGCGCCTATGGTTTGGCCAAGCCCCAATATGCGTAGATGTCCGCGGGCATAATAGTGTACCTGCGTGTATGAAGATCAAACAAAGAAGGAGCAGGCAAAGTAATAGTCTCTCGAGTACCCTGACTAAACACCAGGTTATAAATCATCCGTCTACTAGCATCTCTATCCAGAAAATCATGGCGAACCATGCTATCATAATCCAGATATCTCTCAGGGAGAAGCATCTCTCCTTCCTCTCCCAGTCTAATGGGTATCTCACAGTGTGTGGCAAGACGGGTAGCATAGATACCTCCATAGAAAACACCTTTAGAACGGTTCAGGTTCAACCGTTGAGCTACTATAGCGCCCAAGCTATAAGTATTATCATTATAAAGGCCTTCGCACAAAACCGCAAGGTCTGGAGAACTAAGTGATCCAGACTCCCCACGGCCAATCAAACATTTTCCCACAAATAGTGAGAAGTACCGAAACACAGGAATATGTATGCTAGCAATTCTAGCGCGAGACACTCCTCTCTCCTCTCCAACAGCAATAGAACCAATGAAATCCTCCAATTCCCGTGGACGAGGGTCATGGATATCCCCGACATAAGTTATTTTGCATACATTGCAAAAGTCCTGCAGCGTCATGCACTGGGGGACATCGTAAATCATGAACTCAACCATGGGAGGATTCTTCCTCGGATAAAAGTTGAAGCCTTGAACGAAAATATTGGTGAGGAGGAGATATTGTGGGCACTTATCTTCACCGAAAGCAGTAAGATCTGCGTTCTCCACCAAGTAATAAAAGTCTTCATAAAGTTCGGGGGCGTGCAAAAATTCATCACTTGGCCACTCGCACGCTCGAACTTCTGTGACTCGAGGGACTACGTACTTGGGGTGGTTCTTCTCATCCTCCTTGGAGTTACGGCTTCAAGAGCCTCTCAAGAACTTCCTCATCTTTTCCTTTTTCTAGCTCTGAAAAATTCTGAAATTTTTAGAGACTTTGAAAGAAAAGTGAATAAGGATTAACCCAACTTGTAGCAACTACTCCTACTAGTGCCTAGAGACCGTATCACGTGCTAAAACTACTTGGGACCGGCTAAAATCAACATTTCTAGCTCAAGAACAGGGTCACCAAGGTAGCAAGAATACGCGAAGGATAAAGCACTAGAGCAAAAACTAATTGGACCAATGGAGGAGTCACTTACCAAGGAGTAATTTCCCCAAAACGGTTCGGAGAATGGTGCTTTGAGCAAGGAGATCGAAAATCACAGCCAAATGAGCAAGAACACGGGTTTGAGCTGCGAAACAATTTTTTCTGGAGGTGGAAGAAGAGGCTGAGAGCTGGAATGAGTGGAGGGGGTGCCTGTGGGTCCCACAAGCTTGCACCCCGCCACCAGGGGGTAGGTGGTGGTGGGAGGGCTTGTGGCCCACTGGTCTGGCCCCCAGGCCAGCTCTCAGGCCTAGAAATTTTCAAAAATTCCAGAAAAAATCATACTAAATTTTCATGACCATCGGAGAACTTTTATTTTCGAGGTATTTTTCTCCGGGACGCTAAAACAGAAAACAGGAAAAGCTAAACTAATTCCATCATTTTTCTTCTAAGCAACAGAAAAGGAAAACTCAAAACAGAGGTATGTGACTCTCTGATTCATCCGTTTCATGGTCATCGAAAGAAATCCGTCAATGGGATTGATCAAGTCCTTATGACAAAACCTTCTCGAATCGCAAGAGAGAACAGAGAATTTTCGAATAGCCACTAAGTCACCTTAATGGGGATACATATCTCCCCAACAAGCAAATCATACTTCATCTTGACACGAGGAATAGGTCATTCAAAGCTCCGAATGAGAATCAATGAAGTCTTTTCGACAGCATTGATGCAATGTACTGGATATCGTTTCTTTGGAAAGTGCACTGTCTGCTCATTACCGTTGACATGGAAAGTGACATTGCCTTTGTTGCAATCTATAACAGCCCCTGAAGTGTTCAAATAGGGTCTTCCGAGGATGATAGCCATGGCATCGTCCTCGGGAATATCCAAGATAACAAAGTCTGTTAAGATAGTGGTATTAGCAACCACAACACGCACATCCTCGCAAATGCCGATAGGGAAAGCAGTTGATTTGTCGGCCATTTGCAGAGAAATTTTAGTGGGTGTCAACTTATCCCATTCAAGTCTACGGTAAAGGAGAAAGCGGCATAACACTAATACCGGCTCCAAGGTCACATAAGGTAGTTCTTACGTAATTTCCTTTAATGGAGCAAGGTATAGTGGGCACTCCGGGATCACCAAGTTTCTTAGGGGTTCCACCTTTGAAAGTGTAGTTGGCAAGCATGGTGGAGATCTCAAGATCTGGTATCTTCCGTTTATTAGTCACGATATCTTTCATGTACTTGGCATACGAGACATCTTGAGCATATCAGTTAACCGCATCTGCAGAAAGACGGGTCTTATCATCTCAACGAAGCGCTCAAAATCCTCATCATCCTTTTTCTTGGATGGCTTAGGAGGAAAGGGCATAGGTCTCTGAACCCATGGCTCTCATTCTTTACCATGCTTCCTAGCAGTGAAGTCATTCTTGTCGTATTTCTTAGGTTGTGGATTATCAGGATTAACCGTAGGTTCAATCTCCACATCCTCATCATTGCTAGGTTGAGCATTATTATGAACATCACTGTCCATATTGTCACCAGGTTCATGTTCATCACCAGATTGTGTTTCTGCATCAGACGCAGAAATATCATTAGGTTCTTCAGGTGTGATAGTATTTGGTGAACTGGCGTGCAGGTTTCTATCATCGTTCTTCTTCTCCTTAGGATGACTAGGTGTTTCAGCATTCATTCCTTGAGAATCTTGATCAATTCTCTTACGATGACCTTCAGGATACAAAGGTTCGTGAGTCATTTTGCCTCCTTGATACGTCTCCAACGTATCTACTTTTCCAAACTCTTTTGCCCTTGTTTTGGACTATAATTTGCATGATTTGAATGGAACTAACCTGGACTGACGCTGTTTTCAGCAGAATTGCCTTGGTGTTATTTTTGTGCAGAAATCAAAGTTCTCCAAACGTCCTAAAAATTTACGGGGAGTAGTTTTGGAAAATAACAAAAATACCTGCGCCAGGATCCACCTCAGGGGGTGGACCAGTGGGCCACAAGCCCCTGCTCCGCCACCACCCCCTGGTGGCGGTGGGCAGGCTTGTGGGGCCCAGAAGCACCTGCCGCCCCCAACTCCATCTCTATAAGTTGTCTTTCGTCCCAAAAAAATAAAAAGAGAAGTTTTTGTCGCGTTTCCAATACGGAGGCGCCGCCACCTCATGTTCTTCATCTGGAGGGCAGATCTGGAGTCCGTATTGGGCTCCGGAGAGGGGAAATCGCTGCCATCGTCATCATCAACCTTCTTCCCTCTCCAATTCCATGAAGCTCTTCGTCGTTCGTGAGTAATCTATACGTAGGCTCGCTGGGCGGTGATGAGTAGGATGAGATCTATCATGTAATCGAGTTAGATTTGATGGGGATTGATCCCTAGTATCCACTATGTTCTGAGATTTGATGTTGCTACTACTTTGCCATGCTTAATGCTTGTCACTATGGCCCGAGTGCCATGATTTCAGATCTGAAATTATTATGTTGTCACCAATATATGTGTGTTTTAGATCTGATCTTGCAAGTTGTAGTTACCTACTATGTGTTATGATCCGGCAACCCTGGAGTGACAATAACCGGAACCACTCCCGGTGATGACCATAGTTTGAGGAGTTCATCTATTCACCAAGTGTTAATGCGTTGGTCCGGTTCTTTATTAAAAGGAGAACCTTAATATCCCGTAGTTTCCTTTTGGACCCCGCTGCCACGGGAGGGATGGACAATAGATGTCAGGCAAGTTCTTTTCCCTAAGCACGTATGATGACACACGGAATGCATGCCTACATCACATTGACGAACGGGAGCTAGCCACTTATCTCTCCGTGTTATAACTGTTGCATGATGAATATCATCCAAACAAATCACTCACCCAATGCCTACGAGTTTGTTGCTACTGTTGTCACTTGTTTTGCTTTGCTGCTACTGTTGCTACTACTGTCGCTTGCTATTGTTGCTACTTGCTACTGCTGTCACTACTGTTGTTCCTTGCCACTGCTATTGCTCATTACACTTCTGCTACCTGTTACACTGTTGGTTCGCCAGACCGTTGACGGGAATTGACAACTTCCGTCAACTCGGCAACGGAAGCGCCATTGATAGAATCGTTAGGAATAGTCTGTCGTCAACAGATTGTTTCTAACACCGTTGTTATCATATTACTTTGTTGTTACTATTGTGCTTGCAGGTACTAATCTTTCAGGTGTGGTTGAATCTGACAAATTCAGCTGCTAATACTTGAGAGTATACTCTCACCTCCTGACGGGGTTACCTACAAATTTGGGTCGAATACTCTACCCTCGAAAACTACTGCGAACCCACGCGCTGGTGGGCCATCAACAACATTCTTCCAGTTTCATTGCCAGGGAGTGCTATCAGCATTCTTTTGGTGGCGTTGCAGGACAAGGTTAGTTGTTATAAGCATTCGTCTAGCTAAAGCCAGAGATTGGAGGATCAGCCCTTTTCTGGAGCCATTGCCACGGAAGCACAACTGACGTCAGCATTTTTCTGGCGCCGTTGCCGGGGAGGTGTTGCTATATTCTTTGTGTTACTTGGGATTTATATCTGCTGATCACTATGAAGAATCTGAAGGATCTGAAGACCAAATTCTTGCCCTCAACTATGAGGGGAGGTAAGGAATTGCCATCTAGCTCTGCACTTGATTCACCTTCAGTTATGAGTAAGTTTGCGACATCACCTCCTGCTAGAAATCTTGATATGTCGCCTGTGCTGGATGATGCTTGTGATCCTACTGCTAGAGATGCTATGCTTGATACTATGCCTGATATTGCTAGAGATACTATGCCTGGTACTACTAGAGATGCTATGCCTGATACTGCTAGAGATGCTATGCCTGATACTGCTAGAGATGCTATGCTTGATACTGCTTTGTCTGATGATGCTAGAGATGCTATTTTTCCTGATGATGCTATGCTTGATACTGCTAGAAATGCTCCTTTGCTTGTTCCACTAGGAGTGTTCCTTGATGCTCATATTGCTAGAGTAACTGCCAATGCTTGTGATGCTTCTGAAATTGCCGATGCTATTGAGATATAACCTGCTTTTGTTCCTGTTAGACCCAGCTCTCCTAGATATGAATTGCCTGATATACCAGAGGGTTACGTTATAGAGGGGGAGATAGTTGAGGATTTTCTTGCGTGTAAGGATGCCTATGATGCTGAGAAATTAATTCTCAAGTGGAAGGAAAAATCTAGGGAAGTTAGGATGAAAAATGATCCGAAGTATGCCATTTCGCCTATCTTTGTCACCGATAAGGATTATGAATTCTCAGTCGACCCTGAGATAATCTCTCTAGTCGATCTGGTCCTTTTCACGGTTATGAGTCTGAAATGGTCATATCCCATCTTGCCAAACTATCCGAAATAGCCAACCTTTTCACTAATGAGGAGAAGATCCGCCACTACTATATCCTTAAGTTGTTTCCTTTCTCTCTAAAGGATGATGCTAAAGCCTGGTTCACCTCTCTTGCTCCTGGATGTGTGCGTAGTCCCCAGGAGATGGTCTATTACTTTTGTGAGAAATATTTCCCTGCCCATAAGAAGCAAGCTGCCTTGCAGGAAATATACAACTTTGCTCAACTCCAAGAAGAGAGTCTTCCACAAGCTTGGGGGAGGCTCGTCCAGCTACGGAATGTTTTGCCGGATCACCCTCTTAAGAAGAATGAGATACTTGATATCCTCTATAACGGACTTACCGATGCCTCTAGAGACCACCTAGATAGTTGTGCCGGTTGTGTTTTTAGGGAACGAACTGTAGAACAAGCTGAGACTCTACTGAATAACCTCTTGATCAACGATAATGCTTGGACTATTCCCGAACCACCTCCTAAGCCAACTTCTAAGCAAAGAGGTATTCTATTCCTCAGTCCCTAAGATATGCAAGAAGCCAAGAAATCTATGCAAGAGAAAGGCATTAGATCTGAAGATGTCAAAAATCTACAACCTATCGAAGAGATCCATGGTCTCGATAACCCGATATAGGTAGTAGAAGTGAATTCTCTGCGTAGGTTTGACGAGAGTGATATTCCTTTTGATAAACCTGCTAGCCTATGCTTTGATGAATTTGACAACTTTGTTGCCAAACAAAAGAGTTTCAATGATTATGTTAGCAGACATTTGGAACAAAGTACTTGTATGCTTAGCCATCTAAGTGCTTGTGTAGACAGAAATGTCAATGCTGTGAAGCTTCTGAGTAAACATGCCTCTATGATTACTACTCAGGTAGAACAAGTACTTAAAGCTCAGAATGACTTGCTCAATGAATTGAATGACAACTCTGTCAGAGTCATTACTAGAGGAGGCAAAATGACTCAGGAACCTTTGTATCCTGAAGGTCATCCTAAGAGAATTGATCAAAATTCTCAAGGAATCAATGCTCATACACCTAGTCATCCTAAGGAGAAGAAGAAGGATGATAGAAACCTGCACACCAGTTCACCAAATACTATCACACCTGAAGAATCTAATGATTTTTCTGCGTCTCATGCAGAAACACAATCAGGTGATGAACATGAACCTGGTGACAATATGGACAGTGATGTTCATAATAATGCTCAACCTAGCCATGATGAGGATGTGGAGATTAAACCTACGGTTAATCCTGATAATCCACAACCTAAGAGATACGACAAGAATGAATTTACTGCTAGGAAGCATGGTAAAGAAAGAGAGCCATGGGTTCAGATACCTATGCCCTTTCCTCCTAAGCTGTCCAAGAAAAAGGATGATGAGGATTTTGAGCGCTTCGTTGAGATGATAAGACCCGTCTTTCTGTAGATGCGGTTAACTGATATGCTCAAGATGTCTCGTATGCCAAGTACATGAAAGATATCGTGACTAATAAACGGAAGATACCAGATCTTGAGATCTCCACCATGCTTGCCAACTACACTTTCAAAGGTGGAACCCCTAAGAAACTTGGTGATCCCGGAGTGCCCACTATACCTTGCTCCATTAAAGGAAACTACGTAAGAACTGCCTTATGTGACCTTGGAGCCGGTATTAGTGTTATGCCGCTTTCTCTTTATCGTAGACTTGAATGGAATAAGTTGACACCCACTGAAATCTCTCTGCAAATGGCCGACAAATCAACTGCTTTCCCTATCGGCATTTGCGAGGATGTGCGTGTTGTGGTTGCTAATACCACTATCTTAACAAACTTTGTTATCTTGGATATTCCCGAGGACGATGCCATGGCTATCATCCTCGGAAGACCCAATTTGAACACTTCAGGGGCTGTTATAGATTGCAACAAAGGCAATGTCACTTTCCATGTCAACGGTAATGAGCAGACAGTGCACTTTCCAAAGAAACGATATCCAGTACATTGCATCAATGCTATCGAAAAGACTTCATCGATTCTCATTCGGAGCTTTGAATGCCCTATTCCTCGTGTCAAGATGAAGTATGATTTGCTTGTTGGGGAGATATGTATCCCCATTGAGGTGACTTAGTGGCTATTCGAAAATTCTCTGTTCTCTCTTGCGATTCGAGAAGGTTCTGTCATAAGGACTTGATCAATCCCATTGACGGATTTCTTTCGATGACCATGAAACGGATGAATCAGAGAGTCACATACCTCTGTTTTGAGTTTTCCTTTTCTCTTGCTTAGAAGAAAAATGATGGAATTAGTTTAGCTTTTCCTGTTTTCTGTTTTAGCATCCCGGAGAGAAATACCTCGAAAATAAAAGTTCTCCGATGGTCCTGAAAATTTAGTATGATTTTTTATGGAATTTTTGAAAATTTCTAGGCCTGAGAGCTGGCCTGGGGACCAGACCAGTGGGCCACAAGCCCTCCCACCGCCACCTACCCCCTCGTGGCGGGGTGCAAGCTTGTGGGACCCACAGGCACCCCCTCCACTCATTCCAGCTCCCAGCCTCTTCTTCCACCTCCAGAAAAAATTGTTTCACAGCTCAAACCCGTGTTCTTGCTCATTTGGGTGTGATTTTCGATCTCCCTGCTCAAAGCACCATTCTCCGAACTGTTTTGGGGTAATTGGTCCTTGTTAAGTGACTCCTCCATTGATCCAATTAGTTTTTGCTCTAGTGCTTTACCCTTCGTGAATTCTTGCTACCTTGGTGACCCTGTTCTTGAGCTATAAATGTTGATTTTAGCTGGTCCCAAGTAGTTTTAGCGCGTGATACGGTCTCTAGGCACTAGTAGGAGTAGTTGCTACAAGGTGTGGTGGGTCTTTATTCACTTGTCTCTTGAACTTCAAAAATTTCAGCATAAGGAAATTATGTTCAGGAGGAAGTTTCATGGTGGTTCCTCAAGTAAGAAGGGTCCTCGTCTCTCCTTTCAGGAGCCTGGACCTTTTCAACTAAGGGACGCGCCGGTGCAACCATGTGAATGGCCTTCCGATGAGTTCATGATCGAAGCAGGCTTCAAGGATGAGTTTTATGCACTTGTCCGCAATGTCGGGTTAGAAGAATTCCTCTCAGATAAATGTGAACAGTATGCTATGCTCACTGCCTCTTTCGTGCGTAGATTCAAATTTTTAGCTGGCCATGAGTCATCCATACTGTTTGATCTGTACGATAAGTCCTATACCGTGGATCTAGGGGATTTCAATAGGATTTGCAAGATACCCGATGGAGGTAGTGTTATTGATCCTCCTAAGTCTTCGGTCAGAGACTTTGTCTCCAGTATAACTGTTGGAGAAACCAGAGATATCACGCAAGCCACCATAGGAAGCATCCATTTCCCTGCCTTGCACTACCTTGCCCTCTTCATAGGTAGGTGCATAAACGGCAAGGGTGCACATTGTCACCTATGCGCTTCCGACCTTAGTATCCTTAAGAGCGTAGTAACACGTGACAGGAGCTTCAATATGGGAGCTATTATAGCAAGGAGGCTGAATAAAAATGCCAGTGAGGGGATTTCTTTGGTGGAGTTTATGCTACACGCTTAAGAAATTTTCTTGGGGTATCCATCCGTCTAGAAGACCCTCCTCTCCGTACAGCCTACCTTGATCGTGTCGCTCTAACACGCTACCAGTTCCTTGAGAGAGATCATGGATCCCTCCTATACCGCTTGATATTTAACCGGCAGCGTGTTTTCCATATTACCCTTCCTGCACCTGCTTTCTTTGACTTTTAGGTTAAACGAAGATACTACATAACCGTAGGGGAGGCAGAGGAGTATGAGAGGGAGGCGACTGCTTCTCGACTTCGTGAGGCGGCTATTCAGGCAGTGGCTGCAGCACTCCCGTATAACACCCATTATGACTTTGGGTTTCGCCAGGATCATCCATGGGAGTAGACCAAGGTAGGCCAAAAGCCTAAGCTTGGGG
This sequence comes from Hordeum vulgare subsp. vulgare, assembly GCF_904849725.1. NCBI lineage: Eukaryota > Viridiplantae > Streptophyta > Magnoliopsida > Poales > Poaceae > Hordeum > Hordeum vulgare. The sequence continues at coordinate 348,616,364 of NC_058522.1, read as the reverse complement.
GAGTACGTGTTCTCACCGACTTTACATCCATGCTTATGCTTTCACTTTGTTAGCCGGTGTTTACACTTTCCCACTTTATTATCCATGCTAGTTTCTTTTCGTTTTATTGTTTTCTTGTTTTGTGTCCTTTTGAGAAAACCCAAAAAGATTTTTCTCTCTTCTTTTGCTTGTTGGGAGCTTTCCCGTGTAAATAGTTTTCTTTTTCTTTGTGTCAAGGTAGAAGATATTGGTTACAATGTTTATTGGTTCTTGCATGCTTACCTATTTAGCTTTCAAAGAGCCATATTATTTTGTCGTCTCCTTTGTGTTTGCCTGCAGATGCAGCTTAGTCCAATGCGCTTATTATCGTTTTCATCGTTCGATCGTGCAAATGAAAGGCAACAATGATGATATATGATGAAGTGACTGAGACTGAAAAGCTGGTATGAACTCTATCTATTTTGCTTTGTAAATATGACTAGCTTGTCGACCCAGATTTAGCTTTGTTGTGAGAGAACCATGTGTGCAATGACAACTTAGAGATCATAGTTTCTGATGCCATGCTTATTTAGTTGAGAGCTTATAATGGTTTGTCTTGGATGCCAACATAGATTTTGAGATGACTATGATGTAGTATGATAGGATGGTATTCTCCTTTGAATGTTTCAAGTGGCTTGACTTGGCGCATGTTCATGCATGTAGTTGAAACAAAATCAACATAGCCTTTATGATGTTCGTGTTCATGGTGATTTATATCCTGTTCATGCTTGCATTCAATGTTAGTCAAACTCATTGCATCTTGATGACTGTTGTCGCTCTCTAGTTGGTCGCTTCCTAGTCTTTTGCTAGCCTTCACTTGTACTAAGCGGGAATACTGCTTGTGCATCCACTTCCATAAACCCAAAAGTTTTTCCATGAGAGTCCACCATACCTACCAATTTGCAGTATCTACCTTCCGTTCCAAATAAATTTGCATGTGCCACTCTCTAAACCTTCAAGAAATAAATTTGTTCTGCATGCCCGAACCGCTCATGTGGTGACAGAGGGGTATTGGTATCTTCCATGCTAGGAGTGTTATCCTCGACATGTCTTTATTCACAGTCCTTCAGGAGAAAGGGGTCGGTATTTGGGTTGCCCAGTTCCATGCTTAAATCGAAAACATAACTGTAAAACAAGGCTCCCCCCGGATTGATGTTAGTATGGACGGTACGTGAGGATTCGGCTAGCCGTGGAGTGTGATTGATTGATGGTGGGGAGTTAAAACTTTACTTTTCTGTTTGGGAACCGCCTATAGCATGAGTAACATGGAAGATATTGAGAACTCTTGGTCATTGCATTGACAATGAAAGCATGCCACCCAAAATTATTATCTCTGTTTTCAAAGCTTGAGCTCTGGCACCTCTGCAAATCAATGCTTCCCTCTGCGAAGGGCTTGTCTATTTATTTTCCTGTTGAGTCATCCTCCTATTTTATAAGCACCAATTAGAGAGCACCTCTGTCATTTTTGTGCTTTGCTTTTGATTGATATTGAGTATGACTATGACTGAATCTTCGTTGCTATGAATTACAATGTTTAGTCAGCCCTTGATCTTTGAAAGTGCTCTGCATTTATGATTTGCGGTCTCAGAAAGAGCTAGCGAGATACCACCTATTCATATTGCTTCATGCTTGTTTTGATTGAAGTGTTGGTATTTGAAACTCATTATTATTTGCTCGTTAGCTGATTATGCCATTGATATTAGTTTACCGTGAGATCTTTGTGTCATTTGCTTATGTGATTAACTTGTGATCTTGCTGAAATTCTGGTTATGACTTAGACATAGTTGCAACAACAAGATCAAACAGAGTTTGTCAAATTTTTTCTTTCTCTCTCAGTTTGTCAACTGAGTTGCTTGAGGACAAGCAAGGTTTTAAGCTTGGGGGAATTGATACGTCTCCAACGTAGCTACTTTTCCAAACTCTTTTGCCCTTGTTTTGGACTATAATTTGCATGATTTGAATGGAACTAACCTGGACTGACGCTCTTTTCAGCAGAATTGCCTTGGTGTTATTTTTGTGCCGAAATCAAAGTTCTCCAAACATCCTGAAAATTTACGGGGAGCAGTTTTGGAAAATATCAAAAATACTTGCGCCAGGATCCACCTCAGGGGGTGGGCCAGTGGACCACAAGCCCCTGCTCCGCCACAAGCCCCTGGTGGTGGTGGGTAGGCTTGTGGGGCCCACATGCACCTGCGGCCCCCAAATCCAGCTCTATAAGTTGTCTTTCGTCCTAGAAAAAATAAAAAGAGAAGTTTTCGTCGCGTTTCCAATACGGAGGCGCCGCCACCTCCTGTTCTTCATCTGGAGGGCAGATCTGGAGTCCGTCTTGGGCTCCGGAGAGGGGAAATCGTCGCCATCATCATCATCAACCTTCTTCCCTCTCCAATTCCATGAAGCTCTTCGTCGTTCATGAGTAATCTATTCGTAGGCTCGCTGGGCGGTGATGAGTAGGATGAGATCTATCATGTAATCGAGTTAGTTTTGATGGGGATTGATCCCTAGTATCCACTATGTTCTGAGATTTGATGTTGCTACTACTTTGACATGCTTAATGCTTGTCACTAGGGCCCGAGTGCCATGATTTCAGATCTGAAATTATTATGTTGTCACCAATATATGTGTGTTTTAGATTCGATCTTGCAAAATGTAGTTACCTACTATGTGTTATGATCCGGCAACCCCGGAGTGACAATAACCGGAACCACTCCCGGTGATGACCATAGTTTGAGGAGTTCATGTGTTCACCAAGTGCTAATGCGTTGGTCCGGTTCTTTATTAAAAGGAGAACCTTAATATCCCGTAGTTTCCTTTTGGACCCCGCTGCCACGGGAGGGATAGACAATAGATGTCATGCAAGTTCTTTTCCCTAAGCACGTATGACGACACACGAAATGCATGCCTACATCACATTGACGAACGGGAGCTTGCCACTTATCTCTCCGTGTTATAGTTGTTGCATGATGAATATCATCCAAACAAATCACCGACCCAATGCCTACGAGTCTGTTGCTACTGATGTCACTTGTTTTGCTCTGCTGCTAGTGTTGCTACTAGTGTCGCTTGTTACTGTTGCTACTTGCTACTGCTGTTACTACTGCTGTTCCTTGCCACTGTTGTTGCTCGTTACACTGCTGCTACCTGTTACACTGTTGGTTCGCCAGACCGTTGACGGGAATTGACAACTTCCGTCAACACGGCAACGGAAGCGCCATTGATACAATCGTTAGGAATAGTCTGCCGTCAACAGATCATTTCTCACACCGTTGTTATCATATTACTTTGTTGTTACTATTGTGCTTGCAGATACTAATCTTTAAGGTGTGGTTGAATCTGACAAATTCAGCTGCTAATACTTGAGAGTATAATCTCACCTCCTGACGGGCTTACCTACAAATTTGGGTCGAATACTCTACCCTCGAAAACTGCTACGAACCCACGCGTTGGTGGGCCATCAACAATAGTCTTCCAGTTTCATTGCCGGGGAGTGCTATCACCATTCTTATGGTGCTGTTGCAGGAGAAGGTTAGTTGTTATAAGCATTCGTCTAGCTAACGCTAGAGATTGTAGGATCAGCCCTTTTCTAGAGCCATTGCCACGGAAGCACAGCTGACGTCACTCCTCTAGTAATGACTTTGATAGAGTTGTCATTTAATTCATTGAGCAAGTCATTCTGAGCTTTAAGTACATGTTCTACCTGAGTAGTAATCATAGAGGCATGTTTACTCAGAAGCTTCAGATCATTGACATTTCTGTCTACACAAGCACTTAAATGGCTAAGCATACGAATACTTTGTTCCAAATGTCTGCTAACATAATCATTGAAACTCTGTTGTTTGGCAACAAAATTGTTAAATTCATCAAAGCATAGGCTAGCAGGTTTATCAAAAGGAATATCACTCTCATCAAACCTACGCAGAGAATTCACTTCCACTACCTGTATCGGGTTATCGAGACCATGGTTCTCTTCGATAGGTGGTAGATTTTTGACATCTTCAGATCTAATGCCTTTCTCTTGCATAGATTTCTTGGCTTCTTGCATATCTTCGGGACTGAGGAATAGAATACCTCTTTTCTTAGGAGTTGGCTTAGGAGGTGGTTCGGGAATAGTCCAAGCATTATCGTTGATCAAGAGGTTATTCAGTAGGGTCTCAGCTTGTTCTACAGTTCGTTCCCTAAAAACATAACCGACACAACTATCTAAATGGTCTCTAGAGGCATCGGTAAGTCCGTTATAGAAGATATCAAGTATCTTGTTCTTCTTAAGAGGGTGATCAGGCAAAGCATTCTGTAGCTGGACGAGCCTCCCCCATGCTTGCGGAAGACTCTCTTCTTGGAGTTGAGCAAAGTTGTATATTTCCAGCTTGCTTCTTATGGGCAGGGAAATATTTCTCACAGAAGTAATAGACCATCTCCTGGGGAATACGCACACATCCAGGAGCAAGAGAGGTGAACCAGGCTTTAGCGTCATCCTTTCGAGAGAAAGTAAACAACTTAAGGATATAGTAGTGGCGGATCTTCTCCTCATTAGTGAAGAGGTTGGCTATTTCGGATAGTTTGGCAAGATGGGCTATGACCGTCTCAGACTCATAACCGTGAAAAGGATCAGATTCAACCAGAGAGATTATCTCAGGGTCGACAAAGAATTCATAATCCTTATCGGTGACAAAGATAGGCGAAGTGGCAAACTTCGGGTCATTTTTCATCCTAGCTTCCCGAGATTTTTCCTTCCACTTGAGAAGTAATTTCTCAATGTCATAATCATCCTTACACGCAAGAAAATCCTTAGATATCTCTCCCTCCATAACGTAACCCTCAGGTATATTAGGCAATTCTTATCTAGGAAAGGTAGATCTAGCAGGAGCAAAAGCAGGTTCTATCTCAATAGTATCGGCAGTTTCAGAAGCATCACGAGCATTGGCAGTAACTCTAGCAATATGAGCATCAAGGAAATCTCCTAGTGGAACATCGGGCAAAGGAGTATCTCTAGCAGTATCAAGCATAGCATCATCAGGCAAAATATCATCTCTAGCATCATCAGGCAAAGCAGTATCAAGCATAGCATCTCTAGCAGTATCAAGCATAGCATCATCAGGCATAGTATCAAGCATAGCATCATCAGGCATAGTATCAAGCATAGCATCATCAAGCACAGGCGACATATCAAGATTTCTAGCAGGAGGTGATGTCGCAAACTTACTCATAACTGAAGGTGAATCAAGTGCAGAGCTAGATGGCAATTCCTTACCTCCCCTCATAGTTGAGGGCAAGACTTTGGTCTTCAGATCCTTTAGATTCTTTATAGTGATCAGCACATATAAATCCCAAGTGACTCAGAGAATATAGCAATACCTCCCCGGAAACGGCGCCAGAAAAATACTGATCTCCAATCTCTGGCGTTAGCTAGACGAATGCTTATGACAACAAACCTTCTCCTACAACGGCACCAGAAGAATGCTGATAGCACTCCCTAGTAATGAAACTAGAAGAATGTTGTTGACGGCCCACCAGCGCGTGGGTTCGCAGCAGTTTTTTAGGGTAGAGTATTCGACCCAATTTGTTTATCGCCTAAAGGAGGTGAGAGAATACTCTCGAGTATTAGCAGCTGAATTTGTCAGATTCAACCACACCTGAAAGATTAGTATCTGCAAGCACAGTAGTAACAGCAAAGTAGTATGATAACAACGGTGTCAGAAACGATATGTTGACGGCAGACTATTCCTAACGATTGTATTAATGGCGCCTCCTTTGTCGCGTTGATGGAAGTTGTCAGTTCTCGTCAATGGCCAGCGAACCAACATTGTAGCAGGTAGTAGGAGTGTAACGAGCAATAGCAGTGGCAAGGAACAGCAGTAGTGACAGCAGTAGCAGCAGCAGCAGAGCAAGACAAGTAAGCGAAGTAGCAACAGTAGTAGTAGCAGCAGAGCAAGACCAGTAACAGCAGTAGTGACAGTAGTAGCAGCAGCACCAGAGCAAGACAAGTAACAACAGCAGTAGGACAAACTCGTAGGCAATGGCTCGGTGATTTGTTTGGATGATATTCATCATGCAACAGCTATAACACGGAGAGATATGTGGCTAGCTCCCGTTCGTCAATGTGATGTAGGCATGCATTCCGTGTGTCGTCATACGTGCTTAGGGAAAAGAACTTGCATGACATCTATTGTCCATCCCTCCCTTGGCAGCGGGGTCCAAAAGGAAACTACGGGATATTAAGGTTCTCCTTTTAATAAAGAACCGGACCAACGCATTAGCACTTGGTGAACACATGAACTCCTCAAACTATGGTCATCACCGGGAGTGGTTCCGGTTATTGTCACTCCGTGGTTGCCGGATCATAACACATAGTAGGTAACTACAACTTGCAAGATCGGATCTAAAACACACATATATTGGTGACACCATAATAATTTCAGATCAGAAATCATGGCACTCGGGCCCTAGTGACAAGCATTAAGCATGGAAAAGTAGTAGCAACATCAATCTCAGAACATAGTGGATACTAGGGATCAATCCCCATCAAAACTAACTCGATTACATGATAGATCTCATCCTACTCATCACCGCCCAGCGAGCCTACGAATAGATTACTCACGAACGACGAAGAGCTTCATGGCATTGGAGAGGGAAGAAGGTTGATGATGACGATGGTGACGATTTCCCCTCTCCGGAGCCCAAGACGGACTACAGATCTGCCCTCCGGATGAAGAACAGGACGTGGCGGTGCCTCCGTATCGAAAACGTGACGAAAACTTCTCTTTTTTATTTTAAGGGGACGAAAGGCAACTTATAGAGCTGGAGTTGGGGGCGGCAGGTGCCTGTGGGCCCCACAAGCCTGCCCATCGCCACTAGGGGGTGGTGGCGGAACAGGGGCTTGTGGCCCACTGGCCCACCCCCTGAGGTGGAACTTGGCGCAGATAGTTTTGTTATTTTCCAAAACTGCTCCCCGTAAATTTTCAGGACTTTTGGAGAACTTTGATTTCTGCACAAAAATAACACCAAGGCAATTCTGCTGAAAACAGCGTCAGTCCAGGTTAGTTCCATTCAAATCATGCAAATTAGAGTCCAAAACAAGGGCAAAAGAGTTTGGAAAAGTAGATACGATGGAGACGTATCAGTCATCAGTGTGTGATGTTGTATTACCGAGTGGGCCCCAAGATACCTCTCCGTCACACGGAGTGACAAATCCCACCCTTGATCCATAGTGACCCAGCGGACACCTTCCGAGATACCTCTAGAGCACCTTTATAGTCACCCAGTTACGTTGTGTCGTTTGATACACATAAGGCGTTCCTCCGGTGTCAGTGGGTTATATGATCTCATGGTCATAGGAACAAATACATGACATGCAGAAAACAATAGCAATAAAATGACACGATCAATATGCTACGTTCATAGTTTGGGTCTAGTCCATCACATGATTCGCCCAATGATGTGATCCAGTTATCAAGCAAAAACACTTTGCACATAGTCACAAAACCTTGAGTATCATTGATCAACTGGCTAGCCAACTAGAGGCTTGCTAGGGACATTGTTGAGTCTATTTATCCACACATGTATCTATGTTTTCATTCAATACAATTATAGCATGGATAATAAATGATTATATTTAAACAGGTAATATAATAATAACTATTTATCATTGCCTCTAGGGAATATTTCCAACAGTACACAGCATGGCATACATAATAGAGCCTATGGCGGAAGCATAGGGGACGGTACTCATCTTTTCTCTATCTTCTGCCGTGGTCGGGTGTTGAGTCGTACTCAACCTCACACCTTGTAATACAGGCAAAAACCCCTTCTTAGCCTTATCCATATTGAACTTCTTCAATATCTTGTCAAGGTATGTGCTTTTTAAAAGACCTATGAGGCGTCTCAATCTATCTCTATAGATCTTGATGCCTAATATGTAAGCAGCTTCTCCAAGGTCCTTCATTGAAAAATTCTTATTCAAATAAGCCTTTATGCTTTCCAATAGTTCTATATCATTTCCCATCAACAATATGTTATCCACATATAATATGAGAAATGCTACAGAGCTCCCACTCAATTTCTTGTAAATATAGGCTTCTCGATAAGTCTGTACAAACCCAAACGCTTTGATCACCTCATCAAAGCGAATGTTCCAACTCCGAGATGCTTGCACCAGCCCATAGATGGAGCATTGGAGCTTGCATACCTTGTCAACATTGCTAGGACCGACAAAACCTTCCGGCTGTATCATATACAATTCTTCCTTAAGAAAGTCGTTCAGGAATGCCGTTTTGACGTCCATTTGCCAGATTTCATAATTATAAAATGCGGAAATTGCTAACATGATTCGGACCGACTTCAGCATCGCTACGGGTGAGTAGGTCTTATAGATGGTCACATTACCATCCGCGTCAGTCTTCTTCTTAAAGATCCAATTATTTTCTATGGCTCGCCGATCATCGGGCAAGTCCACCAAAGTCTATACTTTGTTCTCATACATGGATCCTATTCGGATTTCATGGCCTCAAGCCATTTGTTGGAATCCAGGCCTGCCATTGCTTCTTCATAGTTTGAAGGTTCACCGTTGTCCAACAACATGATTTCCATGACAGGGTTGTCGTACCACTCTCGTGCAGAACGTACCCTTGTGGACCTTCGAGGTTCAATAGCAACTTGATCCGAAGTTTCATGATCATCATCATTAACTTCTTCTCTAGCCGGTGCAGGCACCTTAGAAACATTTTCTTGTGCTGTGCTACTCTCCGGTTCGAGAGGAGGAACAATTACCTCATCAAGTTCTATTTTTCTCCCACTTACTTCTTTCGAGAGAAACTCTTTCGCTAGAAAGGATCTGTTCTTGGCAACAAAGACTTTGCCTTCGGACCTAAGATAGAAGGTATACACAATAGTTCCTTACGGTATCCTATGAAGACGCATTTTTCCGCTTTGGGTTCGAACTTCTTAGGTTGAAGTTTCTTCACATAAGCATCACAGCCCCAAACTTTCAGAAACGACAGCTTTGGTTTCTTGCCAAACCATAATTCATATGGTGTCATCTTAACGGATTTAGACGGTGCCCTATTTAAAGTGAATGCGGCGGTTTCCAATGCATATCCCCAAAATGATAGCGGTAAATCGGTAAGAGACATCATAGATCACACCACATCTAATAGAGTGTGATTACAACATTTAGACACACCGTTACGCTACGGTGTGCCAGACGGCGTGAGTTGTGAAACAATTCCACATTTCCTTAGGTGTGTGCCAAACTCGTGACTCAAATATTCTCTTCCATGATCAGATCGTAGAAACTTTAATTTCTTGTCACGTTGATTCTCCTCCTCACTCTGAAATTCCTTGAACCTTTCAAAGGTTTCAGACTTGTGCTTCATTAAGTAGTCATACCCTTATCTACTTAAATCATTAGTGAGGGTGAGAACATAATGATAGTCTCCGCGAGCCTCAATGCTCATTGGACCGCATACATCGGTATGTATTATTTACAATAAGTTGGTTGCTTGCTCCATTGTTCTGGAGAACGGAGTCTTGGTCATCTTGCCCATGAGGCACGGTTCGCATGTGTCAAATGATTCAAAATCAAGAGACTTCAAAAATCCATCTGTATGGAGTTTCTTCATGCGCTTGACACTGATATGACCAAGGCGGCAGTGCCACAAGTATGTGGGACTACCATTATCAACTTTACATATTTTGGTACTCACACTATGAATATGTGTAACATCACGATCGAGATTCATCAAGAATAAACCATTGACCAGTGGGGTATGACCATAAAACATACCACTCATATAAATAGAACAACCATTATTCTCATATTGAAATGAGCAGCCATCTTGCATCAAGCGAGATCCCGATCCGATGTTCATGCTCAAAGCTGATACTAAATAACAATTATTAAGATTTAAAACTAATCCCGAAGGTAGATGTAGAGGTAGCGTGCCTACGACGATCACATCGACCTTGGAACCATTCCCAGCGCACATCGTCACCTCGTCCTTAGCCAGCATACGCTTTTTCTGCAGTTCCTCCTTAGAGTTGCAAATGCGAGCAACAGCACCGGTATCAAATACCCAGGAGCTACTACGAGCACTGGTAAGGTACACATCAATAACAAGTATATCACATATACCTTTGACGTTGCGGACCTTCTTGTCCACTAAGTACTTAGGGCAATTCTGCTTCCAGTGATGGGTTCCCTTGCAGTAATAGCACCTAGTCTCAGGCTTGGGTCCTTTCTTTGGCTTCTTCCTGGCAACTGGTTTACCGGGCGCAGCAACTACTTTGCCGTCTTTCTTGAAGTTCTTCTTACCCTTGCCCATCTTGAAACTGGTGGTCTTATTGACCAATAACACTTGATATTCTTTCTTGATTTCTACCTTCGCAGATTTCAGCACTGAATACAACTCCGAAATGGTTTTCTCCATCCCTTGCATGTTGTAGTTCATCACAAAGCCTTTATAGCTAGGTGGAAGTGAGTGGAGGATTAGGTCAATGATCGCATGATCTCGAAGTTCAACTCCCAGCTGAGTCAAGCGGTTGTGAAACCCAGACATTCGGAGTATGTGCTCACTGGCAGAACTATTCTCCTCCATCTTACAGCTAAAGAACTTGTCGGAGATTTCATATCTCTCGACCCGGGCATGAGCTTGAAAAACAAGTTTTAGCTCCTCGAACATCTCATATGCTTCGTGTTGCTCAAAACGCCTTTTTAGCCCCGGTTCTAAACTATAAAGCACGCTGCACTGAACCAGAGAGTAGTCATCACTCCGCGAGTGCCAGGCGTTCCTAACATCCTGAGTTGCTGTGAGAATGGGAGGATCACCTAGCGGTGCATTAAGGACATATGCCTTCTTGGAAGCAGTGAGGATGAGCTTTAAGTTACGAGCCCAATCTGCATAGTTGCTCCCATCATCTTTCAACTTGGTTTTATCTAGGAACGCGTTGAAGTTGAATGAGACATTTGCTTTGGCCATCGGATCTAGAATAATTGTAAAGACAATTTTAGACTAAGTTCATGATCATTATGTTCATCTAATTGATAACCCACAAGTGTAGGGGATCGCAACAGTTTTCGAGGGTAGAGTATTCGACCCAAATTTGTTGATTTGCCTCAAGGGGAAGCGAAAGAATATTCTCGAGTATTAGCAGCTGAGTTTGTCAGATTCAACCACACTTGAAAGATTAGTGTCTGCAAGCAAAGTATCAGTAGCAAAGTGGTATGATAGCAATGGTGCGAGAAATGATCTGTTGACGGCAGACTATTCCTAACTGTTGTATCAATGGCGCTAGTAGGTTGCACGTGAGCGGGTAACTATTCTTCCCCGACAACAGTGTCAGAAAAGATCTTGCAACAAGTAACAGCGAAGTAGCAAGGAACAACATTAGCAACAGCAGCAGAGTAACAGCAGTAGCAACAGTAGTAGCAAAGTGGCCCAATCCCTTTTGTAGCAAGGGACAAGCCTAAACAAAGTAACGTAGCAAGGACCAGTAGTAAAAGACTCGTAGGCAGTGCATTGGTGATGGATGAGTATGACGGATGTGATTCATCATGTAATAGTTATAACACGGAGAGATAAGTAACTAGCTCCCGTTCGTCAATCTAATGTAGGCATCTACTTCGTATGTAGTCATAAGTGCTTAGGGAAAAGAACTTGCATGACATCTATTGTCCATCCCTCCCATGGTAGCGGGGTCCTAATGGAAACTACGGGATATTAAGGTTCTCCTTTTAATAAAGAACCGGACCAACGCATTAACACGCGGTGAGTACATGAACTCCTCATACTATGGTCATCTGCGGGAGTGGTTCCGGCTATTGTCACTCCGGGGTTGCCGGGTCATAACACATAGTAGGTGACTACAACTTGCAAGGTAGGATCTAAAACACACATATATTGGCGACAACATAATAGGTTCAGATCTGAAATCATGGCACTCAGGCCCTAGTGAAAAGCATTAAGCATGGAAAAGTAGTAGCAACATCAATCTAGAACATGAGGATACTAGGGATCAATCCCCGTCAAAAACTAACTCGATTACATGATAGATCTCATCAAACTCATCACCGTCCAACAAGCCTACGATGAGATTACTCACGAACGATGAAGAGAATCATGGAATTGTCGATGGAGGAAGGTTGATGATGACGATGGCGACGATTTCCCCTCTCCGGAGCCCGAAACAAACTCCGGATCTGCCCTCCAGATGAAGAACAGGAGGTGGCGGCGCCTCCATATCGTAAAACACGATGAAACCTTCTCTCCGATTTTTTCCGGGCGAGACGGAAGATATAGAGCCGAGTTTGGGGGCGGCGGTACAACGTGGGCCCCACAAGCCCTCACGGCGCAGCCTAGGGGGGTGGCCGCGGCCTATGGGCTTGTGGCCCACTGGCACGCCCCCTCCGGTGGATCTTTGCGCAGGTATTTTTCTTTTATTCCAGAAAAATTCTCTGTAAATTTTTAGGACATTCCGAGAACTTTTATTTCTCCACAAAAACAACAACATGGCAATTCTGCTGAAAACAGCGTTAGTCCGGGTTAGTTCCATTCAAATCATGCAAATTAGAGTCCAAAACAAGGGCAAAAGAGTTCGGAAAAGTAGATACGACGGAGACGTATCAACTCCCCCAAGCTTAAAGCCTTGCTTGTCTTCAAGAAATTCAGTTGACAAACTGAAAGAGACAAAAGAAAAACTTTGACGAACTCTGTTTGGTCTTGTTGTTGCAACTATGTCTAACTCATAACCAGAATTTCAGCAAGATCACAAGCAAACCACATAAGCAAATGACATCTAGGTCTCACGGTAAACTCATATCAATGCATAATCAACTAGCGAGCAAATAATAATAAGTCTCAAATGTCAACACTTCAATCAAAACAACATGAAGCAGTAAGAATAGATGGTATCTCGCTAGCACTTTCCGAGACCGCAAAACATAAATGCAGAGCACCTTCAAAGACCAAGGGCTGACTAAACATTGTAATTCAAGGCAATGAAGATCCAGTCAGAGTCATACTCAACACAGTTAAAAGCAAAGCATAAAAATGACAGAGGTGCTCTCCAATTGGTGCTTTTGTAAGAGGAGGATGACTCAACAGGAACATAAATAGACAGGCCCTTCGCAGAGAGAAGCATTGATTTGCAGAGGTGCCACAGCTCAAGCTTTGTAAACAGAGATAATAATTTTGGGTGGCAAGCTTTCATTGTCAACGCAATGACTAAGAGTTCTCAACATCTTCCACGCTACACATGATATAGGCGGTTCCCAAACAGAAAAGTAAAGTTTTGACTCCACCACCACCAATCAATCACACTCCACGGCTAGCCGAATCCTCGGGTACCGTCCATACGATCAATCCTGGGGGAGTTTTGTTTGCAATTATCTTTTCGATTTGAGCATGGAACTGGGAATTCCAATTACCGGCCCCTTTCTCGTGAATGATAGTGAATAAACACATATCGAGGATAACACGCCTAGCCTGGAAGATACCAATAGCCCCCTGTCACCACATGAGCGGTTCGGGCATGCAAAATAGATTATTTCTTGAAGATTTAGAGAGTGGCACATGCAAATTTACTTGGAACGGTAGGTAGATACCGCACATAGGTAGGTACGGTGGACTCATATGGCACAACTTTGGGTTTATGGAAGTGGAAGCACAAGCAGTATTCCCGCTTAGTACAAGTGAAGGCTAGCAAAAGACTGGGAAGCGACCAACTAGAGAGCGACAACAGTCCTCAAAATGCATTGAGAGTAACTAACATTGAGTACAAGCATGAGTAGGACATAAATCACCATGAACATGAATATCATAGAGGCTAGGTTGATTTTGTTTCAACTACATGCGTGAACATGCGCCAAGTCAAGCCACTTGAATCATTCAAAGGAGGATACCATCCTATCATACCACATCATAGTCATCTCAACATTCATGTTGGCAACCAAGACAGACCATTATAAGCTCCTAGCTAAGTAAGCATGGCATAAGCAACTATGATCTCTAAGTTGTCATTGCAAACATGTTTCTCTCACAACAAAGCTGAACTAGGAACAGTGAGCTAGTCATATTTACAAAAACAAAATAGATTGAGTTCATACCAGCTTTTCCAGGCTCAGTCACTTCATCAAATATCGTCATTATTGCCTTTCACTTGCACGACCGAGTGATGTGAACAATAATAAGCGTGCTCGTGCATTGGACTAAAGCTGGAATCTGCAGGCAAACACAAAGGAGAAGACAAATTAATATGGCTCTTTGAAAGCTAAACAGGTATGCATGCAAGAGCCACTAAAGACTGTAACCATGGTCTTCTACCTTGACCCAAAGAAAAAGAAAACTATCTACACGGGAAAGCTCCCAACGAGAAAAAGAAGAAAAAGAAAATCTTTTGTTTTTTCTCAAACTAGACAGAGACACGAAAAGAAACCGAGAAAAATAAAATAAACAAGCATGGATGATACAGTGGCAAAGTGTGAACACCGGCTAACAAAGTGAAAGCATAAGCCAGAATGTAAAGTCGGTGAGAACACGTACTCCCCCAAGCTTAGGCTTTTGGCCTAAGTTGGTCTACTCCCAAGGAGGGAAATAACCAGCTCCGGGGTACTCCAGAGTGGACTCAGGATGCCACTGCTGTGTGAGCTCCTCTGGCTCCCACTGATAAACTGGTGTCTGGTACTCGACTGGCGGCTCGGGCACGTGCACCTATGGTTGGGTTAAGCCCCAATATGCGTAGATGTCCGAGGGCATAATAATGTACCTGCCTGCATGAAGATTGAACAAAGAAGGAGCAGGCAAAGTAATATCTCACGAGTACCCTGAGTAAATACCAGGTTATAAATCATCCTTCTATGTATATCTCTATCAAGAAAGTCATGGCGAACCATGCTATCGTAATCTAGATACCTCTCGGGAAGAAGAACCTCTTCTTCTTCCTCCAGTCTAATAGGTATCTCAAAGTGTCTAGCAAGACGAGTAGTGTAGATACCTCCATAGACAACACCTTTAGAACGGTTCAGGTTCAACCGTTGAGCTACTATAGCGCCCAAGCTATAAGTTTTATCGTTATAAAGGGCTTCGCGCAAGACCGCAAGATCTGGGGAACTAAGTGACCCAGCTTTCCCACGGCCAATCAAACATTTTCCCACAAATAATGAGAAGTACCGAAGCACGGGAAATGAATGCTAGCAGCTCTAGCGCAAGACACTCCTCTCTCCTCTCCTACAGCAATTGTATCGATGAAAGCTTCCAAGTCTTGTGGACGAGGTTCATGAATATCCCCAACATAAGGTAATTTGCAAAGATTGCAAAAATCCTGGAGTGACATGCGCTGAGTGATATCATAAAGTTTAAACTCAACCATAGGAGGATTCTTCCTCGAATAGAAGTTAAAGCTTTGTAAGAAGTTTAAACTCAACCATAGGAGGATTCTTCCTCGAATAGAAGTTAAAGCTTTGTAAGAAGATAGGAGGAGGTATTGCGGACACTTATGTTCAACGAAGGCGGTAAGGCCTGCGTTCCCCACCAAGTAATAAAAGTCCTCAAAAATTCCAGTGGCGCGTAAGAACACGTTGCTTGGCCACTCGCATGCTCGAACTTCTACGACTCGAGGGACCAGATACTTGGGCTTCTTCTCACTCCCATCATCCTTGGGGTCACGGCTTGACGAGCCTCTTAAGAACCTCCTCATCTTTTCCCTTTTCTATCTCTGAAAATTTCTGAAATTTTTATTGACTCTAAGGAAAAGTGAACAAGGCTCAACAAAACTCGTAGCAACTACTCCAACAAGTGCCGAGAGGCCATATTACGCATCAAAACTACTTGGGACCAGCTAGAATTAGCATGCAAAACTCAAGAACATGGTCACCAAGGCAGCAAAAATACGCGGAGTATAAGGCACTAGAGCAAAAACTAATTGGACCAATGGAGAAGTCACTTACCAAGGAGTAATTTCTCCAAAACAGTTCAGAGAATGGTGATTTGAGCAAAGAGATCCAAAATCCCAGCAAGAGGATCAAGAACACGGGTTTGAGCTGCGAAACGATTTTTTCTGGAGGTAGGAGAACCAGATGAGAGCAAGAATGAGTGGAGGGGGTGCATGTGGGCCCCACAAGCCTGTGTGGCGCGGCCAGGGGGTGCCCGAGCCCCAAGGGATTGTGGCCCACTGGTGCAGCCCCGAGACAAGCTCTTTGTCTCAGAATTTTTCAAAAATTCTAGAAAAAATCATACTTGATTTTCAGGACGTTCGGAGAACTTTTATTTTCGGGGTACTTTTCTACCGGACGCTAAAACAGAAAACAGGGAGAACTAAACTAAATCTATCATTTTTCTTCTAATCAACCTAAAGTGAAAGCTTGGAACACAGGTTTGTGACACCTTGATTCATCCATCTCATGGTCATCGAAAGAAATCCGTCAATGGGGTTGATCAAATCCCCTCGACAAAACTTCTTGAATCGCAAAAGAGAACGGACAATTTTCGAATAGTCACTAGGTCACCTCAATGGGGATGTGTATCTCCCCAACAAGCAAATCATACTTCATCTTGACACGAGGAATAGGGCATTCAAAGCTCCCAATAAGAATCGATGAAGTTTTTTTGATAGCATTGATGCAATGTACTCGATATTCATTCTTCGGAAAGTGCACCGTATGCTCATTACCGTTGACATGGAAAGTGACATTGCCTTTCTTGCAATCTATAACAGCCCCTGAGGTGTTTAAAAAGGGTCTTCCAAGGATGACAACCATGGCATCGTCCTCAGGAATATCCAAGATAACAAAGTTTGTTAAGATAGTGACGTTAGCAACCACAACAGGCACATCCTCGCAAATGCCGATAGGGAAAGCAGTTGATTTGTCGGCCATTTGCAGAGAGATTTCAGTGGGTGTCAACTTATCCAGTTCAAGTCTACGACAAAGAGAGAGAGGCGTAACACTAACACCGGCTCCAAGGTCGCATAACGCAGTTCTAACGTAGTTGCCTTTAATGGGGCAAGGTATAGTGGGCACACCGGGATCACCTAGTTTCTTGGGAGTTCCACCCTTGAAGGTATAATTAGCGAGCATGGTGGAAATCTCAACCTCAGGTATCCTCCTCTTATTAGTCACAATATATTTCATGTACTTATCATACGTAGACATCTTGAGCATATCAGTCAAACGCATTTGCAGAAAGACAGGTCTGATCATTTCAACGAAGCGCTCAAAATCCTCATCATCCTTTTTCTTGGATGGTTTGGGAGGAAAGGGCATGGGTTTCTAAACCCATGGTTCCCTTTCTTTACCATGCTTGCTAGCAGCGAAGTCATTCTTATCCTATCTCTTAGTCTTAGGCTATGGGTTATCAAGATCAGGTTCAATCTCCACATCCTTATCATTGCTAGGTTGAGCATCTTCATGAACATCACTATTGATATTATCATTAGGCTCATGTTCATCACCTGATTGTGTTTCAGCATCAGAGACAGAGGCATCGTTTGGACTCTCAGGTGTAGCAGCAACAGGGTTGCTAGCATGCAAGTTCCTATCATCTTTCTTATTTCTAGGATGACTAGGTGCATCAGTGCTAACTCTTTGAGAATCTTGTTTAATTCTCTTCGGTTGACCCTCGGGATACAAAGGTTCCTGGGTCATTCTACCGCCTCTAGTGACAACTCTGACGGAATTGTCATTCAACTCATTGATCAAGTCATTCTGAGCTTTAAGTACTTGTTCTACCTGCGTAGAAACCATAGAGGCATGTTTACTCAGAAGTTTAAGATCATTGACGTTTCTGTCCACACAAGCACTTAAATGACTAAGCATACGAGCATTCTGTTCCAATTGTCTGCTAACATAATCATTGAAACTTTGTTGTTTGGCAACGAAGTTATCAAATTCATCCAGGAATAAGCTAGCCGGTTTATCAACAGGAATATCACTCTCATCAAACCTACGCAGAGAATTTACTTCTACTACCTGTATCGGGTGATCGAGACCATGGATCGCTTCGATAGGTGGTAGATTTTTGACATCTTCAGATTTAATGCCTTTCTCTCGCATAGATTTCTTGGCTTCTTGCATATCTTCAGGACTGAGGAATAGAATACCTCTTTTCTGCGGAGTTGGCTTAGGAGGTGGTTTGGGAATAGTCCAAGCATTCTCATTGCACAAGATGTTATTCAACAGAATCTCAGCTTGTTCTACAGTTCGTTCCCTAAAAACACTACCGGCACAACTATCTAGGTGGTCTTTGGAAGCATTAGTAAGTCCATTATAGAAGATATCAAGTATTTCATTCTTCTCAAGAGGGTGATCAGGCAAAGCATTCAGTAGTTGGATGAGCCTCCCCCAAGCTTGTAGGAGACTCTCTTCTTCAGCTTGAGCAAAGTTGTATATTCCCCGCAAGGCAGCTTGCTTCTTATGGGCAGGGAAATATTTTTCAGAGAAGTAGTAGACTATATCCTGGGGGCTACGCACACAACCAGGAGCAAGAGAAGTGAACCAGGTTTTAGCATCATCCTTTAGCAAGAAAGGAAACAACTTGAGCATGTAGTAGTGGCGGATCTTTTCCTCACTAGTGAATAGGGTGGCTATATCGTGCAGTTTGGTAAGATGGACTACAACCGTTTCAGACTCTTAACCGTGAAAAGGATCAGATTCGACCAGAGTGATTAACTCAGGGTCGACAGAGAATTCATAATCCTTATCGGTCACAAAGATAGGCGAAGTAGCAAACTTCGGGTCGTATTTCATCCTAGCGTTCAGAGATTTTTCTTTCCACTTGCGCAGTAATTTCTCAACATCATAGCTATCCTTACAAGCAAGAAAGTCCTCATCTATCTCTCCCTCGATAACATAGTGTGTATCAGGCATAACAGGCATATCAGGCATAGTAGCAGGTTCTACTTCAATAGTATCGGCAGTTTCAGAAGTATCATCACGTCTAGCAGCAACTCTAGCAATTTGTGCATCAAGGAATGCACCTAGTGGAAAAGCAGTATCAGGCATAGTATCAAGCATAGCATCATCATAAGCATCATGGGCAGCAGAAGTAGCATCATCAAGCACAGGCGACATATCAAGATTTCTAGCAGGAGGCGAAGTCGCAAACCTACTCAAAACTGAAGGTGAATCAAGTGCAGAGCTAGATGGCAGTTCCTAACCTCTCCTCATAGTGGAAGGCCAGATTTTAGTTCTTGGATCTTTCGGATTCCTCATAGTGATCAGCAGATGTAAATCCCAAGTGACTCACAGAATATAGCTGTGCTTCCCTCGCAACGGCGCCAGAAAAAGGTCTTGATAACCCACAACTGTAGGGGATCGCAACAGTTTTCGAGGGTAGAGTATTCGACCCAAATTTGTTGATTCGCCTCAAGGGGAAGCAAAAGAATATTCTCAAGTATTAGCAGCTGAGTTTGTCAGATTCAACCACACCTGAAAGATTAGTGTCTGCAAGCAAAGTATCAGTAGAAAAGTGGTATGATAGCAACGGTGCCAGAAACGATCTGTTGACGGCAGACTACTCCTAACTATGTGCTAAACGGATACTCCTAGGGGAAGGGTTGGTAGGTGTAAACCATCGTGCGATCCCGACCGCAACACAAAGGATGACAATTAATATATCAATTAAGCTCCGACTTCCTAACATAGTTGTTCACCATACGTGCATGTTACGGGAATCACTAACTTCAACACAAGTATTTCTAGATTCACAACACCCTACTAACATGACTCTTAATATTACCAAATCCACGTCTCAAAACAAATTGAGAGGAATCAAAACTTCTCTTTCTACTCAATGCACATGAAGATGGAGGTTTTATTGTATCCTCTTTGGGTACCTATCACCTTTGGGACTACTTTCATAGCACAAGCTGATGACCCACAAGTATAGGGGATCAATCCTAGTCCTTTCGATAAGTAAGAGTGTCGAACCCAACGAGGAGCAGAAGGCTCTGATAAACGGTTTTCAGCAAGGTAATAACTGCAAGCACTGAAAGTAGCGGTAACAAGTGATGGTATAGTGAGGTGAAACGTAGCAGGTGAAAAGTAACAAGTAACAAGAGTAGCAACGATGCAGAAAAGTGGCACAATCCCTTTTGTAGCAAGGGACAGGCCTGAACAAAGTCTTATAGGAGGAAAAACGCTCTCGAGGACACACGGGAATTTCTGTCATGCTAGTTTCATCATCTTCATATGATTCGCGTTCGTTACTTTGATAGTTTGATATGTAGGTGGACCGGCGCTTGGGTACTGCCCTTACTTGGACAAGCATCCCACTTATGATTAACCCCTCTCGCAAGCATCCTCAACTACGAAAGAAGAATTAAGACAACGTCTAACCATAGCATTAAACTAGTGGATCCAAATCAGCCCCTTACGAAGCAACGCATAGACTGGGGTTTAAGCTTCTATCACTCTAGCAACCCATCATCTACTTACTACTCCCCAATGCCTTCCTCTAGGCCCAAATAATGGTGAAGTGTTATGTAGTCGACGTTCACATAACACCACTAGAGGAAAAGACAACATACAACATATCAAAATACCGAATGAATACCAAATTCACATGACTACTATTAGCATGACTTATCCCATGTCCTCAGGAACAAAAGTAACTACTCACAAAGCATAATCATAATCATGATCAGAGGTGTAATGAGTAGCATCAAGGATCTGAACATAAACTCTTCACCAAGTAATCCAACTAGCATCAACTACAAAGAGTAATCAACACTACTAGCAACCTTACAAGTACCAATCGGAGTCGCGAGACGGAGATTGGTTACAAGAGATGAACTAGGGTTTGGAGAGGATATTGTGCTGATGAAGATGTTGATGGAGATGACTCCCCTCCGACGAGAGGAGTGTTGGTGATGATGATGGCGACGATTTCCCCCTTCGGGAGGGAAGTTTCCCCAGCAGGATCGTCCTGCCGGAGCTCTAGATTGGTTCTGCTCAAGTTCCGCCTCGTGGCGGCGGAGAATCCATGAAAAAGCTCCACACTGATTTTTTTCCGGACGAAACCCTTCATATAGCCGAAGAGTGGGGGCAGTGGGCCACCAGGGTGCCCACAAGCCCTGTTGCCGCGGCCAGGGGGTAGGCCGCGGCCACCAGGCTTGTGGGCTCCTGGTAGCTCCCCTCTGGCACTTCTTTCGCCCAGTATTTTTTATACATTCCCAAAAAATTCCACGTTGATTTTCAGGGCATTCGGAGTTGCGCAGAATAAAGGACTCAGACTTGCTCCTTTTCGAGTCCAGAATTCCAGCTGCCGGTATTCTCCCTCTTCAAATAAACCTTGCAAAATAAGAGAGAAAAGGCATAAGTATGATACCACAGGCCATAAAGCGATAAATATCTACATGAAAGCATGATGCAAAATGGACGTATCACAAGCCAACTACCAAGTGACGCACCGCCGTGCTCTAAAAGATCCAAGTGAAGCACATAGAGCAACATTGTCTAGCTCAAAAGAGATAAGTGAAGCACAATGAGTATTCTAACAAATTCACGATGAGTGTGTGTCTCTCTCAAAAGGTGTGCAGCAAGGATGATTGTGACACAACAAAAAGAAAATACTCCTACGATACAAGATGCTCCAAGCAAGACACATATCATGTGGTCAATAAAAATATAGCTCCAAGTAATGTTACCGATGGATTGAAGACGAAAGAGGGGATGCCTTCCCGGGGCATCCCCAAGCTTAGGCTTTTTGGTGTCCTTGAATTTGGCTTGGGATGCCTTGGGCATCCCCAAGCTTGAGCTCTTTCCACTCTTTATCCATTTGTCCATGAGAACATCACCCAAAACTTGAAAACTTCACAACACAAAACTTAAACAGAAACTCGTGATATCATTAGCACAAGAAAACAAACTACCACCTCTTTAGGTACTGTAGCAATCTTTATTTCTATTTATATTGGTGTTAGATTACTGTATTCTCACTTTTCCATGGCTAGTACCCCCCCCCCCCCGATACTATCCATAGTTTCATCAAAACAAGCAACCAACACAACAAAAATAGAATCTCTCAAAAACAGACCAGTCTGTAGCAATCTGTATACTTTGTATACTTCTGGTACCTCAAACATTCTGAAACATTACGACAGCCTGGGAAAAAGGCATATCAACCAGCAGAAAAAAGAATGAACTCAAAAGGTCTTTCTGAATAAAAATGAAAAATAATCTCGTGAGGGAAAAGTTTCTGTCTTTTTCCAGCAGGATCAAACAACCATCACCAAAACTAGTCATAAAGGTTTTGCTTGGCTCAAACACAAAAAGAAACACAAAAAATACAATCATAACAGAATTATTATGGTGTGGACGCAACTAAACAGAACAAAAAATATAAATTCATTGGGTTGCCTCCCAACAAGCTCTGTTGTTTAACGCCCTTAGCTAGGCATAAGGTGATGGAATCACGTATCGTCGTCTTTGGTGCTCAAACCATAAGTAGCCCTCATCATGGATTCATAAGGCAATCTTATTTTATTTCTAGGAAAATGCTCCATGCCCTTCTTCAGAGGAAATTGAAATCTAATATTCCCTTCCTTCATATCGATGATAGCACCAATAGTCCTTAGGAAAGGTCTACCGAGAATGATAGGGCATGTAGGATTGCAATCAATATCAAGCACAATGAAATCAACGGGTACATATTTCGTATTTGCAATAATAAGAACATCATTGATCCTTCCCATGGGTTTCTTGATAGTAGAATCCGCAAGATGCAAATTAAGAGAACACTCCTAAATCTCATTAAAGCCTAGAACAACACATAAAGACTTTGGAATCGCGGAAACACTAGCACCCAAATCACACAAAGCATTACATTCATAGTTTTTGATTTTTATTTTGATAGTAGGTTCTCACTCATCACGAAGCTTTCTAGGAATAGAAACTTCCAACTCAAGTTTCTCTTCAAGAAATTTTATCATAGCTTCGACGATATGATCGGTAAAGGCCTTGTTTTGGCTATAAGCGTGTGGAGAGTTTAGCATGGATTGCATCAAGGAAATGCATTCAATCAAAGAGCAACTATCATAATTGAATTCCTTGAAATCCAAAGTAGTAGTTTCATTACTACTCAAAGTTTTGATATCTTCTACTCCACTTTCAATGCTTTTAGCATCAAGATAGATGGACTCCGAATCATTGGGGCCTTTTTCAACCAAAGTGGATTAATATCCAGCCCCATCATCATTAGGTTTGACACTAGAAAACAAGGATTCAATGGGAGTCACACCAAGCACTCCAAGATCTTCGTGATTCTCATCACAAATTTCAGGTTCAGCAGCCATTTTATTGACTAAGGTAGCCTGTTTATCAGAAATCTGGCCTACCAATTTTTCAAGACGAGCAAACTGAGAATTTAGCGCAAGGAATTCTTTGGCCATATCATCAACTTCTTTATTCATAAAAGCCAAAAAAGAATTTTGCTCCTTCAATTCCCTACGGAAGTAACTGTTATAATCAAACTGTGTAGACATGAAGCCTTTAACACTAGTTTCAATCTCTTCCAACCTCGCATAGTAAGCATCAAAATCCCTTGGTTAGGCCATACAGGTCTTAGCAGGCACACAAGCGAACAAAAAGCAAGCGAGAGAAAAGGTCATATGAAAAAGGCAAACGAAAAAGGCAAATATTTTTGTAAATTTCAGTTTTTCAGAAGTGGGGGAGAGGAAAATGAGAGGCAAAAACGTAAATGCAAGAGATGAATTTGCGACACTTACATGGATGAGTTCTTGACTTGATCCTCCACGGCAAGAGCGCCAGAAATCCTTTTGTTGCCTCTTGAGCTTGCGTTGGTTTTTCCCGTGAAGAGGAAAGAGTGATGCAGCACAGGAGCAGTAAGTATTTCCCTCGGTTTGACAACCAAGGTATCAATCCAGTAGGAGAATCGCGCCAAGTGTCCAGAGTACCTACGCAAACACAAACGAGCTTGCACCCAACGCTATAAAGGGGTTGTCAATCCCTTCAAGATTGATTGCAAAGTGAGATCTGAAGGCGGAAAGTGCAACGAAGTAAAAGTGTAAGCATGAAAATATGGTGTGAAGTAGACCCGGGGGCCATAGTGTTCACTAGAGGCTTCTCTCAAAATAGCAAATAATACGATGGGTGAACAAATTACTGTCGAGCAATTGATAGAACCGCACAAAGTCATGATGATATCTAAGGCAATGATCATACATATATGCATCACGTTCGAGACAAGTAGACCGATACTTTCTGCATCTACTACTATTACTCCACACATCGACCGCTATCCAGCATGCATCTAGTGTATTGAGTTCATGACGAACAGAGTAACGCCTTAAGCAAGATGACATGATGTAGAGGGATAAACTCAAACCAATGATGTAAACCCCATCTTTTTACCCTTGATGGCAACAACATGATGCGTGCCTCGCTGCCCCTTCTGTCACTGGGAGAGGTCACCGCACGGTATGAACCCAAAACCAAGCACTTCTCCCATTGCAAGAATCATAGATCAAGTTGGCCAAACCAAACCCACAACTCGAAGAGAATTACAAGGATATGAAATCATGCATATAAGAGATCAGAAGAAACTCAAATAAGATTCATAGATAAACCGATCATAAATCCACAATTCATCGGAGCTCGACAAACACACCGCAAAGGAAGATTACATCGGATAGATCTCCATGAATATCATGGAGAACTTTGTATTGAAGATCCAAGAGAGAGAAGAAGCCATCTAGCTACTAGCTATGGACCCGAAGGTCTATGGTGAACTACTCACGCATAATCGGAGAGGTCATGGTGTTGATGAAGAAACCCTCCGTATCTGAATCCCCCTCCGGCAGGGCACCAGAACGTGCCCCAGATGGGATCTTGCGGAGACAGAAGCTTGCGGCGGCAGAAAAGTATTTTCGTGGATCTCTCGCGCAGTTTTGGATTTTTTCTAAATTTATAGGCGGAAGAGGTAGGGTTGACGAGCCACAGGGGGCCCACAAGCCTGCTAGGCGCGGGCCCCCCCTGGTCGTGCCTAGGGGGCTTGTGGGGTCCCCTGGTGGCCTCTGCCTTGGTTCTCAAGTCCCGTGCGTATCTTCTGTTCCGGAAAAATATTTTCGGAAGTTTTATTCCGTTTGGACACCGTTTAAAATCCTCCTCTAAAAGGGGTCAAAAACACGGAAAAAACAGGAACTTGCAGTTGGCACTGCGTTAATAAGTTAGTCCCAAAAAAGATATAAAAGGCATACAAAACATCCAAAGTTTGACGAGATAATAGCATGGAACCATCAAAAATTATAGATACGTTGGAGACTTATCAAGGCCTAGTAAGTATCATTGTCCATGCTCACATTTGATAATGGCAGCGCACTTATCTTGAAGGTGGATACCAAGGGTAGAAGGAGAACTAAGAGGTTCAGGGGTGATATGGATGACCTTGCTGGATACACTAGCATGAATCAATTTGGTAGCGGCCATTTCATGGAGGTTCCTGATACTATCAAATGTGGGGGTGCGATGAAGGGCGACACAATGCGCGGACATGCAAGAAAAGGAAAATGTCTAAGGGGGTATTCCTAGCAGTAGTCGTAGAGATAGGACAACTCGTGGAGGAGGATCTGATGGTGGTGGTCGAAGAGGAAGGACAAGTGTTAGAGGTGGTGGTGGTGGTCGAAGAGGAAGGACAAGTGCTAGAGGTGGTGGCCGTCATCTTCGTACAGGAAGCACAAGTTCTAGAGGTCATGGTGGTGGTCGTAGAGGAAGCACAAGTGCTAGAGGTGGTGTTCGTCATAGAGAACATGTTAATAATGGATCAACATTTTGTTATTTGCTTAATCTAGATGGTTTATAGAAGACGAATGGTATATTATGTGTTCACACGAGTCATTTGATTTCTTGTTTTATTTTGTTATTTAAATATTTTGTTTTTGTATTTTGCTAACAATTATTCATTTTGTAGGCATGGCTTCATCTGGTTCCATGACGAGGCCACCGTGCGCCGACCAAGAGGACATGCCAAAGACGTGGAAAGAGGTCGAGTTGGACAAGACCACGGAGAAGGATGTGCTGATACGTCTCCAACGTATCTATAATTTTTTATTGTTCCATGCTACTATATTATCAACTTGGGATGTTTTATATGCATTTATATGCTATTTTATATCATTTTTGGGACTAACCTATTAACTCAGTGTCGAGTGCCAGTTTCTGTTTTTTCTGTGTTTTTGACCTTTTTCAGATAAGAATATTAAACGGAGTCCAAACAGAATAAAACCTTCGGGATGATTTTTTCCATAACAGAAGGGATCCAGAAGACTTGAGAACCAAGGCAGAGTGCCACGGAGCAGGCCACGAGCCCCCTAGGCGCGCCCCAGGTGGGCGCGCCTAGCAGGCTCGTGGGCCCCCCGTGCCTCCTTTGCCCTACCTCTTTTGCCTATAAATTCCCTAAAATCCCCAAACCAACAGAGAGAGCTACGAAAATACTTTTCCGCCGCCGCAAGCTTCTATTTCCGCGAGATCCCATCTGGGGACCGTTCTGGTGCCCTACAGGAGGGGGATTCGGACACGGAGGGCTTCTTCATCAACACCATTGCCTCTCCGATGATGCATGAGTAGTTCACCATAGACCTTCGGGTCCATAGCTAGTAGCTAGATGGCTTCTTCTCTCTCTTGGATCTTCAATACAAAGTTCTCCATGATCTTCATGGAGATCTATCCGGTGTAACTTTCTTTTGGGGTGTGTTTGTCGAGATCCGATGAATCGTGGATTTATGATCAGATTATCTATGAATATTATCTGAGTCTCCTCTGATTTCTTATATGCATGATTTCGTATCCTTTTAATTCCCTTCGAGTTATGCGTTTCGTTTGGCCAACTTGATCTATAATTCTTGCAATGGGAGAAGTGCTTGGTTTTGGGTTCATACCGTGCGGTGTCCTCACCTAGTGACAGTAGGGGTAGCGAGGCACTCATCGCGTTGTTGCCATCAAGGGTAAAAAGATGGGGTTTATATCATATTGCATGAATTTATCCCTCTACATCATGTCATCTTGCTTAAGGCATTACTCTGTTCGTCATGAACTCAATACACTAGATGCATGCTCGATAGCGGTCGATGTGTGGAGTAATTGTAGTAGATGCAGAAAGTATCGGTCTACTTGTCTCGGACGTGATGCCTATATGTATGATCATTGCCTTAGATATCATCATGACTTTGCGCGATTCTATCAATTGCTCGACTGTAATTCGTTCACCCACCGTAATACTTGCTATGATGAGAGAAGCCTCTAGTGAACACTATGGCCCCCGGGTCTATTTTACACATTATATATTCAGATATACATACAAAAGTACCAAAAATACCTTGCTGCACTTTTATTTATTTATTTATATTTACCTATTATCACTATCAGATCTCACTTTGCAAGTAATTGTAAAGGGATTGACAACCCCTTTATCGTGTTGGGTGCAAGTTTGTTTGTCTTTGCGCAGGTGCCTTGGTGCCTCATCTTGATACTCCTACTGGATTGATACCTTGGTTCTCAAACTGAGGGAAATACTTATCTCCACTGTCGTGGGTATAAGCCTGACAGTAGATGTGTAGGGTACGAAAAGGATGGGCAGAGCCTTAGCTACGGCGAGGTTGTATGAGTTCAGGCCCCTCTGCGGTGGAGGTAATAGCCCTACGTCTCAGTGCTCACGGAGCTTGTTGTCGAGTGGAAATATGGAATACAATGAGTTGCTAACCCCACTACCAGCGGGGGAGGGTGGCTTATATAGAGTGCGCTGCCCTCCACAACGGTTCCAGTACAGGGGTGGAGTTGTGGCGATTGAATGTGTTCGTTACAGGTAATGTACGCCCTAAATGCTAATAAATGCACCTGGAAACGTACGACCGTTTCCCTCCAGGGGGGTTACGATGTACCGAGTGGTATCCAGTCGGTTAGCTTGATATCCTCCGAATGCTAGTCTCCGACTGGATGATCGAGGACCTGTTACCGACTGGATGATGGGGACTCCTTAATTCAGTCGGAGCTGACTAAGGGCCTTGTCCTTTGTGAGGGGTAGTCCTTGGGTAGGACCTACAGGGCAGGCCTATGACCCTACCCTAGGACTATAACCCCATCATTAGTCCCCGAATGGATTGGGGTTGGAATGACGAAGCGATGTTTGAAGTTTGGATCCGACTGGAGCGGACTTGGCTTGGGTGTTGCTTGCCTCGATCCATTTTATCTTTTCTGACCAACGATCCGAGTGGAAATCTCCGTGGAACAAACTGTCGGAAACCGAGTGTATTCAGGGTATCTCTTGACGCGACCCGTCAACTGACAGCAGCGGATTTTCCGGGATCCTCAAATTTTGGTTTCCGCGCGCTCAGCGAGGATGACGCCAGCGCGCTCGAGTAGCGCCTGACGCCTTGATTCTCGCGCCTTCAACTTCTCCACTGATATCGCCGCGGTCGGTTGGGGGATAAGGTTTCGGGGCCACCTGCTAGCGGCCCAGTCGGAACCTTATTTAAATCCCAACGGCGAGGGTTTTTCGTTACGCCCGCCGGATCTTTTGCCTTTGCTTCGTACTCCTCGCCGTCTCCAGCGCACCTAATCTTGCTTCTGCTTCGTCCTCCTCGCCGCCTCCAGCGCACCCAACCTCTCCACTCCTCCTTCCTCTCTGCGGATTCGCAACTTCCGCCATGACCAAGGGTCAGACCAGCAAGATGGAGGCGAGGAAGAAAAAAGGGAAGGCGGCGGCTCCTGCTCAGCAGCGGCAGGGGCCGTTGCCGGCGGGGTGGATTCAAGGCGACTTCCTCCCCTCCGCGGTGACGGAGGGGGATCTGCTGCAGCTGGTGGGGGACGGGATGATCATCCACAAGTCTTGGAGGCTCCCGGCTGAGAACGAGGTCGAGCCGGCACCCCAGGAAGGGGAGCGCGTCTTGCTGCTCAGCCATGTCTACCGAGGTTTCTCCCTGCCCCCGCATCCTTTCTTTAAGGGCATCATGAACCACTTCGGGGCACAGCTTCACCACTTTCCTTCGAATGATATTGCTCATCTCTCTGCTTTCATCGTTATGTGCGAGTGTTTCATCGGCTGCCCCCCCCCATTGGGGGTTGTTCAAACATATATTCTCTGCTACATCTCAGACTATCAAACGACTCAGCCAGTCGGATGATAAGACGCATCTTCTCCAACTCTGCGGAGGTTTAGGTTTCTAGAAAAAGAGTCGGAGTAGTTATCCTGCTCTTCAGCTGAGCGAGTCGGTCAGGAACTCGCAGTCGACGTGGTTCTACTGCCAAGACGTTGCCTGTCCGAACGCCTCTTCAGGGTTGCCCCCTTTTAGCCTTGATCGTCCCGCTCCACCTAAGCAGCTCGCGCTCACGAAGGCGGAGAAGCTCGACATCCAGCCCTTGGTCGACGCACTCGTAGACGTCGTCAGGGGGGGAGTCACCGGCATGGATTTGCTGGTGACTTTCCTTGGTCGACGCATACAACCACTGCAGGCTCGCGACCACGCCATGTGGCACTACTCAGGGACCGAGGACTCCACTCGGACTAACGTCTTAAGCGTGACCGAGGAGAAGGTGGCGTCGTGGGTGCTCCAGATCACAGGCGCCTGCGAGAACCCTAGAGGGTCTCGGCGAGTGAGGGCTTTCAGCGCAGACAATCCTCCTCCGAATCAGGTGAGTACCATGTGTCGAGTGCACGTATCTGTTTTAGTTTTATCGCTTTCTTGAATCTCTGCTTGTCGCTTGATATCGCCGACTGTATTTCACACAGAAGTGGACCAACTGGTTTTCTCCTGTCTCGAACGGGAACCCGGCCGAGGAGGAGGAGGAAGGCAGCCAGGAAGGCAGCGTGGAGAGCGCTGAGTATGTCTCCGACAGCGGGGAATCGGAGGAAGAGACTAGCGAGGAAGAGGAGGAAGACGAAGAGCAGGACTTGCCGCCTCCACAAGTAGAGCATCAGACCAAGCGCCGACACGAGCCTGCCGTTCCCTCGGTCCCTCCGACATCTTCGAGTGCTCCGCCCACTGTCCCAGTGGCCCCGAATGCTCGGAGCACCAAGAGGGCCAGCGATGTTGCCGCTGAGCCTGTGGGTTAGTCTTCCAAGGCGGCCAAACCGAGTGGGTCCAAGCCTCGGAAGGCTCTGCCACGGATGAAGGTTGTTGTCCCCGTCACCTCCACGTAAGTGCATCGATCTTCTAATTTCTTCTGATATCCGAGTGAACTCCTGTTTATTGGTCGAATAGATTTCACTCGACAGAGTCGCTACTTCTGCCACCCCTCCGGCGCGCCAGGAGGATGACCCCATGGACACGGACAACGTCGTCTCGTCCCAGCCAGGTGCGTTGTAGTGACTCCGAATGTTTTATACTATCGCGTCTCGAATTCTATCATAGGTTCTACCTCTTTCTTTTTCTGAGATCTCGCGCCGTTCGGTCTATCAGGGGTGATTTGCGCGGGCGAGGGTGATCAGGGGAGAGCTAAACAAGCTGCGGAGCCTGTTCTTGAGGCTGCTCCGCCTGTTGCTGCTCTTGCCGCCGACGTGCTGCCGACTGAGGCGCTGCCGCCGACTGAACCGGCGCTGGTGGTTGAAGAGTCGACTGGAGCGGACCTTGGGATGCCTCAGGAACTTCTGACGATGCCAGGCTCGTCGAATGTCGAGTTCAACATCCAGCGTCTCCCGGAGGAGCAGGTGGGAGCGGCCAAGGGAGCCATGGTGCAGGCGGAGCTGATGGCTGGAGAAGCCAAGAGGGCCTACGACTCCGTCGCATCCTTGTACCAGCGGAGCTTGGAGCTGCGGGACGATATCCGAGTAAGTGGGCTAGTAAGTATTTACTTTTCTCTTGTAACCCGCTGGGTGTTCTTGGATAGCATCTGTTGTTTGCAATGGGTTCACTCTGAGTGAACCCAGTGGGTGTAGTCCCCGAGACTTCTGCCGAGTGCTTGCACCGGCAGTTGTCTTTATACATATTGTCTTTGCTTTGGTCAGGTCTTTAAATAATATGACCGACTACGAGCAGTTGTGGCACTCGGAGTGCACTTACTGTAAGAGTCCCCGAGAGTAATTTGTACTCAGGTCGGGTAGTATTGGCCTCGTAGGCGTAGGTGGTAACATGCATCTCAATAGGGCGGGCCTGCTTGAGTTGCATGCCAGTGGGGTCACTCTCAGTGAACCCACTGGGTGTAGTACCCGAGACCGCTGTCGACTGCTTGCGTCGGCAGGGGTCTGAAGAACTTAGGCTTTTATTTTTGAATTATCTGATTGTCTCTTGGTGCTGGCTGGCAGAAAACTTGTGAAATGGGGACATCATATGAGACTCTGAGGGCGGAGAAGATTCAGTTTGCTGGTGAGCGGGATGCGGCACTGCTTGCAATGGATGGTATGAAGGTGGTTCTGGCGGAGCGAGAGAAGTCGTTGGAGGAGGCTCGTGAAGCGAACAAAGTGCTGACTGAGGAAGTTGAGAAGATGGGGAAACAAAGAACTGCTCTGATGGGACAAATGGATGTGCTGAACAAACGGTGCAGAGCGCAGGAGAAATACGTCAGTGACTGGGCTCGGCAGATGATGACGCGTCTGGCTGGTAAGTCCTGTTTTTTGCTGAGTGCTTGTCCTATGTGCGTCACACTCGGCGCTTATTGTTTGCTTGTCCTTCTGTTGCAGATTTTTGCATTGTTGCTGAAGCTGAAGCAGCTGATGTGGAGCGGTCGATTCGCGATAACGTGCCACTCGGCGAGGACGCCAATCGGGATCTGCTCCGGGCGCACATCCGCGTGGGCAAAGTGGGCCCTTTCATTGGTCGACTGAGAGAAGTCGTCGGCTGAATCGACAAGGAGCTTTGGCCAGAAGATGAGTCGCGGCAGGAGATGGAGGACCTGATGGCTCGACTGGAGGAGATTCCGAACCGAGTGCAGTCGTGGAAGAAATCTGCAGCTCGTTGTGGTGCAGATGTTGCTCTGTCCCTGGTCCGAGTCCATTGCAAGGAGGTGCGCGAGGAGAAGCTAAAGACATTGAAGGTGGCCAACACGAAGAAACTTCGATTCGAAGACTTCATGGAAACCTTCCTTGAAAGTGCCACCCGCATCGCCGACGGAATCGACCTGGACACCTTCGTGGAGCCCTCCAGTCCTGGCGCTACTCCAGACGACGCGTAAGAAAACTTGATCCTCGGTATGCCGAGTGTTGATTTGTAAGAAACTTTGGCCACTGCTGTTCGCCGTCACATTCTTGTTTCAGTGTGGGTAAGCTTGATCCACACTGAGTCACTATCTTTGGTTGAACTTTGAATCGAATCTTTTGCTCTTCTGTTGCAATTTTGACTCGAGTTTTTGTTTGGCGTTTCTTGGTGAAACCAAAGGCAAACATTCGGAACATGTCAGTTGTCTTGACATCTGCATGAGCCTCATTAAGGGTCCGTGGAATTTCTGATTGGATCTGTATTGTCACCGAGTGGATCGGTAGGATTGCGGGTTGGTACTGATGTAGTTGTCAGTTGTTTTGACATCCTTATGAGCCTCAATGAGGATCTGCAACTCATGTAGTTGTCAGTTGTTTTGACATCTACATGAGCCTCAATGAGGGTCTGCAACTCATGTAGTTGTCAATTGTTTTGACATCCACATGATCCTCAATGAGGGTCTGTAACTCATGTAGTTGTCAGTTGTTTTGACATCCGCATGAGCCTCAATGAGGGTCTGTAACTCATGTAGTTAGGCGATTATTTATCGCAGCTAAGTCTCCGAGTGCGATGTTTAGTGCACACTCGGAGAAAGATATTACTTAGGCGATTCTGGATCGCAGCTAAGTCTCCGAGTGTGACGTTAAGTGCACACTCGGAGAAAGTTAATACTTAGGCGATGCTGGACCGCAGCTAAGTCCCCGAGTGCGACGTTTAGTGCACACTCGGAGAAATGTATTACTTAGGTGATTCTTGATCACAGCTAAGTCCCCGAGTGCGACGTTTAGTGCATACTCGGAGAAATTTATTACTTAGGTGATTCTTGATCACAACTAAGTCTCCGAGTGCGACGTTTGGTGCACACTCGAAGAAAGTTATTACTTAGGTGATTCTTGATCACAGCTAAGTCTCCGAGTGCGTCGTTTAGTGCACACTCGGAGAAATTTATTACTTAGGTGATTCTTGATCACAGCTAAGTCCCCGAGTGTGACGTTAAGTGCACACTTGGAGAAAGTTCATACTTAGGCGATTCTGGATCGCAGCTAAGTCCCCGAGTGTGACGTTAAGTGCACACTCGGAGAAAGTTCATACTTAGGCGATTCTGGATTGCAGCTAAGTCCCCGAGTGTGACGTTAAGTGCACACTCGGATAAAGTTCATACTTAGGCGATTCTGGATCGCGGCTAAGTCCCCTAGTGTGACGTTAACTGCACACTCGGAGAAAGTTCATACTTAGGCGATTCTGGATCGCAGCTAAGTCCCCGAGTGTGACGTTAAGTGCACACTCGGAGAAAGTTCATACTTAGGCGATTCTGGATCGCAGCTAAGTCCCCGAGTGCGTCGTTTAGTGCACACTCGGAGAAATTTATTATTTAGGTGATTCTTGATCACAGCTAAGTCCCCGAGTGTGACGTTAAGTGCACACTCGGAGAAAGTTCATACTTAGGCGATTCTGGATCGCAGCTAAGTCCCCGAGTGTGACGTTAAGTGCACACTCGGAGAAAGTTCATACTTAGGCGATTCTGGATCGCAGCTAAGTCCCCGAGTGTGACGTTAAGTGCACACTCGGAGAAAGTTCATACTTAGGCGATTCTGGATCGCAGCTAATCCCCGAGTGTGACGTTAAGTGCACACTCGGAGAAAGTTCATACTTAGGCGATTCTGGATCGCATCTAAGTTTTTTTTTTAGACCGGAGTCTGCGACCGCGGAAGAACTTTGAACCTGCAAAAAACTCAAGTTGCTTTATATTATTTCACCAATACTTGTTCTTTACATTGCTTCAGTCGACGGTCACGTGTAGAAGCGCTTCAGGAGGTCTCCGTTCCATGCTCGCGGCTCGTCTATCTCCTGTCGACGTTGTAGAGTATGTATGCTCCATTGTTCAACACCTTTGAGATGATGAAGGGTCCTTCCCAGGCAGGGGCCAATTTGTGAGGTCTTTGCTGATCCACTCGGAGCACCAGGTCGCCTGCTTGGAACGTACGACTCCTGACGTGTCGCGCGTGAAAACGCCGCAGATCTTGTTGATAAATAGTTGAGCGAGTCAGTGCCATCTCGCGCTCCTCCTCTAGAAGGTCCACTCCGTCTTGCCTTGCTTGTTCTGCTTCAGCTTCGGAGAAGAGTTCGACTCGTGGAGCGTTGTGAAGTAAGTCACTCGGAAGGACTGCTTCTGCTCCGTAGACGAGGAAGAACGGTGATCGCCCTGTAGATCTGTTCGGGGTTGTGCGAAGACCCCAAAGCACTGAAGGTAGCTCGGTGACCCAAGCACCAGCGGCGTGTCCTACCTCTCGCAGGAGTCGGGGCTTCAAACCTTGCATAATAAGTCTGTTCGCCCGCTCTGCTTGTCCATTGGATTGCGGGTGCGCCACGGAAGCAAAGTCCACTCGGATACCTTGGCTTGTACAGAAACCTTTGAATCTATCCGAGTCAAAGTTTGTCCCGTTGCCCGTGATTATGCTGTGAGGTACACCGAATCTGGAGATGATGTTCGTGACAAACTTGACGGTTGTTTAGGCGTCGAGCTTCTTGATGGGCTTGGCTTCGATCCATTTTGTGAACTTGTCGACTGCCACCAACAGATGTGTGTATCCCCCTTGGCCTGTCTTGAATGGTGCGACTGTATCTAATCCCCAAACTGCAAACGGCCACACAAGAGGGATTGTCTTCAACGCAGATGTCGGCTTGTGGGACTTGTTGGAGTAGAACTGACAGCCCTCACATCGGTCGACCATATCTTTAGCCATCTCGTTTGCGTGCAGCCAGAAAAAACCAGCCCTGAATGCCTTGGCGACGATTGCTCTCGAAGAGGCATGATGACCGCAGGTCCCCGAGTGAATATCTTCCAGGATCAGCTGCCCCTCCTCTGGGGAGATGCATCGTTGGAGAACGCCTGAAACGCTCTCCCTGTACAATTGGCCATCAATGACAGTGAATGACTTCGACCTTCGGACTATCTGCCTAGCCTGGACTTCGTCTTCTCGTAATTCCTGCCTCAGGATATATGCAATGATCGGCACAGTCCAATCGGGGATGACAGCAAGAATCTCCATGATCAAATCAACCACAGCAGGGACATCGACTTCAGTCGGATCTGTTGAACTCTTTGGTTGTACTGGTTCCTGTGTAAAAGGATCTTCTTTGACTGAGGGAAGGTGGAGGTGCTCGAGGCAGACGTCACTCGGGACTGGTCTCCGAGTGGATCCGAGTTTTGCCAACTCATCCGCTGCTTGGTTCTTCAGTCTCGGAACATGGTGAAGTTCTAGACCTTCAAACTTCTTCTCAAGATTCCTCACTGCATTGCAGTATGTGGTCATGGTGGGGTTCCTGACGTCCCACTCTTTCATCACTTGATTGACCACCAAATCCGAATCGCCGTAGACCATCAGGCGACGGACGCCGAGTGAGATAGCCATACGCAACCCGTAGAGGAGAGCTTCATACTCTGCCTCGTTGTTGGAGGAATCTAAGTGTATCTGTAGCACGTACTTGAGCTTGTCGCCCTTTGGCGATATGATCACAACGCCAGCGCCGGAGCCATTCAACATCTTGGACCCATCGAAGAACATTGTCCAATGGGCCGAGTAGATGTGGGTCGGTTGCTGTTGTTCTACCCATTCTGCTATGAAGTCAGCCAGAGCTTGAGACTTAATCGCTTTCTTGGCCTCGAACTTGATATCGCAGTACAGCATCTCCATCGCCCACTTCGCCACTTGGCCTGACGCGTGTCGATTGTGGAGAATTTCTGACAATGGAGCATCAGAAACGACAGACACCGAGTGGACTTGGAAATAATGGGCCACCTTCTTCGCAGTCATGTAGATCCCGTAGATAAGCTTTTGATAATGGGGATACCTCTGCTTGGAAGGAGTCGGGACTTCGGAGACGTAGTACACTGGCCGCTGAACTTTGTATGCTTTGCCTTCTTCTTCTCGTTCGACTGTAAGAACAGTACTGGCGACTTGATTTGTAGCCGCAATGTACAGAAGAAGGGGCTCTTTACTGAGCGGAGCAGTAAGAACTGGCTGGGTGGAAAGTAGGACTTTGAGGTCGTCGAATGCGACTTGGGCTTCGTCTGTCCACTCGAAAGTATCTGATTTCTTCATGAGTCGGTACAGAGGAAGTGCTTTCTCGCCGAGTCGACTGATGAACCTGCTCAAAGTCGCTAGGCAACCTGTGAGCCGTTGAACATCGTGTATTCTGACCGGCCTCTCCATTCGGACGATGGTCCCGATCTTTTCGGGGTTGACATCGATCCCTCGTTCGGAAACGAAGAAACCGAGTAACTTTCCACTGGGAACGCCGAATGAACATTTGGCGGGGTTGAGCTTGATATCGTACCTACGAAGGTTGGCGAATGTTTCTGCCAAGTCAGTCAGCAGGTCGGAACCTTTGCGTGACTTGACTACGATATCATCCATATACGCCTCCACATTCCGACCGATCTGGTCGAGGAGACATTTTTGGATCATGCGCATAAAGGTAGCTCCTGCATTCTTCAAACCGAATGGCATAGTGATGTAGCAGAAGCTCCCGAATGGGGTGATGAAGGCTGTTTTTAACTCATCGGGACCATACAGACGGATCTGATGATAGCCCGAATAGGCATCAAGAAATGACAAACGCTCGCACCCCGCAGTCGAATCGACAATTTGATCTATGCGGGGGAGCGGAAAATGGTCCTTCGGGCAGACCTTATTGAGATGCTTGAAGTCGATGCACATTCGGAGCGACTTGTCCTTCTTGGGCACCATGACAACATTGGCGAGCCACTCGGAGTGGTGAACCTCGCGAATGAAGTTGGCTGCCAGCAGCTTGGCCACCTCCTCCCCGATTGCTTTCCTCTTGTGCGCGGCGGACCGGTGCAACCGCTCTTGGACGGGCCGAGCGACGGGGTCCACATGCAGTCGGTGCTCAGCCAACTCCCTGGGTACACCTGGCATGTCAGAGGGTTTCCATGCGGAGATGTCCCAGTTCTCACGGAGGAATTGGGTGAGCTCGGCTTCCTCTTTAGGATCGAGGGTGGTGGAGATGTTCGTCGGGGCAGCAGTGTCGTCCGTCGGGTGAATGCTAACCTTCTTCGTCTCTCCCGCCGACTGGAATGCGGATTCAGAAGCTGGCTTCTTTGAGCGCATCAGGTCGGCGGGGTCGACTGTTTTTTTGTACTCGTCGAGCTCGAGGACGGCCATCTGCTGGTCGGCGATTCTTGATCCCTGCTGCAGGCACTCTTCGGCTCGCTGTCGATTGCCCGTGATGGTGATCACGCCTTTCGGGCCTGGCATCTTCAGCTTCAAGTATACATAACATGGACGGGCCATGAAACTCACATACGCTGGGCGGCCCTGAATTGTGTGGTAAGCGCTCTGGAAATCCACCACCTCAAACGTGAGCTTTTCCTTGCGGAAGTTCTTGTCGGAGCCGAAAACAACGTCCAACGCGATCTGGCCGAGTGACTTGGCCTTCCGTCCAGGGACGACTCAATGGAACTGCATGCTGCTCTCGCTGAGTTTGGACATCGGAATGCCCATCCCCTTGAGAGTGTCGGCGTACATGATGTTCAAACCGCTGCCGCCGTCCATGAGGACTTTGCGCAGTCGGACTCCTTCTACCACCGGGTCGACGACCAGAGCATGTCTTCCCGGGGTGGGTACATGTACCGGATGATCCGACTGGTCGAAGGTGATCGCGGTCTGTGACCATTTGAGGAACTTGGGGCTGGCAGGGGTGGCCATGTTCACCTCTCTGTTCACCAGCTTCAGTCGACTCTTGCTCTCAATGTCAGCAAAAATCATGAGAGTTGCATGGACTTGGGGGAACGGATCCTCCTTGTCCTCCTCATCCTGTTCGTTGTCCTTTTCACTCGGTTGCCCTTCGCCGAACCCCTGGATTAGGAGGCGACACTGTCGAGTGGTATGCTTCGCATATATGGGGTTTCCCTCTTCATCCATCTTCGTATGAACCGGACATGGCTGGTCCAGGATGGGGTTATTGAACTGCTTCTTCTTGGGGGTGAATTGAGCCTTCCCTTTGCCCTTGAACTTGGCATTGGTTACGGCTGCGGCTTCTGCTTGCGGAGCAGTCGGAGCTTTCTGCTTCTGCTTCCGAGTGTTGCCTCCATCTCCATCAGCGACTGTTTTGTGCTTGCCGCTTCGGATGCGGTCTTCTTCTTCGCCATTAGCATAGCGCGTCGCTATTTCCATCATCTTGCTCATGGAGATGTCGCCTGTTCGGCCAACTTTCAGATACAGATCTTTGTACCGCACGCCTGCCTTGAAGGCGCAGACTGCTTGATGCTCGGTGACATTCTCCACCGTGTGGTAGAGAGTTGTCCAACGCTGGATGAAGTCTCGCAGGGGCTCATTCTGCTTCTGGACGCAGTGCTGGAGCTCCACGAGGACAGCAGGGCGCTTGCACGTCCCTTCGAAGGTCCTCATGAACACCCTGGCCAGATCCGCCCAGCTGTAGATGCTTGAGGGGGCCAACTGGTTCAGCCACGCTCGAGCCGAGCCGTCGAGCATCAGAGGGAGGTGCTTCATGGCGACATGGTCATCCCCTCCTCCGATCTGGACTGCCACTCGGTAGTCATCCAGCCACGTTTCTGGCTTGAACTCTCCTGTAAACTTGTTGATTCCCGTCGCCAACCGGAAGTTGGGAGGGATGTCAGCCGAGCGGATGGCTCGACTAAAACACTTGGGACCAGACACGATGGTCCTGCTTCCACTTGGACGGTCCATATCGTGACCATCGCGGTGGGCTCGGCCCCTGTCGACCCTTCGTTGGGCGATACGCCCTCTTGCGTCGGGCCTTGGGTCGTAAGTGTCACTGACTGAACGCCGATCATCATGATGTCGGGGCCCGTAGGGCCCACCCTGCGGAGGGGTGCGTGAACAGCGGCGATCTTCGTGATTTATGGAACGGCTGCCTCCTCTGTGCCGCTGATGGGAACCTGGGTTGTGAATCGACCGATGCGTATTCGCATGAACATAACTATTATGGATCCTCTTGTGCGACTAGGAGACCGCCGAATTCTGCTGCTGCGCCGTGTGCAACACGGCTCGGATCTGCTCGATCGGCTCGGATCTGCTCGATCCCTCTACCAGCCTCTGAATCAGTCGGCTGGAGGGAATCGGCTATCTTGGCAGCTGCAGCCAAGTTGAGGAGGGGTGTGCGGAACAACTCCATGTTGCTCCGCCGAGTGTGTCGACTGGCAGAACGGCGAGGCGGACGACGCACGCCGGACGTTTCGCCGATCTCGTGCTCGTTCCGGCCAGCTTGACGGGGATCTTCATGGGAGTTGGCCATGTGTACTTCTGCTGCAGGCCCGCGACCCGCGTATTCGGAAAGAAACTCAGTCGGAACCGAGCCCGAGTGCTCGGACTGCGGGGCAAGCACAACAGACTCTAGAACCGCCACTTGTGAAGACGCGTTCTGGCGCGCCTGGGCGTGTTGCACCCAACGCTGGAGCCGCGGACGGCGAGACCGCTTGCTGCGGCGCGTGACGGCGGTGGAGGTCGACACCGGAGCCGACTATTGGAGAATAAGAATGCCGCGGGCGCCGGCACGGAAGTGCGTAGCCCCACGACGGGGAAGCGCCTCGACGTCGAGAGGAGCATCCCGAAGCCACACCGAATCGTCGATGATGAAGGAGAGAGCGCCCAAGAAAATATGATGACCCATGCTCGAACCTCCACCGGACGACATGACGAAAGGAAGTAGTCGCAAACTCACCGGAAGTCGCTTAGACGCCTGCCCCACGGTGGGCGCCAACTGTCGTGGGTATAAGCCTGACAGTAGATGTGTAGGGTACGAAAAGGATGGGCAGAGCCTTAGCTACGGCGAGGTTGTATGAGTTCAGGCCCCTCTGCGGTGGAGGTAATAGCCCTACTTCTCAGTGCTCAGGGAGCTTGTCGTCGAGTGGAAATATGGAGTACAATGAGTTGCTAACCCCTCTACCATCGGGGGAGGGTGGCTTATATAGAGTGCGCTGCCCTCCACAACGGTTCCGGTACAGGGGTGGAGTAGTGGCGATTGAATGCGTTTGTTATAGGTAACGTACGCCCTAAATGCTAATAAATGCACCTGGAAACGTACGACCGTTTCCCTCCAGGGGGGTTACGATGTACCGAGTGGTATCCAGTCGGTTAGCTTGATATCCTCCGAATGCTAGTCTCCGACTGGATGATCGAGGACCTGTTACCGACTGGATGATGGGGACTCCTTAATTCAGTCGGAGCTGACTAAGGGCCTTGTCCTTTGTGAGGGGTAGTCCTTGGGTAGGACCTACAGGGCAGGCCTATGACCCTACCCTAGGACTATAACCCCATCATCCACTTTGCTGCATCACCCTTTCCTCTACAA
Organism: Hordeum vulgare subsp. vulgare; assembly: GCF_904849725.1. NCBI lineage: Eukaryota > Viridiplantae > Streptophyta > Magnoliopsida > Poales > Poaceae > Hordeum > Hordeum vulgare. Next base: position 348,575,870 of record NC_058522.1, on the reverse strand, counting down.
GGGAAAAACCAACGCAAGCTCAAGAAGTAGCATGTGCCCATACCACCACGATGAACTACGAAGACGTGGAAAGAGGCCGAGTTTGCACTTGAGAACTATGAATGACCTTTCTTGCTCACTTCCTTCTTCCTCTATTCATGGCTTTCCCCTTTCTTGTAGGCACTTCCTCTTCCTCTTCTTCGCTAGACTCCTCCTCCTCTTCTCCCTGTTCCTCTTCCTCTTCTTCGCTAGACTCCTCGTCATCTTCTCTAATCATCCCCTTAGGCAAAAACTTATGAGGATACTCCGGACTATGAAACCAAGAATTAAATGTCTTCTTTCTTGGCACATTTGGTGTCTTATCTTTGCCTTTCTTCTTTTGCGTCACCTGTGACGGCTGTGGATCATCAATATCTACCTCATGCTCATGTGCCTGCTCCTCTTGTATTTGTTCCTCTTCTTCTGTATCATCGATAGTGAGATGACGATGTCTAGCTCTAGAGGAGCGGCTAGTACCAGTTGTAAACACGTCCACAGACTAAGCACCGTGGCAGGAAAGCATAGATGCCCACTTGTGGAACCTTGTCCTAAACTTTTGCGACAACACAACAAAATATGTTAGATGCAAATAACTAATCCATTAAGACAAGCATTTGTAAACATGGTCGTACCTCCACCGTGGTCCTAAGAGTTCTCTCAGATAATCCACCTCCTACGGGATGACCGAGTGCTACATTGGCATCGTTCACGCACATAAGGAACTCTGTGTCCTGCAATTCATTAACACAACAAACATTCATATTTGAAAATGACAAGGTAATGCTAGTTGGTTCTGGTTCATTCAATTACCAATTCTTCATGCATGGGTGCGTAGTCAACTTGACTCCCTTCGGTCTCTCGCACAGCCATGTTGGCATGATAACCTTCTGCAGCTGATGGGTCTTCCAACACCAACTCGGACCACTCCTCCTTAGTCCAACTAGGCTTAAGCTTCAACCGGTAACGATGTCCATACCACACAAGATATTTCTAGTATGTTGAATCATTGTGGCGTTTATTCTCTGACTCCACTAACGTCTCTCTCTCTGATTCCACATTAGTATCAAGTGATGGTGTTTGTTCGCCCAATCCAATATATCCTGATTGTTCCTTCGACTGAACCTACAAACGATGCACATTTTACACCATTAGCAAACATATACTTTCACAATGCTATAGTACAAATCTCGTAGACATTTTTTCTCGGCTTTGTGATTACCCCCTTGTTATCCTCAATTGGAATACCTTGTTGTTTCCCAAATTGCCTGGCAACACGGTCTACAAAGTGATACTCGACAGCGTAAAAACATATCATTGGACACCTCAACCTCCAAATAATATTATAACGCGTTCACATCTCGTTGAGATTGAACTCACGATCATTCTCATAAGGCCGCCAGAAAACCTACAATAGGACGAGCTGAGATGTTAGGTACACATTCTCATAAGGCCGCCAAAAACCTACAATAGGAGGAACTGAAATGTTGGTAACTGCTCAGTAGTTAAGGTATCCAGCTCGTTCACATAGCACTTGTGTCGCACATGAGACCTTCCTGTGTAAACAGACACCTAACCCCAACAATAGGCAATTGTGAGGGTGCCGATATGGATCTTGATCATGAAGCCCTTCATGCGGATTGGGGTTTGGCTTATCGGGGTTCTTTAACACGGGTCGTCTAACCGGCAATCGCTCCCACATCCACACGGAGAGGCTCCACACAAACCCGGACAATGAAGATGTGTCTTTTGTCCTCGTTAATGCCTGGTCCAACTGCCATTAAACATACATGTTAGCAATGTGTGGCGCATGACAAACGAAAGATAAATGGGTGCAGATAGCTCTTACGAGACGATACAAATATGCTAGTGTTGTTGAACTAGCTATACTGAGTATCCTAGTCCCTTAGTCGCTCCTAATACATCCAGAGGGGTGAGTTCCTCATTACGTCTATGAAGACTACTTTGGTTATTACATACCAAATATAGGCCCGAGCATACTACTTCACAACCATCTCATCGGCATCCGCAGGGCACGGATTGTTTGCTCCTGTGACTTTTTTTAACCATGAATGCTTCACTTTAGAGCTATCAGCCTTGCCTCGCAGAGGGCGAGGGGGCTGAATGCCAATTAAAAGCCAACCCGGTCTCACCAGTTAACGGCACTGACATGACCCGTAAGAGCAAAGCCGTTGATAAGAAGGCCGCTTATCATGGCCATGTCCTCTAGGGTCATCGTCATCTCCCCACAGGCAAGGTGGAAAGAGTGTGTCTCAGGCCTCCAACGATCTGTAAGTGCAGTGAGCGCTGCATGGTTTATCGATGGCGGGGTTCGCTTGAATTGCAACACAAAGGGGAGAAGACCCGATCTTGCAATGTACATCTCGTATCGTTCGCCGTGCGAAAGTCATTCGCACTATGACCCCTCATGCGCATAGCTACTAGCGGCTGCAAACAATGTGAGCTTCATATTAGTATGATAAACACACATGAAAAACACGAATAATTGATAAGTCAAACTTCTTACCTTCTGATTCTCAATGGCACGAGCACGATGCTCTCTGTCGAACTCTTCGATTAACCCGTCATACCAAGGGCCATCATCATCCACCATCCTACCAAGAAATAGCATCATCATCTTTAAATACATGAGTAATATATGTAATATTTTATCATACGAAACATCTATCTAAAATATTCTAGTGACAAAATATGCAACCACATATCAGCTGGAGTACACAAACAAATCTCTTGAACAACCCATTCATAACACAAACATCAAATTTCATCATCTCTTTTGGGGAAAAAAATCTGCCAACAATATGTCCATCTATATCATCATCCAACATATTGAACGAAATGTCGATCTGCTAAACATGTCCATTTGTCAAAATCTACAAAAAACATCAACTACTAACATATTGAACAAAATGCCCCAAAGGCCAAAACAGAATCTGCCAATTTTATTGAACATATTGAACAAAATGAAAATTGTATTTAATACATATCACACAACACATCATCTACTATATGCAAATCATCTATATCATCTAACAACTACACAACAATCCCTAAAACTAAGAAATCATCTATTAATCTTACATCACCCAATATTCAATAATGCTATCAAAATAAGATGTTAAAACAAAAATAAATTGGAGGAATTGGGGGAGAATACCTCAAGGATGCTTGGGGGGCTTAGATCCATGTATTTTGGTGGAGGAGGAAAGAGATCAAGGGAAGGGATGTGAGGGGGAAGAGAGGCGAGAGAAAGAGCATGTTCGATTGCGAGGAGGAAGAAGATGGGAAAGGGTGGGCGGGCTCGCGTGACTGTGTAACTTACGAGGGCCAGACGTCAAGGTCCGTGGCATTTGGGTCTCGAGACCATACATCAGTCCCTGACACCTGCCCCTTTGCCACGTCAGCGAGTCAACGCAGTTGTCGGTCGAGCGGGTCGTACCAGACGTCAAGGTCCTCGCGTGTGCAGTGCAATCGAGACACCACACATCTGACGTCACGGAAAAAAGTTAGATTGATTTTTTTAATGAGGTCAAATCTGGATTTTGTTTGTCTCTTAGATCGAAACTAAATAATTGTGCGCTTTTACCATCACTATTGTCATCGTTTCAAGAGTACTCGCATTGTAATTAATTAAAATCTATGTGGTGTTTTCCAAGGACCTGGCGTATTCATACATCGAGTAACGCTACTACCTCCGTCACGGTTTAGAAGGCACAGTTAAATTTACGTGCATTTTCATAATAGACAAGGTTTAAGGCGCATTGCATTTACTCCTAGCTCCTAATTAGTACTCCGTTGTACTCCCCCCGTCACGGTTTAGAAGACACGCTTGGAAAATCTCTGGAACCAAGGTAGTCATCGATTGGTTGTGAGATGTAGCACGTGTGGATGCTAATGCGTCTAAGAGCAAGTACAGTAAGGTACAGTCAGCAGGCTGTAAGGATTAAAATACTATATTTTTGATGAGTTGGATGAGAGAGAAGAGGAGAGAGAAGGGAAGTGGGCTCTTCGTGAAGAGCCAACTCTAGCACGTGCTCCTAGGTGCTTTGTGAGAATGAATGGTGGGCCATATATGATAAAAGTAGTACTCTTTTGTAGCTAACTATTGTACGAGCTAGCTATAAGATAGACTATAATATGGCTTATAGCCAGCAGTTGGCAATACTATTAACCATGCTCTAATCAACTGAGAAAATAAGTGTTTGATGTTCCCACAACCGAGGTAATAACCAGTGCATGCATGAGTAGTACTAGTACAAATTAATAGAAATAATTGATTTCGCGCCTTAAACCTTGTCCATTTTGGAAATGCACGCAAGTTTAACTGTGTCTTTTAAACCGTAACACAGAGAGTACTACTTTTATATGCATGCGTAGTGTGAATGCTATTTTTTAACTCATTTCACAGTCAACGAATAACCACCTGGGTTCTAGATAATTTCTATGCACGTCATCTGAACCGTGACGGGGGGAGTAATAAAATACATTAATCCCTAAATAAATGAATACTAGCAATTAATCTGTTGTATCTCTCATGACCAATAAAATAGATTAATCACGGGCACATACCTATTTTGACCTAAGGCAACACACGGGCACATAAAAGTAAGGAAAAAGATTTACTCCTGTGAACCCATGAATGTTGTATCTTTGGGAGGAAGAACACTCAGGAGGATTAGAGCACCAGGCATATGATTAAGACCCTGGGACAATCACAAAGTATTATTAATACTTTAAGGAGGATATAATTTAGATTCCACATGGGGTATACGCTACATCATTTGAATAAAACGATTAGTTTAAATAAATGTTCAATTGTTTTGATCATGGTTGCAAAAACAATACTTCAGACTGTTCAGCCAATTCATTTTTATGAGAACGTATTTTGTTCAAGCAACACATGGCGTAATTTAAGCAGATTATTAGCAGGTTGGTTCAAGTTTAACTAAATAATCAAAGGTGGGTGGCATAATCTGAACACATCGGACCACAATGACGAATGGGTCCCTGTACGCTGCCCATCTTCACAAGTGGGACCACGCCGCACTAATTGTACATTGGTTGACCTGTGAACCCATGCAAAATTATTATAAGAGCATCCACAGTCGGACTTTTTTTGTTGATCAAACGGAATGCAAGAATCACCGATCAGACAGGAAAGACAAATAAAAAAGATGATCCAACCGAATCTATAGGTTACTTAAATGATTGGGATGTTCGATATCCCTCGTATTGTGTTCATATATGGGACGAGTATGAGATGCGCCCAAACATGTTCACCCATTGGTCCTGCATCCGTCACATAAAATTTGATCCATATTTTTTCTTGTTTATTCTTTTTTTTTCTCTTACTTTGTCTTCATCAATTACATGCATATGATCGAACGTATAATTTTTTGTAAAAAAATATGGTTGTGAACATAGAAATTTAAGGAATGATCGATCGGTGTCCATAAACGCATCTGATCGCGCCTGCGGATGTTTAAAGGATTGAATTTGTAGGTTAAGACTGTAGATGCTCTAATCAAACAAAAACCATGAGGAGCCGCTTACCGGTCAGAGTCGCGTCTCGGGGAGCACCCATGTACTCCAACCGAACGGAACGGTTTGCATAAACCAGAAGCTCCGAGTGTTATCGGCGACACAATGCATGCTCTGATTCACCCGCAAAAGAATGCTCTGAAAGTGCAAAACCATAATAACCGAATATCAAAAAAGTAAAACCATAACCGGGGACGGGGATTGTGCAACATGTACAGAGCGAGGGCCGGAGCATGGGGCGAAGTGATGTACTACTCCCTCCATTTCTATATAATTTTTCTGAAGGTTTTACTAGAGGATTACATATGAATTTATATAGACATAATTTAGAATGTAGATTCATTCATTTTGTTCCGTATGTAGTCCTTTAGTGAAATCTTTTAGAAGACCTATATTTAGGAACGGATGAAGTATATCATAGTAACTCAGAACGCATGATTGACAATAGAAAAGGATAAGAGCATCTTCAACCGTCTTTGTATATTAGATTGTTAAAATTTTATAATAGTAAAAGTAAAGAGAATGTTTATAAAGCCAACATGTTTTTTAATTTGGTAACCTTTGTATATTGGATCGCTATATTTGCATGAAACACACAATGACATGTGGGGATAATTTATTATAGACACATTGCACACTAACATACATACATGTATATATATATTAGCACAACTCACATCCATGTACACATGCATACACGCGTACACTTACACACATGCAACACACACACACGTACACATGCAGCACACGCACGTACACACACATGTACACACACGTACACATGCATGCACACACGTACACGTACACCAAAACATATACACATGCAGCACACACACGTACATATACAACACACACACGTACACACACGCACTACTAGGAAAAGGCCTAGTAGTAGCGTTGGTTTTACCCTTACTAGTAGCGTTCGGGGCAGCGCTACTACTAACGCGATACAGCTAACCTATTAACGGTAACGCTAGATTTAAAGCGCTATTGTTACCTATGTTAGCAGTACCACTAGAATAGATAAAGCGCTACTGCTAAGCCAGCGCTACTCCTAATATTCCTACTTTTAATATTTAATTCTCGTCGTATTTATGCCCCCTCTACGTATGTGTGCATACTCTAAACAGTAGATTCATCGTATCATAATAAACATGCATTATTCTCATCACATCATACACATAAAGTAGTCTCGTCATTTATAGCATCATCATCATTATCGAACACAAATATCATTATCCAACACAAATATCATCAAATCTCGAAAATAGCAATACACACAAGTCATGGCACACCCCACAAGTTTCATCATCCATATCTAAACCATCATGTAGAAGAGAAGAACGATCAACATGAGCAAGAGCGCGACTATGCAGTACTTCTTGAGGCACCGGTTTCGCTCCGTCTCTTGCCATAGCATCCACCTCAAGTAACTCATTTCCGCCTCCTCTCTGCTGTCGAACCCTCTGTGGCTAGCGCCGCGTACCTGTCCACCTGGGCCTGAGCGTCTGGCCAGTGGTCGTACACTCCTGGAACCTTCCCAATGAATACGGCGTAGCAGTCCTTCGCCATCTCCGATCTATGTACCTGCATTGTAAGTTGATTAACAACGATATATAATATGCAACATAATGTACTTGAGAAACACAAAGAGGCATAGTTAGCAGAATACAAGTTGTAGACATAAATAACGAAGTTCCTCATACACAAACTAATTAACTAGACCGATGTATATGCTAATTCATAGAAAGCCAGTAGCAGTAATTATAAACACACATTATCATCGACAATCACTCCTTCATGTAGGCACCCCAATCTTCATAGTCAGGGATGAATGACCCGAGCTGGTTGAAAGGCTTTAGGTCCAGACGCTGAGCGTGTAGCAGTTCTCGGACATTCTCCCGCCTCACTGGCCCATGGAAGAACATCCCTTCTTATTCGACGACCTGCTTCATGATCACTTGGGCAAGTTCACACTGTATGTGATAAAACTCAGCTCGAATTCGATGATCCGGTGTTGTTCCTATGCTTGTGGCCCAGTTGACAATCTCGGCATCGCCGGAGTTAGCTGTCATGCGAAGGCGTTGATTATCCTTTCTGTACTTGATCATGTGATGCATGAGGTAGAATCCATTAGCCTTACTAGTGTTCGGTTGCTGGATGCACCAGAAGTCGGTGTTATGGCCGAAAGCCGGCGCTTGATTCTTGTACTTTTTCACCTTGATATATCCACCGGTAAGGTTGAAGGTTATCAAGGCACTATCGAGAACACTCTTTATGTGTCTGTAATCCTTTGTCATGATGTTCTTAGACGAGTCCAAGTACAGAGCATGGGAGTATTGTGGGTACAGACAGATGAGGACGGTGCCCCCTGATGTCTACTACGCAACCTTCTTCTTGTAGACGTTGTTGGGCCTCCAAGTGCAGAGGTTTGTAGGACAGTAGCAATTTTCCCTCAAGTGAGTGACCTAAGGTTTATCAATCCGTGGAAGGCTTAGGATGAATATGGTCTCTCTCAAGAAACCCTGCAACCAAATAACAAAGAGTCTCTTGTGTCCCCAACACACCAATACAATGGTAAATTATAAAGGTGCACTAGTTCGGCGAAGACATGGTGATACAAGTGCAATATAGATGGTAGATATAGGTCTTTGTAATCTGAAATTACAAAAACAGCAAGGTAACTAGTAACAAAAGTGAGCACGAACGGTATTGCAATGCGTGGAAACAAGGCCTAGGGGTCATACTTTCACTAGTGAAGTTCTGTCAGCAATGATAATATAATTGGATCATATAACTAGCCCTCAACATGCAACAAAGAGTCACTCCAAAGTCAGCAATAGCGGAGAACAAACGAAGATATTATTGTCGGGTACGAAACCACCGCAAAGTTATTCTTTCTGATCGATCTATTCAAGACTCCGTAGTAAAATAACACGAAGCTATTCTTTCCGTTCGATCCATCATATAGTTCGTACTAGAATAACACCTTAAGATCAAGGTTGTCAGAATCGCGATTCTAAATCGGATCGGAGCTCCGTTGGTAGGATCGTGAATCGTAGAATCGTAACTACCAGGATCGTAGAATCTTAGATTCTGTGAGAAAAATCGTAAAATCGGAGGGGCTAGTTTGGATCGTAAACTTGTAAGATTTAAGACTTGAGTCACGATTCTGACAACTTTGCTTAAGATACATATCAACCAAGACACTAATGTCACCTAGATAATCCGTTGTCACCTTAAGTATCTGTGGGCCTGATTATACGATATGCATCACACAATCTCAGAATCATCTATTCAACCAACACATAGAACTTCAAAGAGTGCCCCGAAGTTTCTACCGGAGAGTCAAAATGTGTGCCAACCCATATGCATAGGTTCCCGATGTCACGAAACCCGCAAGTTGATCACCAAAACATACATCGAGTACTCACATGAATATCCAAACGTGTGCCAACCCATATGCATAGGTTCCCAATGTCACAAACCCGCAAGTTGATCACCACAGATAGACACGTGCAAGACATACATCAAGTGTTCTCAAAGACTCAATCCGATAAGATAACTTCAAAGGGGAAACTCAATTCATTACAAGAAGCGAGAGGGGGAAGAACATCATAAGATCCAACTATAGTAGCAAGGCCCGCCGTACATTGAGAACAAGACATCTCAAGAACACGAGAGAGAGAGATCAAACACATAGCTACTGGTACATACCCTCATCCCCGAGGTAGAACTACTCCCTCCTCGTCATGGAGATCGCCGGGATGATGAAGATGGCCACCGTAGATGGATTCCCCCTTCGGTAGGGTGCCCGAACGGGCTCTAGATTGGTTTTTGGTGGCTACAGAGGCTTGCGGCGGCGGAACTCCCGATCTAGGTTTCTTTTGGGAGGTTTCTGTATTTATAGGAATTTATGACGGTGGAATTACGTCGGTTGGGCCCATGAGGAGGTCACAAGCCTGGTAGGTGCGGCCTAGGGGGGTCGCGCCTCCCGGTCTTGTGACTCCCTCATGGCTCTTCTGACCTTCTTCCAAACATTCGGGGACCTCTTTTGGTCCCAAAAAAATCATCGTAAAGTTTTATTCCATTTGGACTCTGTCTAAAAAAGGGTCAAAAACACAGAAAAAACAGAAACTGGCACTTGGCACTAAGTTAATAGGTTAGTCCCAAAAAAGATATATAATAGCATATACATGCATATAAAACATCCAAAGTTGACAAGATAATAGCATGGAAGCATCAAAAATTATAGCTACGTTGGAGACGTATCAAGCATCCCCAAGCTTAACTCTTGCTCGTCCTCGAGTAGGGAAGTGATAAAGACCGAATTTTTGATGTGGAATGCTACCTAACATATTTGTCCTTTGTAACTTCTTTCTTGTGGCATGAATTTTCAGATCCGTAAGATTCAAAACAATAATTTACTATTGACATGAAAACAAGAATACTTCAAGCATTCTAGCAAAGTGATCATGAACTTTTGAAATAACAAGGCCAAAGAAAGTTATCCCTACAAAATCATATAGTCTGGCTATGCTCCATCATCCCCACACAACGAATTTAAATCATGCACAACCCCGGTATTGGCCAAGTAATTGTTTTTGCACTCTTACTTTCTCAAACTTTTTCAACTCTAACGCAATACATGAGTGTGAGCCATGGGTATAGCACTATAGGTGGAATAGAGTGTGGTGGAGGTTGTGAGGAAAAAAGGAGGAGATGGTCACATCGACTCGGCGTATCAATGGGCTATGGAGATTCCCATCAATATATATCAATGTGAATGAGTAGGGATTGCCATTCAATGGATGCACGAGAGCTATAATTGTGTGAAAGCTCAAGAGGAAAACTAGTGGGTGTGCACCCAACTTGCTTGCTCACGAAGACCTAGGGCAATCTTGAGGAAGCCCGTCATTGGAATATACAAGCCAAGTTATATAATGAAAATTCCCACTAGTATATGGAAGTGTCAAAACAAGAGACTCTCTATCATGAAGAACATGGTGCTATTTCAAAGCACAAGTGTGGAAAAGGATAGTAGCATTGTCCCTTCTCTCTTTTTCTTTCATTTTTTTTGTTTGGGCTCTTTGGCCTCTCTTTTTTGGTGGGCATCTTTGGCCTCTCTTTTTTTATTCCTCACATGGGACAATGCTGTAATAATGATGATCATCACACTTTTATTTACTCACAACTCAATACTTAGAGCAATGATGACTCTATATGAAATGCATCCGGCAGTGTACCGGGATGTGCAACGATCTAGCTTAGCGTATGACGTTGAAACATCTCGCTAGCTATCTTACGATCATGCAATGGCAATATGAAAGTGACGGCACATGTAATGAGACGGAACAGTGGGAGTTGCATGACAATATATCTCGGAATGGCTATGAAAATGCCATAATAGGTAGGTATGGTGGCTGTTTTGAGGAAGGTATATGGTGGGTTTGTGCACCGGCGAAAGTTGCGCGGTACTAGAGAAGCTAGCAATAGTGGAAGGTGAAAGTGCATATATACCATGGACTCACATTATTCATGAAGAACTCATATACTTATTGCGAAAGTTTTTATTAGTAATCAAAACAAAGTGCTAAACGCATACTCCTAGGGGAAGGATTGGTAGGTGTTAACCATCGCGCGATCCCGACCGCCACACAAAGGATGACAATCAATAAATCAATTATGCTCCGACTTTCTAACATAGCAGTTCACCATATATGCATGCTACGGGAATCACTAAGTTCAACACAAGTATTTCTAGATTCACAACACCCTACTAACATAACCCTAATATTACCATATCCATATCTCAAAACTAATTGTGAGGAATCAAACTTCTCTCACTAATCAATGCACTTGAATGGAAGTTTTTATTATATCCTCTTTGGATGTCTATCATATTAGGACTAGATTCATAACCTAATCAAGGTACCATGCTGTTTAAGACTCTCAAAATGATCTAAGTGAATCACGAGAGTTCAACTAGTTCTATAAAATAGAACCATTGCAATGCTCTTCAAAGACATAAGTGAAGCACTAGAGGAAAAGACAAACTACTCCAAAAGATATAAGTGAAGCTCAATGAGTAGTTGAACAACTATTTGGCTATGTGTAGACTCTCCCATCTAATAATTTCAGATCCTAAGTACCTTATTCTAACAAAATAAAATGACGCTCCAAGCAAAACACATATCATGTGGTGAATAAAAATATAGCCCCAAGTAAAGTTACCGATGGATTGAAGACGAAAGAGGGGATGCCTTCCTGGGGCATCCCCAAGCTTAGGCTTTTTGGTATCCTTGAATATGGCTTGGGATGCCTTGGGCATCCCCAAGCTTAGGCTCTTGACACTCCTTGTTCCATAGTCCATCGAAACTCTACCCAAAACTTGAAAACTTCACAACACAAAACTTAACGGAACTTCGTGAGATGGGTTAGAATGATAACGAGCAAATCAATCACTTGGGTACTGTCAAAACAAAAGTCATAATTATTTTCACACAATGCCTACTGTATCTAACTATTTCCACAATTTATAGTACTCAAAATAATCTATGGAAACACCAAAACAAGCAAACTATGTATTGAAAACAGAATCTGTCAAAAACAGAACTGTCTGTAATGATCTGAATGAGAACCATACTTCTGCAGCTCCAAAAAATCTGAAAAATTATGACAATTAGGGAAATTTGCGTATCAATCAGCAGCAAAATGAATCAACTCAAAATATCTCTCTGGATAGAAATTACAAATAATTTCGTGAGCAGAAAGTTTCTGTCTTTTTCAGCATGATTAAACAGCTATCACCCAAACTAATCATAAAGGCTTTACTTGGCACAAACACTAATTAAAACACAAAAAACATAATCATAACAGAATTATTATGGTGTGGACAAAACAAAACAGAAAGCAAAAAAGCAAAAATAAATTCATTGGGTTGCCTCCCAACAAGCGCTATTGTTTAACACCCTTAGCTAGGCATGATGATTTCAATGATGCTCACATAAAAGATAAGGATTGAAGCACAACGAGAGCATCATGGAGCATATGCCTAGCACATTTAAGTCTAGCCCACTTCCTATGCATAGGGGTTTTGTGAACAAACAACTTGTTGGAGCAAGAATCAACTAGCATAGGAAGGCAAAACAAGCATAGCTTCAAAAATTTCAACACATGGAGAGGAAGCTTGATACTATTGCAATAAGTAGAAGCATACGATCCTCTCTCATAGTAATTTTCAGTAGCAAAGGGGTTCTCGAGAGTATGACAAGTTTTATCATCCCTCTTATTTATAGCATAAGTATCCTCACAATAATCATCATAGATAGGGGGCATGCTTTCATCAAAATGATTTTGATCATTCAAAGTAGAATAACTAAAAAGGTCATCTTCATCAAATATAGCGCCCCCAAGCTTGTGGCTTTGTATATCATTAGCATCATGGGTATTCAAAGAATTCATGCTACAACATTGCAATCATGCTCATCATTCACATATTATATGCCAATCATTCTATGTAATTCTTCTTTCAGCACTTGAGCACAATTTTCCTTCTCATCATGCTCACGAAAGACATTGAAAAGATGGAGCGTATGAGGCATCCTCATTTCCAATTTTTTTATAGTTTTATAGAGAAAGAACAAGAAACAAAAATATTCGATTGCAAGATCTAAAGATATACCTTCAAGCGGTAACCTCCCCGGCAACGGCGCCAGAAAAGAGCTTCGTTGACGGGAGGTGAGTGCCGCTTACCTAGCCTCCCCGGCAACAGCGCCAGAAAAGAGCTTGATGTATACTACGCAACCTTCTCGTTGTAGACGTTGTTGGGCCTCCAAGTGCAGAGGTTTGTAGGAAATTAGCAATTTTCCCTCAAGTGGGTGACCTAAGGTTTATCAATTCGTGGAAGGCGTAGGATGAAGATGGTCTCTCTCAAGCAACCCTGCAACCAAATAACAAAGAGTCTCTTGTGTCCCCAACACACCCAGTACAATGGTAAATTGTATAGGTGCACTAGTTCGGCAAAGATATGGTGATACAAGTGCAATATGGATGGTAGATATAGGTCTTTGTAATCTGAAATTACAAAAACAGCAAGGTAACTAGGAACAAAAGTGAGCACTAACGGTATTGCAATGCGTGGAAACAAGGCCTAGGGTTCATACTTTCACTAGGGAAGTTCTCTCAGCAATGCTAACATAATTGGATCATATAACTAGCCCTCAACATGAAACAAAGAGTCACTCCAAAGTCACTAATAGCGGAGAACAAATGAAGAGATTATTGTTGGGTACGAAACCACTGCAAAGTTATTCTTTCTAATCGATCTATTCAAGAGTACGTAGTAAAATAACATTAAGCTATTCTTTCCGTTCGATCCATCATAGAGTTCGTACTAGAATAACACCTTAAGATACATATCAACCAAGACCCTAATGTCACCTAGATACTCCATTGTCACCTCAAGTATCCGTGGGCATGAATATACGATATGCATCACACAATCTCACAATCATCTATTCAACCAACACATAGAACTTCAAAGAGTGCCCCGAAGTTTCTACCGGAGAGTCCAAACGTGTGCCAACCCATATGCATAGGTTCCCGATGTCACGAAACCCGCAAGTTTATCACCAAAACATACATCGAGTACTCACATGAATATCCAAACGTGTGCCAACCCATATGCATAGGTTCCCAATGTCATAAACCCGCAAGTTGATCACCACAGATAGACACGTGCAAGACATACATCAAGTGTTCTCAAAGACTCAATCCGATAAGATAACTTCAAAGGGGAAACTCAATTCATTACAAGAAGGGAGAGGGGGAAGAACATCATAAGATCCAACTATAGTAGCAAAGCCCGCGGTACATCGAGATCAAGACATCTCAAGAACACGAGAGAGAGAGAGAGAGAGAGAGAGAGATCAAACACATAGCTACTGGTACATACCCTCAGCCCCGAGGGAGAACTACTCCCTCCTCATCATGGAGATCGCCGGGATGATGAAGATGGCCACCAAATATGGATCCCCCTCCGGCAGGGTGCCGGAACAGGCTCCAGATTGGTTTTTGGTGGCCAGAGAGGCTTGCGGCGACAGAACTCTCGATCTCGGTTTCTTTTTGGGGGTTTCTGTATTTATAGGAATTTATGGCGGTGGAATTACGTCGGTTGGGCCCACGAGGAGGTCACAAGCCTGGTAGGTGCAGCCTAGGGGGGTCGCGCCTCCCGGGCTTGTGACTCCCTCGTGGCTCTTCTGGCCTTCTTCCAAACCTTCGGGGGTCTCTTTTGGTCCAAAAAAAATCATCGTAAAGTTTTATTCCATTTGGACTCCATCTGAAAAAGGGTCAAAACACGGAAAAAACAGAAACTGGCACTTGGCACTGAGTTAATAGGTTAGTCCCAAAAAAGATATAAAATAGCATATTCATGCATATAAAATATCCAAAGTTGACAAGATAATAGCATGGAACCATCAAAATATATAGATACGTTGGATACGTATCACCCCCTCCCCCGCTTCGCAAAACAGGTACACCTCAAATTAGCCTCAATGCTTGCAAAGGAATGATGAGAACTTACAAAGGGATATCTACGGATGACTTACGTGGGATGATAAGGTAGGAGAATCGTTTCCTTGTCCTTATTAGTGATCATGAAATCGCTGATGTACTTGCTCGCATAGTCACGGTTCTCTTTGAGACTCCAAAGAATCTCTCGTGCATATAGTACAGGTTCGTGACGCAGATATATTCTATGTTCTCGCGCGTGATGATGTAATTGAGATACAACGCATACAGGCGAATGAAGTGAAAATCCAGCTTGGTCATGTGGAACATGTCGTAGATGTAGTCAAATCGCCGGATGAACTTATCCTCAGGCCATCTGTCGACGTATGACATTGCACTCGGAACCTGAGCCGGGTAAAGCGGGTAGTATCCTGGTTTTTCCGTGCTGAGAAGTCTTCTCTCTATGGCCATCACATCATCATGAAGTATCCTTAAGATCATTTTTATGTATGTTCTCTAGCGCTTTCTGAGGTAGGATCGGGTTGCTGGCGACATGGAAACGATCCGCACCTACGACGATATTATGTCTACCTCCCGGGGCTTTAGAGGTGGCTGGCTGCTTGAAGCAGCTCTGGCGCCTTTAGATCCTTTCTTCTCCGGTCTCCTCCTTCTCTTCTTGGCGGGTGGCGGTAGTGAGCCCGCCATACCTTCCCTAACCATCACCCCTAGTGTTTTCGGGCTAATTACCAGCGAATGACCCCCGTGTTGTTCTTGCTGGGTAGAGGCGGAATCTGGAGGCGTCTCCTGCGATGATCGCATGAACAAAGACTTTTTGCAATCACCCATAGGACGTTGTGGCTTTGGAAATTCGGGCATCATCAAGTCATCTCCATGCTCATAGCCTTAGTCATACTCCTGAGCCGGTATTGATATACTTGTTAGGGTCATCAACATCCTCCTCCATGACATCATCAACATTTGCTTCTTTGACGGGGGGCGACATCAGCTGGCACTAGTGGAGGTTGTCCCTTGCCGCATCGACCGCTATCACCTGCCTTGATAGGTGCAGGTAATTGGCTAGGTGGGGTGGTGTTCATACCTTGTTGAGGAGTTGTCGTTGGCGTGCTACCAGACGCCTCGACACGAAGGTGAGTCTTCGACCAATGCAAGATCCAACTCTTGCATGCGCCAATCTGTTTAGGGTTCTCGTCGTCATCGATTGGTGTCGGAAGAGGCAAATCCTCGAAGCCCGCTTTCACACTGGACACACAAACTTTGAAGACGCCATGGGGCATCTATCGGTTCTGGAGCATGCGGTCCTTCGGCTTCATAATCGTTGCCTTTTCCACATCCACCTTCTGGTCGTTGACATCGTACAGTAGGGTGCACGGGGTTTCGTTAGCCTGCGAAGACATGACTACGATGTCAGACATCCGAAAGGCAACTGAAACGGAAGACTATATAGACATGCTGGTGAAGAGTGTATGACACGTAATTACCGTGATGGCGTTGAGTGATGACGAGATGATGTATATACTTCTCGCACCTCGTTGGTTACCCCAAGTGGAAGGTTGAGATATAGTGAGGAGCAAGTTTTCCCTTACACGGGAACTGTAAGGTTTATCGAACCAAGGAGGACTCCTAGGATCAACAAGTAGGCGTCTTCCACCCTTGCGCTAGCAGAAAACATGGACCTGCACACACAACAAATAATTTTGCTCCCAACGAGTACACAGAGGTTGTCAATCTCTCCGGCCTTGTAGTTTAAAAAGGATCAAAACACAAGCGGGAAGGTAATAGTGATTGCAACGGAAAAGTAAATGAAAGCGGTAAATGATGGAGGTGTAAACAATGATGATGATATGTACCGGAGTCACATGATGTTCACTAGTGATGTCTCTCTCGCAGAAGACGATAAACAACTATGCTTGGGTAAACAAATCACAGTTGGGCAATTGACAGAATTATGAATGCACCGCAATGCTAATTATGCTACTTGATAGTTAGAAGCTCAAGAGTAATGGGCAGTACGCCAAGACAAGTCGACTGTAGGATCTACTTACTAATCATCCACCTTGAGATAACTATCCAGAACATCTCGTCGGTATTAAGTTGCGAGCCCCACCCAAAGTGTAAACTCAAAGCAACGGACAACTACATTAACGAACTATGCGTAAGGTAAACAATCCTTGCAACCATGGTCACAAGCACCGTTGTTTTCTCCCTAGTGGCAACAACACATCCCCTAGTCTCATGTTTCTATCACTCAAGCTAGACATCGAGGGGCATGAACCCACAATCATGCATAACGCTCCCTCTTGGAGTTACAATCTATTACTCGGCCAAAGCAATAAATAGCAACGGAGAACATGCATGAATCACTAAGGAAAATAATATAAAAGGATAATCAAATATATAACTCATAATAGTCTGAACATAATCTCATAATCCATCGGATCCCAATAAACCAAGCATAGCAATAGCAAGAGAATTGCATAGATGCCTTGATCATGTAGGGCAGCTCACAAGGACTAACCATTGAAGCACAAGATTGGAGAGAAGACATCACATAGCTACTGGTCATGGACCCATGGTCCAAGGAGGACTACTCACGGCACGTCCGGGAAGCGTCCATGGCAGTGGAGAAGCTCCCGGAGGTCAATACTCCCTCCGGTAGGGTGCCAGGAAGAGGCATCCTGATGCTCCCGATCACGGAAGTGATGCGGCGGTGGAACGATGGAGAAATTCACGATTCTGGAAGTTGTGGAAGGGTTTCCTCTCGGGACTCTAAATATAGGCCAAAGGAGGGCACCGGAGGAGGTGGGGCCCACCCAGGAGGTCGCCTGGGCAGCCCCTGGCCCATCTTCGGTGATCCGAAGATTATGTTTCGCTGATTTTTTATATATTTTTCCTGGAATTTTTCGGGCTTCGGAAAATTGGGTAAAAGCCCCTACAAAATACACATGAGGAGACACAAACTGGCACCGGGTGCACTGAGTTAGTAGGTTAGTCCAAATATATGTAAAACGATATAAAAGTGTAGCAAAACATATAACAATGTCACCAAAAGATCATGGAACAAGCAAAAATTATAGATACGTTTGGGACGTATCAACACCCCCAAGCTTAATTTCTGCTCATCCTCGAGTAGATAAATGATAACACAATAATTTATGTGGTGACATGCTAACACACATATAAGAACTTCAAAGTAAAGCAAGTAAGATATGCAATTCAAGTCAAGATAATAACAATCAAGAGTCTATATCTAGTATTGAGTTTAGCAAAGTAAGAACATAAAGGTGCAAGAGCTCTCGCTGTCCGTGACTCAAATGTCTCCAAATGGTGTTTGTGTGCAAGAAGTGGGAGATGGGTTGAGATCATAATTTTGTTCTTAATTGAAAACTCAATCTACTAAAATTTCACACTTGGTCTCCTTCGGAATCTTATTTTGACTCATCCCCAGACCACTAGTTAGGCACAAGTCAAAATGATCCTCTCCTTTTCGACTTTGAGCACTCAAGCAATGGATGAGCGTAAGCAAGATATGTTGGCACTTAGGATGGCAAATAGAATAATGATGGGGAAGGAATACAAAAAGGTGTGAAAGGTTCACATCAATGAGGACAACCATAGGCGAGAGAAAGCCAAATGATAGATATGATGTGAGCAGTAGGGATTGCCATGTAACGGATGCACATATGAGCTAAGGTAAGCTCTCCAATAGAACTAGTGGCGGTGCATCCAACTTGTTTGATCATGAAGACCTAGAGCTCATTTGAGGAGGCTCGTCATTGGAATATGCAAACCAAGTTCTATAGTGTAAGGGTCCCCACATAGTTATGCATGAATCATAATCTCTATGTAGTAAAAATATAGCAATGGAGTACGAGTGTTGATCTTCAAAAGGAATAGTAGTGTTGCCCCCTTCTCTCTTTTTATTTCTTTTTTTATTTTCTTTTTCTCTTTTTTTGTGGCCTCTTTGGCTCTTTCTTTTTATTTCTCATTTTTCCTCTTTGGAATCTTTTGTTTGTCCTCTTTGGGATCTTTTCCTCTCTTAAGGGCAACACTCTATGTTTTACATGAATAAAAAGAAGATCATCACATTTTATAAGAAGTACTCAACATAAAGACAGGTGAAAACTATCATGATGTATGCAAATGTATGCATGTGCCAGTGTAGCAGGATATGCAATGATACTAGCGCATCATGTAACAATAATTGGGGCAAAGCCCAACTATCATGCGGCTCTACGATCAAGCAAAAGCATGTATGACATGAAAATCAAGTCATGAGATGATGGATGTTACATGGCAATGCATCTCGGAAAGGCTATGGAAATGCCTTAATAGGTAGGTATGGTGGCTGTTTTAAGGAAAGATATAATGAGGCTTATGCATGACAGAGCATGTCATGTCATCGGTTTGGATGCACCGGCGGAGTTTGCACCAACTCTCAATGTGAGAAAGGGCAATGAACGGTACCGAAGAGGCTAGCAAAATATAATGGTGGAAGTGCCAACAATCGAATACTCACATTAGTCTGAATAACTCATACACTTATTATCGATAACTCTCTATCTAGCTAGGAAATTCACAAAGAGACAAGTACCCCAAGGAGGAGTGTCTGGGGGTTTGGTTATCCTTGCGCATCTCGACTCATGGTGACGTGAGGGTACTCTATATATTCCAACCCCTCCAGAGGTTAGCGATCAATTTAGTAGCTAGAGTTCTCAACTAATTTTAGTTTTTGAAAAACACATGGATTTCCCAAAATATGACACCTATCACTAATAGGCTCAAGCTCTTGGCACCAATAGTCCAAACATTACTCAAATCAATACCCCAAAACTATTGCAGGTTACTACTATACTTAAATAGCAATCTTAATTACCTACTCATGCAAGACACACAACTCAGTGAAACAAGCCAACTCTCTAAACAAGATAAGCATGATAAATCAAGAGAGTTCCAAAATCAACCTAAATAAAAGCTCTTAAAAAGATAAGCATGAAAACTAAGAGCTAAGCATGACAGTAGCTATGGAAAGATGAAGAACACACAAAAAGGATAAGCATGAAAACCTATGTTGTGTTATAGAGTGGAATGGAGCGTGTGTGTCTCCCAAACAAGGTAGGTTAGGTTCCAACTTGTTATGAACATCAAGAAAAACTAAAAAAAACTAAAAAGCAAATAGCGGGATGCTCCAAGCATAGCACATAACATATGAAGTGATAAACATATAGCATGGAGATGGACGAACTGATGATTGTTGATAGAGAAGGGGGTGCACGGGGGAATCCCCAAGCTTAGACGCTTGAGTCTCCTTGAATATTTCTTGGGGTGCATGGGGGCATCCCCAAGCTTGAGCGCTTGACACTCATGTATCTTCTTTCGTCATGTCCCATCGCATACTTGAAAACTCCCTTCATACGAAACTCATCATAAGCTGATTAGAGTGGTTAGTACCCTTAATAAAATAATTCATTACCTGCTGGAAATAAAGATTTTCATGAAAATCTACTGCTTCTCATGATTGCCAAAAGGTTTTTGCAAATAAAAAGTAAGCTTGGGATTTGCAAAACAATGGAAATGCAAAACATGGCAGAATCTGTGAAAAACAGAACAACACGTAGTAAATAATTTATTTGGGGCACTTCTGCAACTGAAATCAAAAAACTCAGAAGAGATGCCAGAAATGCAATTATATAGAGCATGCTGTCAAAACAATTCAGATGAAAAAGATGATCTGGTGATTTTTGGTGAATTGTTTCGTCAAGCAGACATAATCTGTTTCTGGACAGCATGTCACAATTCTTGAACTTCCTTGCAATCGGAGGCTATAGCTTGGCACAAAGCTTAAAAATAAAGATACAATGATGTTGCTATAGTAGTAACAAGCATCAACACCCCTAAAAATGAAAGTAAAAACAAATTGGGTTGCCTCCCAACAATCGCTTTCTTTTATGCCTTTGAGCTAGGCATAATGCAAGAAGATCAAGTATTATTAACTCCAAAAGAATAACTTACCCGAGTAACGGACTCATAAGGTAAGTTAATCTTATTTCTAGGGAAGTGTTCCTTTCCCTTTTTAAGAGGAAATTGGAATTTAATGATTCCCTCTTTCATGTCAATGATAGCACCAACGATGCGGAGAAAAGGACGTCCCAAAATAATTGGACATGAAAGATCACATTCAATGTCCATAATAAGAAAATCAATGGGCGCATAATTATCATTCACAATAATAAGAACATCATCAATTATCCCTAAAGGTTTCTTTATGGAAGAATCAACAAGACGAACACCAAAAGAACATGGATCATAAGGTTTCCAATCAAGCATATCATACATTCTTTTGGGCATAACGGAGGCACTAGCTCCAACATCACACAAAGCAAAGCAAGAGATATTATTCAATTTAATTTTGACCATAGGATCCCAACCATCTTCTAGTTTTCTAGGAATAGAAGTCTCTAGCTTGAGCTTCTCCTCCCTAGCTTTGATAAGAACATTGGTAACATGCTCTATGAAGGCAATATTGAGTGTACTAGTGTGGGGGTCTTTAGCCATTCTTTGCAAAAAAAAGGTGATGGCTTCGGAAAGACTACAATTGTAAAAATCAATATCATTGCTATTAAGTAAAGTTGTAGTGTCATCCTCTACGTTTGATTTGCTCTCTATTATAAGAGTTTGGACGTCTTCCCAAGTTTGGGGACGTTTAGGAGCAACTTAAAACCAAAGATCCCGTGGATTCCCGATGTAACCATGCCAAAGGCATAATTCTCCACAATTACTAGTATAGTCACAAGGTTTACTTGTAAAAAGACCCTTAGTGGTAACTAGAGCAATAGAAGAGAAGGTATAATCATTGTTGTTGTGACTAGTGAAGTAACCCAACATGGTGTTCTCATTGGAACCCATAGCAGCGGCAACAAGCAAGAACAAAGCAACTAATTTTTTGTGGTTTTGGTATAGGACTCTAAAGCAAAAACTAGAAAACAAACTAACAAGACTAAAAATCAAAGGTAAAGGATAGCGTGCAACTCCCGTATCTTGAAGACTCGAGTCCCCAGCAACGGCGCCAGAAAACTTTGCTTGATGACGAGATGATGTATATACTTCTTGCACCTCGTTGGTCACCCCAAGTGGAAGGTCGAGATGTATTCAGCAGCAAGTTTTCCCTTACACGGGAACTGTAATGTTTATCGAACCAGGGGGACTCCTAGGATCAACAAGTAGGCGTCTTCCACCCTGGCGCTAGCAGAAGACGTGGACTTGCACACACAACAAATAACTTTGCTCCCAGCGAGTAGAGAGAGGTTGTCAATCTCTCTGGCCTTGTAGTTTGCAAAGGATCAAACACAAGCGGGGAGGTAATAGTGATTGCAACGGAAAAGTAAATGAAAACGGTAAATGATGGAGGTGTAAACAATGATGATGATATGGACCAGAGTCACATGATGTTCACTAGTTATGTCTCTCTCCCAAAAGACGATAAACAACTATGTTTGGGTAAACAAATCACAGTTGGGCAATTGACGGAATTATGCACGCACCGCAATGCTAATTATGCTACTTGATAGTTAGAGGTTCAAGAGTAATGGGCAGTACGTCAGGACAAATAGACCATTTATTCATCAACATCTACTTACTAATCATCCACCTTGAGATATCTATGCAGAACATCTCGTTGGTATTAAGTTGTGAGCCCCATCCAAAGTGTAAACTCAAAGCAACGGACAACTACATTAACAAACTATGCATAAGGTAAACAATCCTTGCAACCGTGGTCACAAGCACCGTTGTTTTCTCCCTGGTGGCAACAACACATCCCCCAGTCTCATGTTTCCGTCACTCAAGCTAGACATCGAGGGGCATGAACCCACAATCATGCATAATGCTCCCTCTTGGAGTTACAATCTACTACTCGGCCAAAGCAATAAATAGGAACGGAGAACATGTATGAATCACTAAGGAACATAATATAGAAGGATAATCAAATATATAATTCATAATATGAACATAATCTCATAATCCATCGGATCCCAACAAACCAAGCATAGCAATAGCAAGAGAATTACATAGATGCCTTGATCATGTAGGGCGACTCACAAGGACTAACCATTGAAGCACAAGATTGGAGAGAAGACATCACATAGCTACTGGTCATGGACCCATGGTCCAAGGAGGACTACTCACGACACATCCGGGAAGCGTCCATGGCTGCGGAGAAGCTCCCGGAGGTCAATCCTCCCTCCGGCAGGGTGCCGGGAAGAGGTCTCCTAATGAGCTCGATCTTGGAAGCGCTGCGGTGGCAGAACGATGGAGAAATTTGTTATTCTGGAAGTTGTGGAAGGGTTTCCTCTCAGGACTCTAAATATAGGCCAAAAGAGGGCATGGGAGGAGGTGGGGCCCACCCATGCGGCCTCCTGGCGCGGCCTAGGGTCTGGCCGCGCCAACAGGTCGCGTGGACAGCCCGTGGCCCCCCTCTGGCCCATCTTCGGTGATCCGGAAGCTTCTGTTTCGCTGATTTTTTATACATTTTTCCTAGAATTTTTCGGGCTTCGGAAAATTGGGTAAAAGCCTCTGCAAAATAGACATCAGCACACAGAAACTGGCACTGGGTGCACTGAGTTAGTAGCATAGTCCAAATATGTGTAAAATGATATAAAAGTGTAGCAAAACATATAACAATGTCACCCAAAAGATCATGGAGCAAGCAGAAATTATAGATACGTTTGGGACGTATCATTGAGCTCAACCAAAGACGAAACCTCGCCGAGCACGTCAGAGACATAGGACGGGCTGCTATGAACTGGAACGAGACCAGGTACTAGAGCATGTGCGGTTGCGTGAGTAGGTGCTTGTGGTGCGATGTTCGTCGAATTGCTCCCGAAAAAGGTGAGGAGGGGAAATTCCTCTGGCCCTTTTTCTGGATTCCTCCTCACAAACTCAAAAACTGCCGGAACCAATTGGCCCAAGGAAGGTGCCATAGCTGCATTGACCTTATCGTCGATTACCTTGGCCAACACTTCTTTGGTCTCAACTTTGCTCTTATCGACCGCTTGCGCGATCTTCTCATCGATGGTATGTTGATAAAGTTGTCGTCTCTGCTTTTTTTCCTCCGACTTCTCGTGGTAGCACTTCATCCATGAGGCTCCATATCCGATGCCGTGCACACATCCATAAGATGGAGGTTTGTCCATCGAGGCATTTTTAAGTATGTTCAGGGTCCGGTTGAACGGGTTGTCCCAGTTGGGCCTCGCCGACGACTAAGACGACTCGTCGCTTTCGGCTGCCTTTTGTTGCTGCTCTTTCTGCAAAAGGAACATGGATAGTTTATAAATGTAACAAAACTTGTTGTCGAATTGATTGGAAGCTAATTAGTATAAGGTGGTAATAGAACAATTACCAGTAGTCTCATGAACTCCCTCGTGTTTGGGACCGCGGAAAAGACCTTATTGACGGAGTCCCACTTGTGTCGGGCCCTGATCCATCCACCCTCTTGAGGGTCGGTGAACTCCGCCAAGGGATCTGGGATTCCGTGACTTTCACATTCGGCGTCCTCCTTGGCCCATACATGCCTCTTCCCCTCGTAACCACGGCTTCCGAGGTGGTGGGCAGGCGTGTTCCTGGATAGTAGCTCCTTCATTTTCTCCGACTTTTGCTACGCTTCTTCTGTAGCGCAAGTCTCCTTGAATTTTTTGAAGTCCTCTTCCGTTAGTGACGGATTGTCAGCATGAATCTTGGACTACGGTTCATTGTTCAGAATTGGTTTTTTCACCCTTACTTTCTAGGTGGACAAGGCGTTGGTGAATGTCACCATTACCTTGTTGTTTATCTTTGTCATGGGTTCGCCATCCCATGGAAGTTTTTTTTAGTCCACCCGGGGAATGATAACCCACAAGTATAGGGGATCGCAAAAGTTTTCGAGGGTAGAGTATTCAACCCAAAATTATTGATTCGACTCAAGGGGAAGCCAAAGAATATTCTCAAGTATTAGCAGTTGAGTTGTCAATTCAACCACACCTGAAAGATGTAGTATCTGCAGCAAAGTATCAGTAGCAAGGTAGTATGATAGCAGCAGTAGCAACAGTAACCAGTAGCAGCAAAGTAACAACAATAGCAACAGAGTAACAGTAGCAGCAGTGACAGCAGTAGCGGCAAAGTAACGTAGCAAGGATCAGTAGGAAAAGACTCGTAGGCATTGGATCGGTGATGGATGATTATGCCAGATGTTATTCATCATGCAACAGTTATAACACAGACAGTAAGTAACTAGCTCCAGTTCGTCAATCTAATGTAGGCATGTATTCCGTATGTAGTCATACGTGCTTAGGGAAAAGAACTTGCATGACATCTATTGTCCATCCCTCCCGTGGCAGCGGGGTCCTAATGGAAACTACGGGATATTAAGGTTCTCCTTTTAATAAAGAACCGGACCATCGCATTAACACTTGGTGAATACATGAACTCCTCATACTATGGTCATCTCCGGGAGTGGTTCCGGCTATAGTCACTCCGGGGTTGCCGGGTCATAACACATATTAGGTGACTACAACTTGCAAGATAGGATCAAGAACACACATATATTGGCGACAACATAATATGTTCAGATCTGAAATCATGGCACTCGGGCCCTAGTGACAAGCATTAAGCATGGCAAAGTAGTAGCAACATCAATCTCAGAACATAGTGGATATTAGGGATCAATCCCCGTCAAAACTAACTTGATTACATGATAGATCTCATCCAACCCACCACCATCCCGCAAGCCTACGATGAGATTACTCATGAACGGTGAAGAGCATCATGGAATTGGCGATGAAGGAAGGTTGGTGATGACGATGGCGATGATCTCCCGTCTCCGGAGCCCAGAACGGACTCCAGATCTTCCTTCCAGAGGAAGAACAGGAGGTGGCGGCGCCTCCGTATCGTAAAACGCGATGAACTCTTCTCCTTGATTTTTTTCCGGGCGAGACGGACTAAATAGAGCTGAGATTCAAGGCGGTGGAGCGTTGTGGGCCCCACAAGCCTGCCAGGCGCGGCCTGGGGGGCCCGCGTCTGGTGGGCTTGTGGGCTCCATGCTCCACTTCCTCCGCTGATTCTTGCGCCAATATTTTTTATATATTCCACAAAAATTCTCTGTAAATTTTCAGGTCATTCCGAAAACTTTTATTTCTGTGCAAAAACAACACCATGGCAATTTTGGTGAAAACAGCGTTAGTCTGGGTTAGTTCCATTCAAATCATGCAAATTAGAGTCCAAAACAAGGGCAAAAGAGTTCGGAAAAGTAGATACGGCGGAGACGTATCAACTCCCCCAAGCTTAAAGCCTTGCTTGTCCTTAAGCAATTCAGTTGACAAACTGAAAGAGACAAAAGAAAAACTTTTACGAACTCTGTTTGATCTTGTTGTTGCAACCATGTCTAACTCATAACGCTAATTTCACCAAGATCACAAGCTAACCACATAAGCAAATGACATCTAGGTCTCACGGTAAACTCATATCAATGGCATAATCAACTAGCGAGCAAATAATAATAAGTCTCAAACGTCAACACTTCAATCAAAACAATCATGAAGCAGTACGAACAGATGGTATCTCGCTAGCTCTTTTTGAGACTGCAAAACATAAATGCAGAGCACCTTCAAAGACCAAGGGCTGACTAAACATTGTAATTCATGGCAAAGAAGATCCAGTCACGGTCATACTCAATACAGTTAGAAGCAAAGCATAAAAATGACCGAGGTGCTCTCTAATTGGTGCTTTTATAAGAGGAGGATGACTCAACAGGAACATAAATAGACAGGCCCTTCGCAGAGGGAAGCATTGATATGCAGAGGTGCCAGAGCTCAAGCTTTGAAAACAGAGATAATAATTTTGGGTGGCATGCTTTCATTGTCAACGCAATGACTAAGAGTTTTCACCATCTTCCACGCTACACATGCTATAGGCGGTTCCCAAACAGAAAAGTAAAGTTTGGACTCCCCCACTACCGATCAATCACACTCCACGACTAGCCGAATCCTCGGGTGCCGTCCATACCAACATCAATCCAGGGGGAGTTTTGTTTGTAATTATCTTTTCGATTTGAGCATGGAACTGGGAATTCCAATTACCGGCCCCTTTCTCGTGAATGATAGTGAATAAACACATATCGAGGATAACACGCCTAGCATGGAAGATACTGATAGCCCCCTGTCACCACATGAGCGGTTCGGGCATGCAAAACAGATTATTTCTTGAAGGTTTAGAGAGTGGCACATGCAAATTTACTTGGAAAGGCACGTAGATACCGCATATAGGTAGTTATGGTGGACTCATATGGAACAACTTTGGGTTTATGGAAGTGGATGCACAAGCAGTATTCCCGCTTAGTACAAGTGAAGGCTAGCAAAAGACTGGGAAACGACCAACTAGAGAGCGAGAAGAGTCATCAAAATGCATTGAGATTAACTAACATTGAATGCAAGCATGAGTAGGACATAAATCACCATGAACATGAGTATCATAGAGGCTATGTTGATTTTGTTTCAACTACATGTGTGAACATGCGCCAAGTCAAGCCACTTGAAACATTCAAAGGAGGATACCATCCTATCATACTACATCATGGTCATCTCAAATTTCATTTTGGCAACCAAGACAAACCATTATAAGCTCCTAGCTAATTAAGCATGGCATCAGAAACTATGATCTCTAAGTTGTCATTGCAAACATGTTTCTCTCATAACAAAGCTGAATCAGGAACGGTGAGCTAGTCATATTTACAAAAACAAAATCGATCGAGTTCATACCAGCTTTTCTAGGCTCAGTCACTTCATCATATATCGTCATTATTGCCTTTCACTTGCACGACCGAATGATGTGAACGATAATAAGAGTGCTCGTGCATTGGACTAAGCTGGAATCTGTAGGCAAACACAAAGGAGAAGACAAAGTAATCTGGCTCTTTAACAGATAAACAGGTATGCATGTGAGAGCCACTAAACATTGTAACCATGGTCTTCTACCTTGACCCAAAGAAAAAGAAAACTATTTACATGGGAAAGCTCCCAACAAGCAAAAGAAGAAAAAGAAAATCTTTTGGGGTTT
The DNA here is from genome assembly GCF_904849725.1 of Hordeum vulgare subsp. vulgare. Classification (NCBI taxonomy): domain Eukaryota; kingdom Viridiplantae; phylum Streptophyta; class Magnoliopsida; order Poales; family Poaceae; genus Hordeum; species Hordeum vulgare. Next base: position 348,547,679 of record NC_058522.1, on the reverse strand, counting down.
TCTCAAACTAGACACACACACGAAAAGAAAACGAGAAAAGAAAATAAACTAGCATGGATGATACAGTGGCAAAGTGTGAACACCGACAAACAAAGTGAAAGCATAAGCAAGAATGTAAAGTCGGTGAGAAACATGTACTCCCCCAAGCTTAGGCTTTTGGCCTAAGTTGGTCTACTCCCATGGATGGTTCGGACGATACCCAAAATCATAATGGGGGTTATACGGGAGCGCTGCAGCCACTGCCTGAATAGCTGTCTCACGGAGACGAGAAGCCTTTGCCTCCCTCTCATACTCCTGTGCCTCTCCTATGGTTATGTAATATCTCTGTTTTACCTGAAAGTCAAAGAAGGCAGGAGTAGGAAGGGTAATATGGAAAACACGCTGCCGGTTAAATATCAAACGGTATAGGAGGGATTCATCATCCCTCTCAAGGAACTCATAGTGTGTCAAAGCAGTGCGATCAAGGAAAGTTGTATGGAGCGGGGAATCTCCTTCGCGGATGGGTACTCCAAGAAAATTTGCTATACGAGTGGCATAGATCCCACCAAAGAAATCCCCTTCATTAGCATTATTATTCAGCCTCCTTGCTATTATAGCTCCCATGTTGAAACTTCTATCACCCGTTACTTCGCACTTAAGAATACTAAGGTCGGGTGCGCATAGGTGACAATGCTCAATCTTGTCATTAATGCATCTGCCTATGAAGAGGGCAAAATAATGCAAGGGGGGAAAATGAATGCTCCCCATGGTAGCCTGCGTAATATCTCTAGTTACTCCGACAGTTATACCAGAGAAAAAAATCTTTAACCGAAGATTTAGGAGGATCATTGAGACTACCCCAAATAGGTGTTGGAAATATGCCCTAGAGGCAATAATAAATTAGTTATTATTATATTTCTTAGTTCATGATAATCGTTTATTATCCATGCTATAATTGTATTGATTGGAAACACAATACTTGTGTGGATACATAGACAAAACACTGTCCCTAGTAAGCCTCTAGTTGACTAGCTCGTTGATCAAAGATGGTCAAGGTTTCCTGGCCATAGGCAAGTGTTGTCACTTGATAACGGGATCACATCATTAGGAGAATCATGTGATGGACTAGACCCAAACTAATAGACGTAGCATGTTGATCGTGTCATTTTGTTGCTACTGTTTTCTGCGTGTCAAGTATTTATTCCTATGACCATGAGATCATATAACTCACTGACACCGGAGGAATGCTTTGTGTGTATCAAACGTCGCAACGTAACTGGGTGACTATAAAGATGCTCTACAGGTATCTCCGAAGGTGTTAGTTGAGTTAGTATGGATCAAGACTGGGATTTGTCACTCCGTGTGACGGAGAGGTATCTCGGGGCCCACTCGGTAATACAACATCACACATAAGCCTTGCAAGCAATGTAACTTAGTGTAAGTTGCGGGATCTTGTATTACGGAATGAGTAAAGAGACTTGCCGGTAAACAAGGTTGAAATAGGTATACGGATACTGACGATCGAATCTCGGGCAAGTAACATACCGAAGGACAAAGGGAATGACATACGGGATTATACGAATCCTTGGCACTGAGGTTCAAACGATAAGATCTTCGTAGAATATGTAGGATCCAATATGGGCATCCAGGTCCCGCTATTGGATATTGACCGAGGAGTCTCTCGGGTCATGTCTACATAGTTCTCGAACCCGCAGGGTCTGCACACTTAAGGTTCGATGATGTTTTATGCGTATTTGAGTTATATGGTTGGTTACCGAATGTTGTTCGGAGTCCCGGATGGGATCACGGACGTCACGAGGGTTTCCGGAATGGTCCGGAGACGAAGATTGATATATAGGATGACCTCATTTGGTTACCGGAAAGTTTCCGGGCATTACCGGAAAAGTTTCGGGCTCATCGGTAGTGTACCGGGAGTGCCGGGAGGGGTGCCGGGGACCATCGGGAGGGGTGTCACGCCCCAAGGGGTCTCATGGGCTATGGGAAGAGATAAACCAGCCCCTAGTGGGCTGGAATAAGTTCCCACTAAGGCCCATAAGGTTTGAGAAGGAAAAAACACAAGGTGGAAAGAGTTTCCAAGTGGGAAGGTGGAATCCTACTCCAAGTAGGATTGGAGTAGGACTCCTCCACCTCCAATTTCGGCCAAACCTTTAGGTTTTGAGGCTGCCTCCTCCCCTCCCTCCCACCTATATATACGGAGGTTTTAGGGCTGATTTGAGACGACTTTCTCACGGCTGCCCGACCACATACCTCCATAGTTTTTCCTCTAGATCGCGTTTCTGCGGAGCTCGGGCGGAGCCCTGCTGAGACAAGATCATCACCAACCTCCGGAGCGCCGTCACGCTGCCGGAGAACTCTTCTACCTCTCCGTCTCTCTTGCTGGATCAAGAAGGCCGAGATCATCGTCGAGTTGTACGTGTGCTGAACGCGGAGGTGCCGTCCGTTCGGTACTAGATCGTGGGACTGATCGCGGGATTGTTCGCGGGGCAGATCGAGGGACGTGAGGACGTTCCACTACATCAACCGCGTTCTCTAACGCTTCTGCTGTACGATCTACAAGGGTACGTAGATCACTCATCCCCTCTCGTAGATGGACATCACCATGATAGGTCTTCGTGCGCGTAGGAAAATTTTTGTTTCCCTTGCGACGTTCCCCAACAGTGGCATCATGAGCTAGGTTCATGCGTAGATGTCTTCTCGAGTAGAACACAAAAGTTTTTGTGGGCGGTGATGTGCGTTTTGCTGCCCTCCTTAGTCTTTTCTTGATTCCGCGGTATTGTTGGATTGAAGCGGCTTGGACCGACATTACTCGTACGCTTACGAGAGACTGGTTTCATCGTTACGAGTAACCCCCTTTGCTCAAAGATGACTGGCAAGTGACTGTTTCTCCAAATTTAGTTGAATCGGATTTGACCGAGGAGGTCCTTGGATGAGGTTAAATAGCAACTCATATATCTCCGTTGTGGTGTTTGCGTAAGTAAGATGCGATCCTACTAGATACCCTCGGTCACCACGTAAAACATGCAACAACAAAATTAGAGGACGTCTAACTTGTTTTTGCAGGGTATGATTGTGATGTGATATGGCCAACGATGTGATGTGATATATTGGATGTATGAGATGATCATGTTGTAATAGAAATATCGACTTGCACGTCGATGGTACGGCAACCGGCAGGAGCCATAGGGTTGTCTTTATACTAACGTTTGTGCTTGCAGATGCGTTTACTATTTTGCTAGGATGTAGCTTTAGTAGTAATAGCATAAGTAGCACGACAACCCCGATGGCAACACGTTGATGGATGATCATGGTGTGGCGCCGGTGACAAGAAGATCGTGCCGGTGCTTTGGTGATGGAGATCAAGAAGCACGTGATGATGGCCATATCATGTCACTTATGAATTGCATGTGATGTTAATCCTTTTATGCACCTTATTTTGCTTAGAACGACGGTAGCATTATGAGGTGATCTCTCACTAAAATTTCAAGACGAAGTTGTGTTCTCCCCGACTGTGCACCGTTGCGACAGTTCTTCGTTTCGAGACACCACGTGATGATCGGGTGTGATAGACTCAACGTTCACATACAACGGGTGCAAAACAGTTGCACACACAGAACACTCGGGTTAAGCTTGACGAGCCTAGCATGTGCAGACATGGCCTCGGAACACATGAGACCGAAAGGTCGAGCATGAATCGTATAGTTGATATGATTAGCATAGGGATGCTTACCACTGAAACTATTCTCGACTCACGTGATGATCGGACTTGAGATAGTGGATTTGGATCATGTACCACTCAAATGACTAGAGAGATGTACTTTTTGAGTGGGAGTTCTTAAGTAATATGATTAATTGAACTAATTGTCATGAACATAGTCTAATGGTCTTTGCGAATTACGATGTAGCTTGCGCTATAGCTCTACTGTTTTTTTTTTGTTCCTAGAGAAAATTTAGTTGAAAATTGATAGTAGCAAACTTTGCAGACTGAGTCTGTAAAACCGAGGATTGTCCTCGTTGCTGCGCAGAAGGCTTATGTCCTTAATGCACCACTCGGTGTGCTGCACCTCGAGCGTCGTCTGTGGATGCTGTGAACATCCGACATACACGTTTCTGATGACTACACGATAGTTCAGTGCAAAGTACTTAATGGCTTAGAAGCAAGGCACCGAAAACGTTTTAAACGTCACGGAACATAAGTGATGTTCTAAAGAGATGAAATTGTGATTTCATGCTTGTGCCCTTGTTAAGAGGTACGAGACCTCCAACAAAATTCTTTGACCACAAAGTAAAGGAGAAAAGCTCAATCGTTGAGCGTGTGCTCAGATTGTCTGAGTACGACAATCACTTGAATCAAGTGGGAGCTAATCTTCCAGATGAGATAGTGATGGTTCTCCAAAAGTCACTGCCACCAAGCTTTGAGAGCTTCGTGATGAACTATAACATATCAAGGATAGATACAATGATCTTTGAGAGATTCGCGACGTTTGACACTGCGAAAGTAGAAATCAAGAAGGAGCATCAATAGTTGATGGTTTGAAAAACCACTAAGTTTCAAGAAAGGCGAGGGCTAGAAGGGATACTTCGTGAAACGGCAAAACAGTTGCTGCACTAATGAAGAGACCCAAGATTAAACCCAAACACGAGACTAAGTGCTTCTGTAATAAGGGGAACATTCACTGAGGCGGAGCAACTCTAGATACTTGGTAGATAAGAAGGCTGGCAAAAGTCGAGAGAAGTATATTTGATATACATAATGTTGATGTGTACTTTACTAGTACTCCTAGTAGCACGAGGGTATTGGATACTGGTTCGGTTGCTAAGTGATTAGTAACGCGAAATGAAAGCTACGGCATAAACGGAGACTAGCTAAAGGCGAGGTGACGATACGTGTTGGAAGTGTTTCCAAGGTTGATATGATCAAACGTCACACGCCCCCTTTACCATCGGGATTGGTGTTGAACCTAAATAATTGTTATTTGGTGCTTGCGTTAAGCATGAACATGATTGGATCGTGTTTATTGCAATACGATTATTCATTCAAAAGGAATAATGGTTACTCTATTTGCTTGAATAATCACCTTCAATGGTTTATTGAATCTCGATTGTAGTGTTACACATTGGTGCCAAAAGATACGAGTTAAATGATGATAGTACCACTTACTTGTGGCACTGCCGCTTGAGTCATGTTAGTATAAATTGCATGAAGAGGCTCCATGCTGATGGATCTTTACTCACCTGATTTCGAATCACTAGTGACATGCAAATCATACCACATGAGCAAGGCCTTGTTTTCATTGAGATGAAACAAGATAGTAACTTGTTGGAAGTGATACATTTTGATGTATGTAGTCCAGTGAGTGTTGAGGCACGCAGTGGATATCATTATGTTCTTACTTCACTGACGACTTGAGTAGATACAGGAGTATTTACTTAATGAATCACAAGTCTGAAATATTGAAAAGTTCAATTCTGTTTCAGAGTGAAGTTCGTCGTAACAAGAGGATGAACTGTCTACGATATGATCATAGAAATGAATATATGAGTTACGAGTTTTTGGTACACAGTTAAGACAATGTGGAAATTGTTTCACAGTTCATGCCACCTGGAACATCATGGTGTGATGATGTGTCTGAACATCATAGCCACGCACTATTTAGTATGGTGCATGCTGGGATGTCTCTTATCGAATTACCACTATCGTTTATGGGTTATGCATTAGAGACAACCGCACTCACTTTAAATAGGGCACCGCGTATTTCCGTTGAGATGACACAGTATAGACTGAGGTTTAGAGAAATCTAAACTGTCGTTTCTTGAAAGTTTGGGGCTTCGACACTTATGTGAAAAAGTTTCAGTCTGATAAGCTCGAACCCAAAGCGGATAAATGCATCTTCATAGGATATCCAAAACAGTTGGGTACATCTCCTATCTCAGATCCGAAAGCAAAGTGTTTGTTTCTAGAAACGGATCCTTTCTCGAGGAAAGGTTTCTCTCGAAAGAATTGAGTGGGAGGGTAGTAGAACTTGATGAGGTTATTGAACCATCACTTCAACCAGTGTGTAGCAGGGTGCAGGAAGTTGTTCATGTGGCGCCTACACCAATTGAAGTGGAAGCAGATGATGGTGATCATCAAGCATCGGATCAAGTTACTACAAGCCTCGTAGGTTGACAAGGTCGCATACTACTACAGAGTGGTACGGTAACCCTGTCTTGGAGGTCATGTTGTTGAGCAACAGTGAACCTACGAGTTATGGAGAAAGCGATGGTGGGCCCAGATTCTGACAAATGGCTGGAAGCCATGAAATCCGAGAGAGGATCCATGTATAAAACAACGTGTAGACTTTGAAAGAACTACTTGATGGTCATAAGACTATTGAGTAAAGATGGATCTTTAAAAGAAGACAGACGATGATGGTGATAAGTCACTATTAAGAAAAGCTCGACTTGTCGCAAAGATGTTTTCGACAAGATCAAACAGTTGACTATGATGAGACTTTCTCACTCGTAGCGATGCTAAAGGTCTGTTGGAATTATGTTAGTTGTTGATGCATTATTTATGAAATATTGCACGTAGGATGTCAAAACATTGTTTTCTCGACGGTTTCCTTGAGCAAACATTGTATGTGATACAACCAGAAGGTTTTGACGATCCTAAAGATACTAACAAGTATGCAAGCTCCAGTGATCCTTCAATGGACTGGTGCAAGCATCTCGGAGTTGGAATATACACTTTGATGAGATGATCAAAGATTTTGGGTTTGTACAAGGTTTATGAGAAACTTGTATTTCCAAAGAAGTGAGTGGGAGCACTATAGAATTTCTGATAGGTATATGTGGTTGACATATTGTGGATCAGAAGTAATGTAGAATTTCTGTAAAGCATACAAGGTTGTTTGAAAGAAGTTTTCAAAGGAGTACCTGGATTACGCTACTTGAACGTTGAGCATCAAAGATCTATGGAGATAGATCGAAAGCGCTTAATAGAAGTTTCAACAAGATGCATGCCTTGACAAGTTTTTGAAAGAGTTCAAAATAGACCAGCAAAGAAGGAGTTCTTGGTTGCGTTGTGAGGTGTGAATTTGAGTAAGACTCAAAACCCGACCACGGCAGAATAAAGAGAATAGACGAAGGTCGTCTTCTATGCCTTAGCCGTAGAATCTAAAGTATGCCATACTGTGTACCGCACCTGAAGTGTGCCTTGACTCAAAGTATGTTGAGAGGTACAGAGAGTGATCCATGATTGAATCACTAGCAGCGGTCGAAATTTATCCTTAGTAACTAATGGACTAAGGAATTTTTCTCGATTATGGAGGTGGTTAAAGAGTTCGTCGTAAAGGGTTACGTCGATGCAAGCTTTGACACTAATCCGAATAACTATGAGTAGTGAAACGGATTCGTATAGTAGAGTAGATATTTGGAGTATTTCCGAATAGCACGTAGTAGCAGCATCTATAAGATGACATAAAGATTTGTAAAGAACGCACGGATCTGAAAGTTTCAGAACCGTTGACTAAAACCTCTCTCACGAGCAAGACGTGATCAGACCCCATAACTATATGGGTGTTGGATTCGTTGGAATCACATGGTGATGTGAACTAGATTATTGACTCTAGTGCAAGTGGGAGACTGTTGGAAATATGCCCTAGAGGCAATAATAAATTAGTTATTATTATATTTCTTAGTTCATGATAATCGTTTATTATCCATGCTATAATTGTATTGATTGGAAACACAATACTTGTGTGGATACATAGACAAAACACTGTCCCTAGTAAGCCTCTAGTTGACTAGCTCGTTGATCAAAGATGGTCAAGGTTTCCTGGCCATAGGCAAGTGTTGTCACTTGATAACGGGATCACATCATTAGGAGAATCATGTGATGGACTAGACCCAAACTAATAGACGTAGCATGTTGATCGTGTCATTTTGTTGCTACTGTTTTCTGCGTGTCAAGTATTTATTCCTATGACCATGAGATCATATAACTCACTGACACCGGAGGAATGCTTTGTGTGTATCAAACGTCGCAACGTAACTGGGTGACTATAAAGATGCTCTACAGGTATCTCCGAAGGTGTTAGTTGAGTTAGTATGGATCAAGACTGGGATTTGTCACTCCGTGTGATGGAGAGGTATCTCGGGGCCCACTCGGTAATACAACATCACACATAAGCCTTGCAAGCAATGTAACTTAGTGTAAGTTGCGGGATCTTGTATTACGGAACGAGTAAAGAGACTTGCCGGTAAACGAGGTTGAAATAGGTATACGGATACTGACGATCGAATCTCGGGCAAGTAACATACCGAAGGACAAAGGGAATGACATACGGGATTATACGAATCCTTGGCACTGAGGTTCAAACGATAAGATCTTCGTAGAATATGTAGGATCCAATATGGGCATCCAGGTCCCGCTATTGGATATTGACCGAGGAGTCTCTCGGGTCATGTCTACATAGTTCTCGAACCCGCAGGGTCTGCACACTTAAGGTTCGACGATGTTTTATGCGTATTTGAGTTATATGGTTGGTTACCGAATGTTGTTCGGAGTCCCGGATGGGATCACGGACGTCACGAGGGTTTCCGGAATGGTCCGGAGACGAAGATTGATATATAGGATGACCTCATTTGGTTACCGGAAAGTTTCCGGGCATTACCGGAAAAGTTTCGGGCTCATCGGTAGTGTACCGGGAGTGCCGGGAGGGGTGCCGGGGACCATCGGGAGGGGTGTCACGCCCCAAGGGGTCTCATGGGCTATGGGAAGAGATAAACCAGCCCCTAGTGGGCTGGAATAAGTTCCCACTAAGGCCCATAAGGTTTGAGAAGGAAAAAACACAAGGTGGAAAGAGTTTCCAAGTGGGAAGGTGGAATCCTACTCCAAGTAGGATTGGAGTAGGACTCCTCCACCTCCAATTTCGGCCAAACCTTTAGGTTTTGAGGCTGCCTCCTCCCCTCCCTCCCACCTATATATACGGAGGTTTTAGGGCTGATTTGAGACGACTTTCTCACGGCTGCCCGACCACATACCTCCATAGTTTTTCCTCTAGATCGCGTTTCTACGGAGCTCGGGCGGAGCCCTGCTGAGACAAGATCATCACCAACCTCCGGAGCGCCGTCACGCTGCCGGAGAACTCTTCTACCTCTCCGTCTCTCTTGCTGGATCAAGAAGGCCGAGATCATCGTCGAGTTGTACGTGTGCTGAACGCGGAGGTGCCGTCCGTTCGGTACTAGATCGTGGGACTGATCGCGGGATTGTTCGCGGGGCAGATCGAGGGACGTGAGGACGTTCCACTACATCAACCGCGTTCTCTAACGCTTCTGCTGTACGATCTACAAGGGTACGTAGATCACTCATCCCCTCTCGTAGATGGACATCACCATGATAGGTCTTCGTGCGCGTAGGAAAATTTTTGTTTCCCTTGCGACGTTCCCCAACAATAGGCATCTTGCAAATTCTATTGAAATCCTCTAAATCCATGGTATACGATTTTTCATAGAGATCAAACAGTACAGATGTATCACGGCCAACTGAAAATTTGAATCTACGAACAAAAGAGGCAGTGAGAGCAACATACTGTTCACATTTATCGGAGATGAATTCTTTGAGTCCGACGTTGTGAACAAGTGTATCAAACTCGTCTTTGAAACCTGCCTCAATCATGAATTCATCAGAAGGCCATTCACATGGTTGTACCTGTGCATTCCTCGGTTGGTAAGGATCGGGCTCGCGAATCGCAAGACGGGGACCTCTCTTGCTTGAGGAACCACCATGATAGTTTCTCCTGAATATCTTCCTTTCTGAAATTTTCAGTGACCCAAAGGAAAAGTGAACAAGGCTCAACTAAACTCCTAGAAACTACTCCGACAAGTGCCTAGAGGCCATATTACGCATCAAAACTACTTGGGACTAGCTAAAATTAGCATGCAAAGCTCAAGAACAAGGTCGCCAAGGTAGCAAAAATACGCGAAGTATAAGGCACTAGAGCAAAAACTAATTGGACCAATGGAGGAGTCACTTACCAAGGAGTAATTTCCCCAAAACAGTTCGGAGAATGGTGCTTTGAGCAAGGAGATCGAAAATCCCAGCAAGAAGAGCAAGAACACGGGTTTGAGCTGCGAAACAATTTTTTCTGGAGGTAGGAGAAGCAGATGGGAGCTAGAATGAGTGGAGGGGGTGCACGTGGGCCCCACAAGCCAGGTAGGCGCGGCCAGGGGGTGCCCGTGCCTCCAGGGCTTGTGGCCCACTGGTGCAGCCCCCAGACTAGCTCTTCGTCTCAGTATTTTTCAAAAATTCCAGAAAAATTCATACTTCATTTTCAGGACGTTCGGAGAACTTTTATTTTCGGGGTACTTTTCTACGGGATGCTAAAACAGAAAACAGGGAAAACTAAACTAAATATATCATTTTTATTCTAAGCACCCGAAGGTGAAAGCTTGGAACAGAGGTTTGTGACTCCTCGATTCATCCATCTCATGGTCATCGAAAGAAATCCGTCAATGAGGTTGATCAAGTCTCCTTGACAAACCTTTTCGAATCGCAAAAGAGAACGGAGAATTTTCGAATAGTCACTAGGTTACCTCAATGGGGATGTGTATCTCCCCAACAAGCAAATCATACTTCATCTTAACAGGAGGAATAGGGCATTCAAAGCTCCCAATAATAATCGATGAAGTTTTTTCGATAGCATTGATGCAATGTACTCGATATTGTTTCTTTGGAAAGTTCACCCTATGCTCATTACCGTTGACATGGAAAGTGACATTGCCTTTGTTGCAATCTATAACAGCCCCTGCAGTGTTTAAAAAGGGTCTTCCAAGGATGACCGCCATGGCATCATCCTCGGGAATATCCAGGATAACAAAGTCTGTTAAGATAGTGACGTTAGCAACCACAACAGGCACATCCTCGCAAATGCCGATAGGGAAAGCAGTTGATTTGTCGGCCATTTGCAGAGAGATTTCAGTGGGTGTCAACTTATCCAGTTCAAGTCTATGATAAAGAGAGAGAGGCATAACACTAACACCGGCTCCAAGATCGCATAAAGCAGTTCTAACATAGTTGCCTTTAATGGAGCAAGGTATAGTGGGCACACCGGGATCACCTAGTTTCTTAGGAGTTCCACCCTTGAAGGTATAATTAGCGAGCATGGTGGAAATTTCAACCTCAGGTATCCTCCTCTTATTAGTCACAATATCCTTCATGTACTTAGCATACGAAGACATTTTGAGCATATATGTCAAACACATTTGCAGAAAGACAGGTCTGATCATTTCAAAATCGCTCAAAATCCTCATCATCCTTTTTCTTGGATGGTTTGGGAGGAAAGGGCATGGGTTTCTGAACCCATGGTTCCCTTTCTTTATCATGCTTCCTAGCAGCGAAGTCATTCTTATCGTATCTCTTATTCTTGGGTTGTGGGTTATCAAGATCAACAGGTTCAATCTCCACATCCTTATCATTGCTAGGTTGAGCATCATCATGAACATCACTATTCATATTATCATTAGGCTCATGTTCATCACCAGATTGCGTTTCAGCATCAGAGACAAAGACATCGTTTGGACTCTCAGGTGTAGCAGCAACAGGGTTGCTAGCGTGCAGGTTCCTATCATCTTTCTTCTTCTCTCTAGGATGACTAGGTGCATCAGTGCTAACTCCTTGAGAATCTTGTTCAATTCTCTTTGGATGAACCTCAAGATACAAGGGTTCCTGGGTCATTCTACCGCCTCTAGTGACGACTCTGACAGAATTGTCATTCAACTCATTGAGCAAGTCATTCTGAGCCTTAAGTACTTGTTCTACTTGAGTGGTAACCATAGAGGCATGTTTACTCAAGAACTTAAGATCATTGACGTTTCTGTCCACACAAGCACTTAAATGACTAAGCATACGAGCATTCTATTCCAATTGTCTGCTAACAGAATCATTGAAACTCTGTTGTTTGGCAACAAAATTATCAAATTCATCCACGCATAAGCTAGCAGGTTTATCAAAAGGAATATCACTCTCATTGAATCTACGAAGATAATTTACCTCTACTACCTCTATCGGGTTATCAAGACCATGGATCTCTTCGATAGGTGGTATATTTTTGACATCTTCAGATTTAATGCCTTTCTCTTTCATAGATTTCTTAGCTTCTTGCATATCTTCGGGACTGAGGAATATAATACCAAGCATTCTCATTGCACAAGATATTATTCAATAGAATCTCAGCTTGTTCTACAGTTCGTTCCCTAAAAACACAACCAGCACAACTATCTAGGTGGTCTCTAGAAGCATTGGTAAGTCCATTATAGAAGATATCAAGTATTTCATTCTTCTCAAGAGGGTGATCAGGCAAAGCATTCAACAGCTGGACGAGCCTCCCCCAAGCTTGTGGGAGACTCTCTTGTTCAACTTGCGCAAAGTTGTATATTTCCTGCAAGGCAGCTTGCTTCTTGTGGCAGGGAAATATTTTTCAGAGAAGTAGTAGACCATATCCTGGGGGCTACGCACACAACCAGGAGTAAGAGAAGTGAACCAGGTCTTAGCATCATTCTTTAGCGAGAAAGGAAACAGCTTGTGGATATAGTAGTGGCAGATCTTTTCCTCACTAGTGAATAGGGTGGCTATATCGTGCAGTTTGGTAAGATGGGCTACAACCGTTTCAGACTCATAACCGTGAAAAAGGATCAGATTCGACCACAGTGATTAACTCGGGGTCGACAGAGAATTCATAATCCTTATCGGTCACAAAGATAGGCGAAGTAGCAAACTTCGGGTCGTATTTCATCCTAGCATTCAGAGATTTTTCTTTCCACTTGCGTAGTAAATTCTCAACATCATAGCTATCCTTACACGCAAGAAAATCCTCAACTATCTCTCCCTCCATAACATAACGCTCGGGCATATCAGGCAATTCATATCTCGGAGAGCTAGTTCTAGCAGGCAAAATAGCAGGTTCTACTTAAATAGTATCAGTAGTTTCAGAAGTATCATCACATCTAGCAGCAACTCTAGCAATTTGTGCATCAAGGAATGCACCAAGTGGCAAAGCGGTATCAAGCATAGCATCATCAGGCAAAGCAGTATCAAGCATAGCATCATCAGGCAAAGCAGTATCAAGCATAGCATCATCAGTAAAGCAGTATCAAGCATAGCATCATCATAAGCATCATGGGCAGCAGAAGTAGCATCATCAAGCACAGGCGACATATCAAGATTTCTAGCAGGAGGTGGTGTCGCAAACTGACTCATAACTGAAGGTGAATCAAGTGCAGAGCTAGATGGCAGTTCCTTACCTGTCCTCGTAGTTGAGGGCAAGACTTTAGTTCTTGGATCTATCGGATTCCTCATAGTGACCAGCAGACGTAAATCCCAAGTGACTCAGCGAATATAGTTGTGCTTCCCTGGCGACGGCGCCAGAAAAAAGTCTTGATAACCCACAAGTATAGGGGATCGCAAAAGTTTTCGAGGGTAGAGTATTCAACCCAAATTTATTGATTCGACTCAAGGGGAAGCCAAAGAATATTCTCAAGTATTAGCAGTTGATTTGTCAATTCAACCACACCTGGAAGATTTAGTATCTACAACAAAGTATCAGTAGCAAGGTAGTATGATAGCAGCAGTAGCAACAGTAACCAGTAGCAGCAAAGTGACAGCAGTAGCAGCAAAGTAACAGCAGTAGCAACAGAGTAACAGTAGCAGCAGTGACAACAGTAGCGGCAAAGTAACGTAGCAAGGACCAGTAGGAAAAGACTCGTAGGTATTGGATCGGTGATGGATGATTATGCCGGACGCTATTCATCATGCAACAGTTATAACACGGAGAGATAAGTAACTAGCTCCAGATCGTCAATCTAATGTAGGCATGTATTCTGTATGTAGTCATACGTGCTTAGGGAAAGAACTTGCATGACATCTATTGTCCATCCCTGCCGTGGCAGCGGGGTCCTAATGGAAACTACGGGATATCAAGGTTCTCCTTTTAATAAAGAACCGGACCAACGCATTAACACTTGGTGAATACATGAACTCCTCATCCTATGGTCATCTCAGGGAGTGGTTCCAGCTATTGTCACTCCGGGGTTGTCGGGTCATAACACATAGTAGGTGACTACAACTTGCAAGATAGGATCAAGAACACATATATATTGGCGACAACATAATATGTTCAGATCTGAAATCATGGCACTCGGGCCCTAGTGACAAGCATTAAGCATGGCAAAGAAGTAGCAACATCAATCTCAGAACATAGTGGATACTAGGGATCAATCCCCGTCAAAACTAACTTGATTACATGATAGATCTCATCCAACCCATCATCGTCCAGCAAGCCTACGATGAGATTACTCACGAACGGTGAAGAGCATCATGGAATTGGTGGTGAAGGAAGGTTGGTGATGACGATGGCGACGATCTCCCCTCTCCGGATCCCAGAACGGACTCCAAATCTGCCCTCCAGAGGAAGAACAGGAGGTGGCGGCGCCTCCGTATTATAAAACACGATGAACTCTTCACCTTGATTGTTTTCCGGGCGAGACGGACTAAATAGAGCTGAGATTGGAGGCGATGGAGCGTTGTGGGCCCCACAAGCCTGCCAGACGCGGCCACGGGGGCCCGCGCGTGGTGGGCTTGTGGGCTCCACGCTCCACTTTCTCCGCTGATTCTTGCGCCAATATTTTTTATATATTCCACAAAAATTCTCCGTAAATTTTCAGGTCATTCCGAGAACTTTTATTTCTGCGCAAAAACAACACCATGACAATTCTGCTGAAAACAGCGTTAGTCCGGGTTAGTTCCATTCAAATCATGCAAATTAGAGTCCAAAACAAGGGCAAAAGAGTTCGGAAAAGTAGATACGACGGAGACGTATCAGGGAACAAGAACCTATTGTGTAACTTCGTTAGGAGCGTCTACTCCATATGTGGTATCTTATTTAACTTTTCATCGTTAATGTTGGCGGTTTCCCTCAGGATGCATCCTAGTTGATTGCCATAGCACTTGCGCACTGACTCCGGCGCTGTTGGCTCTAATTTCGTGGGGTGCATCGTCATGACCACAATTTGTCCGGTGTCGAGCGTGTTTGGTTTTCTTTCCGTCTTCGGCTTCGGTCCTTCATCGGGTACGTCAACATCATTGCCGGTCTTGGTGCCGGTGCCACTATCACTACCGGTGGCAGTGTCGGTGTCGGGGTTGGTCTCATTGTCACCGTGCATCCGCATGTCCCGTTGGTCCACGTAATCGAAATAATGATTTGCTTCCTCAAAATGGTCTTCTTCGTGGCGAGCAGAACCCTTGCTTCGTTGTGGCTAGACATATTAATTTCCTACGAGTATTTAAGTATAATGGTTTAATTCTAGGTCGAATAACATGAATAATAAAAGGGTGATTTTATTTGGTCAGAATGTTGATTCATTCCCCTTTCCGGCAATTCCCGGACACTCCATATGTCCTAGTTTCTAGCATAAGTCATGCCGAAATTCGCGAAAATTTTCGGCATGACCTTTGCTAAAAAAGTGGACATATGGAGCACCTGAAATTTGCTCGAAAGGAAATGAATCAACATTCCGGCAAAACATAGGCCACTCGGACATTCCGGCAAAAATGACCAACATTACTTCACGGGGTACTTAATTAACATGAAACAATATGTGATGAATTAACACAAACTTAGCAAGCAAAATTAATATCAATAGCAATTAAATGACAAAAAACGGATTTAACCTAGCACACTAGCTAACTTATATCTTCTTCTCCTCCTCTTCTTCTTCCTTTTCTTCTATAAAGGGAGTGGAGTGAGTTAGAAATTTTCGAGCCCTTTTTCCTCTATAAAGTTTAGATAAGTTGTCTAAATTCATTGGTTGCCTAATTCAAACCTAATGTGCCTACTTACATGAACTTTACAAAACAAGAATGATTTATTTCACCTTATTTACATAATATTCAAGTGTGAACCATAGGATTTTTCCCTTCTTTCTAGTTATCCCATCAAAAGATCTTCAACAAACATATCTTGATTTTCTTATTAACGTGTATCTCAAGATAACATCTTGAACTATAAACACCACCAGAAATTTTCTTATTAACAATTCATTAGTGTAACCATCAAAACTGTTCTAAACATCACTATCCTAAACATCAAAAATTCATTAGTGTAAACATAAACACCACTCGAACCATAAACACCATTTGAACATGAAAATATGTACATTAACCACAACCAGATCACCCACAGCCGGTGAAGCTGATAGGCACCACCACCACCATGCTGCTACTGGTGAAGCTGATATAACCGGATTGGGGGAGGAAGGACAAGGGGGCGGGGTGCTCACCGGAGCGGTTGGGGAGGGAGCGCAGTGCCTGGAGGGGGCGGAGGCGCTTGGAGGGGGCGGCGGCGCCTGGAGGGAGTGGCATGAGGTCGATGAGGGGGAGGGGAGGGGGCGCGCGGGGACAGACAGGGAGTTCTCCGACGGGCGGCAGCGGCGACACACAACGCGCGAGGGAGAGGGGAGAGGCGGGAGTGGAGGGAGTGGGAGGGAGAGGGGGAGTTAGGAAAATTTTGGAGTCGGCATGTCTAAACATAGCAGTAGTGTTGGATTGGTTCCAGCACTACCAATAAGTTAGTAGTAGCCCTGGTACTAATCCACCGCTACTGCTAAATGCCCTAGGACAAATAGAGTAGAGCTAGATTGGAACGAGCGCTAGTACTAACTTAGCTGTAGCGCTAGAACCAATCGAGCGCTACTGCTAACATTATTTTCTTTATTATTTTTTCCTTTTTATTATTTTTCCTTTTTATTATTTTACTTTTCTTTTTATTATTTTCCTTTCCTTTTGTGTTTACTTTTATTTTATATTGCTTTCTCCCTTTTGTTTTTTGTTTTTTATTTTTAGTTTTTATCCCGACGGCCTCTCACACGGAGTCGCCGACGAGAACGTATGTCTCCCTTCCACACAACGCAAATATTACTGGAACCATGTGTTGTTTCTTACACAAAATACATACATATATAAAAATGATTGTTTCTCATCTACGTCGACGATGTTTCACATTGAGCTTCTTATCTTTCTTGTTTGTTGTGTTGATTCTTATTTTTCCGGCACCATGGAGTACGACCTTTCTTAGGTAATGTAGTCTTGATTCTTCTTTTCACGTATGCCTCGTCGTCTCGTCATCTTCCCTCATCGGGTTGCCGTATTGGTCGTAGTCTTCCTCGTTGGCGACTCCATCCATTCCAACGATATTACTTTTGCCTCTCCTCACGACAACACGACTGGGATTGGCTGGATCGGTTATCAAGAAGCATTGTGTCACGTGCTTAGCTTGTATCCATGGCTCAGTTTTGGCGATGACGTCAACGTTCACGGTAGCACTCTTTGCGTCGGGTATAGACATGGTAGTGAAATACTTGTTTTCTCTTACGATGGCCTTAGCCCACCTGACACGGAACATCGTCGCATCGTGCCCTCCAACATAGTTAAGCTCACACATCTCTTCGATCCTTCCATATAATCTTTCGGTTGTGTCGTTAGAGTCGGTCACGCATTCAATCGTCACCCGTGAGTTCTGGTAATCATTGTCCATGTCTTTGGCCTCCGTGTAGAATGTGTACCCGTTGATATCGTATGCCTCATAGGACACGAGTTTGGGCACGGGGCCATGTGCTAAGACGTGTATGAGAAACCCGTCCTCACTACCCTCTTCCGGGGGATTAGCACAAACCTGCTCTTTGAACCAACGCAAGAAAGTGGCATTGTGCTCTAGAGTAACTTCGTCGTCCGTCTTGCGCATCCCTTGATCACGGTACTTCTTTGGTTGATTTCTTTGAGCAGTGTAACATAATCATCTACCACATCTAGGTGTTGTAGAACTACTAAGTTAGCCCTGTCAAAGTTGTCCCGTCGATCCGAGTAGTCCACGTGCAATTCCCTCTGTCCATTGTTGTGACCTTCTCCTCCGAGCCTCCCATGGTGCTTGTTGACGGGCAAACCAACAACAGGGTCTTCTTTGCCTATATAATTCTCGCAAAAGGAGATGCACTCTTCGGTCAGATACCCCTGGAAGATGCTCCCGTGGGGACGGGACATGTTACGAATGAATCCTTTGATGACCCCATTCATCCTCTCGAACGGCATCATGTTGTGAAGGAATGTTGACCCGATGTCGATGATGTCGTCCACTATGTGGACACACAGATGCACCATGACGTCAAAGAACGCTGGCAGGAAGTACATCTCAATCTCACATAGTATGACAACGATCTCTTCATGTACCCTTCGAAGATGCTTCACACTAATGGACTTTCGAGAGATAACGTCGAAGAAGTTGCACAGACCAGTAAGCGTCTCACAGACGTGCTTGTCCATTATCCCTCTAATGGCAACAGGGAGTATCTGCGCCATCATCATGTGACAGTCATGAGACTTCACCCCGCTGAACCTTTTCTTCTTGGTGTCTAGAAATCTTCTTATGTTCCCACGGTAACTGGACCTGACTTTGGTTCCCGTAAGGCACTTCAGGAATTGACCGATCTCCTTTGGACTTAAGGTGAAGCAAGAAGGGGGGCAACAATTCTCCTCCTTCTTGTTGACTTTTCTTCCCCTTGGCCCCGCCGCTGTCTCCGTCTGCTCCGTCGACTTTTTACACAGCATGTGGGGATCCCCCGTGGTCTCCAAATCTTCCAAGTCTTTCCTTGCCTTCGGGCCATCCTTGGTCTTCTCCGGCATGTTCAACAGTGTGCGAAGCAAGCTCTCGAGGGCATTCTTCGTGATATGCATTTGATCAAGGAAATGAGGCATGTCGTGATTGGGCCAGTTCTCTGCTACGGCGACAGAAATCTTCTGTCGTCTGTTGAGTTTGCATTGGTTTTTCCCTTGAAGAGGAAAGGGCGATGCAGCACAGGAGCAGTAAGTATTTTCCTCAGTTTGAGAACCAAGGTATCAATCCAGTAGGAGAATCTCGTCAAGTCCAGAGTACCTGCGCAAACACAAAAGAGCTTGCACCCAATGCTATAAAGGGGTTGTCAATCCCTTCAAGATTGACTGCAAAGTGAGATCTGAAGGCGGAAAGTGCAACGAAGAAAAAGTGTAAGGCTGAAAATATGGTGAGAAGTAGACCCGAGGGCCATAGTGCTCACTACAGGTTTCTCTCAAAATAGCAAATATTACAGTGGGTGAACAAATTACTGTCGAGCAATTGATAGAACCGCGCAAACTCATGACGATATCTAAGGCAATGATCATACATATAGGCATCACGTCCGAGAGAAGTAGACCGATACTTTCTGCATCTACTACTATTACTCCACACATCGACCGCTATCCAACATGCATCTAGTGTATTGAGTTCATGACGAACAGAGTAACGCCTTAAGCAAGATGACATGATGTAGAGGGATAAACTCAAACCAATGATGAAAACCCCATCTTTTTACCCTTGATGGCAACAACACGATGCGTGCCTCGCTACCCCTTCTGTCACTGGGTGAGGTCACCGCATGGTATGAACCCAAAACCAAGCACTTCTCCCATTGCAAGAATCATAGATCAAGCTGGCCAAACAAAACCCACAACTCGAAGAGAATTACAAGGATATGAAATCATGCATAAGAGAGATCAGAAGAAACTCAAATAAGATTCATAGATAATCTAATAATAAATCCACAATTCATCGGATCTCGACAAACACACCGCAAAAGAAGATTACATCGGATAGATCTCCATGAAGATCATGGAGAACTTTGTATTGAAGATCCAAGAGAGAGAAGACGCCATCTAGTTACTAGCTATGGACCCGTAGGTCTATGGTGAACTACTCACGCATCATCAGAGAGGTCATGGTGTTGATGAAGAAGCCCTCCGTATCCGAATCCCCCCTCCGGCAGGGCACCAGAACATGCCCTAGATGGGATCTTGCGGAGACAGAAGCTTGCGGCGGCGGAAAAGTACTTTCGATGATCTCCTGATTTTCTCTGGAATTATTGGGAATATATAGGCGAAAGACCTAGGCTAGAGGTGGCCTAAGGAGTCCACAAGCCTGGGAGGCGCGGGCCCCCCTAGCCGCGGCTAGGGGGCTTGTGGGGTTCCTGGTGGCCCCCTGCCTTGGTTCTCAAGTTTCCCGATCTTCTTCTGTTTTGGAAAAAATCTTTTTGGAAGTTTCATTCCGTTTGGACTCCATTTAAAATCCTCCTCTGAAAGGGGTCAAAAACATGGAAAAAACAGGAACTGGCACCTGGCACTGAGTTAATAAGTTAGTCCCAAAAAGATATAAAAGGCATACAAAACATCCAAAGTTTGACAGGATAATAGCATGAAACCATAAAAAATTATAGATACGTTGGAGATGTATTAAGCATCCCTAAGCTTAAGTCTTGCTCGTCCTCGAGTAGGGAAGTGATAAAGACTGAATTTTTGATGTGGAATGCTACCTAGCATAGTTGTCCTTTGTGACTTATTTCTTGTGACATGAATGTTCAGATCCGTAAGATTCAAAACAATAGTTTGCTATTGACATGAAAACAATAATACTTCAAGCAAACTAGCAAGGTAATCATGAACTTTCGAAATAACAAGGCCAAAGAAAGTTATCCCTACAAAATCATATAGTCTGGCTATGCTCCATTATCCCCACACAACTAATTTAAATCATGCACAACCCTGGTATTGGCCAAGTAATTGTTTTCGCACTCTTACTTTCTCAAACCTTTTATAACTATCACGCAATACATGAGCGTGAGCCATGTATATAGCACTATAAGTGGAATAGAGTGTGGCGGTGGTTGTGAGACAAAAAGGGAGGAGATGGTCACATTGACTCGGCGTATCAAAGGGCTATGGAGATGCCCATTAATAGATATCAATGTGAATGAGTAGGGATTGCCATACAAAGGATGCACTAGAGCTATAAGTATGTGAAAGCTCAAAAGGAGAACTAGTGGGTGTGCATGCAACTTGCTTGCTCACGAAGACCTAGGGAAATTTTGAGGAAGCCCATCAGTGGAATATACAAGCCAAGTTATATAATGAAGATTCCCACTAGCATATGGTGGTGACGAAACGAGAGGCTCTCAATCATGAAGAACATGGTGCTATTATGAAGCACAAGTGTGGAAAAAGATAGTAGCATTGGCCCTTCTCTCTTTTTTTTTATTTGGGCTCTTGGGCCTCTTTTTTCTCTATTTTTTTTATTTGGGCTCTTTGGCCTCTCTTTTTTTCCTCACATGGGACAATGCTCTAATAATGATGATCATCACACTTTTATTTACTCACAGATCAAAGCTTAGAACGATGATGACTCTATAGAAAATGCCTCCGGCAGTGTACCGGGATGTGCAACGATCTAGCTTGGCGTATGACGTTGAAACATCTCGCTAGCTATCTTAGGATCATGCAATGGCAATATGAGAGTGACGGCACAAGTCATGAGACGGAACGGTGGGAGTTGCATGGCAATATATCTCGGAATGGCTATGAAAATGCCATAGTAGGTAGGTATGGTGGCTGTTTTGAGGAAGGCATATGGTGGGTTTGTGCACCGGCGAGAATTGCACGGCACTAGAGAGGCTAGAAATGGTGGAAGGTGAAAGTGCATCTATACCATGGACTCACATTAGTCATGAAGAACTCACATACTTGTTGCGAAAGTTTTTATTAGTAATCAAAACAAAGTGCTAAACACATACTCCTAGGGGAAGGGTTGGTAGGTGTTAACCATCGCGCGATCCCGACCGCAACACAAAGGATGACAATCAATAGATCAATTATGCTCCGACTTCCTAACATAGCGGTTCACCATACGTGCATGCTACGGGAATCACTAAGTTCAACACAAGTCTTTCTAGATTCACAACACCCTACTAACATAACTCTTAATATTACCAAATCCACGTCTCAAAACTAATTGAGAGGAATCAAACTTCTCTTTCTACTCAATGCACATGAAGATGGAGGTTTTTGTATCCTCTTTGGGTACCTATCACCTTTGGGGACTACTTTCATAGCACAAGCCAACTACCATGTCACGCACCGCCGTGCTCTAAAAGATCTAAGTGAAGCACATAGAGCAAAATTATCTAGCTCAAAAGATATAAGTGAAGCACTATGAGCATTCTAGAAAAATCACGATGAGTGCATGTCTCTCTCAAAAGGTGTGCAGCAAGGATGATTGTGACACAACAAAAAGAAAAGACTCCTACGATGCAAGACGCTCCAAGCAAAACACACATCATGTGGTGTATAAAAATATAGCTCAAAGTAATGTTACCGATGGATTGAAGACGAAAGAGGGGATGCCTTCCCGGGGCATCCCAAGCTTAGGCTTTTTTGTGTCCTTGAATTTGGCTTGGTATGCCTTGGGCATCCCCAAGATTGAGCTCTTTTCACTCCTTATCTCTTTGTCCATGAGAACATCACCCATAACTTGAAAACTTCACAACACAAAACTTAAACAGAAACTCGTGATATCATTAGCACAAGAAAACAAACTACCAACTCTTTAGGTACTGTAGCAATCTTGATTTCTATTTACATTGGTGTTAGATTACTGTATTCTCGCTTTTCCATGGCTAGTACCCCCTGATACTATCCATAGTTTCATCAAAACAAGCAACCAACTCAACAAAAACAGAATCTGTCAAAAACAGACCAGTCTGTATCAATCCGTAAACTTTGTATACTTCTGGTACCACAAAAATTCTGAACAGTTACGACTGCCTGGGCAAAAGGCATATAAACCAGCAGCAAGAAGAATCAACTCAAAAGCTCTTTCTGAATAAAAATGAAAAATAATCTCGTGAGCGAAAAGTTTCTGACTTTTTCCAGCAGGATCAAACAACCATCACCAAGACTAGTCATAAAGGTTTTGCTTGGCTCAAACACAAAAAGAAACACAAAAGACACAATCACAACAGAGTTATGATGGTTTGGACGCAACAAAACAGAAAGAAAATGATAAATTCGTTGAGTTGCCTCCCAACAAGCGCCATTGTTTAACGCCCTTAGCTAGGCATTGATAATTCAATGATGCTCACACAAAAGACAAGAATTGAAGCACAACGAGAGCATCATAAAGCATGTGAAATCACATCTAAGTCTAACATACTTCCTATGCATAGGCATTTTATAGGAAAACAAATTATCAAGACAAGCAATAACCACCATATGCAAGGAAGAAGAAAGAGACAATAGCAATCTCAACATAACGAGACGTAATTTGGTAACATGAAAGTTTCTACCACAATATTTTCCTCTCTCAAAGCAATTACATGTGGGATCATAATCAAATTCAACAATGTAGCTATCGCAAAGGATATTCTTTTCATGATCCACATGCATGCAAAGTTGACGCTCTTCAAAAATAGTGGGATTATCATCAACTAAAGTCATGACTTCTCCAATCCTACTTTCAATATTATTGCAAATATCATAATCATCATGAGCCTTAAACAAATTTTCAATATCATAAGAAAAATTGTCACCCCAATCACGATCATTGCAACAAGTAGTGGACAAAGCAAAACTAGCATCCCCAAGCTTAGGGTTTTGCATTTTTTTAGCATGATTGTCACTAATATGATTTATAGTGAAACCATTGCAATCATACTTTTCATTCAAGGAGCCCTCGTGAATCACTTCATAAATTTCTTCATCACGATTTTCAAATTCACGCATCTCAAGCGAAACTCCATAGAGAAAGTCAAGTGCACTCAACTCACTAGCACTTGGATCAACATAATTGGATCTCTTAAAGAGATTAGCAAGTGGGTGAGGATCCATATCACTAGATTTTCAGCAAGCGAAGATGCAAGCATATTGAAGGCACATGGCAACACAAGCTAGCAGAAAGCAAGCGAAAGAAAAGGGCGAACGAAAAAGGCAAACGAAAAAAGGCAAATATTTTTTTGTAATTTTTTATTTTTCAGAAGTGGGGGAGAGGAAAACGAGAGGCAAAAAAAAGTAAATGCAAGAGATGAGTTTGCGACACTTACTTGGATGAGTTCTTCACTTGATCCTCCCCGGCAACGGCGCCAGAAATTCTTCTGCTACGGCAACAGAAATCTTCTGTCGTCTCTTGAGCTTGCGTTGGTTTTCCCTTAAAGAGGAAAGGGCGATGCAGCACAGGAGCAGTAAGTATTTCCCTTAGTTTGAGAACCAAGGTATCAATCCAGTAGGAGAATCTCGTCAAGTCCAGAGTACATGCACAAACACAAAAGAGCTTGCGCCCATAGCTTTAAAGGGGTTGCCAATCCCTTCATGATTGATTGCAAATTGAGATCTGAAGCCGGAAAGTGCAACGAAGAAAAAGTGTAAGGCTGAAAATATGGTGTGAAGTAGACCTGGGGGCCATAGTGTTCACTAGAGGCTTATCTCAAAATAGAAAATATTACGGTGGGTGAACAAATTACTGTCGAGCAATTGATAGAACCGCGTAAAGCCATGACAATATCTAAGGCAATGATCATACATATAGGCATCACGTCCGAGACAAGTAGACCTTCTGCATCTACTACTATTACTCCACACATCGACTGCTATCCAGCATGCATCTAGTGTATTGAGTTCATGACGAACAGATTAACGCCTTAAGCAAGATGACATGATGTAGATGGATAAACTCAAACCAATGATGAAAACCCCATGTTTTTACCCTTGATGGCAACAACACGATGCGTGCCTCGCTACCCCTTCTGTCACTGGGTGAGGTCACCGCACGGTATGAACCCAAAACCAAGCACTTCTCCCATTGCAAGAATCATAGATCAAGTTGGCCAAACAAAACCCACAACTCGAAGAGAATTACAAGGATATGAAATCATGCATAAGAGAGATCAGAAGAAACTCAAATAAGATTCATAGATAATCTGATCATAAATCCACAATTCATCGGATCTCGACAAACACACCGCAAAAGATGATTACATCGGATAGATCTCCATGAAGATCATGGAAAACTTTGTATTGAAGATCCAAGAGAGAGAAGAAGCCATCTAGTTACTAGCTATGGACCCGTAGGTCAATGGTGAACTACTCACGCATCATCAGAGAGGTCATGGTGTTGATGAATAAGCCCTTCGTATCCGAATCCCCCCTCCGGCAGGGCACCAGAACGTGCCCCAGATGGGATCTTGCGGAGACAGAAGCTTACGGTGGCGGAAAAGTACTTTCGATGATCTCCTGATTTTTTCTGTAATTATTGGGAATATATAGGCTAAAGACCTAGGGCAGAGGTGGCCCAGGGAGCCCACAAGCCTGGGAGGCGCGGGCCCCCCTGGCCGCGGCTAGGGGGCTTGTGGGGTTCCTGGTGGCCCCCTGCCTTGGTTCTCAAGTTTCCCGATCTTCTTCTGTTTTGGAAAAAATCTTTTTGGAAGTTTCATTCCGTTTGGACTCCGTTTAAAATCCTCCTCTGAAAGGGGTCAAAAACACGGAAAAAACAGGAACTGGCACCTGGCACTAAGTTAATAAGTTAGTCCCAAAAAGATATAAAAGGCATACAAAACATCCAAAGTTTGACAGGATAATAGCATGAAACCATCAAAAATTATAGATACGTTGGAGACGTATCATTCTCCAAGTCCCAGAAAACATACCTCATTTTCCATACCTTCAGCATCGGCTTCGGCGCCTTTTCCTCCCGGCGCGAGGTACTGTTGCTAGTTATTCAACAGCTCGTTGATTTCGGCGCCGCTCCTCTTACGTGGAGGTCCTCGATGATCACCCAAACCATTGAATAGATCTCCACGTTTTCTCCATAGGTCATCCTTTTCGAGCCATCTACGATGCCCCATGTACACGATTTTCCCAGACCCGCCATCTTTCATTGACGTAAGCTGCTGAGACGTTGTATCATCCATGCACCGCGTGCATCCGTGGTATCCATGGCACACCTGGCCTGAGGTGTACCCATAACCGAGATAGTCGTGCACCGTCGTCATCAACGCAACTCTCATATAGAAATATTCTCTTGTGCTGGCGTCCCATGTCTTGACCGGTGATTTCCATAAAGTTTCTAGCTCCTCTTTCAGAAGCCCCATATACAGGTTAATATTATTTCCCGATTGTTTCAGACCTTAAATCAGAATGCTCATGTGTATGTACATTGTCTTCATACACTTCCATGGGGGGAGGTTGTACATCCATACAAAGACGGGCCATGTGTTGTGGTTGATGCTCTGGTTTCCAAACGGATTCATGCCATCGGTACACACACCAAGCACGATGTTCCTTGCATCTTCTCCAAAAAATCGATATTCGGTGTTGAATGATCTCCACTGGCTAGCATCTGCGAGGTGTCTCAGCTTAGGATCATCTCCATCATCGGGCTTCTTCCTCTCCGCTTGCCAACGCATGAGCTTTGCTTCCTTAGGATCTACAAAATACCACTGCACACGGAAGTGATCAGAAAGTACCATACAACTTTCCGAGGAGCTTTCTTTCCTGCCTTCTTGTATTGAGAAGCATTGCACTCTGGACACCTGGTTTTTTCGCGTGCTCCCCCCAATAAATGATGCAATCGTTGATCATGCATGCTATCTAGTGTGTGGCAGATCAAGAGGGCAAACGATTTTCTTGGCCTCGTCGACACTAGAAGGACACAGGTTCCCCACGGGAAGAACATTATTATGTAGATACTTCAAATGTTCATCGAGGCTTTTGTTTGTCCATTTGTTTTTGGCCTTCGTCTTTAGAAGTTCTAGCGTGAAACTCAAGCGGGTAACCTCGGGATCACAACCGTCATATAATGGAGTCTTCGAGTCTACTTGAAGTTGCGCTAGCTTGGCCTCCTCTCTAGAAACAATTCTGTTGCTAGTCGTACTCTTGCGAAGGAGGTCTCGAACATGAGGGTCATGCACGACTGAACTTAGTAGTGTCGAAGTCTGCGGCGTGTCCGTCGCCTCTCCTCCGCCATGTCCGGACTCTGCTTCTTCGCCGTGTCGAGAATTTTCTCCGCCACCGTTTCCGGACTCTTCCCCGCCGCCGTGTTCGGACTCTTCACCGTCGCCGTGTCCGGTGTCATCGTCTTCGTGTCGATCGGTCATCTCTTCGTTTAGTCCCATGTCGCTAATCCCTGCCATGTGGACGTCCTCATCATCATCTTCACTTATCCATCGAGTATAGCCATCCATGAAACCATTGATCAGCAAGTGGGCCTTCAAACGTCCACCATCAAAAGGGTTCAAGACTACTCCTTCTTTGCATTTTGTACACGGACATCTAATCCCAGACCGTTTATTCGCATACATGTCCATCGCCGCGGATTACAAGTATCGCTCCACCTTCCTTCCACTCACCTTCATGACTGCACGGTATAACAAGCAAAAGGGTTATAAACAAAATGCATGCATGCATCAAAGTCATATAAAAATTTGGCATGGCCTTGCCTAAAATAGGACATATCGAGTTTTCTCAAAATTCGCCGAAACGGAAATAAATCGATATTTTAGCAAAACATAAGCAACTGACGAGGCATGTCACTCACGCAAATCTCTTCATATCGCAAACACACATATTCCTGTTATTGAAATGCACAACTTTTTACTCACATATATATATCCCGAGGGAGATTGTACACGGCTAAATAAATAGCTAGATCTAGTTGTTGTGAGGAGAGATGACTCTAGCTAACTAGTGTAGAGGGAGAGAGATGACCTAGCTAGCTAGATCTATATGTATGGAAGCAGGGAGATCCAAATAAATGTGAAACATAGAGTTAGAAGAGGTCATTTATGAAGGAGAATTAGGGTGAAGGGGGCATTAATGGGGAGAGAAGAGAGGTAGAAGGAAGAAAGAAGAAGGGCAACAATGGTGGAGAAGTAAATAAGAGAGATGAGAGGAGAAAAGAGGGGAGTGGGCAAAGGGGGGAGGAAGGGGGAGAGAGGGGGTGTGTGGGTTTAAATTCTGCCACTAGCCACGCATAGGAGTAACACTGCTTTACAAAGGGCGCTACTGTTATTGGTCTTAGTAGTAGCGCTTTTCTGAGGCAGCGCTACTGCTAAGGGGGGCTTCTGCTATTACGCTTAGCCGTAGCGCTGATTCCCGTCAAGCACTACTGCTATTCTCCTTAGTAGTAGCGTTTTATACAAGGTCGCACTGCTACTATTTCTATCATCGATGGGTCATGTTTAACAGTAGCGCTTTTTAGAATTCTAGCGCTAATGCTAAGTCTTTAGCAGTAGCACTCGCGTGAGTCAGCGCTCCTCCTAAGTAGCAGCACGTGTTATAATCCAGCGCTACTACAAGGGTCCTACCTATAAGGTTTTTTTACTACTAGTGACATACACATGCAGCACACACGCGTACACGTACATGTACACACGCGCACACACAGAACGCACATGCAGCATACACACTAGTACACGGACCCACCTATCATTGAGACAAAGCGAGGCTTTAGAGGCTTGCTAAAAATTTACAAAGTGGCCTTTGGCTTGATAAATATGCAAAGTGTGGATGTAAATATAACAAGTTTTGTAAAAAAAAAAATTGGTGAGAGACCATTTATACAAAGATTATTGGAGAAAAAAATTAGGCAAGATTTACAAAATAACAAGTAAATGCAAATATACCAAGGCTGTTGGAGATGGTCTAAGCGTTTGGATGACTATTCGTGCCCGACCGCTGCAAAATATCGCATAGAAGATCTGCTCATGCGTGACCACGCGAGAGAGACACTTGTACCGCCCTGATCAAAAAGAAAAAAGACAACTTGTTTTATTCCTTCTTTTTTCTCGGGAAATTGGTCGAAGCGTCCTCGTCGGTTCTGCCTTTGGGTCTGAAGATCAGATATCAGGGTCCCTAACGTCTGACCTTTTGTCACGCCAACGAGTTAATGGAGTTGTCGGTCGAACGGACCGTACCAGGTCCTGGCGTTTGCCGTACAACCCAAACGCCACACATGTTGGCATCAGAGAAAGAGGTTAGATTATTTTTATATAGTAAGGTCAAATCTGAATTTTATTTGTCTCTTAGATCAAAACAAAAAATTGTGCGCTTTTACCATCACTACTGTCATCGTTTCAATAGTACTCGCATTGTAATTAATGAAAAGCTCTCTGGTGTCTTCCAAGGACCTCGCGTATTCATACATCGAGTAACGCTAATAAAATACTAGATTAATCCCTAAATGAATGAATACTAGCAATTAATCTGTTGTATCTTTGATGACCTAATAAAATAGATTAATCACGGGCGCATACCTCTTTTGACCTGAGGCAACACACGGGCACATATTCCGTAAGAGCAACTCTAGCAGACCCCGCATCCCTCGACCCAAAAAATAATTGCCAAAATGCGGGTCGGAGTGTGAAAATCTGTTCGATCAGACCCCGCATCCCGCCCCGGCCCGCAAATATTTTTACGGGACACGCAAAATCTCGACCCCAACCCGCGTATTTGCGGGTTTTCACCTCGCCGTTGCGGTGCCCCCCATATGAACGAAAGCGGTTGGTGAGGAAACATTTCAACCCGCGCTTTCTCCCACCAAAGCATATTCCGCGAATATGCTCTTTTACGGGTATGTTTGAGGGTCTGCATCTGTGCCAGCCCGGGTCAGCCCGCAAAAGCTGTTTTACGCAAACTGTAAACACATTTTACGGGCCGGACGAATGCGAGGTCTGCTATAGTTGCTCTAAGGAAAAAATGTTACTCCTATGAACCCATGAATGTTGTATCCTTGGGAGGAAGCACACTCACGAGAATTAATCTATTATTAATACTTTAAGACCCTGGGACAATCACAAAGTATTATTAATACTTTAAGGAGGATATAATTTAGATTCCACATGGGGTATACGCTACATCATTTGAATAAAACGACATAGTTTAAACAAATGTTCAATCGTTTTGATCATGATTGCAAAAACAATACTTCAGACTGTTCAGCCAATTCATTTTTATGAGAACGTATTTTGTTCGAGCAACACATGGCGTAATTTAAGCAAATTATTAGCAGGTTGGTTCAAGTTTAACTAAATAATCAACAGTGGGTGGCATAATCTGAACACATCGGACCACAATGACGAATGGGGCACACCGTGCTAATTGTACATTGGTTCGCGTGTGAATGTTATTGTAGAAGCATCTACAGCCGGACTTTTCTTGTTGATCGAACGAATGCGGGAATCACTGATAAGATGAGATAAACAAGTAAAAAAATGACTCAATAGAATCCTTCATAGGTTGATTAAATGTTTGGAATGTTCAACATTCCTCATATTGCCTTCATATATAGGATGAGTATGAGGTGTGTCCACGCATGTTCACTCAATGGTCATGCATCCGTCACAAAATATTTGATCCATATTTTTTCTTGTTTATTCTTTTTCTTTCTTTTTTTACTTTGTCTTCATCAATTATATGCACATGATCGAACGTATACTTTTTGTAAAACAATATGGTTGTAAAATAAAAACTTAAAGAATGATCGATCGATGTCCGCATCTGATCTCGCCGTTTAGAGGATTGGATTTGTAGGTTAAGACTGTAGATGGTCTAATCAAACAAAAACCGTGAGGAGCAATTTGCATAAACCAGAAGCTCCGAGTGTTATCGGCGACACAATGCATGCTCTGTTTCACCCGCAAAAAAGCAATGCTCTGAAAGTGCAAAACCATAATAACCGAATATCAAAAAAGTAAAACCATAACCGGGGACGGGGATTGTGCAGGATGTACAGAGCGAGGGCCCGATTGACAATAGAAAAGGATGAGCGTTTGGATGACTATTCGTGCCCGACCGCCGATGCAAAATATCGCACAGAAGATCTGCTCATGCGTGACCGTGCGAGCGAGACACTTGTACCGCCCCTTGATAAAAAAAAGACAACTTGTTTTGTTCCTTCTTTTTTCTCGGGAAACTGGTAGAAGCGTCCTCGTCTGCCCTGCAGAGGAGAGGAGGCCAGTCAAGAAGGTCCTCGCGCTGCTCATCAGTCATCACCTCCCCATTCCCGGTCTTCCTTCACCATCGACGTGCGATCGAGCACCAGACAGCGTCTGCGCTCACGCGACGCCGGTAGGCCTCACCGGCGCCACCGTTGCTCATTCGGGTGGCGGTTTTTTTCACGTTGAAACATCATGGTTTGGGGAATTGATACGTAAGTTGCTGCCTCGGTTACTTACTTTTTTATTTATGGATGGACAGCAAGTAGGTAGCCCGTGCATGGACCGAAACATTTGGGACACCCTGCCTGCTATCGTACGTTACCCTGCCTGCATGGGATGAAGCGACTAGATCACCGACCTGCCCGCCGCCGGAGATCACGGCCAAATCGAATCATGCGAGACCATCGAGGACGCTCCTGCTCTTGCTCCATGTAATCATTTTCCTTTGATTAATCAAATCAGATCAAATCAATCAAAGTGCCGGCCAATCGCATTTTTCTTTATTGTTCCACGCGCCACTTGTTGTAGCTTAATAATCAGAACCAACCTCCTGCCTGCCTGCTGCTTGCACCGAGTAGAGTACAGTATGAAACATGGATGGGAGGATAGAATAGGCTGGACAGTGAGCAAATTGCACCATGCTCCGTAAACTAATCATCCGTGTGGCCAGGAGCCAGTAGGCATCCATTTGGATGATGTAGGCTACCGCCAAAGCCATTTGAGCAGTGCGTACCCAGTTTTACAAGATTAATTACTGACGCACTTTTTTGTAAGATCACTGACGCACTTTATTATATATATACAACTTGCGCGTACAAAAATAAGTCCTACAGGATAGCTCACGAGATTTGACACTCGACGGAAACTGATGCCCGACCTCTTTCAGGTTATATCCCCAGCTTCCCGTGACGTTAATTCATCAGCAGTTGTATTATCAAGAAAAGAAAAAAGCTGTTTTTGATCAGCCGCCGTCACCACTGAGTACCAAAACCGACCACAGCCCAACGATGATTTTGCGGCAATTTGAACAAATTTGATCGAGTAGCGAAAGTATTTTACAAATTGAACCATGTTTAAAAAAAAATATCCAGTTGATCCTGGTGTTCGACAGTCAGGCCTCACATTACACTGTGTGACGTCTTTGTCTTAGGCACTACACAGTGTAGTGTGACGCATATGCCTTAAGCGTCACACTAGGTTTCGGACGTCACATAACATAATGTCGGATGCCATATAGTATAATGTGTCGTCTAAGATAAGGACGTCACAAAAAAATGTTAGTTGGATGAAAAAATTTCACAGACAGTTTATTCTGTGAATTAGTTTGGTTTTTGGGTTGTTTTTTTTACATTTTGCATGATTTTGCAAACAGAGCATGACGTACGCAAAGTAATTCGTCCTTTCCCATGCAGATCACTCATGCTACCATGCATGTCATACGTATGCTTTCTTGCAAATTACTGCATAAAAAAACCATGACGAGCTTAGTAGCGCCAGCACCGCATCAGCCATGAGGAGGTTCGAAAGGTTCAGAGACGGTCGTGAGTTATCGTTGAGCTGGGCGGCTTGCCCCGGCAGTACATGTTCCACCATGCTCTCATCATGCATCTTCTCGCGGACAAAGTGCTAAACTACCCGCGGAACCTTCAAGACGCTTGCTTCGCTGAGGAGGACGCTCATTTCTTGGAAGATTTGATCGGAGCGCAAAGCTAGAATACTTCGTAACACAGTTGTTTCTTCGGTGGTCTTTATTAGCAAGATTAAAGAGGAGCTGTCTCTTCGAGCTTTGACGGGTGACAAACACTTGAGTATTGTAATGACGCAAGAGTAGATTTTGTTTTTGTCTTGTGACTTTGTCTAAACATTCTTCCTTAATGAACGAAATGGCAAAAATATTACCTTGTTTCAAAAAGAGAAAAAGAGCTGGACTACGTGGTGTCATGGAGGGTCTCGACGCCACTTCTTTGGGGTTACTCCCATATGGTTCGAGAAACGCCAACCCACAAAAAGGATCAAATTTGTTTTCGGGACTAGTCTATAAATTGTTTTACAACGGAACATGACAGTATGTGGGCATGAAAGGTGAGAAAATGCAAGTCATGAGGCGATCATTAATCAGTGACGATGATCTTTATTCAGTCTTTGCAAAGGTTATCTATAAAAATTCAGTCTTTGCGTATTCACTTGTAAGATTTTGTATCGCGTCGAATGAAGAAGTATTAAACAGTAGATTATCAGGACATGTCTTGTCAAATCAAGTATGCTTAGCTTTCTACGCTGCTTAACTATACGGTAAATTTGAATGCTGTATCATGCCAGAGTATACGGATAGATAAATTGTTAACACCAAATTCTTTCACAGGCACCTCACGTCAATAAACTTTCTTTGAGATGAAGGACAAGCCGGATCCGTGGCGCAATGGTAGCGCGTCTGACTCCAGATCAGAAGGTTGCGTGTTCGATTCACGTCGGGTTCAATATCCCGAATTAATCCGGTTCTTTTTTAAAAATCGCCCCTTTTTTATATACGGCCGATTTTATTCCGGTTCTTTTTTTTCTTTTCTTCGTTTAGCTAATTCGCCTTGCAATTTTCCTCTGGCCATGAAAAGCCCAACTTAATCATCGTCTCAAAACTAAAAAAAAGAAATGGCTATTTTAAAAAATAATATTCTTTTCATCTCTCCCTAATAATAAAGCAAATTGAGTATCTGGTCGTCCGTCGTGGCCATTTTGCAAAAAAGCCCCTGCAGTTCTAGGTAATCAATCCGCACTCCCTCTTTAAGTAACTATCCAAGAAAACGTTTCGTTCTTACAAAATAAACCTCGCATTTTCGAGTATTCCATCCGAGATCCTTCTCTTAAGATAAGGTTTCATTTTTGTGTAGGTGCAGGCTTGGAGAGGGCGGCAACCATGGCGGGGAACCGGTGTACTTCTCCCTCCCGCCTCCCCACCACCAACTGGGCGCGAACCCCACGGGCCTCTACGCGACGAGCGCGTTCGGCGCCGCGGTCGCCGTCGTCGTGCGTTGCGCGAGGCGCACGGGCAAGCGGCGGTACCCGTCGGAGAAGCGGCGCGCCACAAGGAGCAGCTCCGCCAGACCATCCCCGAGGAGGGCGGCATGGCCCGGGAGGGTGGCTTCTGGCGGCTGTCCAAGCTCGCCGTCCCCGCCAGCGACGACCCCGGCAATGACTTCCTCCCCCGTGCTCGTCCTGATGTTGGGCCTCCTCCTACCTCAAGAAGCCAGCGGGAGGCCACCGCTCGTCGGCGGTGAGGGCGGCAGCGGGAAGCCGTCGCTCCTCTCCCCCACCAAGTCGGTCGTCTTCAAGTCTACGCACCGCCTACCCCAAAATGCAGAGGAAGGCAACCGCCCCGCGGAGGTGAGCGAGGTAGCGGGGGCCTTCCGAGGGGCGACGGAGGAGCGAGCCGAGAGCTCGAGGGCGTGAGCGAGCACGGCAGTGGCAACGGGGGAGGGAGGCGAGGGCCCCGCGAGCTCGATGGCGGGCGCAGCTGTTCCTGGATTACTCTGGCACAGGCATCAGCGACCAGGTGAGAGATCGAGAAATCTGAACTACTCGGCCTGCTCTTGTAACTTTTACCCAGATGTTTTTCTTACTGTCTCCCTTCTAACTGCATCCACAGTAATCATATGAAAAGAGTTATGCTGTAATGGTTTCTTTTGGGAATAATAGGAGATGCTCCATTTTGGTTGTAATCCGTACACATTAAGTTTTTCCCTACACTTTCCTAAACCCAGGCTGGAGTAGAATCCTAGAGCTTCAACGAGCTTTGTGGGTAAATCCTAAATTGTGACATGGTGGCAATTAATATGAACATATTAATTTGTTATATGTGGTTGCAGAAGTATTGGTCAGTCATTTTAGACATAGAATCATGTCACTATTACACCAAAATACAAGTGCAGGGCTTTAAGAAAATGCAAGTGCAATAGCCCAATGTGGCTGATATTGTGATAACGAAGCAATATAAAATACTTTCATAATTGAAAGCAGATAATTCGCACTAATGGCAGTTATTTTTTGAGAAAACACATCTATTTTGGAGTTGGTATGCTCGCTTCCTTACATGGTATACAAACAATATATAGTCACTTTTATTTTGCAAACATCATATGTTCGGTCCAAGCCACCCACCTTTTGTAAGGTCTATAATTCTAAGTTCAACCTTTAATTGGCGACTAATAAGTGGACATCTGATTGATGATTTCTGCGTAGAGAGAAAACTTAGTTCAGTTTTTATAATAGTAGTTGTACTATTCCTAAAATTTGTTCGAATATCTCGCTATTCTGTTAGACTTGAACTATTTTCTGTTTTCCTTTCACTCGATACTTCAGTGCTAACAAACAATCTTTTCTTTAATTGGCAGCAATTTCCAGTTGGGTGGGTATTGTTCGTTTTCATTTACATATCTTTTCCATGGCTTTTGTTGAAACACAATAAATTGTCGTAGACTACAATGATCATATTTGTCTTTTCATTCCTTGGCTAGCTTAAATTTTACCAATCTGGTACATGGTTGACATAGAAACTAAGATGTGGAGATACAATTAGCTAATGCCAAGCATACTGGAGGAACAAAGAAGTTTATGTCAGTATTTTTTTCCTGTTCAAGAGATTTTGTGGCCCTTCTTGATATGTCCAATTGTTAAATATAACACTGCATCAACCAGACCTTAATCCTCCACTTTTGCATCAACCAAATTATTTGTAGGATTTACATCAGATTGGTGCAATTTGATGAACTTGAATTGTTTTTTATTGGACATTATAACTTTTATGAGTTTTTGGTGTTCGCCCGTTGCAACGCACGAGCACTTTTACTAGTAAACTAATATAAGAGCATTTAGGACATTACTTTAGTAATCTAAATGTTTTTATATTAATTTATAGAGGAAGTAATTATGAAGCTTTTATGACGTGTTCATAGACAGCGGATAGGAGGCGTTGCACCAAATGTCAACCTCATGTTTCCTTTTCCTATATTTGGTACATAAAAAATAACTAAATATAAATATCATCCTTCATTCCATAATAATGTTTTGCAAATATTTCAACGCAACAATAATTCAGATATAACTATTACAATTCAAACATTAACTTCTTTATAATGAGATTACATCCCACCGTCATTGAATTCCGCGCTGGATAGGACCCGTGCGCGGCCATGAAAAGCCCAACTTAATCATCGTATCGAAACTAAAATAAGAAATGGCCATTCCGAAAATTAATAATATGAAGCTTTTATGACGTACCCATAGACAGCGGATAGGAAGCGTTGCACCAAATGTCACCCTCGTGTTTCCTTTTCCTATATTCGGCACATAAAAAATAACTAAATACAAATATCATCCTTCATTCCATAATGATGTTTTGCAAATATTTCAATGAACAATGATTCAGATATAACTATTACAATTCAAACGTTAACTTCTTTATAATGAGACTACATCCCACCGTCGTTCAATTTCGGGCTCGATCGGACCAGTGCGCCGGGGCCGGACGGACTTGGTCATGCCTTACCAGGCCGCCTAGCCGGCGGTCGCGGGTGATCTCCAACGCCTATTCGACGACGTCTATCACGGTGCGGCGTGCCTTGACGGGATCAATAGGGCTCTCGTCGCCGTTCTCTCGAAGACGGTGGGGGTGCCCGGTCCGGGAGATTTTCGTCTCGTTTTGCTTCAGAACGTGGACGTGAAGATCCTCTACATGGGTCTTATCACTCGGCTTCAACAGAAAATCGGTAATTTCATTGACGAGGACGAGTCCGGCTTCATGTCTGGATGCAACATCGTCGAGAACTCCATTTACGCGGCAGAGCTCGTGCAGTGCTGTCATAAGCGTGCCCCCACCTTGGTGTTCAAGCTCGACTTCACCAAGGCTTTCGACTCCATCGCTTGATCCAGTCTGCGTCGGATCATGGAGACCCCCCCCCCCCCCGCGCATGGTGCGACTGGATGGACCTCGTCCTTTCGTCTTCACGGGCGGCGCTGCTTCTCAACGTCATTCCCCGGCGATGATTCTCTCTACGACGAGGGCTGGGGCAGGGGGAAGCTGCCTCCCCTACCTTTTCCTCCTCGTCGCTGACGTGCTTCAACACATGATTCGACATGATGAGGCTCTCTGACAGCCCCTGGTGGACGGGGTGCCGTGGGTGGTACTCTAGTATGTGGATGACACCGTGATCATCTTGCATGCCGATCCTGAGGCGGCGGCTCGACTTCGTGTCATCCTCGACCTCTTTGTCGTGGCGACAGGGCTCGTAATTAACTTCTCTAAAAGCAACACTACTAGGGAAAACCTTATAGGGACGAGCCTAGTAGTAGCGGTGGAAAAAAGCAAGCGCTACTGCTACTTAGCAGTAGCGTTGGATATCTAAAGCGCTACTACTAGGGTCCATATCAATAGCGCTTTATGTATTTCAAGCGCTGCTGCTAAAGGAGGCCCAACGAGGCCACCGACAGTAGTAGTAGCAGCACCGGACGCTTGTACAAAGCGCTACTGCTAAGTGGAATTGCAGTAGCGCTTGGTCAGATCCAGCGCTACTGACAAGTTAGCAGTAGCTCCGGTGCGGATCCAGCGCTACTGCTAGATTTAGTTAACCTGCTAACTCGATCCCCTCTCCCCCACTCCTTCCCTCTCCGTTCGATCGGCCCTTCGTCCCTCTCGCCCGTGATCCAGCACACTACTTCTTCCCTCTCCGCTGCTGACCCCCTTCAAGCGCTGTCGTGCCACCTCCACACGTCGCCGCCCCCTCCAAGCGTCGTCGGGCCACCTCCACGCGATGTTGTTCGACCACCTCCCCTCCCTCTCCGGTAAGCCCCCCGCCCCCTCCTCCCTATCGCCTCGCTCACCCACCCTAGCACCACACCGCACGCCTCCCCCTGTCATGGACGCCCCTGTTTACCGTGGACGCAACATTTTCACATAAAGTTTGTTCAAAGGTTATTCAATCCATCTAAAGTAATATATGTGGATAGGAGATAGTAGTAGTGTTTATCAGTAATTTTGGTATGAGGATCTACCAATTCATCTAGGGGTTAAGAGACTTAGTGAAGATGGGGTGGTTGCTGACCTAGGGCATGTAAGAATGTTTGGGGGGAATTTTGCAATATGGTTAGGCATGAGAGGTTGTTCATAATATTATGTGTTTTACCCCATCTTTTGTACTTGTTCATTGTTGCTATATTCAAGTGGACCATGTTTTGCCGGAATGTTGATTCATTTCCGTTCTAGCAAATTTCAAGCGCTCCATATGTTCACTTTTTAGTAAATGTCATGCCCAAATTTTGCAATTATTTTTACAAAACTCTATTTTTTTAAAATTTACAAACTAATTTTGCAAATATGGAACATTTTATAAATTTGTGAGAAAAATATAAAAACTATAGCATTTTCAGAATATGTGAACAAATTTGGGAAATAGGGTCATATATGGAAATAACAAAATATTTTAAAATTTACGAAAAAAAACACGTGAACTTTTTCTGAATTTGTGAACAAAGTTGGAAATATTAACATTTTTTAGATATGTGAACAAATTTATAAATTCGAAATATTTTTTAGATACATGAGCAAATTTACTAAAATGGAAAAAATGGCAATTCCAGAACATTTTTGTAGTTTTAAATAAAATTATAAAACAAGAGCATTTTTTCAAATTCCGGAAATTTTTTTCAAACTACGTAACATTTTTTCAAATTCCGGAACATTTTTTCAAATTCCAGAACATTTTTTTAAATTCAGAAACATTTTTTCATATTCCAAACTATTTTTCAAATTCCGAAACATTTTTTCAAATTCTGGAACATTTTTTAAAATCTAGAATATTTTCAAAATAGAAACAAAACAAAGAAACAAAAAAGAAAACAAACAAAAAAAGAAAAACTGGTTCAGGAAATCTTCTAAAAAGTTACCAAAACCGAAAAAAACGGCTGAAAACCTCTAGAAGGTTCCCAAATCCGGGATCGGTAAAAGTGTTAACGGGTCAGCCGAAACATTTTTGAAAAATTCCGAACATTTTCTGAAGTTATGAATGTGTTTTAAAAGAAGCAACTATTTGAAATTTAGAACATTATTTTCAAAAGAAAAATCATTTTTCAAATAAAAAAACAATTTTCAAACATGAACCTATTTTGAAAAGGATAAAATAAGTTTGCAAAAAAGAAACGTTCAGGGAACCTCGTAGAATGTTTTCAAAACTGGTGGCTAAGTGTACTGGGCCAACGCAAATATGGTCTCGGGGATGTGCCTAGCCTTAGACTACGTGCTACAGAATGCGACGAATAGCATTTCGCTGCTTAAACGTTGGGAATATCCTATTGGACGCACTATCTCAAATTGTCGACCTTTTGCATAGACCTAATGATCGCGCGACATAGTGGACCGGCCCATTGACATGTTGCAGCGATTTCGATTTTGGGAACCTTCTCGAGTTTCTTTGTCGGTTTTTCCGGTTTTGGGAACTTTCTAGAAGATTCCCTGGACCGTTTTTTCTTTTTTTGTTTTTGTTTCTTTTTTTGTGTTTATGTTTCAAAAATGTTCGGGATTTTTAAAAAATGTTTCAGAATTTGAAATAATGTCCCGGAATATGATAAAATTGAAAAATATTTCGGAATTTTAGAAAAATGTTCCGAAATTTT
Source organism: Hordeum vulgare subsp. vulgare (assembly GCF_904849725.1). Lineage (NCBI taxonomy): Eukaryota > Viridiplantae > Streptophyta > Magnoliopsida > Poales > Poaceae > Hordeum > Hordeum vulgare. Next base: position 348,508,166 of record NC_058522.1, on the reverse strand, counting down.
TAACAAACTGTTTCAGATTTTTCCCGTTAAAAATGTTTCCATTCCAAAAAATGTTATTGTCTCATTTTCCATTTTTTACTTCACTTTTGTTTATTTTGTTCCTTTCTTATTTTTTGTTTGACATGTTCTAATTTTGGTTTCACGGGTTGGGCGTGTCGTTGCTTCATCAAGCCGCACCGTGCTTATTCAAATTGACATCCACCACGCCGACCTACTTCGACATGTCGACTCGCATGGGGGCTCTAGCGCCACCTTACCGATCTACTCCGCCACCTCGACTAGACCGGGGGCTTCCGCATCTCTTCATGAACCTGCTTCGAGGTCTTCGGTGTCACCAGGCGACCACCTTCGTCATGTTAGCTGGACCGGGGGCTTCGCCTCGCCACATCGACCGTGCTACGTTGCCGCTTCAGCAAGCCGAGCTCTTCGTTCGGGCACCTCGGGAGTGGCTTGGGGAGTAGGACCTTGACCTGCAACAAGCTCGGTCCACGTCACACCGAGCACATTAACCAACTAAGTAGCTTTCATGCTCAACCTTTTTTTAATTTTGTAATTTCTGTGTGGTTCAACCAAGCATTATATTTCCGTTAAAGAAAAAAGTTGTTTGTTAGAACTTAATAAGAGCATTGTTTTTTAAAATCACTTCCTTTACCCATGTTAACCGTAGGCTCTTAAATTTATATGAGCCATTTTATCATAAGTGTTTTCTTCTTGGTCGTTGCAAAGTCTTTTTCTACTCCTCCTTTCCCGACTTGAGTATGTAGTCAATAGCCAGATAGCCTGGGCCCTTTCTAAAGTCGCTCGAGTTTAGTTCGCTAAACTGACCTTGGAGAAACACTTTGCCTTTGGGATATGAAGGTTGAAGCCCAAGGATGACCCAGTTGAAATCTTGAGATCGGATGTGTCATGTCAAAACACGACGGTAGCACAAACCAATTTTCAGATGGGCACTAAGAAACTTGATTTAGTTCAGACGTGAAGTTTTTGTTAAGGTTTTTTGGTTTTTCGGTCTTATGGCACCTTTAACCTACTTTTATGTTTTTTCCTTTCAGGGGGCGAGACATCCTCTTGTTCGAGGTGTTCAGCATGGTAGTTTCCTTTGGGAAATCTTTTCCGACACACAATTCGGCATGTTCTCTATCGAGCTACACCTCGGCATTGTCAAAACACACTCAATGCATGAACTAGTTCCCGAGGAGATACGATTCTAGGGTCATCCATATTACCCAACCCAGGTCTCGGGGGCTAGTGCATTAATTGATTCAATGCAGTAAATTTCAAAGAGCAATACCATTTCTAAGGAGATTACGATCCTTAGGTTGATCGGCCGCACCCAACCTGAGTCTCGGGGGCTACTGCACACCGCATTTTAATTCCTAAAGCATGCTGTCGAGCAAGGAATTGATCCTCAGGACGATTTCACGAATCGACATGAGTCTCAGGAGCTACTGGGATTAGTGGTTTTATTTTTTCCTTTACATGCATCTAGACCGACACGCACCTTGAGGCCTACTGGTTATACAGCTCGTTAGAGAATAAAATACACCAATTGGAAAAATCCACAAAAATTAGCCCACAGCCAAGGTGGTGCAACACCTCACAAGGAGTCCGACATTGGAGCTCGGATGCAGTCCGGCGTTGCATCTTGAAAGCAAGCTGACATAAAGCTCGGATGCAAGTGGATGGCTCCATAGAGGGAAAATCCGGCGTTGGAGTTTGACTGCAAAAAGACACCTCAGATGCAAGTCGAGCGTTGGAGCTCGAAAGCAAGAGGAGATTGCCACAGAGAAAACACATCAAACCCATGGTGTGCAGTGTAATAATAACAAGGCATGATAAAGGCCGAGAACGTAAAGGGGCTCCTCGGATACCCGACGTGAGAACTCTTAGGATTCCCTTCGGTTATCCTCAAGATCAGTGATGGGAAAATTTGTTGAACTAGTTTCCAAGACCAACGATGGAAGACGAAGAACTATTCGAAAGAACCGAGGAGCATCCCCAACTTGAAGACCGGTTCAGGGGGCTACTGAGGGGGTCCGGGACTAAGGGGTCCTTGGGCCGCCGATGACATATACGAGGAATATTCCACAAGGCTTGGTGATCAAGACAAGGACTCCTCTCCACCGACGTAGCCGACTAGGACTATTTTTATCTTAGTTATTTGACACATTGTCAGATTAAGATCATTACTCATAGGGTTTTAGACCACCTCATACGATCTTGAGGTAGATCAACTCTGTACTTGAGACACCATCATCAATACAAACAAAGCAGGACATAGGGTATTACCTCCATCAAGAGGGCCCGAACCTATCTTAATATCGTCTTCATTGTCTCCTATTACCCATCGATCCAAGATCGACAGTTCGGAACCCCCTACCCGAAATCTGTCGGTTTTGATACCAACATAGGCACTTGACAACGAAGTCTGAAAGAACAAAAAGATGGAGTGGGCACATGTAATGTGAGGTAACAAAGATCATACAAGATCTGAAGAAGAAGAAGAAGAGCGACAACAATAGCACAAGAGAAGGAGCAGACGAAGAGAAGGAAGAGAACGAGGATGGACTTCCAACTAGTTCGACAACGATGAATTTTTCTTCTATTCAGCCATTTGACTCTTATATTTTTACTGATATTTGTTAGTAGCTAGAAAGAATTGTGATTTATTTTGTAGCTAGGACTGAAACTATATTTAGATCGTGTGTGATAAAATCATCACTAGTGAAAAGTGATGATAGCATCTTATGCAGTTTGCAACCAAACACCATGTAATTTGTGCATTCTGCAATGTATACAACCAAACAATGGATCAATAATGGTTTCCAAATGCAGCCACACTAGATATGGACAACCAAACTCTGTGCATATACTAGTTTTTTTATTTGTTTTATCTCAGTAAACCATGTGAAACACGCATGCAAAGAGGAAAAAAGGTACATATAACGAAACATGCCCAATGTGTTTCAAAAAGAGAAATATGTTTTTGATCCCTCAAGTTTCTAAAAAGTATAGACTTGGTCGCTCAAAAAAATTTGGTATACATTTGGTCCCTCAAGTCTCAAAACCGGATAAGTTTGGTCCTGAACCAGATTTTAAGCCCTCTGACCGGGTTTGACCGTCACAAAACCGCCTCGTGAACAGTACTCCATAAAAAACATCAAAAAAATCTGAAATTTTTTGGGGTCCAATATGCTTACATACGCAAGGTGCGACCAAAATTTCATGCTCTTTCGACACTTGAGGAGTGCGTGGCAAAAAAACAAAAATATCTGTCTCGTGAATAGTAATAAAAAAAAATCAAACAATTTATAAAAATTACGATTTTTTTTGGGGTTCAATATGCTTACATGAGCAAGGTGCGACCAAAAGTTTGTCATGAAATAACATCGGATGGGATCTAGCAAAAATAAAAAATGGCTATTTTTTGATGAGCGAAAATTTGTTTTTTTTGCCACGGGCTCCTCGAATGTCAAAAGACCATCAACTTTTGGTCGCATCTTCAGCATATAAGCATATTAGACCCCAAAATATTTCAGATTTTTATGATTTTTTCAAATATTTTTTGAACTTATTGTTCATTAGATGTAGATATTTTGTTTTTTTGCGAGGAGCTCCTTGTGTGTCGAATGATCATGAAATTTTGGTTGCACCTTGCGCAGGTAAGCATATTGGACTCCAATTTTTTTCTTTTGAAGTTTTTCTGAAATTACTGTTCATCATATGGTTTTGTGGCGGTCAAATCTGGTCAACGGACTCAAAATATGGTTTAGCACCAAACTTATCCGGTTTTAAAACTTAAGGGACCAAATATATACCTAATTTTTTTGAGGGATCAAATCTATACTTTTTGGAAACTTAAAAGACTCAAAACATACTTTTCTCTTTTAGAAAATACAACCAGACGACCTGCGTCCACATTGCTATAATCGTACCATACAAGAAGGCAGAAGTAGCCCGTCGAAGGAGTTTGCGTTATGGAGATTAAAAACAGAGGGTTAAAGAGCCAACATGCCCTCATGAACATCCTGCGTGTAAAAATGCTAAATTTATAAAAAGCTACACAAGATTACACGTTGAATATGATTCTTTCTTTCTGACTAACATTTTTGCTTATGATTTTTAATGAGGATGAAGCTGTCGTCCTCTTAATCTTCAATCAAAATTCATAAAACCTCTACAAAATTATGTATGTATAAAATTATATATGTGTAGCATTACTGATCCTGCGTGTGTGTATCATCAAGTAATTCAGCCAACTTTCATTCACCCGTGTGTGGTTGGGTTGCAATATACTGTGTTTTGCAGCGCACCAGCAGTCCGACCCTGCATGCCCGACGCTTTTTGTTCCCGCCATGGTACCTGCCAAGCATTGACTACCATAAGAAAGTTCAACAACTCCCCTGCGCTGCATGCACGGCACGACTCGTCTTTATGTTTTTTACCATCCGGTTTTGTTAGGAAACAAGAACGGAGAGTGAGAAATGCAATGATCACGTTCATCGCAAAAAAGGATACGAGGACGACGACAATGCAATGGCCGAGCTCGCTCATGCCACGGCTTTCCCCTTCATACTTTCTCGAAATATAGACTTCTCCTGTGGAGCTGCTGAGTGTTGACCCTGTCCGTGTCATGTACAACGCACGATAAACAAATTTGACTGCTCAGTGCTCACAAAACAAGTATGTGTGCATTTAGCCGTGCTTCGTCGGTCAATGGCAGGATTACAAAACTCTTCCCACCGGATTTCACCGACGAGTCTATGAATTCGTTTCCCCTCTAGCTGTCGCTCCGACAGCCGATGACGGCTGGGGAAACTCAGTTGCCTTCGCTCCAGTTAATTGTTTAGATTAGAGGTTTTAGTCCTCACATATGCGATGTTTGGATGGATGGCCGCACTTTTTTTTTAATCTGTTGTGCGGACTCTGATCGTTCATGAGTTTGTCCGTTTGAATGTAGTTGATGGAGCTTCGATGTAAATTCATGTCGTCTTTTTGGGACGGTTGGGTTAGAGTTTTCCACTATATCATGAGATTTGACGTCACATGTTTCATTTCCATGCAAGTGTTCAACGACAACGACTGCTACTCCACAGGTTTTTATAAACATGTACACAAAATCTATCCAAACGTTCTGGAGGCACCTCAAAATCTCAATGTAACTTTTATTATGTTTAAGATGCTTTCTACTTTCGATGGATTTTATAATTAATTTAATCCTTTTGCAAATAAACAAAATGATAGGATTATGACTCCACTAGTCGAGAGAAAACATCCATTTTTGGGAACTCATTATAGGCTCAAACTACAACCAACTTTTGGCACCTAAGAATGCCTCTAAGAGCACCTACATGGAGATGTCCTAAACCCAACTCAATTGCCCGAGCGGACGGTTCAATCATTGACCGGTCACGAAAATATGACCCAAACGTCTGGACTGACCGACACCCCTCATATCTAACACAAATGTAGGCCAGGTGTGGGGGCTCCCGGGCGCGTGTGCGCGATAGGCCTAGCCCACCATAAATTGCATCAAATCCACCAAACCTACCCTCCTTCTCCCGCCTCCCCTTTCCCTTTCCGGTGTTCGAGCCCTCACCTTCCCACACCCTTGCTCCACATCCTCGCCGCTAGTCCTGATCCGCCAACCAAGATGTCGTCCAACCCCTTCCCGACCGCTGTGATAGAGGCTGTGTATGTCTTGTCCGTCGACATCCTATCCTCGGCTTTGTACTGCAAGCCGGAGAACACCGTTGAGAGGAACCGATGAGAGAGAGAGAGAAATAGAGAGGGAGGGAGGGAGGGAGGGAGGGAGAGAGAAAGATAAATAGATAGATAGGAAGAGAGATAAGCAGTCGGGCATCACAGGGAGTGGAAGGGGACATGGAGGAGGGGCTGTCCCTCCCTCCCGTTTGTGCGTGGAACCCCGTACCCCATCCATTCGTCCATCGACAAGGATTGCGCCGACGGATGTGGTTGGGACACAGGAGGACTCGATAGCATGCCGAGGCATTCCGAACAACTTTCCACCCATGCAAATGTCGGCGGTGGATGCGTGTTACTCGTTGCAGCTCGTTTGGACGCGGATAAGCACGACACCGACGGCGCCCGAGATGCCCATCACTCGTTCGACGGAATGACACAACGAGACTCGGTGTGGGTACCCCGACCTACGAGTCGAGATCGCCGAATGATCGTGCTCAGTGATCCCAGAGATCAATGCTCACCGAACACACAGAAACTGAATAATAAGAGTCTTACATCCATACATGCCGTTTGATATAATAAATGACCATTGCGGTCGAGTCTTACATATATAGGGACTTAAAGGCCAACACACCAACTGGACCAATAACGGAATTATTGGTTGAAAGCGTGAACCCATGCCATCAGCCTTAACCTACAGGCATTCTGACTGGGAAGCGTCCTAGCTCGCAAGAACGTCACCGAGTTACTCTTCACCATATCCTATTCTTTTATACCTGGTCAATGAAATAACCAGGGGCAAGCCAATGAGTACTTTTGATTGTACTCGCAAACAGCCCATGACATGAACAATGAAAGTGAAGGATAACAATAACATGCATCTTTGGTGGAATTCATCTTAGAGGATTGATCATGAAATATGCATCAAGTTAAAAACTACTTTTGAAGAACAGGTTACAGATATCAATATATCTGCCGAGGGCTGAACCATTTGGGCTCACCCTATATGCCAAGTCACCAAACTTGGTCATATCATTACTTCCATAATAACACCTTTCTATCACCACTCACACACGCTTGGTTTATGCGGAAACGACTGGATGTAGTTTAAGCAGGATTACCCAACTGTCCTTGACCATGGACACGGCTATTCGAATAGTTTTACACTCTGCACACGTAGTACGTTGGACCCACGAGATCCGGGAAACTTCCGTGTCATCCAAGACTCGCGGTATATAACATACCCAAGGTAAGTACCCGATCAATGTCTTTCCTCTGACGATATTAGACAAGGAGGTCCACTTGATTGGTACCCAACCCACATGTTGTACGTCTTACGAGCACCGACTCTGGACAGTATCAACCATGCGGGGACCAACGGTGCGCCTGGAACTCATAAAAATGGCATAGTCGTCCTACCTGGCATGACCCCATCACGAGAGTGACCACACATCACTCCCGCTACTAGTAATGTGGCTCTTTGCTAGCACCGACCAGAGTAATCAATATAGCCCCGTCCCATAAGGGGTAACGTGTTCTTACTCGTAAGGTTGGGACGGTCGACACATCATAAATCTAATCCCATTTTCGAAACCTTACTCACTCAAAATACCCGGTGCACCACTTCACCAAAAGTGTCCACCTAACTCATCATCACCCTCCGGCATTAGTGGCACCCGATGGGGTTTTCATAAACTCTTGGATTTATACCAACAACATGCTCATGCTATTTACTCTAGCATTACTTGTCAACATGATAATAGTGTGATCCTCAAAAGGGTAGGATCAAGCTCAATGCATGTGCTGTGGAGGAGCCATCGGTAACATCACATCAAATGATTTACCGGCACTTATGATCATATGCAGTAGAAATACTTGGTATCTTAACATGCAATATAACATATGCTCAGTCATGGTCAAAGGGCTACTTGCCTTTGCTCACATAAGTCCTCCGTCTTCGAGGTCTTTTGCTCCAACTCCGAGTACTCCATCTACCCGTCAATTATCGTCAGAAACAACCACGGTAAGCCACACAACAGGCAGAAATAAATGTGCTACAAAAATAGAAGTTATATTTTACTTGGACCTCTCTGATCATAAGAAAAATGCCTGAAGCTTGCCATAGGAGGTTTGGATCGTCAGGGATTTCTGAATGGAGGAAAGGAGGAGTAGGGGATTCTTTACGAAGCCCACAAAAAATATTCTGATAAAAATGAGTGGAGGCACTCATTTAAGAGAGAACAACTTTAGAAATATTCAGGAAGTTGTTTCACTAGATTTGGAGTTGAAATGAATATTCTAGGAATTTTTCATTATGGAATAAATAGCAATAGGAAGCTATTTACTTAATGCAACACAATAAAGCCTGAAAAAAATGTTGACCAAGGCTTAAAAAATAGGGCATGATATTAGAAGGCTCTGGAATTTGGAATCACTCCATTTGGAGTTGATTGGAAACCTATAAGAATTTACAAAGGTGGTGCTTAGAATATCCAGATTTTGGATTTAAATAAAAACACCACATAAAGGTTGCTTGGAAAAATGTGCAAGGCACATATTTGTATAGGTTTCGAATTCAGGAACTTGTAGAAATTTGAATCATAAGAATCAGAGCTAAAATGAATTTATTATGGATTTTTGAAGTTTAAGCAAAATAGGAAAAAGAGAAAAAGAGCTCAGCTTCGGGGCTATCTTGCGCCTAGGGCCTTAGGTAGGCCTTCGGGTCGGCCGAGCAGCTCGGGCTGCCAGCGAAGGGACACGTCGAAGGCGGTTTTCGCTAGTGCGCCTTCGCCGCGGGATGACGCACTCCCACGGAGGCGCGGCCACTAGAGGCAGTCGGCCTGGCCCAGCTAACTGACAGGGGCCCCCTCCTGCACGGTCATCCGCTTCCTCACGCCGGCACAGAGGAACCGCGGGGATGGAGGTTGCCGTGCAGGTGCCGCGCCTTGGGCCACCCCTGCCCAGGTGAGAGCGCCGGCGGGCTCAAAAGACCGGGCCGCCCCCATTCCAATACAAGGCGCCCCCGGAGAGGCTGCAAGGGGAGCCGACGGCGGCACCTGCGGGGAGGCCGACGACTTCTCCGTTTTCGGCACTAGCAACGAAGGGAGGGAGCTGGAGATGCTCGGGAGGAGTTGCGCCAGCTAGGAGGAACCCCAGGGGAAGCTAGAGGCGAGGGGAAACCCCCCTGGCTGGCCCGGCCTGAGCAGAGACCTGTGATGGCTTCGGCCATGGTCATGGCAGGAGGAGGAGGGCTTGGGGAGAAAGCAGGGCTCAAGAAGAGGAGCCTTGGGTGTGCACCTGGAAGGGGAAGCAAGAAAGACTCGGGAGAGGGAAGATAAGAGAGTCAGAGGAAGGAAGAGAGCTTGGAAGCTCTCAGGTGCATCCGTGGGCATGGGTGCCACATGTTCCAGAGGAACCTTGGAAGATAGCTATTGGGGAAATAGTTTGAATGGTCAAAAGAAAGCTGTGGGACACACTGGGACATCTTGGACCAGCTAGAAATGGACTAGAGGAAGGAGACAAAGTGCAGAGCACCATTTCTGCACACCAGGGAGGTGGTCACCACCCCACTTGGTGCCCTGGGCCACCCTTTGGCTAGGCCAAGGTGTCAAACATGCAAGTCATGCAGGCCACAAGGCACTGGTGAAGTTTGGCCCCAAGTGGAGCTGGTTTGAATAGGTTTTGACTGGTGTTAAGTTTGCAACGGCAAACTTAGGGCTACTAATAAGGGCACTAACAGGAGAGATAATGGGGAAGAAGCATGTCTAGCATCCTTAGGCATGGAAGGACTACATTTCTGCAAAGTTTCAGCTCAAGCAAGGAAGTGTGGCTAACACTTGCTGTACAAAGCTACCTTTCAGCCATAAATCAACTTGAGGATGTGTTGCTCATTTTCTCCACATGAGCATGCCATCTCTTGGCTTGAAGCAATGCCTTGGGATGCTAGGTACCCTCTAGAAAGAGATGGTGGCTTTGGCTTAAACAGAAGTGGGGCAAGAGGGGTAAAAAGGGTGGTTCCAAGGGTAAAATGAGGAGTAGCTACATGGAGCCCCTCCCCAATAATTGACCACTGGCCATGGAAATGTTACTCGAGGTAAAATGTAACTATATGAAGTTGTGGTAGAAAGTTGAGCTCAAGGGTTAAAGTGGAAAGGGCCAAAGTAGCCAATAAAGTGAATGCACACAAGGTGTTTGATGAGTGGCAGAGCAATCAGAGGGACTTCAATGGACATGAAACTTAACACGATAAAATAATAGATGAAAATAAGCTTGGACACCAAATTTGGGATTGGTTGGAGAAGGTTTCCAATGTAGACTTGGAAAACCCATGAAATGGACAGAAGTGGCTTTCTGCTTACAACTCCATTCAAATCAATTCTCACAAATTCCATATTTGGTGTGGGGGCATTATTTGAGCATTAAGGCATGCACAAAAAGTTTGGGGTCAATTGGAGAACTTTATAATGTAAACTTTCCCAAAGTCAGAAATCAAGAGAGAGGGTTTTGAGGGGCTTGGGACAAGTTCTTATATTCTCCTTCATGCACCACTTGGTGTGGATGCCTTGTTGAAATATCAGAACATGTCCACCAAATTTGAGTACCTTTGGAGATACTTGACAATGAAGAGTTACTGAAATTTGAATCTAAACTGATAGGGTTTTAGAATAATTAGGGGAGTCAAATCAACTTGGATTGAGATGAAACTTGGCAAGATCATCAAACATATCATAGGTGACATGCTGGAATTTTACTGGAATTTATTGAGAATATTTCTTATAGAAATATTCCAAAAGCTAGAAATGGACAGGAAAGGTTTTGGAGGGGTTTGCCCAATATTTTGAACATGACCATGTGTTGAAACTCATATATATGGAATGAATATATCCACTGAGTTTCTCTAAATCTTCTTAAATATTTTGGAAGCAATAAAAAATAACTTTCCTTCATAAGAGACCATTTCTGGCCTCATAGAAAGACACTTAAATAAAATAATAAAATAACTTCTAAAATAATAATATTGTGGTTTTTGGAAGACATTTTGATAATAGGTTTTTAATAAAATAATTGGTGCAAAATAAATTCCCTAATTGGAGGACTTGTAGTACAAATCTCATCTTAGGGGTTTGAAAGTTTAATTCAAAGAAATGCTTTTTGGTGAAAATAATATCTGGTAAAAATAGATACTGGTCCTAAACACATGGCATGATCATTAGGCAGGAGAACATGGGCTAAGGAGGTGAGTTGGAGAATTGCAAGAATTATTGGGGAGCAACCACATGCATACAAGCAAGCAGGCAAATAATAGTCACTTCAAGCATGAGAGGCATTCACAAAAAAAATTAATTGGTCCTAATTTTTGAAATAAGCTAATTAGTGAGTAAAGCTAAACACAGGGTGTTACACTCGGTATGTTCAATTGCTCTAGTGTGCTCAATTAATTTTGTATATAGTATATTCAATGTTTTGCATAGACCGTACATGATGAGTACTCGTAGAACCCTGTTCATTTAGGAGGTGTTCCTATCGGACATGATCAATGAAAATGAAGGTCCAACCCAATTTAATTACGAATTGGGGGATCAAACTTGCCCTTCATTTGAAGTTGGGACAACATCTAGTCCCAAAACGAGATAGAAGACGAAGAACGAAAAGACGCCCAAGGCAAGAGGTCCGACATTCTCAACTTTTGAGGATATCTTGTTGGTCAGAGCGATGGATCCAATATGCAGCACATAGAAAAAGAGGAACACGTATGTGGATAGGAATTCAAAGGAATATCATGAACAAAGGGAATATGTCGAGCCGCATCCTATCGTTACCACTCGCAATGTGGCATCACTCCAACATCGATGGGGAATCATTCAAGAGAAAGTGAACAAGTACACCGGGTACTAATCACAAGTGACCAAGGTCCCCAAATTGGGATGGGAATGTCATCTCATGTAAGCTACTTCATCTTCTCATCATTTGCGTACTTCAACTTGCATTATCATGCTCATACATTTGTTGTTTCCTAGCCGGTGGTGGCGACTGATGACGAGATGATGTATATACTTCTCGCAGCTCGTTGGTTACCCCAAGTGGAAGGTTGAGATGTAGTCAACAACAAGTTTTCCCTCACACGAGAACTATAAGGTTTATCGAACCAAGAGGACTCCTAGGATCAACAAGTAGGTGTCTTCCACCCCGGCGCTAGCAGAAGACGTGGACCTGTACAAACAACAAATAACTTTGCTCCCAACGAATATAGAGAGGTTGTCAATCTCTCCATCCTTGTAGTTTGCAAAGGATCAAAACACAAGCGGGAAGGTAATAGTGATTGCAACGGGAAAGTAAATGTAAGCGGTAAATGATGAAGGTGTAAACAATGATGGTGATATGGACCGGAGTCACATGATGTTCACTAGTGATGTCTCTCTCCCAAAAGACAATAAACAACTATGCTTGGGTAAACAAATCACAGTTGGGCAATTGACAGAATTATGAACGCACCGCAATGCTAATTATGCTACTTGATAGTTAGAGGTTCAATAGTAATGGGCAGTACGCCAAGACAAGTAGACCGTTTATTCATCAGCATCTACTTACTAATCATCCACCATTAGATATCTATCGAGAACATCTCTCCAGTATTAAGTTGCGAGCCCCACCCAAAGTGTAAACTCAAAAGCAACATACAACTACATTAATGAACTATGCGTAAGGTAAACAATCCTTGCAACCGTGGTCACAAGCACCGTTGTTTTATCCCTGGTGGCAACAACACATCCCCTAGTCTCATGTTTCTGTCACTCAAGCTAGACATCGAGGGACATGAACCCACAATCATGCATAATGCTCCCTCTTGGAGTTACAATCTACTAGCCGGCCAAAGCAATAAATATCAACGGAGAACATGCATGAATCACTAAGGAACATAATATAAAAGTATAATCAAATATATAACTCATAACAATCTGAACATAATCTCATAATCCATCGGATCCCAACAAAGCGAGCATAGCAATAGCAAGAGAATTACATAGATGCCTTGATCATGTAGCGCAGCTCACAAGGACTAACCATTGAAGCACAAGATTGGAGAGAAGACATCACATAGTTACTGGTCATGGACCCATGGTCCAAGGAGGACTACTCACGGCACGTCCGGGAAGCGTCCATGGCTGTGGAGAAGCTCCCGAAGGTCAATTCTCCCTTCGGTAGGGTGCCGGGAGGAGGTCTCCTGACGCTCCCGATCTCGGAAGCGCTGCGGCGGTGGAACGATGGAGAAATTCGTGATTCTGGAAGGTGTGGAAGGGTTTCCTCTCGGGACTCTAAATATAGGCCAAAGGAGGGCACCGGAGGAGGTGGGGCCCACCCAGGCGGCCTCCTGGCGCGGCCTAGGGCCTGGCCGCGCGAGCAGGTCGCCTGGGCAGCCCCTCGCCCCCTCTGGCCCATCTTCGGTGACCTGGAAGCTTCTGTTTCACTGATTTTTTATATATTTTTCTTGGCATTTTTCGGGCTTCGGAAAATTGGGTAAAAGCCCCTGCAAAATAGACATCAGTAGACAGAAACTGGCACTGGATGCACTGAGTTAGTAGGTTAGTCCAAATATGTGTAAAATGATATAAAATTGTAGCAAAACATATAACAATGTCACCCAAAAGATCATGGAACAAGCAGAAATTATAGATACGTTTGGGACGTATCAGCGGCCACTATGTATCATGAAACCGAGAAGAAAACATTTGGTTTTAGCCATTGTTGGATCTTATTGAATGGTGGGCCAAAATGGACACAATATGTCTCCGGTCTCAAGACCGGCAAGAAGAGAAAAGATGGCTCAAGCTCCCAACTCTCGAAATAGGCTTTTGCCCCGCTATATTAATATAACAATTATATGATACAACATGAAAACCACTGCTGGGGAAAACAACATAGCCATGCCAAAAGAAAAGAAAGAGAAAACAATGCCGACGCTGGCGGATCAACGAAAATGAAAATGACTCACAACCAGTTCATCCTCTCCGGAGTATTCTCACCATGATCCTAAGACATTGATTTTTCGTGTACCAAGCAACACCTCCAAGAAGGATAGTGACGGCGACATTGATGTCGAATAGGTCCTAGGGTTTCCCCCAGTATGACCCAAGGAGTGGGGAAGAGGTACACCCGACACCCTTCAGGAAGGAAGAGTCACACTCTCAAGCATCACCCCAGTGCCAAAATGACAAGGATTTCTCCCGACTGCCAAAACACCACCTCCCGGGCAATCTGTGGTGCTCCGCCAATCATGCCATCCACCAACATATGCCACCATGGTCTTGCAGTCACAATCGTCGTCTCACCATGGCCAACATAGCAATGTTGGCCAGCACGAGACAAAGCAGTCGTAGACAAGGTCCGATAGTATCACAACTCTGTGGGAGGGAACAACCTCCACCACCATAGACGGTAGCCGTCCAGACACCACGACAAGAGCACACCGTTCCATTGGAACTAGAGGGCAGAAGCAGCACAACCACCTGGAGGACTTCCGCCAACGCCATCCACGGGTGCCGACTGTACATGGCAGCAAGGACACACCAGGCCAAACATGCTATGGTCGAGCCCCGGATGCTTGTAATGTCCCTGACACCTCTTACTGCATGTAATCCGCCATCCCTACCCTCTTGATCAACCCGTAAGCTTGGTCGGACACAAACATGCCCGTGAAGTTCCCATCGCCATGCTACAACAGTGTGGCGTAATCGCTGCCATCTCCGTCACGAGCCACACACCATTCCAACCGGAGGCAACGAGGCACACCCGCCCTGAGCTAGATTGGGCCTGCAAGGCCAGAGCTCCACCACCACCGCCTCCATCTACCAACTGTAGTGCCACCACCACTTGGTCCGCTAGCGCTGCACCAAGGAAGACCCGCCGCCGTGCCGAACCATCGCCATCGAGAAGCACCACTTGGGCCAGGGCTGCCCCACGTGACCCAAACCAGGAGGGGAAAGGCCAGTGGTCCGCCGCCATCGGGTCTGCCCGGCAAAGGGCTAGTGCAACACACCGGCGACGACGAGAGAAAGGAGGAAAGGGGGCTGCGGTGCGGGAGACAGAGGGCGCGGCCCGGCCACCGCGGGTAATTGGAGGGGTTGCTAGAGGGGGGAGTCTGCTCCATGCATTGTGTTGTATTTATTGGGTTGGACAACAAAGAGGAAGATATCGTCGTCACCATGCCAAAGGATACCCAACAAGTTATGGGCAACAAGTGGGAGAAGTCAATGGCCTCCCATGATGTCGCGACTGCCAAAGTGGAATCCACATGGACGTGCATCTTTTCAGTGAGGGAGAACAAGAAAGAGGAGAGGTACAATCTGATGTTGGATGCACAAAAGTAGAGGATGGAATGGGACCAGAAGAGGGCGGAGAAAAGACTGAAAATTTAGAGGGAGAAGATCGAATTAGAGAAGCAAGAAGCGACGATCAAATGGTTGCTCGAAAAGGCGAAGAATTTTGGAGAGAATGAGCTTGAGAAGGACATGTTGCAACTCTCACATGACGTCGATGGCGTGAAGATCACGTTGGTGGACGAAACCCTCTTGTATGAGCATGCAAAGAAGTGGATTGCGGACAAGAAGAAGGAGATCAACCACCGAAGGGAGTATGAGGCAGCGACTATGGCTGCGGCAATAACGAAGCATGTGACAAGGATGCATGGAGAGCATGCAACCCGAATGCAGGGGATCCAGGTGAGCGGGATGCAAGGATTGCCTCGGAACAAGAGACAAGGATGGTCTCGCAGCAATAGGCATAAATGGCATCCGACGAGTGATCCGCTGGGCCAGCGGGGCATTCGTCACACTCGTACATTGATTTTAATTTTGGCATCTCCGAATTACTAAACTTTGATTTATTTTTGTTTCTTTCAAATGGTTGATTTCACACAATTTGTATCATATGATCAATATGCATGGATTGCATGGATTTGATGTTCCGCATTTGAGGTGTGTGGATGTGCGGTGATCCATATGAAGGGTGGAGATATCTGCGGACGCGCCCACGGGCTTAAGGGGTTCGTATTTTCCAAGTCTGGCTATAGATGCTCTAACACCACCTAAAAAGAAGGAATGTGGCTAACATATCTATGTGCCAAAATTGGGTAAAAACATACTATGCCACATAATTTATGTCAGAGTTACAACACCTAAATAACAAAGTTTTTAGATTAGGTTGGATTTTTTTGAAGCGGAGGCAAAATATTTGCACCATCCACTAATTAAATATAAGGAGTGTGTTACAACATCCCATGATACGAAAAATCCATTACTCCCCTACCATGGTTTTGCCTCGCATGTTGACCCACCACTCTTTGGTGCGATGCTTTAATGTGAAGTGGGGGTGTCAATACCCCTAGGATGTAGCCAATACTTGATCATATCACATAGCCTAAATGTGATTTGGCACTTCAAGAAGAGGCGATCCACATATTCATGTTCTTGCTTGCATAGAGGGGAAAAGGGACAATCTGGGAACTCTCTTTTGACAAATCTATCCACCATCCACATCATATTTTAATAGCTAGGCAAGCAAAGAACTTAACTTTTGGAAAAGATCAAGCTTTCCAAACCATGTGCTTCATGGGATAGCGGGTTGCACCCAAGAACTGAGCATCATAAGCAGACCCTGTTGAGAGTGTCCACAAGCGATGTGTTGTTGCATCAAGGTGTAAGCCATGAAGGATGGTCCATATGCTTATGAATTCTCAAATGTGAGTCTTGAGGAAGTTGGTCGTACTTTTGATCTTGGAGACCCAAGCAATGCTTTAAGAGCTTCGATTTGATCGTGCACTAATCATACACGCAAATGTGTAAGATCAAGCTCAAGGACTCACTAATCAATATCACAACACAACCCTAGACACAAATTCAAACATAAAGGTCTATATTACAAGACATGGCCACAAGGTCTTGAATACATCAGTCAGTGGAAGCAACATTGAAAGGACGTGGATGTCGCCTAGAGAGGGGGGGGGGTGAATAGGCGCTTTTAAATAATTATGGTTTAGGCTTGAACAAATGTGGAATAAAACTACGTTTAATTTGTCAAGCACAAAACCTAAAATAACTAGGCTCACCTATGTGCACCAACAACTTATGCTAAGCAAGATAAAAAACTAAGTGATAGCAAGATATATAACAAGACACAATATGGCTATATCAACGTAAAGTACATAAGTAAAAGGCTCGGGTAAAAGATAATCGAGGCACGCGGAGACGATGATGTATCCCAAAGTTCAGACCCCTAAGGATGCTAATCTCCGTTTGGAGCGGTGTGGAGGCACAATGCTCCCTAAGATGCCACTAAAGCCACCGTAATCTCCTCACGCCCTCGCACAATGCAAGATGGCGTGATTGCACTAAGGGACCCTTGAGGGTGGTCACCGAACCCGTACATACAAGGTTGGGGCAATCTCCACAACTTAATTGGAGGCTCCCAACACCACCACGAAGCTTCACCACAATGGACTGTGGCTCCATGATGACTTCAAATGCTTAGGGAAATCTCCACAACTTAATTGGAGACCCCAACGCTTGCCTAGACCTTTACACCACAATGATTGAGCTCCAAGGCACCACCAAGCTTCTAGGACGCCAAAGCATCCACGAAGAACAATCTCTAGGGTACCAAGCACCCAAGGGTAATAAGCTTCTCACACTTTTCACTTCCACGTATCAGTATGGAGAACTCAAACCGATGCAACTAATGCAATGTCAAGAACACACGAAGTGGTCAAGTCCCTCACACTCAAATCCCTCCACAACAACAAAAGCTATGGAGGAACATGAGAGGAAGAACTAGGAGCTCACCTAGAACTCCAAGACCAAGATCCAAGGGGTTCCCCTCACATAGTGGAGAAACTGATTGGTGGAAAGGTGGATCTAGATCTCCTCTCTCTTTTCCCTCAAGAACTAGCAAGAACCATTGGAGGGATTGAGAGTTAGCAATCTCTAAGAAGGTCAACAATGGGGGAAGAACATGAGCTCAAGAGTTAGAGACCATTGGGGAAGAAGACCCCCTTAAATAGGTCCCTCAAAATCTAATCATTATGCACTCAACCTGTACACAAGCTGTACTTCCGCTGGAACGGAAGTTTCAAGGAAAAACATGCAAATGGCAAAGATCTCGGGGGGGGGGGGGGGGTAGTGCCTTTGGAGCGGTACTACCGTTCGCCCGAGCAGTACTACCGCTGGAGCGGTACTACCGCTCCCCCAAGTGGTAGTACCGCTCAAAATGGAAAAGACCCCAAAGATTCTAGAAGAAAAATGCAAGCGGAAGAGAGGCTGGCAGGGGAGGGCGGCAGTACCGCCAGAACGGTACTACCGCTCTGCCCTAGCGGCACTTCCGCTTGAGAGAGAAAACTTGCCTTGAACTGCCATAACTTCGCACATGAGCTCCGAACTGAGAAAACATAAGCTTGTTGGATTCAAGACGACAACAACTATCCAACAACAAAACGAACATGCAGTTATGAAAAATGCCAATGATATAGAGATGTGAAACTTCTATGAATGAAGAACCGGCAAAAACTTCCAACATAAAAAACATGATAAAAGATGAATATGGACTCCGTTTTTGGTGAACTCGAGCTTGTTATGAAGAAGACCATAAGCTCTACAACTCACAAAGAGAATCACCAAACAAGAAACAAGAAAGATGATGCAAGGATGCAAATGGTTTGAGCTCTTAACGGCCGATACGATCAAGCTACTCACTTGAGAGCCCCCCTCAATAGTATGACAATCTACCCTAAAATAGAAAAACCTGTCAAGGGAAAACCTATACCTTGCACATAGTCCACTTGAGCTAGATGATGACGATCTTGACTTCCTTAAGATGGACCACCTTTCTTGATTGCGCTGGCTAGATAAAGATTAGTTGATTACTCCCCATACTCACTATGGGTGAGCCACTCTCCAACACATCTTCTCAAGTCCATTGCCACCACAATGGACGGAAAGCTTCAAACATGATATCCTCGTGATGCGTGATGACCCACAAGTATAGGGGATCAATCGTAGTCCTTTCAATAAGTAAGAGTTTCGAACCCAACATGGAGCAGAAGGATCTGACAAGTGGTTTTCAGCAAGGTAAAATCTGCAGGCACTGAAATTGTTTGTAACAAGTGATTGTGTGGTGAGATGATTCGTAGCAAGCAACAAGTAACAAAAGTAGCAGCGGTGCAACAAAGTGGCCCAATCCCTTTTGTAGCAAGGGACAAGCCTAGAAAAAGTCTTATAGGAGGAAAAACGCTCCCGAGGACACACGGGAATTTCTGTCATGCTAGTTTTCATCATGTTCATATGATTCGCGTTCGTTACTTTGATAGTTTGATATGTGAGTGGACCAACGCTTGGGTACTGCCCTTACTTGGACAAGCATCCCACTTATGATTAACCCCTCTCGCAAGCATCCGCAACTACGAAAGAAGAGTTAAGACAAAGTCTAACCATAGCATTAAACTAGTGGATCCAAATCAGCCCCTTACGAAGCAACGCATAAACTAGGGTTTAAGCTTCTGTCACTCTAGCAACCCATCATCTACTTACTACTGTAAGTGCATCTAGTGCCCCTTAGTGATTTTGGTGGTTTGAAAACTTATAGGTTAAGTATCTAATGTGTTTGTGAGTGTACACATGATCTATAAGTCATTGAGGAGTTTGAGATATTTGAAGAATATCGACCCCTAAAAATATATGTCTTCAGTTGAAGAAATTGGTCTGAAGCTGAAGAAATGAATCGCGAGGAATCTGCGATGAAATTGATATTCCTCATGAAGATACTGATATTGAGAAGTTCGGTGGTTCCTGAAGAAAATCACTCTCAAGAATTGAAGCATGAAGATTTACACTTTCTATTTTACTTTCTTCGCATTCGAGTAATAGGAACACCGTACTGTTAAAGGGGGTCGAAGTTACACTATGGAATGAATTTCCTCATGATGGTCAACCCAAGCCTAATCCTACCAAAAGCCTCAAGTGAGGAATATGAGTGACATGAGGACTCTCACAGTTGAGGGTTCCGACCGTTTCGATAGCCACGCCAAGTCACTGGTCTTATCCACTCCAACGGTCATATTATTTAAGGGCATTAGTGTCAAATCATGTCGGGATGCTCCCAGGCTATAAATAGCCACCCCCCACAACCACTAGCTGGTTAGCTGCTCCGTTAGAAACTGACACTTGTCATAAGAGCAACCCAATTCCTTAGAGCCTTCGAGAGTAATTCATCAGTGAGGAAATACACGACCCACCGAAACCACAAACCAAACCTACTGATTGAGCATCACTGAAGAAGTTGTTCCTGTGTGGGACTGAAGCCTTTTACCTTTGAGGACTGTGCATCCTCCAGACGGTTAGGCGTCATGATCTAGAGCAATCCAACAGTCAATTGTGGATCGCCGGGTGACCAAGTTTGTGAGGGTTTGGAAGTCTGCCCTGAAGACTTACCACGAGTGTTGGGCGAGGACTGTGTGTCCTTAGCTCAAGGAGAATACGGTAGGGACTGTGTGTCCTGGGACTGGGTGTCCTTTGGTTTCAATACCAAGCCGCTCCAAACCAGATGTACGACTGTCACAACAGTTGGAACTGGGTCATCAACGACTCTCTTCACTGAGAAACGGGTTCTAATTCCTCAACTCTTTACTTTCCCCGTACTATGTGTTGATGACTTTCACTGTGACTGTTTGAAGAATTTGCTGAAGACTTTCTCTGAATTTCCTCAACCTCAAGTTCTTCACGTTAGCTATTCCTCATCTGTATTCTGCGTGCCTGCTCACTGTGCAATCTGTTTTCACATTCTTCACTCTGAAAAAGTGCTGTTGTGAAACTTTGCACTTCTGATCGTTTACTGTTTCCGCTGTAAGTTAGTCATCAGTGAGGAATTTCCTAAAAAGGAATTTCATCAGTGATGAAATTCTAAAAATCTCCTATTCACCCCCCCTCTAGTCGATATAACGCACTTTCAATTGGTATCAGAGCAAGGTACTCCCTTGTTCTGTGTGATTTTGGTTTAACCACCTCGAGTTTTAGTTATGTCGACTGCAGGCATGTTTAAGGTGACTGCAGCATGTCCTACCTATGAAGGAAAGAACTTTCCCTTCTGGAAGAACAAAATGCAAATGCATCTACAAGCTATTGATAATGATCTCTGGTATATTGTGGAAAATGGCGTCCCCATCATCTCTGCCAGTGTCACTGCGGCTGATGTGAAGAAATTCAAGCAACTCGATTCTGAAGCGAAGAACATCATCTGTGGCCATCTGAGCCCAGGCCAGTTTGGAAGAGTAAGTGCTTTTGGCTCTGCAACACTGATTTGGGAGAGACTGTGCAAGGTAAATGAAGTTGTATCAACCCAACGCGACTCTCATGTTGATATTCTTCGCAATCTCTTCAATCGCTTCAAGAGACATGACAATGAAAGCTGCCAAGACACCTTTGATCGCCTCACTGACATATCAAATGAACTGCAAGCACTGGGAGCTCGAGACATCACTGATTACAAAGTTGTGAAGAAACTGCTGAGATCTTTGGATTCTTCATTTGATACTTTAGTTCCGATGATTCAAGAAAGACCAGATTACAAGATGCTTGATCCAGCTGATATACTAGAAAGGCTAAATACTCATGAATTCCAGCTAGAAGAAAAGAGAGATCTATATGGACCAAGCTATTACAGACCACGTGCACTGAAGGCTAGAGCAATTTCCTCATCTGAAGACGAAGACGCAGATGACAACATTTGTTACCCTGAAGAATTTGGACAGGAGCTTGCAATGCTCGTGAGGAAATTCCAGAGATTTACACGACGTGGTCAGTTCGGTAAATCTTCAAGAAGAGACATGAGGAAATCAGAATCTTCATCTCAGGACTACAAGAAATGAACCTGTCACAAGTGCAAGAAATCAGGTCATTACATTGCTGATTGTCCCCGTTGGGGAAAGGAATCAAAGAAGAAGAAATACAAGGATGACAGTTCTGATGACTCGAAGAAGAAGAAGAAATCTTAAAAATCCTCATCTTCAAAGCCCTCATCGCACAAGAAGACTAGTTTCCGAAAGGCTCGGGCACTTATTGGCAAGGAAATGGACTCCGAGGCAGAATCAGAGGAATGTGATGAAGAAGAGGGTTGTGATGAAGACTCAGAATCCGGACAGGCTAGTCTTGCACTGGCAACCACTTTCGTCAGCAAGTCAATCTTCAACCTTGAAGAAAATGATAGCACCATCCTCACTGATGACTATGCTGATGACTTCGCTCCAACCTTTTGCTTCATGGCAAAAGGTTCAAAGGATGACAAACCCAAGAATACTGAGTGGGTTCTTGATAGTGGCTGCACACATCACATGACTGGTGATAAAAGCTTACTGATGAATATGCCACTAACTCCATCACCTCTGAAGCAAATCACATATGCTGACAAAGGTAAAAGCAAGGTATTGGGACTTGGCAAAGTGGCTATTTCGAAGGATAGGCATATGGACAAAGTGATGCTTGTTGAATCCCTTGGTTTTAACCTTATGTCGGTCTCGATGCTTTGTGATCTTGATATGATTGTTATCTTTGGTAGATATAAATGTGTAGTCATCATGGAATCTGACAGATCCAAAGTCTTCGAAGGTGTAAGAAGAGGGGATTTGTACATTGTTGATTTCTCTACAGGTCGTCAACCAGCCACTTGCTTACTAGCAAAAACCTCAGAAGGATGGCTGTGGCACCGAAGACTAGGTCATGCAGGCATGAGGAATTTGCACACGCTCGCGAAGAAGAAGCATGTCATCGGCATCGAATCAGTCAAATTCCTCAAGGATCATCTCTGCGGTGCTTGTGAATCTGGGAAAATGACCAGATCCAAGCATCCCTCTAAGACTATCATGACCACTACTCGTCCATTCGAATTGCTTCATATGGATTTATTTGGACCTACTCACTATGCCACACTAACCAATGCAGCATCATTATATGGCTTCGTCATAGTTGATGATTATTCCAGTTACACTTGGGTGTATATCATAGTGTATAAAACTGAAGTGCAGGAAATCTTCAAACGATTTTCTTCAAGGGCCTCGACGAACTTTGGCATCAAGATCAAACATATCAGGAGTGATAATGGAACCGAGTTCAAAAACACTGGTCTTGATGATTATCTTGATGAACTTGGTATTACTCACGAATTGTCTGCTCCTTATACTCCTCAACAGAATGGTGTCGTCGAAAGGAAGAACAGGACTCTGGTTGAAATGGCAAGAACTATGCTTGAAGAATATCAGACTCCTCGTCGCTTTTGGCCTGAAGCAATCAACACTGCATGCCATATCATCAACAGGGTATATCTTCAAAAATTCCTCAAGAAAACCTCATATGAACTCCTCACTGACAAGAAACCCAATGTAAGTTATTTCAAAGTCTTCGGTGCAAAATGCTGGATTAGAGATCCTCACCATAGCTGAAAATTTGCACCTAAGGCACATGAAGGTTTTATGCTTGGTTATGGAAAGGACTCGACACATACAGAGTCTTCAAAAACTATCACAACAAAGTTGTTGAGACTGTAGATGTGCGGTTCGATGAAACTAGTGGCTTGCAAAGAGAGCAATTGCCTTCTGATCTAGATAAGCTATCTCTTGATGAAGAAATAAAGCTCAAGCCTACTGAAGATATTGTCCCAACTGAGGAAATTGATGAAGAAACGATCCCCATCACTGATAAAAATCAAGAAGATGCTCCTGAGGAAATTGAGGAAGAAGTATATGTTGCTCAGCCCCCAGGTTTTGAGGATCCAAAGAATCCAGACAAAGTCTTCAGACTCAAAAAGGCTCTTTATGGTCTCAAGCAAGCCCCTCGAGCATGGTATGATACATTGAAGGAATTCCTCATGAAGAAAGGCTTCAAACCTGGTTCACTCGATCCAACTCTTTTCACAAAATCCTATGATAATGAGGTATTTGTATGTCAAATATATGTCGATGATATCATATTTGGCTGTACTGACAAAAGATACAGTGATGAATTTGCATACATGATGAGTGAAGAATATCAGATGTCCATGATGGGGGAGCTGAAATTCTTCTTAGGTCTTCAAATTCGTCAACAAAGCAATGGAATCTTCATATCACATGAGAAATACCTCAAGGATGTTCTGAGGAAATTCGACATGCACGAATGCAAAGGTGCCAAGACTCCAATGCCTACCAACGGCCACCTCGGCACTGATGAAAATGGTAAAGATTTCGATCAGCACGTATATCGTTCTATGATTGGCTCTTTATTGTATCTATGTGCATCTAGGCCAGATATAATGCTTAGTGTTTGCATGTGTGCACGTTTTCAAGCAAAACCGAAGGAATCACACCATAAGGCTGTGAAACATATTCTTCGATACTTAGCTCACACACCAAAACTAGGATTATGGTATCCCAAGGGCTCCAATCTTCATCTGGTAGGGTATTCTGATTCAGACTATGCTGGTGACCGTGTGGATCGCAAGTCAACCTCTGGCACATGCCACTTCCTCGGAAGATCACTAGTTTGCTGGTCCTCAAAGAAGCAGAACTGCGTATCACTCTCCACTGCCGAAGCTGAGTACATTGCTGCTGGTTCTTGCTGTGCTCAATTGCTATGGATGAAGCAAACCCTCAAGGACTACGGCATCAACATGAAGAATGTGCCTCTCTACTGTGACAATGAGAGTGCTATCAAGATTGCATACAACCCAGTACAACACTCGAAGACCAAGCACATCCAGATTCGTCATCATTTTCTTCGGGACCATGTCCTCAAGGGCAATATCCTCATCGACCATGTGAAGACTGATGATCAACTGGCAGATATCTTCACTAAGCCCTTGGATGAGAAAAGGTTTTGCAAGTTGCGGTGTGAGCTAAATATCTTAGAGTCTTCAAATGTTTTGTAAAAACATGCACACATCCTAACACTTATGCAAAGTTGATGACTTAGATGTGCAACACATGATGAATCGATTTTCTTCAACTGATGAAGAATGTCACTCTGAATGTGAAGAAATTAATGAAGAAATTGATTCTCAGGGCCCTACGACAATTGTACGCGGCGTGTGTAATAAACATTCTTATATGGTGGGTCACTCCACCGCCCAATGTGAAATTCCTCAACTTGATTTTCTTCAAGTGTTCTATTTCCTCAAAATGTGTTTTTCTTCAAAACAGCTGTTCTTCAGTGTGATGATTTATCACAAAATCTTCAAAAACACTTGATGACTTTCATTTGACTAGATAGACTGTGATTTCAAGTCCTCAACAGCATTCACATATTGCTATTTCTTCAAGTTGATATTTTTGCTAAGTGAATGTGATCGGACCCTACATTCCCTCTATGCTATACTCATCCAGTCTATTCAATTCTTCATATGCGTTCTACTTGAAACTTTGTTCAAAATCCTCACTGCGTCTGTGTCAGCTGATGATTTTGTGACGGAAATCCTAAAATCTTCAAAAATTGTTTCTTTAATACATAGTAACTGAACCCCACTTCCCATGATCGGATAACCACGATCTCCACTATCTCCACCACACTATTCGGGAGCTACACGTGTCCCGCGGAGACGTAGAGGCAGGGGCGGTTTGGTCCAAAATTTTCGCGCCAACAGTAACTTTTCACTATAAATATGTCCTTATCCCCCTCGGCATACTCTTCTTCGCTCCATCG
The DNA here is from genome assembly GCF_904849725.1 of Hordeum vulgare subsp. vulgare. NCBI lineage: Eukaryota > Viridiplantae > Streptophyta > Magnoliopsida > Poales > Poaceae > Hordeum > Hordeum vulgare. The sequence goes on along the minus strand of NC_058522.1, from coordinate 348,482,754 downwards.
CTCTCCTGCCACAGCATACACCACCGAACCCTAGCGCCATCGCTGGTAGTCTCGTCGCCGGTGAGGAAGAGCTTCACTGCCTCAACTTCTCCGTCGCCGGAACCACGCCGGAGTCGGACCATCTTCGTCCGCCGCCGCCGTAGACGTCCTCTGTCACCGGGTTAGGGTGCATTGGACACGCGACCGAAGAGCTTCTCCACACACAACTTTCTGTGTTCTTCATGCGCACCTTCCAGGGTAAATAAATCCCATTTTTACAGCAAGTTAGATCTAAAATTTTACATCTTCTATGTGAAATCTGTTTTTCCTCAAGAAATAATAAGCACTTGATTCCTCAAACACTGCCTATCACCACATCATTGATGAACTATGCTAAGCATCTAAGATTTTCACGAGATTCCTCAATTGTGCGAATTTTCGGATTTGTACAACTCTGGAACCCAAGAACAGTATGCTTAGGCAAATTCCTCAACCACTGGTTATATTCCTCAAACTGTCAAACTTTTTCATTTTCCTCAAATCTGAGAACGCATATGACCTCTCCAAATTCCTCGCAACTATACTCTGTTCACAGGTACACACATGTCAGCTGATGAATCTCTCAGTTCTCATCACATTAACTCATTTGCAACGTTTCTGGAAGAAACTCTTCAAGGCTCATCAGAATCCTCAAGAGTTCAAACTCATCAGCAAAATCCTCAACTGAAGAAAATGGAGGATGACAGAAAACAGAAGGGAGGAAAGAAACTTGAGCAAAACATAGCTGTGCATATCCCTGAGGATATTTACTTGGACTAGTGCACGCCTGATGAAAATGAGACAGTGGCCAAGAGGAAGATACGGCTGCAGAAGATTGAACACCGATGGCCAAAGGAATGGAAGGAATACAGGTTTGTTACTGCCAAGTATGCGAAGAAATTCGCTCTGAAGCCCCCTGGCAGATGGGCCCCACTTGAGGATCATCAAGTAGAACATCCCTCAAGCCTCAAGACCATTGATGACTATCTAGATGAGAAGGAAAAGCATCTGGCTAAGCTCAAGAAGTAGGCAGAAGCTGCAGTGAGGAAATTCAATGAATCCTCAGCTACTGCCTCAGCTGCTGCTACTTCCTCTGCCGCTCACACCTCTGGTTCAGCAATTCCTCAACCACACTCTGTGCCGTCAAAGCCAAGGGCTCCAAAGCCTCAAGAGAAGTCTGCTCAGGCTTTAGTCACAAAACCTTCAACACTAAAACCATCAGCGTCAAAGCTCTCAGTACCAATCTCCTCAGTACCAAAATCCTCAGCTCCACCTCCAAAGCCTCAAGATAAACCAGTACAGAAGCAGGTCATGAAGCCTACGACCGCCAGCTCCAACTCCTCACTCCCAGCTGCAACCAGCTCGGAGACAAAGTCTTCACCACCTCCTGCGAAGACTTTGGTAACTGCTGAACATGCAACTCTGCCAAGCCCCAGCAAAATCATCATCGTCCCATCTGCATCAGATGACAATGATGAATATGATGATCAAACCCTGCAAGCCATCATCAGAAACAAGCAGGAAAGAGTAGCTCAAGCATCAGGCAGTGCCATTCCTCTGGCCATGGACCCCAAGGTCCTCCTTGACTACATCAACATCTGGTATGAGGACCCAAACACTCCGCTTGATGATTTGAAACTTCCCCCTGGAATCAGCCACATGGTGGCTACTTTCATAAATGAAGCCAAGTGGAAAGAACAACAGGCCAGGCAGGCCAAAGTTGCAAAGATTAAAAAGGAGAAATTCCTCAGGTAGAATCTCCTCAAATTGACTCCTGATGCACTGGTGACAACACAGACAGAGCTGAAGAAATTGACTGACAAGTACGCCAAGCTGTCAGATCGAAAAAGCCTCAAGAGCAATTTCATCAAGCTGGCCACTAGTGCTGTTGATGACTACAACAAGAGAGCCGCACCCCCAGCACCAACTCCTCAGCCCTTGATTGAGGAGCCAGCAGATGAATCTCCTCATGATGAGGAAACTCCTCAAGCTGAGGAAGTACACCAAGAGCGCCGTGTTGATGAACCGGCTATTGAAGAAATCATCATGGAAACTCCAGCTGATAAATTTGCTGCAGCTGATCAGACTGCCCCTGACCCAGTTGCTTCGCCAAAGCAAGCTGATGACTCTGTTCCAGCTGGTTCCTCAATACCAGCTGAAGAATCTGTCAAGAAAACCCCTTCACCAAAAGCTTCAATGGTGAAGAAGATGACTCCGTCTGCATCAGACGTGAAGAAAACCAGGGCTGCTGAGAAGGAAGCCAAGAAGAGAAAGGCCTCCTCAGCAGAAGAAGAAACAGAGGCCAAACGCCTCAAAGCACTTGAAGAAACTGCTCCTCTGGACCCTGTGCCACTGAATATCGCTCCTTCCTATGAAATGATCATCATTGATGATCCGACGAAAAAGGCAGATGAGGAAATGAAAGATGTCGCCTCTGAGGAACACACTGATGAGGAAATTCAGATAGACGACAATCCTCAACCTCTCAATCCTCAAACAGACAATACTCAAGCATCAGCTGCACCAGCTGATGAAACTGCCTCTGCCACCAAGCCAGCTGAGGAAGAACAAACTGAAAATCCTCAAGATGATGAAATTCAACACTCTGAGCAGAATCCTCAAGATGAGGAACAGGCTGATCCAACTCCTCCAACTGAGCAAGAAGCAGAAATTCCTCAGCCTGAAGCACAGCCAGAGCCATCTCCTCAGCCTAAAGTACCAGCTGCTGAAATTCCTCTCCCTGAGGAACATGCTGAAGAGAATGCACCTGCCCAAGACAATGCATTCATCGTGCTCAACCCAGAGACTGCTATTGTTGTCTCCCCTCCTATTCCTCAGCAAAATCTTCAGCCAGTTCAGCGTCAGCCATTCTCCAAGCGTCTAAAGTTTCAAAAGGAAAATTTCTTTGAAGAACACATGTACTTCATCGGAGAGAACCCCTATGACAAGCCTCAAATGAGGCATCTGAAGTTTTGGACTAGGACTCAGATGAACTACTATGCCTCTGTGCTCTGTGGACGAAACAAGATATTCCAGCACAGGCATATTCCTCATGTTGAGCTTGAAGCAATACCATGCCTGGAGCCAGTCCTCAGTGTCCTTCATGATGTAGGTTTACTCCCAATGTGCTCCGACATATTTGACTGGAACAACGAGTTAATTCTTCAGTTCTATGCCACTCTTCACATATCTGGCAACCCTGAAGACATTAACACATGGGTGTTTGATTGGATGACCCAAAACACTCACTACAAGGCTCCTGCTACTGAACTCCTCAGAGAACTGCCCGTACCAATTCCCTCAGATGAGTTTGTGAAGCTCTATGGTGAGCGTGAGCTACCAAATGGAATGATGGAAGTCCTCATGAAGCCTTTGGCTGAAGGAAAATCTCCGAGAACAACCTTCCTCGTCCACGAGCTCAAGTACACACCCAGGTCTGTCTACAGAATCCTCTGCAGTGTGCTCGCGTCGATCAAAGGCCATGACGATGAAGAAGATGTTGTAGGCCTCATGAAGAATATCCTCTTCAACATCATTCATGGTATTCCTATCAACATCCATGATTTCTTCTTGAGGACTTTGGCCGACAATGCTATGTGTCCTTTTGATCACAAGATATATGCCCCATGGATCATGAGATTCATCAGGACAAGGACATGCATCAACTTCCACGCTGATTTCAAAAACCATGTTGGTTATATGCCTCCTATCCGGGTCAACAAGAAGACTTTCGAGTCCATTGAAGGAAAAGGCAAATCTGTGATTGAAGAAGGCAGTAGGCCCCTTGATGGCCAGTTCAGAGAGCCAGAAGCTTATTCTTCATGGGATGATACTGAGACTCGTCCGGCAAGCCCCGTTCCTCCTCGCGTGATGAATACCAGAGAGCTCCTCCTCAGTCTTCACTAGAAGGTGGGTCGCAACCACAAATGGGTCAAACGCCAGTTTGGTGCCATTGTGAAAACCCTCACTGAAACACAGAACTCTGTGAAGCTCAACCATCACTATCTGCATGAGGTTTTTTAATCGCACCTCGGCTACACTTGCACATCTGAAGACTCAGACTGAGCTTGAAGAAATGGACTTTGAGCGAGACTTTGAATGGTCGTGGCCTCCCAAGAAGAAGTTCAGGCCTATTCCAGTGCCAGACCTTGAAGACAGCTCCTTTTCTTCATTCCGCACTGCTGAATCTGATGAAGAACAGCTCGACACTGCTACCGGTCCAAGGAAGAAGACTACCCCCAAGAAGCATCACGGCTCTTCCTCAACCGCCAAGGAGTGAAGTCTTCACGGGCGTTAGTCCTCAGTTTGTCCCTTTTTGTCACTTGATGACAAAGGGGGAGAAACTTGAGTGTTAGTCTTCAAGCGGGATATTTTTGGGGCTTATGAACTATATTTAAGTTACAAACTCTTGGCTCTTCTGAAGTTTTTATGTAATGAGTTGTAACTTAAGCTCGATGGTACTCTGACGCTTTTGAACGTTTTTCTTCGCATGCTTATTCCTCAAGTTTTAATGCGCGCATGCTGGAACTCGTCAGATACCATCTCTCATCATGCATTTTCATTTTCTTCATATGATATGTTATATGTATGCATGATTTACAAGACTCAGGGGGAGATCTCCATGATATAAATCATCAATGTGCATTTGCTGTAAAAAGCAAAATCCTCAAGATATGCACATCTTCAGGGGGAGTCTCTCTGAATCTTGATTTCAAATTCCTCAAAATGAGTATTTACACTTCATATTTTTGATCCCTGTTGAAGACTTAACCTAATTGTCATCAACCACCAAAAAGGTGGAGATTGTAAGTGCATCTAGTGCCCCTTAGTGATTTTGGTGGTTTGAAGACTTATAGGTTAAGTATCTAATGTGTTTGTGAGTGTACACAGGATCTATAAGTCATTGAGGAGTTTGAGATATTTGAAGAATATCGACCCCTAAAAATATATGTCTTCAGTTGAAGAAATTGGTCTGAAGCTGAAGAAATGAATCGCGAGGAATCTGCAATGAAATTGATATTCCTCATGAAGATACTGATATTGAGAAGTCCGGTGGTTCCTGAAGAAAATCACTCTGAAGAATTGAAGCATGAAGATTTACACTTTCTATTTTACTTTCTTCGCATTCGAGTAATAGGAACACCGTACTGTTAAAGGGAGTCGAATTTACACTATGGAATGAGTTTCCTCATGATGCTCAACCCAAGCCTAATCCTACCAATAGCCTCAAGTGAGGAATATGAGTGACATGAGGACTCTCACAGTTGAGGGTTCCGACCGTTTCGATAGCCACGCCAAGTCAATGGTCTTATCCACTCCAACGGTCATATTATTTAAGGGCATTAGTGTCAAATCATGTCGGGATGCTCCCAGGCTATAAATAGCCACCCCCCACAACCACTAGCTGGTTGGCTGCTCCGTTAGAAACTGACACTTGTCATAAGAGCAACCCAATTCCTTAGAGCCTTCGAGAGTAATTCATCAGTGAGGAAATACACGACCCACCGAAACCACAAACTAAACCTAGTGATTGAGCATCACTGAAGAAGTTGTTCCTGTGTGGGACTGAAGCCTTTTACCTTTGAGGACTGTGCATCCTCCAGATGGTTCAGCGTCATGGTCTAGAGCAATCCAGCAGTCAATTGTGGATCGCCGGGTGACCAAGTTTGTGAGGGTTTGGAAGTCTGCCCTGAAGACTTACCACGAGTGTTGGGCGAGGACTGTGTGTCCTTAGCTCAAGGAGAATACGGTAGGGACTGTGTGTCCTGGGACTGGGTGTCCTTTGGTTTCAATACCAAGCTGCTCCAAACCAGATGTACAACTGTCACAACAGTTGGAACTGGGTCATCAACGACTGTCTTCACTGAGAAACGGGTTCTAATTCCTCAACTCTTTACTTTCCCCGTACTATGTGTTGATGACTTTCACTGTGACTGTTTGAAGAATTTGCTGAAGACTTTCTCTGAATTTCCTCAACCTCAAATTCTTCACGTTAGCTATTCCTCATCTGTATTCTGAGTGCCTGCTCACTGTGCAATCTGTTTTCACATTCTTCACTCTGAAAAACTGTTGTTGTGAAACTTTGCACTTCTTATCCTTTACTGTTTCCGCTGTAAGTTAGTCATCAGTGAGGAATTTCCTCAAAAGGAATTTCCTCAGTGATGAAATTCTAAAAATCTCCTATTCACCCCCCTCTAGTCGATATAACGCACTTTCAACTACTTACCAATGCCTTCCTCTAGGCCCAAACAATGGTGAAGTGTTATTTAGTCGACGTTCACATAACACCACTAGAGGGAAAACAACATACAACATATCAAATTACCGAACGAATACCAAATTCACCTGACTACTATTAGCATGACTTATCCCATGTCCTCAGGAACAAAAGTAACTACTCACAAAGCATAATCATATTCATGACCAGAGAGGTAATGAGTAGCATCAAGGATCTGAACATAAACTCTTTCACCAAGTGATCCAACTAGCATCAACTACAAGGAGTAATCAACACTACTAGCAACCTTACAAGTACCAATCAGAGTCGCGAGACGGAGATTGGTTACAAGTGATGAACTTGGGTTTGGATATGAGATGGTGCTGATGAAGATGTTGATGGTGATGAGTCCCCTCCGATGAGAGGAGTGTTGGTGATGACGATGGCGACGATTTCCCCCTCCGGGAGGGAAGTTTCCCCGGCAGGATCGTCCTGCCGGAGCTCTAGATTGGTTCTGCTCAAGTTCCGCCTCGTGGCGGCAACGAATCCATGAAAAAGCTCCTCCCTGATTTTTTCGAGACGAAACCCTTCATATAGCAGAAGAGGAGGGGCCAGTGGGCTAGCAGGCTGCCCACAAGCCGTCATGGCGCGGCCTGGGGGGGGGGGTGGCCGCACTGTGTAGCCTTGTGGCCACCTGCACGCGCCCCTCTAGCACTTCTTCGGCCCAGTATTTTTTATAAATCCGGAAAAAATCCTCGTAGCTTTTTACGGTGTTTGGAGTTGCGCAGAATAGGTATCTCAACTTTGCTCTATTTTTAGGCCGGAATTCCAGCTGCCGGCATTCTCCCTCTTCATGTAAACCTTGCAAAATAAGAGAGAAAAGGCATAAGTATTGTACCGTGAAGTGAAATAACAGCCCAAGAAACGATAAATATCAACATGAAAACATGATGCAAAATGGACGTATCAACTCCCCCAAGCTTAGACCTCGCTTGTCCTCAAGCGAAAACCTAGCTCAATAAATATGTCCACATGTTTAGGGAGAGAGGTGTCGACAAAACAAGATACGAACATGCATGCATCATGATCATGATCAGAACAACAATACTAACATATAATCTCTCATGCTAAAGTGATAATTCCTTCACAAAGTAAAGCATGGATCAAGAACCTTACCGAGAAGTAACAACCGATAGCCTTTAGTGATTGAAGGAATTGCAATTTATCACAACATCAGAAAGAGTCAAATAAGAGCTTGTAAAGCAAATCCACATACTCAATCATTCTTTCGTTCTCTACAATTGCTACAACTCACGTGGTACTCATGAGATCAAAGTTTCAGCTGGACACAGAGAAAGATAGGGGCTTACAGTTTTTCCTCCCAACTGCTTACCTCAAGGGTAATGTCAACAATAATTATTCATGAATACTTACCTCCAAGTTGACATATGAATATAGATCTTTCCCAAGCATATGACATTAGCCAAGACAAAGGCGAAACAAGGAATTGGTGAAGATCACCATGACTCTTTCAAGGGCAAAAAGTAAAGGTACAAGATAGGCCCTTCGCAGAGGGAAGCAGAGGTTGTCATGCGCTTTTGAGGTTTGGATGCATGTCCTCTTAGTGCGGAGGAACGTCACTTTATATTGCCTCCTGTGATAAAGAACTTTATTATGCAGTTTGTCACTTTTATGTCTTCCTCATCACAGGTTCGTACAAAGCTTATTTTCCACACACTAATAGATCATACATATTAGAGAGCAATTTTTATTGCTTGCACCGATAACAACTTACTTGAGGGATCTTATTCAATCCATAGGTAGGTATGGTGTACACTCATGGCAAAACTGGTTTGAAGGTTTATGGATGCACAAGTAGTATCTCTACTTGGTGAGGGAGGTTTGGCTAATATGAGGTGGAAGCAATCGTCACATGCTAAGGGATCTCTAATCATATAACATTGTTCGGAGCCAAGCAAAAACAATTCATTATGTTGTCTTCCTTGTCCAACATCTACTTCTAGGCATGTAATAGTTTAGTGAGTGTTCACAATCATAGATGGTGTCAGAGATGATATATTTATATGTGAACCTCTCCTTCTTTATCACTTCCTATTAATTGCAACCATGACCAAGGTCTACGTTTGCCTACCCTCAACAAGTTTACTTGTCTCGGACGTAATAGTAATAGTAGTAGATGCAGAAAGTATCGGTCTACTTGTCTCGGACGTGATGCCTATATGTATGATCATTGCCTTAGATATCGTCATGACTTTGCGCGGTTCTATCAATTGCTCGACAGTAATTTGTTCACCCACCGTAATACTTGCTATTTTGAGAGAAGCCTCTAGTGAACACTATGGCCCCCAGGGTCTACTCCACACCATATTTTCAGCCTTACACTTTTTACTTCGTTGCACTTTCCGCATTCAAATCTCACTTTGCAAACAATCTTGAAGGGATTGACAACCCCTTTGAAGCGTTGGGTGCAAGCTTGTTTGTGTTTGCGCAGGTACTCTGGACTTGACGAGACCCTCCTTCTGGATCGATACCTTGGTTCTCAAACTGAGGGAAATACTTACTGCTCGTGTGCTGCATCACCCTTTCCTCTTCAAGGGAAAAACCAACGCAAGCCCAATCTCCGTCGACGCGTCAATTTCTGGCGCTGTTGTTTGAGAAGTAGCATGTGGCATTTTGAGACACATGATACTAATGCAAAATTTCCATGTTCGTCATGCTAGGAGCATGTGAAAAATGAACGAACAACATATTTGGATTCGTGGATTTTTTCTCAAGAATTTTCATGTATAAAATATTTTCATCCGAGTTACGGTTTAGTTTATACGATTTTTCAAAGTTTTAGATCATTTTATGAAATTAACAGAATTATTTTAATTTGAAAAGGCTTTATTGCATCAGCATGACATCATGATGACGTGAGCAGTCAACATGATTGTTGACTGGTCAATTTGACATGTGGGTCCCAGCTGTCTTAGACACAGGGTTAATCCAGGGTTTTATTTTTATCTAATTAACTAAGAGGGCCGACATGTTAGTACGTAATTAGTTTAATTAACTAACATGTTAATTAGAGGGGGTCCACCATTCAATGACTCGGGGTGCCCAGTCTACAGTTGACCGGGGTCAACCCAGTCATCAAGGGCCCTAGGGCCCACTTGGAGGATACTCGGGGTGGCACCGACCTGGCCACGTCATTTCTGTCCGGGGGCTCGCCGCCGACGACGTGTAAAAGTCGCGGAGGCTCGGGTCAGTGGCGGGATTTGGCCACATAGGGCCGAATCGAGTGTGGCTCGCGCCATTCGGATGGGAGCGACACCTCGGGTTGTTTGGTGCGGGTGAGGCGACTGATTTGGTCGGAGGTGTCGCCGGCGTCGAGGTCTACCGCGACCGGAGCTCGAGAAAATGCGCGCGTGCGTCTATGGTGCGTAAATGAACTAACGAAGCGGCTGGGCGACATCTATGGCTCGCCGCGGAGCTAGCAGAAGAAAGTGCGTGAACAAAAGGTCACCGGAGACGAGTGGCGGCCATGGATGTTAGGGAGCTATGGGGTTGGAGTGGACTCGGGGAGGATAGGAAAGGACGTAGGGCTCATCGGGAGCCTGTAGAGGTGCAAAGTGGGCTCGAGGGAGGCTTGAGGCATCGAGTCGATGCAGCAGAGGTCCAACGACAATCAGAGGAGGGAGAAGACACGGGGCGGCGATGTGGTGGCTCTGGGCCCGATCTGGTCGGTGAGAAGGAAAGAGACGAGGCCAACGGGGCTCGTGGATGCGTCGGCGAGGGGCAGGGGGTCCGGTGGCCATGGCTACGTAGCGGCCATTATGACAACGTCACGAGTCCGAGCGAGGAGAGGAAGGGGGCGAGCTCAGGGAGCAGCGAGGGGGACATGGGGCAGCTAGGGTTCCAGGGGCGTGCGTGGCATCTTGTAGAGCGCCAGGGAGCCGCGGATGACCAGCACGACGATGCTGGCGGCTGGTGGCGGGCATCTCCGCGCCCACGTCCCCTCTAGTGAACACACGAGGACGATGGGGGCTAGGTGGGCTGCGCCGGAAGGCCTAAGTTCATAGTGCACTTAGGCCCCCTTTTCTTTCTTTCTTTTTTTCCTTTTCCTTTTTTTATTTGTATTTGTTTGTTTTATTTTAGTAACAATTTGTTTTGTAAAAATATGGCACTTGGTCTATTATTCATCTTCCAATATATAGCACTACCTTAAAAGTTTGGGAGCCTTTAGAATTTAATTGGAATTAATTTAAACCTAAAGGGCATTTAATAATTGATTTGGCCTGTGTTTCAAATATTTTTAGGGTATTTAAATACCTTGCAAAATGTTGGTTCCTATTTGATAATCACTAGGTGAATATTTGCAAAGCAACAATGGTTTTAGTTTTCATGTTTGTAAAATATTTAATCCAATTATTATTTGAATTTTGAATTTCACAAGGAATTTGAAATGAGATATGATTCTAATGTGACAAACACTATTTAGCAAAAGCATTAGCTTAACCTCATGCTTTACTATAGCTTAATTGCAATGATCATTGTAGCATGAATCGATGGGTGTCACAACTCTGCCCTACGAAAAGAAACTCTTGTCCGAAGAATTAAGAGGTCGAAGGAAAAATGCTCGGGGTATTCACCACGAAGATGATCCTCGCGTTCCCAAGTAGCTTCATCTTCAGAATGGTGTAACCACTCAACTTTAAGGAACTTGATTTCCCTGTGACGAGTCCAATGTTCAGTTTGATCGAGAATGCGTATCGGGTGCTCTTTGTAAGAAAGGTCTTGTTGCAGCTCAAGCATATCATGATCCACTACTCGGATAGGATCCTTGAAGCAGCGGCGGAGTTGTGACTCATGGAAGACATCGTGAACCTGAGAAAGGTTCAACGGTAGTTCCAATTGATATGCCACCTTTCCACTCCTTTCAAGAATAGTGAGGAGCTAGCTTGCCCTTGATCCCAAAGTGGTGTGCATCCGTCATTGGTGTGACTTGGAGATAAGCATTTTCGCATGGTTGATAGACCATATATTTGTGATGACGGTCATACTAACTCTTCTGACAAGACTGAGCAGCCTTCAGAATCTCGTGAATAACATGGACTTGATCTTCGGCATGTTGGATAAGATCCAGACCGAACAGTTAATGTTCCCCAGTTTTTGACCAATTTAGAGGAGTTCGACACTTTCATCCATACAACACTTCAAAGGGGGCCATCTTCATACTAGCTTGATAGCTATTGTTGTAGGAGAACTCGGCATACGAGCGAGATTCCTCCTATTTCTTGCCAAAACAAATGACACAAGCTCGAAGCATGTCTTCGAGAATCTGGTTGACTCGTTCAAGTTGTCCCTGAGATTGAGGATGAAAAGCGGTGCTAAATGACAGATGAGTTCCCTTAACCTTGTGGAAACTTGCCTAGAACCTTGAAGTGAACAAGCTGTTACGGTCTGAGCTAATTACCAATGGAATACCATGGAGTGAAACAATTTTGGACATACATAGTTCTACCAGCTCACTAGCAGTGATGGTTTATCTGACAACCAAAAAAATGTGCAACTTTGGATAGTCGGTCAATGACGACAAGAATAGCATCATTACCTTCCCGTGATCTGGGAAAACCAGTGATAAAGTCCATTTCGACATGGTCCCATTTCCATTCAGGATTAGAAATAGGTTGCACAGTTCCAACAGGCCTTTGATGTTCTGCTTGGATTCAACAACGAATGGCACATTCTGCAACATAGCGTGCAATGTCTTGTTTCATGTTTGACCACCAGAACCTTTGACAGATGTCTTGGTACATCTTGGTACTACCCGATGAATAGACAAAGGTGTATCATGATCTTCTTTCTTCACCCTTCTAGTCATATTCTGGTTTTCCCTCGCACTTGGAATGAATAGGAGACCCTTGAAGTACAAGGTGCCATCATCAGCAATAGTGAAGAAAGAGGGTTTGCCTTGTGCAAGATAGCGTTTAATCCTTTCTACATCATTGCCATAGTGTCGAATAATTTTGATGTCGTCCACGAGATCTGGTTCAACAATCAGGTTATTAAGGGAACCCTGGTTAACAAAATGGAGGTTCATCTTGCGGAACTCTTTAGGAGGGGGAGAGAATTAACCCTGAGGAACTATATGGAGGCTCAACTTGCTGGATTATTCATGAAGAAGGGTGTGAACCCTTTGAACCTTGAGGTGGTTGCGGTATGACTTGCGGCTCAGGGCATAAGCCATTACATTAGCTTTGCTAGGTGTATAGGAAATACCGAAGTAGTAATGCTATGCAGTCCATCCATCATTGTTGATGGAGGTTCAAATCCGGCTGAGTAAACAGGTATTTCAGACTTTGGTGATCAGTGAAGATCTTGCAAGGTTACCAAGAAGGTATTGTCGCCACTCTTTTAGTGCATGTATTACTGCAGTAAGTTTGAGGTCATGAATTGGGTAGTTGTCTTCATGGGGGGTGCAACTGATGAGAGGCATAAACAATCACTATGACCTCTTGCAATAGGACACAACCTAATCCTTGACGTGAACATCACAGTATATGACAAAATCCTTCTTAATATATAGAGGAGCAAGCACCGGGGAAGAAGTGAGCTTGTCCTTGAGCGCATGGAAACTTTCGTGACACTTATCCGTCCATTGGAACTTGACGCCTTTGTGAAGCAGACTAGTCAGGGGTTTGGCAATCTTGGGGAAGTTCTCGATGAATCAACGACACTAGCTCGCGAGTCCGAGAAAACTTCTGATTTGCTTGACATTTTTCGGGGGAGCCCAATCAAGAACAACATGAACTCACTTAGGTTTGACAACGCTACCATCCTTGGAGATGACTAATGACCCACAAGTATAGGGGGTCAATCGTAGTCCTTTCGATAAGTAAGAGTGTCGAACCCAACGAGGAGCGGAAGGAAATGACAAGCGGTTTTCAGCAAGGTAATTTGTGCAAGCACTGAAATAGTGGTAATAAGTAGTTTGATAACATGATAACTGTAACAAGTGGCAATAATAACAATAGGTCCAGCAAGGTAGCTATCGTTTTGTGACAAAGGACATGCCAGAATAATTTCTTATAATAGGCAAAGCGTTCTTGAGGGAACACGAGAACTTCATCTAGTCACTTTCGCCATGTTGGGTTAATTCACGTTCAGTATTTTGATGATTTGATATGTGGGTGGACTGGTGCTTGGGTGTTGTTCTTACCTGAACAAACCTCCCACTTATGATTAATCATCCAAATCATCTCCTTATGAAGTAGTGCATAGACAGGGGTTTAAGTTTCTGTCACTCTTGCAACCCACCCTCTAATTACTACTCCACAGTGCATTCCCTTAGGCCCAAAATATGGTGAAGTGTTATGTAGTCGACGTTTACGTAACACCACTAAGGGAATCACAAGATACATATCATCAAAATACAATATGAATATCAACTTCACATGACTACTCGCAAAATCATTTCTCTCGTGGCATCAAGAACAAAAGTAACTACTCACATGTGATAAACATGTTCATGATCAGAGAGGTATTGAATAACATAATGGATCTAAACATATGATCTTCCACCAAGTAAACCATAAACCATCAACTACAAGATGTAATTAACACTACTAGACACACCTAGGTACCAATGCGAGGATCTGGTACAAGATTGAGTACAAGAGATGAACTAGGGTTTTGATAGGAGATGGTGGTGGTGAAGATACTTATGGATATTGGCCTCCCCAAGATGAGAGGGTTGTTGGTGATGACGATGGCCTTGATTCCCCCTTCATGAGGGAAGTTCCTACGGCGGAATCGCTCCATCGGAGGGAAAAAGTGCTCCTGTCCAGGTTCCACCTTGAGATGGCGGCGCTTCGTCCTGAAAGTTCTCTCCTTAATTTTTTCAGGTCGAAGGAGAATTTATGCCAAAAGATGGGCACCAGAGGTGGGCCAGGTGGCCACTAAACGTCATGCCACGCTAGGGGTGCCTGTCGCGCCTTGGTGTCTAGTGGCCCCCTCCGACACTTCTTTGTTTGAGTATTTTTTATTTATTATAAAATAAATCTCCGTAAATTTTCAGCCCAATTGGAGATGTGCATAATAGATATATGTGATGTGGCTTTTTCAGGTTTAGAATTCCATCTACCGGCATTCTCCCACTTGATGTAAACCTTGCATATTATAAGAGAAAAGGCATTAGAATTGCTCCACCAAGTGGAAAATGCATAAAAACACTATAAATAACAGTAACAAAACATGATGCAAAATGGACGTATCAACTCCCCCAAGCTTAGACATCATTTGTCCTCAAGTGAAGCCGATAGCGAAAATCATGACCGCATGCTTTGAGAGAGAGGTGTCGATAAAAACAAAATACGGATATAGCAGCATCATGCTCATTATTATAACAACAAATAAAACTTTATAAAATACTTCATCATAGCATTCTCATCATATAACTTTTGTCACAAAGGCTTCTTATAAACAAGTAGCAAGTCATCACAACATTGAAGTATGAAGCATAAACTCTATTGAAAACTAACAAACTATGTTCTGAGTCAACTTTGCAACACAATTCATCATATTTTCAGGGAGGGTCACATGTCAGAGCTTTTAAGCAAGTCTACATACTCAACCATCATTTAGTCTTCTATGATTGCTAACACTCAGCACATATATATGAGCAAAAGGTTTCAACCGTACACATAGAAAGATAGGGGCTTATAGTGTTGCCTCCCAACGTATTCACCTCAAGGGTGATGTCCACAATAATAACTCATGGCCACACACATTCATCTGGATATATATGTTTAGATCTTTCCCCACCACATGATGCTTGCTAAAGAGAAGATAAAGGAAGTAGAGGAAAATACTTTGACTCTTGCACAAAATTAAATACATAAAGGTAAAAAATAGGCCCTTCACAGAGGGAAGCAGAGGTTGTCATGTGCTTTTTGGTTGTATGCTAAATCTCTTAGTGCAAAGGAACGTTACATTATATTGCCCCCTGTGATGGAAACCTTTATTATGCAGTCCGTCGCTTTATTATCACCATCACAAGATTGTACAATGCTTAATTTCCCTTACTCTACATGATCAAACATGTCTAGAAGCAATTTTTATTACTTTGTGCACCGATGATAAATTACTTTAAGGGTCTTACTCAATCCATAGGTAGGTATGATGGACTCTTGAAACATAGGTTTGTGTTTAAGGTTTTGGATGCACAAGTACTATCTCTACTTGGTGCGGAGTTTTTGGCTAGCAAAGATATTGGGAAAGCACCACATGTTAGAGGATCTATAACAATATAACTTCTATGTGAATGTGAACAAGCATAAATCATTACGTTATCTTCCTTGTCCAATGTCAATAGTTTTGGCATAGAATAATTAAAGGGGCTCACAATCACAAAAGATTTCCAGGATAGTGTATTTACATGTAAATCTTCTCTTCCCCTATTAATTCTTTCAAGTGTTGCATCACTAACTTATGCTATGTTTGTCAATCCTCAACAAATTTTACCACTTATAATTTTCATTATGTGATGTCACTACTTACTATAAGATTGGCATATGATCTTTTTCAGTATTTTCCTTTATTTTGATTGCAGCAAGGAAGTAAAGAAGCAAAACCCAAACTAAACTTTATTATATAACTCTCACTCAATTACATAGATAGATAGATATATCACGAAACTAGCACTCAAAAGAAAAAGATTGAACTAAACTTTTATTTGACTAGATTTAAGAATAGCTAAAGATCAAACTAGGATGGATAAAGATAAAGAAGGGTGATGGTGATATGATACCGGGGCGCCTCCCCCAAGCTTGTCACAAACCAAGGGGAGTGCCCATACCCGTGTACTCATGTCTCCTACTTTGGTGATGAAGATGGAGGTGGTGGTGGTGTGTTTTTCTTATGCAACTTGCGTCTGAGGCTAAAATTATCCTCCCTTAGACCCTCGTTCTCCAGATCTAGCTTTAGTATCTTTTCACATAATGCCGCTATGCTCTCCCGCAAGTAACTAGAAAGGGATAAATTGGACCTTAGGTTCATACTTGTTGGGGAGGCTTGACTTCTTGAACTTCATGTGCATATCTCCATGTTGAGGTAGTGGATCTTCCTCTTCCTCGCAGCTACCCCCTTTGCTTCTTTCATGTCCTTGTCTTCCTCCTTCGTAGTCCAGCCATAATGATCCACCTCTTCATAGACCTTAGGGTTCGCGACGAAATCAGCGATGTAGCTTTCTCCCTCCGAATTTGAGACGACATAATTTTAGATTTGCCAAGAAAAATAGCTCGAAACAAGAAAAGAGGATTTCTCCGTGGTACTGGGGTCAAATCACCGGGATATATATATAGATAATTTTTACACAAGGATATATGTGTTCCACAAGAAAACGGAGCCTGGACGGTACCCGAGGGGCCCACTAGACATCAGGCCAGCCAACATGCCCCGTGCGCCCTCGTGTCTACTAGACACCTCGGTTGACTTCCCGTGTGTTTCTTCTTTTCCTAAATTTTCTAAAATTCCAAAACTGCCAAAAATTATTCCTACGGATTTTTCTGAGCCTGTTTACTTACCGTATCACATACCTCTTCCTTTTAAGGGTTCTCGAGTGTTTTGGAAGGTCCCCCTAATGTGCTCCTCCGGTGCCATGGTTTGGATAATATTTGTTTCAACATAAATTGGTGTATGATGGGGGGATAACCCCGGGGTAGGCTCATTCGGGCCACTCTTCCCTTTTTGACAATAGTATGGGGCGGACGCTTCCCCTTTTAGGCTGGCTGCCCCTGGCCGGGTACACTAAACGAGCCGGCTCAGGGTGAGGCCGCTCGCCATACGGCTCGTGGACGACCCGGCAGCCGGCGGGTCAGCTCCTTCGACATCACCCTAACCAACGCGACATGAGCGCATCAGTGAAGACATGGCTACAACAACCTAGGTGCCGATGGTCAGCCCCCGCATGGCTGAAGTGTCGGTGCCCGTACCGCTGACTGTAGCCGACTGCGACTGGGAGAGGCGGCATAGTGATGGCATGCCTCCACCCACTCCATTACTTGCTCCCACATGGCCATAGTGCGGATGGAAGTACTGCTCACCGTGGCTGGCCACCGCAAGATGACGCGCAGTATAGCCCGTACCGTGGCATGACAAGCACGCACTAGCCAGCGCCAAGACCCCCATCCAACGAGCACTACGAGCGACAAGACCCCCATCCAACGAGCACTACGAGCGACAAGACCCCTCGGTCGGTGGGACCCTTGGTCAACTAGGAGGATACCAGCTCCCCCGGTGCCATATATGTATATTGTAAGCCAGGGGTTGGCTTATAAAACCCCGTGGAGCCGCCCCATGCAAGGGGTCAGCCACCTCCCCCTAGCAACACACACACACACACACACACACACAAACACACACACACACAAACACACACACACACACATAGGAGAGGTAGAGAGAGCAAGCTAGCTCCTTATTCCTCCTCCGTCGGCCAGCTCAAGGAGCAACATTGTAGCTCGCTCGATTCATCAACCAGACTAGCAAGACTAGGGGTATTACCTCCCAAGGAGGGCCCCGAACCTGGGTACATCGTGTTTCTTGCCCGCTTGTCCTTGATCCTATTTATGGAGCCCGTTGGCGTCCTCTCGGCCCCAACCACTCTAGATAAGCCATCCCATGGAATCTATCGTGAGAAATCGACGACAGTTGGCGCCCAGCGTGGGGCCGTCCGCAACGCCGACTAGAGTGACGCTTCGGGAGGGACCCTTTGCCAATTCCGCCTGTCGTTTCATGTCTCGTCTGATCAGCGCACCCGTGGAACCTGCCTCCACGGAAGCTTCTGCGATGCAGAGTCTCGGCTCTGCGTGCTACGCACGCCTCACCGCCGTCCCTTCGACAAGTTGTGCTGTGACGGCGTCTCGCCCAACGTCGACGACCTCTGCATGCTCCTTGGCGGGCTACGTCTTGTCGATACGCCAGCCTTCGACGAGTACACGAGAGAGGTGCTCGACTGCTTTGACTTGCCATCGTTTGCGGTGGCGACCGCCTCGAGCGGTGCTGACGGTCTGAGTGTTCATGCAGAGGTGATGGCCACCGACTCCTTGATGACCCACAAGTATAGCGGATCAATCTTAGTCCTTTCAATAAGTAAGAGTGTCGAACCCAACGAGGAGCAGAAGGCTCTGATAAACAGATTTCAACAAGGTAATAACTGCAAGCACTGAAAGTAGCGGTAACAAGTGATTATTTAGCGAGGTGAAACGTAGCAAGCAAAGAGTAACAAGTAGCAAGTAGTAGCAATGGTGCAACAAGTGGCCCAATCCCTTTTGTAGCAAGGGACAAGCCTGAACAAAGTCTTATAAGAGGAAAAACGCTCCCGAGGACACACGGGAATTTCTGTCATGCTAGTTTCATCATGTTCATATGATTCGCGTTCGTTACTTTGATAGTTTGATATGTGGGTGGACCGGCGCTTGGGTACTGCCCTTACTTGGACAAGCATGCCACTTATGATTAACCTCTCTCGCAAGCATCCGCAACTACAAAAGAAGAATTAAGACAAAGTCTAACCATAGCATTAAACTAGTGGATCCAAATCAGCCCCTCACGAAGCAACACATAGAGTGGGGTTTAAGCTTCTGTCACTCCAGCAACCCATCATCTACTTACTACTTCCCAATGCCTTCCTCTAGGCCCAAATATGGTGAAGTGTTGTGTAGTCGACGTTCACATAACACCACTAGAGGAAAAGACAACATACATCATATCAAAATACCGAACGAATATCAAATTCACATGACTATTATCAGCATGACTTATCCCATGTCCTTAGGAACAAAAGTAACTACTCACAAGACATAATCATAATCATGACCAGAGGTGTAATGAATAGCATCAAGGATCTGAACATAAACTCTTCCACCAAATAATCCAACTAGCATCAACTACAAAGAGTAATCAACACTACTAGCAACCTTACAAGTACCAATCGAAGTCGCGAGACGAAGATTGATTACAAGAGATGAACTAGGGATTGGAGAGGAGATGGTGCTGATGAAGATGTTGATGAAGATGCCCCCCCTCCGGCGAGAGGAGTGTTGGTGATGACGATGACGACGATTTCCCCGTCCGGGAGGGAAGTTTCCCTGGCAGGATCGTCCTGCCCGAGCTCTAGATTGGATCTGCTCAAGTTCCGCCTCGTGGCGGCGGCGAAACCACGAAAAAGCTCCCGATTGATTTTTTCCAGACCAGGACGCTTCATATAGCAAAAGAGGGGGGCTAGTGGGCCTTCAGGAAGCCCACAAGCTTGCCCACCGCCACCAGGGGGGTGGTGGCGGAGTGGGGGCTTGTGGGACCCTGGTGGCCCCCCTCCGATAGTTCTTTCACCCAGTATTTTTAATATATTCCAGAAAAAATCCACGTAAATTTTTAGGGCATTTGGAGATGTGCAGAATAGTGGACTAGGATTTGTTCCTTTTCCAGTCCAGAATTCCAGCTGCCTGAATTCTCCCTCTTCGAATAATCCTTGCAAAATAAGAGAGAAAAGGCATAAATATGGTACCACAAGTAATATAACAGCCCAAGAAGCAATAAATATCAACATGAAAGCAGGATGCAAAATGGACGTATCAACTCCCCCAAGCTTAGACCTCGCTTGTCCTCAAGCGAAAACCACGTTCCATAAACATGTCCACATGTTGAGGGACGAAGGTGTCGATAAAACATAATACAGACATGAGGGCATCATGATCACACATAGAACATCAATATATCATAAATAATCTTATGGGAAAGTAACAATTCCTTCAGAAAGCAAAGCATGAAGCAAAAACCTTACCGAGAAGTAACCAACAATAGTCCATAGTCATTGAAGCAATTGCAATTTATCACAACATCAGAAAGAGTCAAATAAGAGCTTGTAAGGCAAACCAACATACTAAATCATCTCTTTTGTTTTCCACAATTGTTACAACTCACGTGGTACTCATGGTGTCAAAGTTTTAGCTGGACACAGAGGAAGATAGGGGCTTATAGTTTTGCCTCCCAACGATTTACCTCAAGGGTAAAGTCAACAACAATAAAGCATACGTACTCAACTCCAAGTTGATATATGAATATAGATCTTTCCCAAGCATGTGACGGTAGACAAGACAAAGGCAAAAAGGGAATTGGTGAAGATCACCATGACTCTTACAAGGGTAAAAAGTAAAGGTACAAGATTGGCCCTTCGCACAGGGAAGCAGAGGTTGTCATGCGCTTTTGAGGTTTGAATGCGTGTCCTCTTAGTGTGGAGGAACGTCACTTTATATTGCCTCCTGTGATAAAGAACTTTATTATGCAGTCTGTCGCTTTTATGTCTTCCTCATCGCAGGTTCATACAAGTCTTATTTTCCACACACTAATAGATCATACATATTAGAGAGCAATTTTTATTGCTTGCACCGATGACAACTTACTTGAAGGATCTTATTCAATCCATAGGTAGGTATGGTGGACTCTCATGGCAAAACTGGGTTGGAGGTTTATGGATGCACAAGTAGTATCTCTACTTGGTGCGGGAGTTTTGGCTAATATGAGGTGGAAGCAATCGTCACATGCTAAGGGATCTCTAATCATATAACATTGTTTGGAACCAAGCAAACGCAATTCATTATGTTGTCTTCCTTGTCCAACATCTACTCCTAGGCATGTAATAGTTTGTGAGTGCCCACAATTGTATAAAGTGTCTAAGATGATATATTTATATGTGAACCTTTGTTTCCTTCTTACTTCTTATAAATTACAGAAATGACTGAGGTCTATGTTGATTTATCCTCAACAAGTTTCAATCATCATACATGTCATAAGTGAAGTTATCACTTTCCATAAGATCGTCTCATGATCTTTCATGCTATCGTTCTTTTCATACTTTTGATCATTTCACAAAGCAAAGCCCTTGACTAAGACACTCTTTATTATAAAGCTCGTAAGCTCGAATACAACGGGGGAGAGACAAAAGCAAAAGACTCAAACTAAAAACTAAAGACTTATTCCTCTAAAAGAAGAAATAAAAACTGAAAAGGAAAGAACTAAAACAAAGGTAAAAGCAAAATATATAAAGGTGATACGATACCAGAGCAACTACCCCAAGCTTGGCGGAAACCAAGGGGATTGCCCATACCAATGCTTAGTTGTCTTCCTTTCGCGGTGATGGTGGTGTTGTTGTCGCCTTTGATTCCAAGAGAGCTATCAATCTTTGATTTATAACTTTGAGATCTGTGACATGGTTTTCCAGCAAAACAACTTCACGAGAAAGATAAATATTGCGAGCACGAGTTGTTTCACAAAACCTCAAGAGTTCAATCAAGGATGGAGACAACACGTGGAGGAAGGGTTGGAGAAAATCTACTCCTTCAACGTCTTCAATGTTGAACATAGGTTGAACTTCCTCCCTATCTTGGGTTTTCTCCTTAGCTTGGTCCCTGGCTTCTATGACTTCTACTCTTTTCAGATCAGCATCTACTTCCTCATGAACTTGGTGAAGATCATTCTCCCCAACAGATTCTTGAGAAATCTTTGCTCTAAATCTGCGGCAGACAACAAGCTCGAAACGAAAACAGAGGAAAACTGCACGATACGGAGATCAAAACCTTCAGGCAACTATATATTGATTTTTTCTGGGCCAGAAGGAGTCCTCCGCAAGAAAACAGAGTCCAGGAGGCACACGAGGTGCCCACAAGCTTGCCCACCGCCACCAGGGGGTGGTGGCGGAGTGGGGGCTTGTGGATGCCTCGTTCGCTCTCCGGACTGCTTTTTATTTTTCTAATTTTCCAAAAATTCCAAAACGGAAGAAATTTCCTATTGGAAAAGTATCGGAGTCCAATTTATTACCGAAACAGATACATCTTCGTTTTCAAGGTCTGAAACAGGCTGATAAACATCCCTTATGTACTCCTGTGGAGTTATGACATTGAAGATATTGGTCTCAACATTTATGGGAGTACCAGAGATGTAATGCTTGATTCTTTGCCCATTTACCACTCTAGGAAAATTTCCTTCCGTGTTATTGATTTTGATGGCACCGGAACGATATACTTCCTCGATAACATAGGGACCTCCCCATTTAGAGAGAAGCTTGCCTGCAAAGAATCTCAAACGAGAATTGTATAGCAGGACATAATCACCTACACTGAACTCTCGTTTCTGTAATCGTTTGTCGTGCCATCTCTTAACCTTTTCCTTGAACAACTTGGCATTCTCACATGCCTGGGCTCTCCATTCATCTAACGAGCTGATATCAAACAACCGCTTCTCACCGACAAGTTTGAAATCAAAGTTGAGCTCTTTGATTGCCCAATAAGCTTTGTGTTCCAGCTCAAGAGGTAAATGACATGCCTTACCGTAAACCATTTTATACGGTGACATGCCCATGGGATTCTTATAAGCAGTCCTATAAGCCCATAGTGCATTGTCAAGTTTGCTAGACCAGTTCTTTCGAGATCTATTGACGGTCTTTTGTAGGATCAACTTGATCTCCGTATTACTCAACTCCACTTGACTACTAGACTGAGGATGATAAGGAGATGCAACTCTATGGTTGACATCATACTTAGCTAGCATCTTGCGGAAAACACCATGAATGAAGTGTGAACCGCCATCAGTCATCAAGTATCTAGGGACTCCAAATCTTGGGAATATGACTTCTTTAAGCATCTTAATAGAGGTGTGGTGATCAACATTTTTAGTGGGGATAGCTTCTACCCACTTAGTAACGTAATCCACAGCAACTAAGATGTGAGTGTACCCATTGGAACTCGGGAAGGGTCCCATATAATCAAAGCCCTAGACATCAAATGGTTCAATGACAAGTTAATAGTTCATAGGCATTTCCTGACGCTTACTGATGTTCCCTATCCTTTGGCATTCGTCACAAGACAAGACAAACTTACGGGCATCCTTGAAGAGAGTGGGCCAATAGAAACCTGATTGCAATACCTTATGGGCAGTTCTATCTCCAGCATGGTGTCATCCATCGGCTTCGGAATGACACTTCTGCAGGATCTGTCCCTGTTCATGTTCGGGCACACAACGTCTAATAACACCATCTACTCCTTCCTTATAAAGGTGAGGATCATCCCAAAACTAGTGTCTCAAATCAAAGAAGAATTTCTTCTTTTGTTGATAGGTGAAACTGTGTGGTATTTATTTGGCTACGATATAGTTTGCATAATCAGCATACCACGGTGCACTATGTGAAGTGCGGATGACATTTAGTTGCTCATCAGGAAAGCTGTCATCAATAGGTAGTGGGTCATCAAGGACATTCTCTAGCCTAGACAAGTTATCTGCTACAGGGATATCAACACCCTTTCGGTCAATGACGTGCAAATCAAATTCCTGTAGCAGGAGAACCCATCTGATCAGCCTAGGCTTAGCGTCCTTCTTCTCCATGAGGTACTTAATAGTAGCATGATCAGAGTGAATAGTGACTTTGGAGTCAACTATGTAAGATCTGAACTTTTCACATGCAAACACGACTGCTAAAAATTCCTTCTCTGTAGTGGCATAGTTTCTTTGGGCAGTGTCTAGAGTTTTACTAGCGTAGTGAATGACATTCAACTTCTTGTCAACTCTTTGTCCTAGAACAACACCAACAACATAATCACTAGCGCCACACATGATTTCAAAGGGCAAGTTCCAGTCAGGTGGTTGAACAATAGGTGCGGTTACCAAAGCCTTCTTAAGTATTTCGAAGGCTTCCTCACAATCCTCATCAAAAACAAAAGGAACATCCTTCTGCAAGAGGTTGGTAAGAGGCCTAGAAATCTTAGAGAAGTCTTTAATGAACCTTCTATAGAAACAAGCATGACCTAGGAAACTTCGTATACCTCTGATATCTGTGGGGCAAGGCATTTTCTCAATTGCATCAACCTTAGAATTATCAATTTCAATGCCTCTTTCAGAGATTTTGTGTCCTAAGACAATACCTTCAGTAACCATAAAGTGGCACTTCTCCCAATTCAAGACGAGGTTGGTTTCTTCGCATCTCTGTAAGACTCGATCAAGGTTGCTGAGGCAATCATCAAAGGAAGACCCGTAAACGGAGAAGTCATCCATGAAAACCTCGACGATCTTTTCACAGAAGTCAGAGAATATAGCCATCATACATCTTGGGAAGGTGGTAGGTGCATTGCATAAGCCAAAAGGCATACGTCTATAGATAAAGGTACCGAAAGGGCAGGTGAAAGTGGTTTTCTCTTGATCAGATTGTGCAACAAGTATTTGCGAGAAACCTGAATAACTGTCTAGAAAGTAGAAGTGTGTGTGCTTTGATAGCCTTTCTAGCATTTGGTCGATGAACGGCAAAGGATAATGATCTTTCCTGGTTGCCTTGTTCAGTTTCCGGAAGTCTATCACCATTCTATAGCCGGTAATAATCCTTTGTGGGATTAGTTCATCCTTATCATTAGGAACAACGGTGATACCTCCCTTCTTAGGTACGCAATGTACTGGACTTACCCAATCACTATGAGCAACATGATAAATGATTCCTACTTCCAGAAGCTTTAATATTTCTTTTCTAACGACCTCTTTCATCTTAGGATTGAATCTCCTTTTATGATCAGTAACTGGTTTAAAGTTAGGATCGGTTTTAATTTTGTGCTGACATAGAGTAGGACTAATACCCTTAAGATCATCAAGAGTATATCTAATAGCAGCGCGGTGCTTCCTCAGAGTTTTTAGTAACTTCTTCTCTTCGCGCTCTGAGAGGAGAGCACTAATAATGACAGGATATATCTCCTTCTCATCAAGATAGGCATAGTTAAGAGTATCAGGCAACTGTTTAAGCTCAAACAGAGGATCACCCTTTGGTGGGGGAGGATCCCCAAGCAGTTCAACAGGCAGATTATTCTTGAGAATAGGATGTTGTTCTAAGACAATTTTATCTATCTCATCTCTCTCCTCCATATGCATATCATTTTCATGCTCAAGCAGATATTGATCTAAAGGATCCGTAGTTGGTACGACAATAGAGGCAAGAGCAATGATTTCATCTCTACCAGACGACTCTCTTTCATGGGTTTGTCTTCCAAACTTGGAGAAATTAAATTCATGCGACACACCCTCGAAACTTACTGTGACAGTCTCTTAATGCAATCAATGTGAGCATTGACAGTGTTGAGAAAGGGTCTACCAAATATGATGGGACAAAAGCTATCTTGTGCAGTACCAAGGACGAGGAAATCAGTAGGATACTTCGTCTTACCACACAGGACTTCTACGTCTCTCACAATTCCCAGAGGGCAGATAGTGTCTCTATTAGCTAGCATAATAGTGACATCAATGGGTTCTAACTCAGCAGGTGCAATCTCATCTTTGATTTCATCATATAGAGAACGGGGTATTGCACTAACACTAGCTCCCATATCACATAAACCATGGTAACAGTGATCTCCTATCTTAACAGAAACAACGGGCAGGCCAACTACAGGTCCGTGTTTGTCTTTTACGTGAGGTTTAGCAATTTTAGCGGAGTCCTCACAGAATTTGATAACATGCCCGTCTATGTCTTCGGCTAAGAGATCTTTGATAATAGCAACACTAGGTTCAACTCTAATCTCTTCAGGGGGTGCAAGTGGTCTAATGTAACCCCTATGTATCACAGCCGGAGCTTTAGAATAATCCTTTATCCTAGAAGGGTATGGTGGTTTCTCAGTGTAAGCACAAGGAACAACAGGGTCACTAAAAGCTATGATTTTCTCCTCAACTAGATTGGTTTTGGCTATGTTGCTTTCTACAGGAGGATGATATTTAAACCACTTCTCTTTGGGAAGATCAACATGAGCAGCAAAAGATTCACATAGAGAAGCTACTATCTCAGAGTCAAGTCCATACTTAGCACTAAAATCTCTAGAAGTGTTTGTCTCAACAAAAGATTTAACGCAATCAAACTGGAAATTCATACCTGAGTCCTTACCTTCCTCCAGCTCCCAATATTCAGAGTTGCATTTGATTCTCTCCAATAAATTCCACTTGTGATCAATATCCTTCTTCATAAAAGAACCGACACAAGAAGTGTCAAGCATGGTACGATCTTCATGAGAAAGCCGAGCATAAAAGTTTTGAGTGATGATTTCTCTCAAGAGCTCATGATTGGGGCATGAATATAGCATTGATTTAAGCATCCCCCAAGCTTGAGCTATGCTTTCCCTGTCACGAGGCCAAAAGTTATAAATAAAGTTCCGATCACGATGTACTAAATGCATAGGATAGAACTTTTGATGAAATTCCAATTTCAACCGATTGTAGCCCCATGATCCAACATCATCACATAGCCTATACCATTTCAACGCCTTATCCTTCAAAGATAAAGGAAATACTTTCTTATTTACCTCATCCTCGGGCAAACCTGCAAGCTTAAATAAACCACAAACTTCATCTACATAGATTAGATGAAAGTCTGGATGTGAAGATCCATCTCCTGTAAAAGGATTAGCCAACAGTTTCTCAAGCATACCCAAAGGAATTTCATAAAAGATATTTTTAGTAGGTACCTCAGGTTGAGGAGAAACTCCTCGTGCTTCCGTTCATGGTGAAGATACCCCGAACAAACTCCTCAAAGGAAGAGTTTCCATAGTGACAAGTGACAATAAATTTCAGCACAGTAAATAAATGTTTCCTTACCAATTTCCACTTACCAAAGGCGCTTCACTCCCCGGCAACGGCGCTAGAAAAGAGTCTAGATGACCCACAAGTATAGGGGATCAATCGTAGTCCTTTCGATAAGTAAGAGTGTCGAACCCAACGAGGAGCAGAAGGCTCTGATAAACGGATTTCAACAAGGTAATAACTGCAAGCACTGAAAGTAGCGGTGTTAGAGCATATATCTCCATATGTGGTTTTGGTAATTGATGAAAATTCCTATGGACTAATGGTTGCCTTAAGTTATATTTATAGGATTTTTCCATAGGCACTTCTTGAAGTCCATCTGTTGGGTTCAAGGAGTTTATATGATGACCAACATGGTATTCAAGGTATTATCCAAAGAATGGTCATAGAGACACAAGGTTGAACAAGATCTCAGACAAAGAGTAAATCAAGATGATCAACACACAAAGCGTACAAGATGTACCGAGAGGGATCAAGTGATCCCATGGTATGGTAAGCATTGTCCATTACGTGTTTGTGTACTAACCCATGGTCTTCGTGAGAGTTCTATGTGTGAGTTAGGTGTGTTTCCATGGGCTTGCATCAAAAGGAAGATCTCATACAACCCATGAAGGATAACGTCAAGTGGTGATCGTCATCAAGATTGCGGTGTGCAAGTTCAAGAGGATCAACACGAATATATCGTGCTTGAAGCTTGCCGTCCATTGTGGTGGCAATGGACTTGTGAAGGTATGCTGAAGAGTGGCTCACCCATAGTGAGTATGGGGGAGCAATCACCTAGTCTTCATCAAGCCAATGCAATCAAGAAAGGTGGTCCATCTTGAGGAAGCCAAGATCATCATCATCTAGCTCAAGAGGTCGAGGTGCAAGGTATAGGTTGCCCTTGATAGGTTTTCTGTTTAGGATAGAATGTTGTACTGTCAAGGGGGGCTCTCAAGTGATTAGCTTGATCGTATCGTTCGGTGAGAGCTCAAACCATTTGCATCCTTGCATCATACTTCTTGGTTCTTATTTGGTGTTTCTCTTTGTGAGTTTTAGAGCTTATGGTCATCTTCATGACAAGCTCGAGTTCATCAAAAACGGGGTCCATATGCATCTACTATGATGTTTTCGATGTTGGAGTTTTTGGCAGTTCTTCATTCATAGCGGACTCACATCTCTATATCATTGGAATTTTCATATCTGCATGGTCTTAAGATTTCCAACAAGCTTGGGTTTGCTCGATTCGGAGCTCGTATGCGAAAGTTATGGCTGTTTCAATGGCGAGTGGTAGTACCGCTGGACCTAGCGGTAGTACCGCTAAAGTTGGCGGTAGTACCGCTGGCCCTAGTAGTAGTACCGCTAGAGCTGGCGGTAGTACCGCCCCTGGTCAGCGGTAGTACCGCTCCGGGACTTTAGTACCGTCATCTTTGCGGCTGTACTACGTCGAACTTTTTGCGAAGACTTTCTTGGCGGTGGTTGGCCCAGCAGTATCTTTGCGCTACCATGGGCTCAGCGGTAGTATCGCTGCAGCGAGCAGTAGTACCGCTGCAGGGTCAGCGGTAGTACCGCTGGAGCCAGCGGTAGTACCGCTGGACTCGGGTTGTAAGTGGGGGTAACGGTCTGATTCCTTCCCCCACTATATAAAGGGGGTCTTCTTCCCCCTTGGTCTTTTCCATCCGTTGAGCTCATGTTCTACCTCCATTGTTGACATTCTTAGAGCTTGCTAACTCTCAATACCTCCAATGATTCTTGCTTGTTCTTGAGGGAAAAGAGAGAGGAGATCTAGATCCACGTCTCCACCAATCACTTTCTCCTCTATGTGAGGGGAACCCCTTGGATCTAGATCTTGGAGTTCTTTGTGAGCTCCTTGTTCTTCCTCTCATATTTCTCCATAGCTTTCGTTGTTGTGGAGGGATTTAAGTGTGAGGGACTTGACCACTTCGTGTGTTCTTGCCATTGCATTGGTTGCATCGGTTTGAGTTCTCCATGGTGCTACGTGGAAGTGAAGTTTGAGAAGCTTATTACCCTTTGGTACTTAGTACCCTAGATATTGTTCTTCGTGGATGCTTTGGCGTCCTAGAAGCTTGGTGGTGTCTTGGAGCTCAATCATTGTGGTGTAAAGCTCCGGGCAAGCGTCGGGGTCTCCAATTAGGTTGTGGAGATTGCCCCGAGCAATTTGTAAGGATATCGGTGACCGCCCCCAAGGTTTTCCATTTGTACGGGTTCGGTGACCGCCCTCAAGGTTTCCTTAGTGGAATCACGGCATCTTGCATTGTGCGAGAGCGTCAGGAGATTACGGTGGCCTTAGTGGCATCTTGGGGAGCACTGTGCCTCCACACCGCTCCAACGGAGATTAGCATCCGCAAGGGTGTGAACTTTGGGATACATCATCGTCTCTGCGTGCCCCGGTGAGCCTAGTTATCACTTAGTTGTTTATATTGCTTAGCATAAGTTGTTGGTGCACATAGGTGAGCCTAGTTGTTGTAGGTTTTGTGCTTGACAAATCAAATGTTAGTTTTATTCCGCATTTGTTCAAGCCTAAACCGTAATTATATTAAAGCGCCTATTCACCCCCCTCTAGGCGACATCCACGTCCTTTCAATTGGTATCAGAGCTAGGTCTCTCTTTATTAGGTTTAACCACCTAGAGAGTAAGGATGTCGACTAGGGGTTTAGGATTCAGTGACACTCTTAGTTTCGATGGCACAAATTTTGATGTTTGGGAAATTCGCATGCTTAATCACTTTAGGGTCATGGACCCAAATTTAGAGAGAATTGTAGATATGGGTTTTTCTCCTCCAAAGGATTCTCAAAGTATATCTTTAGAGGATGAGAAAAACTCTTATCTCAATGCTCAAGCTTCTAATGTGCTTTTTGATGCTTAGAGCAATGTAGTTATATTTCAACTCAAGCCATTCCGGGATGCTCATGAGTTGTGGACAAAGCTTCAAGATAAATATGGTGTGTCCAAGATTTGCAGGGATGATTGTTCTCCCTCCACCTCCGGTCGTGTGGTCTTCTCAACTTCATCTACTTCACCTACATGTGGATTGCCACAAGGTAATGATATGGTGAGTAGTGGTGACCATTGCAATAATGATAGTGGGTTTATTGTTGATGATCCTTCATCACTATATTATTGCAATGCTTCATCTTTGGGCGTTAACACTTCGAGCACTCTAAATGTTTCACATGCTTGTGTTGATAGTCCGTGCATATCATGTAAAAACTGCCTGTCTAAATCTCATGATGATATGCCTCCTATATCTTGTTGCCATGATAAAAATGTATATATTTCCTCGAGTTGTTGTCTAACAATGTAGAGGAAATTCATCACTCCATGGAAGAAGATGTGGCCTTGAATGATGCTTCAAGGAATCCTACATCATCATCTATTGTGACTCACTTTTGCCTTATGGCTAAGGCTTCAAAGGTATCTCCTACTTTGAATTCCAATATATCTCATGATGATGATGTTGATGATAATGGGGATGAGGATAATGATAAAGAGAGTGATAATATTGCATCCTTAAATATTAAGGGTGAAATGATCTTTAAATCTCTTTATACTAATAAACTTGCTTGTTCCAACTTCTTGGAAATCATGTCTATTGCCACTGAGGGCAAGAAATACATTGAGGAGTTGGAAGCTCATCTTGAGGAGCATGAGGCCACCATTGAGACAATGGAAAGTCATGAGCGTGATTACGCTAATGAGATCGCAAAGCTATCTCAAGCTCTTGATAATGAACAAACCACCAAGGAATCTCTTGAGGAAACCTTTCTCTAGAATTATCTAGATTAAAGGGATCCTATGATAGATCTCTCGAGGTGGCTAATGATTTTAGAACTAAAAATGATAAGCTTGAAGTTGCACATGCTAAACTCCTTTAGGACTATGAGCACCTCGAAAATGGCTCAAGGGCTATTAAGAGCTCGCTCATCGAACTCATCGAGTCTCATGCTCAACTTGAAGCTTCATATGCTAAAGAGCTTGCCAAGGTGCCTTCTCCTCTTATTGCTAATGATGATGCTTGTGCTACTAACTCTACTTCTTGTGAAGCATCCATCTTAAAGGAGAATGTTGAGCTAAGGGCTCAACTTGAGTTGCTATCTAGCAATTATGGGAAATTGGAAGAAAGGCATGTAATGCTCACAAGCTCTCATGATGATCTTCTAGCATCCCATAATGTGCTAAAATTAGCTCATGAGGCTATTACTACCAAGGTAACATCGAGTGAGCCTCATGTGGACATTAGCACTACTTCTAGTCAAAAAGCTATATTGCCATGTGCTAGTCCTTGTAATTCTTCTACTCATAATGTTGCTACATCTTGTGATGAATTACTTTCCATGCCTTTTTGCTCTAACAATGAAGCTTATACTTCCTCTAGTACTTGTGTTGATACTAACCATGTATAGGAAATCAAAGAGCTCAAGGCCCAAGT
This sequence comes from Hordeum vulgare subsp. vulgare, assembly GCF_904849725.1. Lineage (NCBI taxonomy): Eukaryota > Viridiplantae > Streptophyta > Magnoliopsida > Poales > Poaceae > Hordeum > Hordeum vulgare. The sequence goes on along the minus strand of NC_058522.1, from coordinate 348,451,432 downwards.
GACTTCCTTGAAGAAAGACTTGGAAAAGAGTCATGAAGGAATGTTCACACTCAACAATGTCTTGTGTGGGCAAAAATCCCCAAATGACAAATATGGACTTGGATTCAACTCCAACAAGAAGAATAAGTCCAAAAGCTTCAAAAAAGAAGGGCCAAGAACAAGTCAAGAATTCGGCCAAGATTATTTGCTTCAAGTGCTAAATTGAAGGGCACCATGTTAGATATTGCCCACTAAATAAGAAGCCCCAAAGTCACAAGCAACAAGGTAAGAGGCCACAAGTGCACTCACATACTCAACTACAAGTTGAAGAAAGGCCCCTTCCCAAGAAGACCCAAGCCAACACTCCTCATGTTGAGAAATCAATAGGGAAGAAATTAAAGGGTAGATGTTGCTACTTATGTCGTGAGAAGGGTCACTTCGCTTCTTCTTGCACGAGAGGTAATTTATCCAACCCAATCATTATTGATGATATCTATTCTCTTGGTAAGGATAAGGTTGGCAATGTGTTTGCCAAGGTTGTTGGTACTCAAAGTGGTGTGAAGAAAAGCACCATTTGGGTTTCCAAGCCTATTGTGACTAACCTCTTAGGACCCAACGTGATTGGGGACCAACAAGCTCAAACTTGATCAATAGGTGTATGTGGAGGACATTTGAGACTTGGATACATAATGAAGAATTAAGGGGTCTTTATCATTCATATTATCTCAAGCCAAGTCATTTGGATTATCGAGTTTCTATCTTATATCCAATGTGCCTCCTTATGGTAACTTGTACTTAAACTATTTACATTGTTAGTTGCTTGCCCCTTTGCATGTTGTGGTTTTGTACCTTGCACGTGTTTGTATATGTTGTGCTTCCAACTTGCTTATCTTGAGTAAGCGAATATGTGTATGTTGGTTTGCATATCATGTACATGTGAGTCTTGTATTGCGCCTTATTGCATCTTGTTTGTATCTTTGTTGGCTCTTGTGAGAGAATAATGGATTATCCCATTGTGGGGGAGTGATGTGCTTTGCACACCTCACAATCCTATAAATGTGTTTACATGGGGAATACCACTTAGTATTGATATTTTAAGATTATCTAGTTTCTATGTGGTATGTCTTACTCATGAGAAATTCAAATTCTATATGGTCCATTAATTATCTCTTGTTGGTTTTAATTTGCCACTTGGTAATATTTTTGGATTATCACATTATGGGGGAGTAATATGCTATGTGCATATTACAAGCCTAGAGAATGTGTACATTTGAGGTATTGCCACTTAGTGTTGATATTGTAAATTATCTTGTTCCTAAGTGGCATGGTAGCTCTACAAGTGTCATTTGTTTGCATTTTATGGGTAAAGATGACGTTGGATATATTGGCAATCTACCAATGAGTATTATTTCCAAAATACTTCTTGTCCTCGACAATTGGTATTCCCATCATGTGGTAGAAATTGCTAATCGTCTTTACATTCGATTTTGTGTTTCATTTGTCTTCCTTTCCTCTTGTGGATCTATTTTAAACATGTCTAGTGTTTTTATAGATATAGAGAAAGTGATGATCCCATCTTGTGCATTTTGTATTTAAATGCAAATTCTATATAATGCACATCCCTTTGGAGAGCTATCCTATTCTCTTTAGAACACCGTCTTTATTCGACCATCATAAAATCTTTTGATCCCCATCTAGTGCGTGTTGATGGGAGGCAAGTCTTGCTTTATGATGCTTTGTGCCATCATGAAAATTTGTCGAGGGTTTGGTTTGTTGGAACCTAGCTCTCTTTTGGAAATTACATACCTCGTGTTTGTTTTCCTTCAATTTGTATCTTGTTTCCTTTATTTGGCATGTGTCAATGGATATCTCATTCCTTGTTATATATTTTAATTGATATCACTCAAGTGATAGTTTTTAATTTTCTATCTTATTATGACTTGATACCTTGGCTTTTGGTATCTTATCAACTATATGTTGATTGGATTCTTGAAAGCCTTGAGCATGCATATTTACTATATGTATTTCCTTTGGCATGCTTTCTTTCTTTGACCCAATATATAGGGGAAACTCCACCTTGTCATAAAATGGCTAACGTGTGCATGAAATTCAAATTCATATCTATATGCACATATGTATGTGGAGTTTGTCCTATGTATTGTTGGTTTCTAACTCTTTGGTCCCAATGAGCTTGGGCACCATTTTGTTTGTTTCGTTGTTCAAGGAACAATTGGAGATGCGTTGGATGCTCGGCTCACCTATAAGGAAGGTGTTGAGATCATGTGGTTATTGGAGCCAAGTTAGGATGATCAACAAACAACTTTCTACTACATCAATCAAATGTTGTCTTGGTAACAAGTATCTACTTCATGCATTCATTTCTTGCAAAGGGCAACCTGTCTTTTCTTTTCCAGGTTGCATCATGGCATGAATCTCTTGATTCGTTCTTGTAGTACTTGTTTCCTTTCTCAAAGCATCCGAACGATGATGTCTTATTACTAGTTGGGATGTCTTTGATGTTCGTATGTTGGAAGTTCATATTGTACAATAAGAAAATATTAGGCCATGTGCTATGCTTCCAAGCAAAAGATCTTATTGATATATTTATGACTTCCTTTTGGATATCTAGTTTGTTCCTTCTTGTGACCATTTCGTGTGTACATCCTTCTTTGTGGATATATATCATCATGATTGTCTTCTACTTATAATCTTTTACACATGAGAGAAGTTACATCTCTAATTGATATCCTCTTTTCTTTTACGTCCACCGTTGCATTTCCTTTTTCAGTTTTTGGTGGCTTCGTGAAAGGATTTGTCTTGAGTGCGTATCTTATTTTTCTACATCTTGATGCACTCTTTGGTCGTGAAGATTATTTTTACTCATGCTTGTCTTGATGAGGGTTTTTCCATTTCCATTGGTATCCCTCCTCTTGACAAGGTTCTTACTTCCTATCTTCACCATGGGTTGTCACAAGCGTTGGTTCTTATTTTGTTTATTAGTAAGCTTGTGAACCCATTTTCTAGTATGTGCGTGTGGGAATGATATGTCTTGCACTTTGTGTCACATTTCATCAAGACTATGTTGATGAGTAATGCTCATCCTTATCTTAGTCTTCTCAAGTGCTTTGCCATGACTCACACACATTATTTCAGTTGAGCCTATTCTTAAGTTGCTTCTTTTACATGTTGCTCAACCATTTGTTTTTTGCAAGTGATATGCTTATTGTCTCATTTATCTTCTTGCACTCGTTGTGTGCTGTTATTAATTTTGGGGGAGCAACGATCCTATTTTGTGCACTTATATCATATACAAAAATGTCTTACTAGTGCACAAATCATGGGGAGCTTCTCTAGTTTTGATCAAACATTCTGTTGCCTTTATCATAATATCTTTTATTCATAAGGTTTGAAGGACCATATGATTGTTTGTTCCATCTGGTATCTTTTGATTGCTTGCCTCTATTTTGTATGTCATTGTGGCATACGATTCTTTTATTTGCAATCTTTGGGTCCTCGATATAGTTTGTTTTCCTCCAATTTCTTATCATTGTATATGTGTATTTCTCTACACTCATTTGTTGAGGAGTACACACTTCTTGGAGGACCACCAACTATACTGGCTTTCTAAACTTTTTGTCCATTTTGGCAATCGATGCCAATGATGGAGAAGTTTAGAGAGTTTAGTTTGGTTATGCTTAGAGGGTTTTGCTTTTATTGCATAAGCATTTACATCTTGTACGCATGCATTATTGCTTTGCATGTGTGTGCTTGGTTATGGTTATTTTCCTTATATAAACTCTCTTGAAGTAGTTGTCATCAATTACAAAAATGGGGGAGATTGTTAGAGCATATATCTCCATATGTGGTTTTGTTAATTGATGACAGTTCCTATGGACTAATGGTTGCCTTAAGTTATATTTATAGGATTTGTCCATAGGCACTTCTTGAAGTCCATCTGTTGGGTTCAAGGAGTTTATATGATGACCAAGATGGTATTCAAGGTATTATCCAAAGAATGGTCATAGAGACACAAGGTTGATCAAGATCTCAGACAAAGAGTAAATCAAGATGATCAACACACAAAGCGTACAAGATGTACCGAGAGGGATCAAGTGATCCCATGGTATGGTAAGCATTGTCCATTACATGTTTGTGTACTAACCCATGGTCTTCGTGAGAGTTCTATGTGTGGGTTAGGTGTGTTTCCATGGGCTTGCGTCAAAAGGAAGTTCTCATACAACCCATGAAGGATGACGTTAAGTGCTGATCGTCATCAAGATTGTGGTGTGCAAGTTCAAGAGGATCAACACGAATATATCGTGCTTGAAGCTTGCCGTCCATTGTGGTGGCAATGGACTTGTGACGGTATGCTGAAGAGTGGCTCACCCATAGTGAGTATGGGGGAGCAATCAACTAGTCTTCATCAAGCCAACGCAATCAAGAAAGGTGGTCCATCTTGAGGAAGCCAAGATCATCATCATCTAGCTCAAGAGGTCGAGGTGCAAGGTATAGGTTTGCCCTTGATAGGTTTTCTGTTTAGGATAGAATGCTGTACTGTCAAGGGGGGCTCTCAAGTGATTAGCTTGATCGTATCGTTCGTTGAGAGCTCAAACCATTTGCATCCTTGCATCATACTTCTTGGTTCTTATTTGGTGTTTCTCTTTGTGAGTTTTAGAGCTTATGGTCATCTTCATGACAAGCTCGAGTTCATCGAAAACGGAGTCCATATGCATCTACTATGATGTTTTCGATGTTGGAGTTTTTGGCGGTTCTTCATTCATAGAGGACTCACATCTCTATATCATTGGCATTTTCATATCTGCATGGTCTTAAGATTTCCAACAAGCTTGGATTTGCTCGATTCGGAGCTCGAATGCGAAAGTTATGGCTGTTTGAGTGGCGAGCGGTAGTACCGCTGGACCTAGCGGTAGTACCGCTAAAGTTGGCGGTAGTACCGCTGGCCCTAGCGGTAGTACCGCTAGAGCTAGCGGTAGTACCGCTGTCCCAGCGGTAATACCGCCCCTGGTCAGCGGTAGTACCGCTCCGGGACTTTAGTACTGTCATCTTTGCGCCTGTACTACGTCGGACTTTCTGCGAAGACTTCTTGGCGGTGGTTGGCCCGGTAGTATCTTTGCGCTACCATGGGCGCAACGGTAGTACCGCTGGAGCCAGCGGTAGTACCGCTGGACTCGGGCTGTAAGTGGGGGTAACGGTCTGATTCCTTCCCCCACTATATAAAGGGGGTCTCCTTCCTCCCTTGGTCTTTTCCATCCGTTGAGCTCCTGTTCTACCTCCATTGTTGACATTCCTAGAGCTTGCTAACTCTCAATCCCTCCAATGATTCTTGCTTGTTCTTGAGGGAAAAGAGAGAGGAGATCTAGATCCACATCTCCACCAATCACTTTCTCCTCTATGAGAGGGGAACCCCTTGGATCTATATCTTGGAGTTCTTTGTGAGCTCCTTGTTCTCCCTCTCATATTTCTCCGTTGCTTTTGTTGTTGTGGAGGGATTTGAGTGTGAGGGACTTGACCACTTCGTGTGTTCTTGCCATTGCATTGGTTGCATCGGTTTGAGTTCTCCACGATGATACGTGGAAGTGAAGTCCAAGAAGCTTATTACCCTTTGGTACTTAGTACCCTAGATATTATTCTTCGTGGATGCTTTGGCATCTTAGAAGCTTGGTGGTGTCTTGGAGTTCAATCATTGTGGTGTAAAGCTCCGGGCAAGCGTCGGGGTCTCCAATTAGGTTGTGGAGATTGCCCCGAGCAATTTGTAAGGGTATCGGTGACCGCCCCCAAGGTTTGCCATTTGTACGGGTTCGGTGACCGCCCTAAAGGGTCCCTTAGTGGAATCCCGGCATCTTGCATTGTGCGAGAGCGTGAGGAGATTACGGTGGCCTTAGTGGCATTTTGGGGAGCATTGTGCCTCCACACCGCTCCAACGGAGATTAGCATCCGCAAGGGTGTGAACTTCGGGATACATCATCGTCTCCATGTGCCTCGGTTATCTCTTACCCGAACCCTTTACTTACGCACTTTACTTTGTGATAGCCATATTGTTTATTGTCATATATCTTGCTATCACTTAGTTGTTTATCTTGCTTAGCATAAGTTGTTGGTGCACATAGGTGAGCCTAGTTGTTGTAGGTTTTGTGCTTGACAAATCAAACGTTAGTTTTCTTCCGCATTTGTTCAAGCCTAAACCGTAATTATATTAAAGCGCCTATTCACCCCCCTCTAGGCGACATCCACGTCCTTTCAAGCGGTAACAAGTGATTGTGTAGCAAGGTGAAACGTAGCAAGCAAAGAGTAACAAGTAACAAGTAGTAGCAATGGTGCAGCAAGTGGCCCAATCCCTTTTGTAGCAAGGGACAAGCCTGAACAAAGTCTTATAGGAGGAAAAACGCTCCCGAGGACACACGGGAATTTCTGTCATGCTAGTTTCATCATGTTCATATGATTCACGTTTGTTACTTTGATAGTTTGATATGTGGGTGGACTGACACTTGGGTACTGCCCTTACTTGGACAAGCATCCCACTTATGATTGACCTCTCTCGCAAGAATCCGCAACTACAAAAGAAGAATTAAGACAAAGTCTAACCATAGCATTAGACTAGTGGATCCAAATCAGCCCCTCACGAAGCAACGCATAGACTAGGGTTTAAGCTTCTGTCACTCCAGCAACCCATCATCTACTTACTACTTCCCTATGCCTTCCTCTAGGACCAAATATGCTGAAGTGTTATGTAGTCGATGTTCACATAACACCACTACAGGAAAAGACAACATACATCATATCAAAATACCGAACGAATATCAAATTCACATGACTATTATCAGCATGACTTATCCCATGTCCTCAGGAACAAAAGTAACTACTCCCAAGACATAATCATAATAATGACCAGAGGTGTAATGAATAGCATCAAGGATCTGAACATAAAATCTTCCACCAAATAATCCAACAAGCATAAACTACAAAGAGTAATCAACACTACTAGCAACCTTACAAGTACCAATCGGAGTTGCGAGACGAAGATTGATTACACAAGATGAACTAGGAATTGGAGAGGAGATGGTGCTGATGAAGATGTTGATGAAGATGCCCTCCCCTCCGATGAGAGGAGTGTTGGTGATGACGATGGCGACGATTTCCCCCTCCGGGAGGGAAGTTTCCCCGGCAGGATCGTCGTGCCGGAGCTCTAGATTGGATCTGCTCAAGTTCCGCCTCGTGGCGGCGGCGAAACCACGAAAAAGCTCCCGATTGATTTTTTTCCAGACCAGGACGCTTCATATAGCAAAAGAGGGGGGCTAGTGGGCCTTCAGGCAACCCACAAGCTTGCCCACCGCCACCAGGGGGGTGGTGGCGGAGTGGGGGCTTGTGGGGCCCTGGTGACCCCCCTCCGGTAGTTCTTTCGCCCAGTATTTTTAATATATTCCAGAAAAAATCCATGTAAATTTTCACGGCATTTGGAGATGTGCATAATAGTGGACTAGGATTTGCTCCTTTTCCAGTCCATAATTCCAGCTGCCTGAATTCTCCCTCTTCAAATAATCCTTGCAAAATAAGAGAGAAAAGGCATAAATATGGTACCACAAGTAATATAACAGCCCAAGAAGCAATAAATATCAACATGAAAGCATGATGCAAAATGGACGTATCACTCCTCCACGAGTTCTGGCCGTGCTAGGGCGCACACGGACGCGGCTGTCGTGGTGTCTCGCGTCGGGGCCGACGCGAATGCCGCCACCACCGGGGCCCATCATGGAACCTCTGACCCTCTCCGCTCCACTCTTCAGAGACTTCACGCACAAGCGCATGCAATTCGATAGCTCAAAAATGCGGACCGGCTTCGAAGCCAACATTATCATGTTGTCCCCGATGGGAGACCAGCTCAAGTACGCTCTCCAGGTCCACTTCGCCACCTCATCAATGTGGTCGAGTATGAGGCGCTCGTCCACGACCTCCTACAGATTCTCTACTTCGGCGACTCGGACCTCGTGGTGCAGCAAGTCTCTGGCGAATGGGACGCAAGGGACGCCAACATGGACAGCTACCACTTCCTTGTCCATTAGCTTACCGGCTCCTTCAAGGGCTGTGAGTTTCACCATGTCCCCCGAGCAGACAACGAGGTGGTGGATTTGCCGGCAAAAATCGGCTCCACCCGCCAAGCCATCCCAGCCGGCGTCTCCATCGAGCAACTGCACAAGCCATCACATGAGTCGGGGAACATCTTCGTGCTCGCAGACCCTTCTAGATCTTCCTCGGGCTCGAGGGCTCCGCCGGCTCCTCCCGCATTGCCGGCTATGACCAACCCCGCCCCCGAGGCGACCGACTCCGAGACCCCAGCTGTCATAATGGTGGTAGGCGCATCCTCCACCACCTTGGCCTCGGGGACTGACGACTCGGCCTTGGGATATCCGACGATGGACATGAGGGCTCCGGCTACCTCAGGTTCCCAGCTCGAACCGGCGCGAGCTCCCGTCTCAGCCCCAACATGGGCCCAACCCAACCTCGCCTTCCTCATGCGCGGGGAGCTCCCTCCTGACGAGGCCGAGGCCCAGCAGATCCAGTGCCGGTCCCCCACCTACGCCATCATCAACCGCGAGCTCGTTCGACGCAGCGCAACCGGCATGTTCCAGCTTTGCGCCGAGTCGGAGAAGGGGCAAGAGATCCTCCGAGACATCCACCAGGGCGAGTGCGGGCATCACGCCGCCTCGAGGGCCCTAGTGTCCAAGGCATTCCGCCACGGGTTTTACTGGCCGATGGCCCTAGAATAAGCAACACAATTGGTCGACAAGTGCGAAGGGTGCCAACGCTTCAGCATGCAGAGCCACCTACCGGCTACAGCTCCTAAGACCATCCCCCTCTCGTGGCCTTTCGCCGGCTGGGAGCTCGACATGGTGGGACCATTCAAGACCGCTCGTGGTGGTATGACACACCTCCTGGTAGCCGTCGACAAGTTCACCAAGTGGATCAAGGAAACGCCTAATAATAAGCTGGACGGCCCCACAGCCGTCCTATTCGTTAAGGATAGCACCGTTCATCACGGTGTCCCCCACAACATCATCACCGACAACGACACCAATTTTGCCAAGGGCGCGATGGCGCTTTTTTGCTCCAAGGAGGGCATCCGGCTCAACCTTGCATCAGTGGCCCACCCGCAGTCGAACGACCAGGCGAAGAGAGCGAACGGCTTAATCCTGGGCGGCATCAAACCACGGCTCATGGCGTCGCTTGTATGTTCAGTCGGCTGCTGGATCGAAGAGCTGCCGGCTATACTGTGGAGCCTCCGAACCATGCCCAACCGGTCAACCGGCTGCACCCCTTTCTTCCTCGTGTACAGGTCCGAGGCGGTCATCCCCATGAACAATGAGGTCGACTCGCCTCATGTCACCTTGTACACGGAAGCGGATGGAAGAGAATCGAGAGAAGACTGCGTCGACCTATTAGAAGAGGCACACGAGTTGGCCCTGGGCCAGTCGGCCATCTACCAACAGAAGCTGCGACACTACCACAACAAGCGGATCAGGCCCCTCTCCTTCCGCGAGGGGGACCTGGTGCTCAGGTGGATCCAATGAACCGCCGACAATCACAAGCTATCCTCCCCATGGGAGGGTCCGTTCATCGTGAGCATGGTGCTGCACAACAACACGTACTATCCGATAGACGCCCAGAAGCCACAAAAGCGCAAGAGAGACGCCTCCGGCGAGGATTTGTAGCGCCCATGGAATGCGCCGCTCCTTCGTATGTTTTACTGCTAAAAGAACCATCGTATGTATGTATCTCCCACCCTTTTGGGCATAATGAATACAATGGGTGTCCCAAGCCAGCAGTTGGGGCATACCCTTTCGTTTCCTTTAAGAGCACACCACTTCTCGGGCAAGTACCCCGGTACGGCTCCTCGGACCCAGGGGCTCGTCAGTAAGCCCCAGCTCTCTCTCTCCAAGGCCGATCAAGTAACGTGAGCTAAGCAAAACCCCTACCACCCTGCTTAGCTACAGACCGGCTCCCGCCTGCCCGGCAGCAGGACTCTCGGACGAAAAGCTTACCACACACGAACGCCGCCTGCGAGGGAGCGACCGACTCGGGCTAACCGAACCTTATCTATTTTTGGCTGGCCTCTGCCGTACTCACCCTAGCTAAAACGTCCATGCGGATCCAAAGAACCCACAACCGACTCCTCCAAAAGCAGTCGCCCCATCCCAATCACAGACCGGCTCCCGGCTGCCCACTAGCAGGGCTGAAGCCGAAGAGGACAAGGTTTTGGGCAGATGGAAACCAGAGGGACAAAAGGTCATGGACGAGTCGGCATGCACAATTTTTTTGGGCAAGTTCAAAGCATGAATTTGTACACAAAAGCGTAAAGGCCCACGGCCACAAGTTCACAGTATTAGAACCCCATTGGGTGGAACTACAAACTAACTAATACAGTAAGAAAAGCACAAAGATCCTAGACGGTGGGGGCTCCATCCTTCACCCGAGCGCCCCCCGCATCGGTGTAGGTGGAGGCCCCATCCTTGACTCCAGCGCCCCCCGCACCGGCCAAAGTGGAGGCCCCGTCCTCGGCACCACCGCGTCCCGTGCCGGCCTTCGCGCCAGTGTCCTCCTCCGAAACTAGGTCGACGTAGGCATAATCGCTGGAGTCGGTGCCCTTGATGTCCGTATCGCCGCCGCTGCCTTTCGGGTCATCCAAAGTCAGCCAGTACCTGTCCTCCGGGATCACCACGCCATCGGCTTCCTGCTCCGGGATGTATTCGTCCCACCAGGCAAACGACGCAAGGTTGCTAGCCCGCGCGGCAAGCATGTCATCGACCGCCTCCAGTTTTGCATCTGTACCAGCGTGCTGGGACGCAAATAGCCCCAGGTACAGCTCCGAGTACCACAACCTAAAAACACAGAGCGCCATGAACGTGCCGGCTCGCGCCACCGAGGCCTGCGAGGCGCTCGCCCGAGCGCACCCATCCTCCAACCACCGCGATAGCCATCTCATAGAGCAGGGATCCACCATGTTCGGCCAAAGGGTGTGGACCAGTGCTAGCTGGCCTTCTGGAGCCGCTCCATGGCCCGGACCACCTCGGTCAGACGGGCCTTAGTGGCGATCCCCACCTCGTCCTTGGTCCACGGGGCAAGCGACGCAAAGTTGCGCGACACTAAGAAGATAGTGATGGTGGAAGGTGAAAGTGCATCTAAACCATGGACTCAACATTAGTCATGAAGAACTCATATACTTGTTGCAAAAGTTTTATTAGTAATCAAAACAAAGCATTCGACGCATACTCCTAGGGGAAGGGTTGGTAGGTATAAACCATCGCGCGATCCCGACCGCCACGCAAAGGATGACAATCAATATACTAATCATGCTCAAATTTCATCACATAGCGGTTCACCATACGTGCATGCTACGGGAATCACTAACTTCAACACAAGTATTTCTAGATCCACAATACCTTACTAGCATGACTTCAATATTACCATAACCACAACTCAAAACTAATTGAGACGAATCAAACTTCTCTAACTAGTCAATGCACATGAAGGTGGAAGTTTTCGTATCCCTTTGGATAACTACCCCTTTTGAGACTACTATTAAAGCATAGATCAACTACCAAGCCACGCACCGCTGTGCTCTAAAAGATATAAGCGAAGCACATAGAGCAAAAGTATCTAGCTCAAAAGATATAAGTGAAGCACATGTGAGCTGAATTGTCTACCAAAAGATATAAGTGAAGCTCGACAAAATCATGGTGAGTGCATGTCTCTCTCTCTAGGTGAGCAGCAAGGATGATTGTGACACAACAACAAAAATAAAGGACTCCTACGATACAAGACGCTCCTAGCAAAAACACATGACATGTGGTGATTAAAAATATAGCCCCAAGTAACGTTACCGATGGATTGAAGACGAGAGAGGGGATGCCTTCCCGGGGCATCCCCAAGCTTAGGCTTTTACGAAATCCTTGAATATTTTGGGGTGCCTTGGGCATCCCCAAGCTTGAGCTCTTGCCACTCTTTATCTTTTTGTCCATAAGAACTTCACCCAAAACTTGAAAACTTCACAACACGAAACTTAAACAGAAACTCGTGATAACATTAGTACAAGAAAGCAAACCACCACTTCCTTAAGTACTGTAGCAAACTTAAATTCTACTTGTGCTGATGTTGGGTTACTGTACTTTCAATCTTCCATGGCTAATACCCCCCGATACTATCCATAGTTTCATCAAAATAAGCAACCAACACAATAAAAATAGAATCTGTTAACAGCAGACCAGTCTGTAGCAATATGTACTTTTCGTATACCTCTGGTACTTCACAAATTCTGAAAACTTACGACTGTCTGAAGAATTTGCGTAGCAATCAGCAGCAAAACGAATCAACTCAAAAGCTCTTATAGAAAAAAAGAAAGTTTCTGTCTTTTCCAGCATGACCAAACGATCATTCCCAAGACTAATCATAACGGTTTTGCTTGGCACAAACGCAAAAACAAACACAAAAAACACAATCATAACAGAATTATGAAAGTGTGGAAAACACAAAACAGAAAGAAAAATGATAGATTCTTTGGGTTGCCTCCCAACAAGCGCTTTTGTTTAATGCCCTTAGCTAGGCATTCAATGCTGCTCTCACAAAAGACAAGAATTGAAGCACAACGAGAGCATCCTAAAGCATGTGAAAATCACATCTAAGTCTAACATACTTCCTATGCATAGGCATTTTATAGGAAAACAGATTGTCAAGACAACCAATAGTTGCCATATGGAAGGAAGAAGAAAGAGACAATAGCAATCTCCACATAACGAGAGGTAATTTGGTAACATGAAAGTTTCTACCACAATATTTTCCTCTCTCATATCTATTACATGTGGGATAATATTCGAATTCAACAATGTAACTATCACATAGGGTATTCTTTTCATGATCTACATGCATGCAAAGTTGACGCTCTTCAAAAATAGTGGGATTATCATCAAATAAAGTCATGACTTCTCCAATCCCACTTTCAGTATTGTTGCAAATATCATATTCATCATGAGGTTTGAACAAATTTTCAAGATCATAAGAAAGATCATCACCCCAATCATGATTATAGCAATAAGTAGTGGTCATAGCAAGACTAGCATCCCCAAGCTTAGGGTTTTGCATAATTTTAGCATGATTGTCACTAATAGGATTTATAGTGAAATCATTGCAATCATGCTTTTCATCCAAGGAGCCCTCGTGAATCACTTCATGAATTTCTTCCTCACAATTTTCAGATTCACGCATCTTACGCAAAACTCCAAAGAAATAGTCAATTGCCCTCAACTCACTAGCAATTTGTTCCACACGAGTGGGTCTCTTAAAGAGACTAGCAAGTGGATGAGGATCCATATCACTAGATTTTTAGCAAGCGAAGATGCAAGCATATTGAGGGCACATGGCACACAAGCGAACAGAAAGCAAGCGAGAGAAAAGGGCGAACGAAAAAGGCAAAGGGGATAGGCAAATGAAAACGACAAAAGTGAAGTGGGGGAGAGGAAAACGAGAGGCAACTGGCAACAATAGTAATGCAAGAGAAGAGTTTGTGATATCTACTTGGATAGATCTTGATTTCTCCTCCCCGGCAACGGTGCCAGAAATACTTCTGATGTTTGCTGTGTATCCCTTGCAACGGCACCAGAAATAGTTGTGTCGACGACACCAGGAATCCTTCAGCTATGGCTACGCCTTAAGGGACTTCCTAGGCAAGTATGCAAAGGATTTCCCCCGTGGCCTTGGAGCCTTGCGTTGGTGTTCCCTCGAAGCAGAAAGGGTGATGTAGCAGAACGACGATAAGTATTTCCCTCAGTTTGAGAACCAAGGTATCAATCCGGCGGAAGAGTATCTCAAGATCCTGGACAAACACAAAAGCTTGCACCCAACGCTATGAAGGGTTTGTCAATCCCTTATAGATTGTTTGCCAAGTGAGAACTGAAAGCAACAAAGTAACAAAGCAAAGTAAAAGTGGAGATGTAAATGATGGATGTGAATAGACCCGGGGGCCGTAGTGTTTACTAGTGGCTTCTCTCATGAAAGCAAGTAGACGGTGGGTTAACAAATTACCGTCGAGCAATTGATAGAACTGTGCAAAGTCGTGACGATATCTATGCAATGATTATTTCTATATGCCTCACGTCCGAAACAAGTAGACCGATACGTTCTTCATCTACTACTATTATTCCACACGTCGACCACTATCCAGCATGCATCTAGTGTATTAAGTCCATAAGAACGGAGTGATGGGGTTATAGTCCTAGGGTAGGGTCATAGGCCTGCCCTATAAGTCCTACCCAAGGACTACCCTTCATAAGGGATAAGGCCCTTAGTCAGTTCTGACTGAATTAAGGACTTCCCATTATCCAGTCGGTGACGGATCCACCATCATCCAGTCGGAGATGAGCATTCGGAGCGTATCAAACTTACCGACTGGATTCCACTCTGTGCATCGTAACCCCCCCTGGAGGGTAACGGTCATACGTTTCCATGTGCCTTTATTAGCATTTAAGACGTACGTTACGTGTAACGTAAGCATTTACTTGCCACTACTCCACCCCTGTGCACCGAACCGTTGTGAAGGGCAGCACACTTTATATAAGCCACCCTTCCCCACTAGTGCAGGGGTTAGCAATTCACTGTAATCCATATTCCACTCGACAACAAGGTCCCAAGAGAACTGAGACGTAGGGCTATTACCTCCATCGTAGAGGGGCCTGAACTCATACAACCTCGCCATAGCTAAGGCTCTGCCCATCCTTTCGTACCCTACACATCTACTGTCAGACTTATACCCACGACAGTTGGCGCCCACCGTGGGACAGGCGTCTAAGCGACTTCCGGCGAGTTTGCGACTACATCTGTTCATCATGTCGTCCGGTGGAGATTTGAGCATGGGTCACGATATCCTCTTCGGCGCTCTCTCCTTCATCGTCGACGATTCGGCATGGCTCCGGGATGCCCCTCTCGACGTCGAGGTCGGCGAAACATCCGGCGCTCGCCGTCATCCCCGCCGTTCTGCCAGTCGGCACACTCGGCGGAGCAACGTGGAGGTGTATCGCACGCCCGTCCTCAACCTAGCCGCCGCCGCCAAGATAGCCAATTCTCTCCAGCCGAATGATTCAGAGGTTGGCAGAGGGATCGAGCAAATCCGTGCCCTGCTGCACACGGCGCAGCAGCAAAATTCGGCGGTCTCCCAGTCGCACAACAGGGTCCACAATAGTTCTGTTCATGCGAACATGCATCGATCAGTTCACAACCCTGGTTCTCATCAGCGATACAGGGGAGGCAGCCGTTCCATAAATCCCGAAGATCGTCGCCGGTCGCGCACCCCTCCGCGGGGTGGGCCCTACGGGTCCCGACATCATGATGATCAACGTTCAGTCGGTGACACTTACGATCCAAGGCCCGACGCGAGAGGGCATATCACCCAGCGGAGGGTCGACAGGGGCCGAGCCCACCGCGATGGTCTCGATGTGGACCGTCCGAGTGGAAGCATGACCATCGTCTCTGGTCCCGAGTGTTTCAGTCGACCCATTCGTTCGGCTGACATCCCTCCCAACTTCCGATTGGCGACGGGGATCAGCAAGTTTACACGAGAGTCCAAGCCAGAAACGTGGCTGGACGACTACGGAGTGGCAGTCCAGATCGGAGGAGGAGACGACCACGTCGCCATGAAGCACCTCCCTCTGATGCTCGACGGCTCGGCACGAGCGTGGCTGAACCAGTTGGCTCCCTCAAGCATCTACAGCTGGGCAGATCTGGCCCGAGTCTTCATCGGTACCTTCGAAGGAACGTGCAAGCGCCCTGCTGGCCTCGTGGAGCTCCAGCACTGTGTCCAGAAGCAGAATGAACCCCTGCGCGATTTCATTCAGCGTTGGACGACCCTCTACCACACTGTGGAGAACGTCACAGAGCACCAAGCAGTCTACGCCTTCAAGGCAGGCGTGCGGTACAGAGATCTGTACCTGAAGTTCAGTCGAACTAGCGACATCTCCATGAGCAAGATGATGGAGATAGCGGTACGCTATGCAAATGGCGAAGAAGAGGACCACATCCGTAGCGGCAAGCACAAAGCAGTCGCCGATGGAGATGGGAATAACACTCGGAAGCAGAAGAAGAAAGCTCCGTCCACTCCGCAGGCAGAAGCCGCAGCTGTTACCAATGCCAAGTTCAAAGGCAAGGGGAAGGCTCAATTCACCCCCAAGAAGAAGCAGTTCAGCAACCCCATCCAGGACCAGCCATGTACGGTCCACACGAAGATGGATGAAGAGGGCAACGCCATATATCCGAAGCATACCACTCGGCAATGTCGCCTCCTGATCCAAGGGTTCGGCTAACGGCAACCGAGTGAAAAGGGCAATGAACAGGATGAGGAGGACAAGGAGGATCCGTTCCCCCAAGTCCATGCAACTCTGATGATTTTTGCTGACGTTGAAAGTAAGAGTCGACTGAAGCTGGTGAACAGGGAGGTGAACATGGCCACGCCGACCAACCCCACGTTGCTCAAATGGTCTCAGGCTGCGATCACCTTTGACCAGTCGGATCATCCTGCACACGTACCCACCCCAGGGAGATAGGCTCTGGTCGTCGACCCGGTGGTGGAAGGAGTCCGACTGCGCAAAGTCCTCATGGACGGCGGCAGTGGCTTGAACATCATGTACGCCGACTCTCTCAAGGGGATGGGCATTCCGATGTCCAAACTCAGCGAGAGCAGCATGCAGTTCCATGGAGTCGTCCCTGGACGAAAGGCCAAGTCACTCGGCCAGATCGCGTTGGACGTTGTCTTCGGCTCTGACAAGAACTTCCGCAAGGAAAAGCTGACGTTCGAGGTGGTGGACTTCCAGAGTGCGTACCACGCGATTCTGGGCCGCCCGGCGTATGCACGTTTCATGGCCCGTCCATGTTACGTGTACCTGAAGCTGAAGATGCCAGGCCCGAAAGGTGTGATCACTATCACAGGCAATCGGCAGTGGGCCGAGGAGTGTCTGCAGCAGGGATCGAGGATCGCCGATCAGCAGATGGCTGTCCTCGAGCTTGACGAGTACAAGAAGACAGTCGACCCCGCTGACCTGATGCGTTCGAAGAAGCCAGCTTTCGAGTCCGCATTCCAGTCGGCGGGAGAGACGAAGAAGGTCAACATCCACCCGACGGACGACACCGCTGCCCCGACGAACATCTCCACCACTCTCGATCCTAAATAGGAAGCCGATATCATCCAATTCCTCCGTGAGAACTGGGACATCTTCGCATGGAAGCCCTCTGACATGCCACGTGTACCCAGGGAGTTGGCTGAGCACTGACTGCATGTGGATCATGCCGCTCGGCCTGTCCAAGAACGCTTGCGTCGGTCCGCCGCGCACAAGAGGATGGCAATCGGAGAAGAGGTGGCCAAGCTTTTGGCAGCCAACTCCATTCGCGAGGTACACCACTCCGAGTGGCTCGCCAATGTTGTCATGGTGCCCAAGAAGGAAAAGTTGCTCCGAATGTGCATCGACTTCAAGCATCTCAACAAGGTCTGCCCGAAAGACCATTTTCCGCTCCCCCGCATCGATCAAATTGTCGATTTGACTGCGGGTTGCGAGCGTTTGTCATTTCTTGATGCCTACTCGGGCTATCATCAGATCCGTCTGTATGACCCCGATGAATTAAAAACTGCCTTCATCACCCCATTCGGGTGCTTCTGCTACATCACTATGCCATTTGGTTTGAAGAATGCAGGAGCAACCTTTATGCGCATGATCCAAAAATGCCTCCTCGACCAGATCGGTCGGAATGTGGAGGCGTATATGGATGATATCGTAGTCAAGTCACGCAAAGGTTCCGACCTGCTGACTGACTTGGCAGAAACATTCGCCAACCTTCGTAGGTATGATATCAAGCTCAACCCAGCCAAGTGTTCATTCGGTGTTCCCAGCGGAAAGTTACTCAGTTTCTTCGTTTCCGAACGAGGGATCGATGTCAACCCCGAAAAGATCGGGACCATCGTCCAAATGGAGCGGCCGGTCAGAATACACGATGTTCAAAGGCTCACAGGTTGCCTAGTGGCTTTGAGCAGGTTTATCAGTCGACTCGGCGAGAAGGCGCTTCCTCTGTACCAACTCATGAAGAAATCGGATACTTTCGAGTGGACAGACAAAGCCCAAGTCGCATCCGATGACCTCAAAGTCCTACTTTCCACCCAGCCGGTTCTTACTGCTCCGCTCAATAAAGAGCCCCTTCTTCTGTACATCGCGGCTACAAATCAAGTCGCCAGCACTGTTCATACAGTCGAACGAGAAGAAGAAGGCAAAGCATACAAGGTTTAGCGGCCAGTGTATTATGTCTCCGAAGTCCTGACTCCTTCCAAGCAGAGGTATCCCCACTATCAAAAACTTATCTACGGGATTTACATGACTGCGAAGAAGGTGGCCCATTATTTCCGAGATCACTCGGTGTCTGTCGTTTCTGATGCTCCGTTGTCGGAAATCCTCCACAATCGGGACGCATCGGGCCGAGTGGCGAAATGGGCAATGGAGATGTTGTACTGCGACATCAAGTTCGAGGAAAAGAAAGCTATAAAGTCTCAAGCTCTGGCTGACTTCATAGCAGAATGGGTAGAACAACAGCAACCGACCCACATCTACTCGGCTCATTGGACAATGTTCTTCGATGGGTCCAAGATGTTGAATGGCTCCGGCGCTGGCGTTGTGATCATATCGCAAAAGGGCGACAAACTCAAGTATGTGCTGCAGATACACTTTGATTCCTCCAACAACGAGGCAGAGTATGAAGCTCTCCTTTATGGACTGCGCATGGCCATCTCACTCGGCGTCCGTCGCCTAATGGTCTATGGAGATTCGGATTTGGTGGTCAATCAAGTGATGAAGGAGTGGGACGTCAGGAACCCCACCATGACCACGTACTGCAATGCAGTGAGGAAGCTCGAGAAAAAGTTTGAAGGTCTGGAACTCCATCACGTTCCGCGACTGAAAAACCAAGCAGCTGATGAGTTGGCAAAAATCGGATCCACTCGGAGACCAGTCCCGAGTGACGTCTGCCTCGAGCACCTCCACCTTCCTTCAGTTAAAGAAGATCCCTTCACAGAGGAACCATTACAAGCAAAGAGCTCCACAGATCCGACTGAAGTCGAAGTCCCTGCCGTGGTTGATTTGATCATGGAGATTCTTGCTATCATCCCCGAGTGGACTGTGGCATTCATTGCATACATCCTGAGGCAAGAATTACCGGAAGACGAAGTCCAAGCCAGACAGATCATCCGCAGGTCAAAGTCGTTCATTGTCATTGATGGCCAGTTGTACAAGGAAAGCATTTCAGGCGTCCTTCAACGATGCATCTCCCCTGAGGAGGGACAGTTGATCCTGGAAGAAATTCACTCGGGAACCTGCAGTCATCACGCCTCCTCAAGAGCAATCGTCGCCAAAGCATTCAGAGCTGGCTTCTTTTGGCTGAAGGCGAATGAAATGGCGAAAGATATGGTCGACCGATGTGAAGGCTGTCAGTTCTACTCTAACAAGTCCCACAAACCAACATCTACGTTGAAGACAATCCCTCTTGTTTGGCCGTTTGAGGTATGGGGATTAGATACAGTCGGTCCATTCAGGACGGGCGAAGGGGGATTCAAACATCTGTTGGTGGCAGTCGACAAGTTCACAAAGTGGATCGAAGCCAAGCCCATCAAGAAGCTCGACGCCCTAACGGCCATCAAGTTTGTCAGGGACATCATCTCCAGATTCGGGGTACCTCACAACATAATCACTAACAACGGAACAAACTTTGACTCGGACAGATTCAAAGGTTTCTGTACAGGCCAAGGTATCTGAGTGGATTTTGCATCTGTGGCGCATCCCCAAACAAACGGGCAAGCAGAGCGGGCGAATGGACTTATTCTGCAAGGTTTGAAGCCTCGACTCCTGCGAGAGGTGGGACATGCCGCTGGCGCATGGGTCACCGAGCTACCTTCGGTGCTTTGGGGTCTCCGCACAACCACAAATAGATCTACAGGGCGATCCCCGTTCTTCCTCGTTTACGGAGCAGAGGCAGTCCTTCAGAGTGACTTGCTTCACAACGCTCCACGACTTGAACTCTTTTCCGAAGCTGAAGCAGAACAAGCAAGGCAAAACGGAGTGGATCTTCTAGAGGAGGAGCGCGAGATGGCATTGACTCGCTCAACCATTTATTAACAAGATCTGCGGCGCTTTCAAACGCGACACGTCAAGAGTCGTACATTCCAAGCAGGCGACCTGGTGCTCCGAGTAGATCAGCAGAGACCTCACAAGTTGGCTCCCGCCTGGGAAGGACCCTTCATCGTCTCCAAGGTGCTGAACAACGGAGCATACCGACTCTACAACGTCGACAGGGAAATGGACGAGCCGCGAGCATGGAACGGAGATCTCCTGAAGCGCTTCTACACGTGACCATCCACTGAAGCAATGTAAATAACAAGTATCGGTGAAATAATACAAAGCAGATTGAGTTTTTGCAGATTCAAAATTCTTCCACGGTCGCAGACTCCGGTCGCATATTGGTGTCAGTAGTATTAACTTTCTCCGAGTGTGCACTAAACGTCGCACTCGGGGACTTAGCTGCGACCCAAAATCGCCAAAGTATTAACTTTCTGCGAGTGTGCACTAAACGTCGCACTCGGAGACTTAGCTGCGATCCAGAATCGCCTAAGTATTAACTTTCTCCGAGTGTGCACTAAATATCGCACTCGGGGACTTAGCCGCGATCCAGAATCGCCTAAGTATTAACTTTCTTCGAGTGTGCACTAAACGTCGCACTCGGAGACTTAGCTGCGATCCAGAATCGCCTAAGTATTAACTTGCTCCGAGTGTGCACTAAACGTCGCACTCGGGGACTTAGCCGCGATCCAGAATCGCCTAAGTATTAACTTTCTCCGAGTGTGCACTAAACGTCGCACTCGGGGACTTAGCTGCGATCCAGAATCGCCTAAGTACTAACTTTCTCCGAGTGTGCACTAAACGTCGAACTCGGAGACTTAGCTGCGATCCAGAATCGCCTAAGTATTAACTTTCTCCGAGTGTGCACTAAACGTCGCACTCGGAGACTTAGCTGCGATCCAGAATCGCTTAAGTATTAACTTTCTCCGAGTGTGCACTAAACGTCGCACTCGGAGACTTAGCTGCGATCCAGAATCACCTAAGTATTAACTTTCTCTAAGTGTGCACTAAACGTCGCACTCGGGAACTTAGCCGCGATCCAGAATCGCCTAAGTATTAACTTTCTCCGAGTGTGCACTAAACGTCGCACTCGAGGACTTTGCTACGATCCAGAATCGCCTAAGTATTAACTTTCTCCGAGTGTGCACTAAATGTCGCACTCGAGGACTTAGCTGCGATCCAGAATCGCCTAAGTATTAACTTTCTCTGAGTGTGCACTAAACGTCGCACGCGGAGACTTAGCTGCGATTGCAAATCACCTAACTACACACTTTCTCCGAGTGTACACTTAACGTCGCACTCAGAGACTTGTCTGCGATCAAGAATCGTTTAAATTGAAAGCTTCCTTCGAGTGTATTTCACAGATCCACTTGGAGGCTTAGTATGCCCTCATTGAGGCTCATGTAGATGTCAAGACCACTGACAATTACATGAATAGCAGAACCTCATTGAAGCTCATGTAGATGTCATGACCACTGACAATTACATGAGTAACAACTCGCTCCGAGCACGACCTCACAGTCGCACTCGAAGACTTAGCCGCGATCACGAATCGCCTAAGTACTCAATGGCCTTTGTGTGTATCCTACAGATACACTCGGGGACTCAACAGACCCTCAGTGAGGCTCATGTAGATGTCAAAACTACTGACAATTACATGAGTAGCATGACCCTCATTGAGGCTCATGTATATGTCAAGACTACTCACAATTAAATGAGTAGCAACTCACTCCGAGTACAACCTTACAGTCGCACTCGAAGACTTAGCCGCGATCACGAATCGCCTAAGTACTCAATTGCCTTCGAGTGTATCCTACAGATCCACTCGGGGACTCAGCAGACCCTCAGTGAGGCTCATGCAGATGTCAAGACAACATACAATTACATGCTCCGCACGTTTGCTATTGGGTTCACCAAGAAACGCCAAACAAAAACCACGAGCCAAAATCGTGTCAACAACTCTTTGGCAGAAGAAGAGCAAAATTTTCGATTCAAAGTTTGCCTAAACATAGTCGGTTCGGTGTAGATCAATCTTATCCACACCGAACCAAGAATGTGATGGCCAACAGCAATGGCCAAAGTTTCTTACAACCAACACTCGGCATACCGAGGCAAAAGCTTTTCTTAAACGTCGTCAGGACTGGCGCTGGGACTGGCAGGCTCCACGAACGTGTCGAGGTCGATCCCGTCGGCGATGCGAGTGGCGCTCTCAAGGAAGGTCTCCATGAAGTCCTTGAATCGAAGCTTTTTTGTGTTGGCGACCTGGAACGCCTTCAACTTCTCTTCGCGAGCTTCCTTGCAGTGCAATCGTACAAGCGACAGAGTGACGTCCGCACCACAGTGAGCCGCAGACTTCTTCCACGCCCGCACTCGGTTCGGGACCTCCTCCAGCCGAGTCATCAAGCCTTCCATCTCGTGCCGAGTCTCGTCTTGAGGCCAAAGCTCCTTGTCGATTCGGCCGACGACCTCTCTCAGTCGACCGATGAAAGGTCCCACTTTTCCCAGGCGAATGTGCGCTCGGAGCATATCTCGATTGGCGTCATCGCCGAGTGGAATGTTCGGAAGAATCGAATGCTCAACGTCAGCTGCTTCCACCTCAGCGTCCATGCAAAAATCTGCAAAGACAGGACGAGCAAACAATAAGCGCAGAATGAAATGCACAGTCCACAAGCACTCGGAAAAACAAAACTTACCACCGAGAAGAGCTATCATCTTCCGGGCCCAGTCACTGACGTAATTTTCCTGTGCTATGCACCGCCTGTTCAACAGTTTCATCTGTCCCATCAGCTCGGTCCTTTGTTTCCCCATTTTATCCACTTCAGCAGTCAATGCCTTGTTTGCCTCACGGGCCTCCTCCATGGACTTTTCTCGTTCAGCCAGAACATCCTTCATACCAGCCAACGCAACCATTGCTGCATCTAGTTCCCCAGCAAACTGCACCTTTTCAGCCCTCAGAGTCTCGTAAGCTGCTCCCATCTCGCAAGTTTTCTGCAAGTCAGCGCCAAGAGACGATCAGACAAATTCAACAAGGACAACAATAAACATTCTAAGTTCTTCAGACCCCTGCCGACGCAAGCAGTCGACAACGGTCTCGGGGACTACACCCAATGGGTTCACTAAGAGTGACCCCACTGGCATGAAGATCAAACATGTCAACCCTATTGAGATACATGACAACAAACGAACCTATGAGGTTACTACTACCCGACCTGAGTAAAATTACTCTCGGGGACTCATCCAGTAGGTGCACTTGGAGTGCCCCCACCGGTAACATTCAAACAGATTAGTTTTTGATCTGATCAAGTTAAAGGAAATGTGCATAAAGACAACTGCCGGTGCAAGCACTCGACAGAAGTCTCAGGGACTACACCCACTGGGTTCACTAAGAGTGAACCCACTGCAAAACAATCATAATCTATCCGAGTGCATTGCTCACACCCACTAGGTTACAAGAGGAAAGTAAATACTTACTAGCCCACTTACTCGGATATCGTCCCACAGTTCCAAGCTTCGCTTGTACACGGACGCGATGGAGTAGTACGCTCTCTTGGCCTCTCCCGCCATCAACTCCGCCTGCACCATGGCCCCCTTGGCAGCTCCCACCTGATCTTCTGGGAGGCGCTGGATGTTGTACTGGACAGTCGACGGACCTGGCATCGTAGGAGACTCCTTGGGCATCCCAAGGCCTGTTCCAGTCGGTTCAGCAACGATCAGCGCCGTTTCATTCGACGGCATCGCCTCAGTCGGCGGCACGTCCATGGCGAGAGTAGTAACCGGCGGAACAGCCTCAAGGACAGGCACCGCAGCTTGCTCAGACCTCCCCTGGTCGCCCTCCTCCACATAAATCACCCCTGAGGGAAACCCGACTGAACGGCGTGAGACCACAGGAAAAAGGCAAGACCAAAGACAGAATTCGTGATGCAATAATGTAAACTCTCTGAATCGCCACGACGCACCTGGCTGGGATGTGACAACGTTGTCCATGTCCATGGGATCGTCCCCCTGGCGTGCCGGAGAGGTGGCAGAGGTGGCAACTCTGTCGAGTGAAATTCATTCAACCAATAAACAGGAGTTCAATCGAATACCGGAAGAAGATAGTAGAACAATGCACTTACGTTGAGGTGACAGGAACTGTGACCCTCATCCACGGCAAAGCCTTCCGAGGCTTAGATCCACTCGGTTTGGCCACCTTAGAGGGCTGACCCGCAGGCTCAGCAGCAGCGTCCCTGGTCCTCCTGGTGCTCCGAGCACTCGGAACCACGGGAACGGCTGGTGAGGCGCTCGGAACCACAGGAGCGGCTGGCGGGGCACTCGAGGATGCTGGAGGGGCCGAAGGAGCCGCGGGTTCATGACGGCGTTTGGTTCGAAGCTCTGGCGATGGGGGTGGCGAGTTCTGCTCTTCATCTTCCTCCTCTTCTTCTTCGGACTCCTCCTCCGTCTCCCCACTGTCGGAGACGTACTTGACGCTCTCCATGCTGCCCTCCTGGCTGTCTTCCTCCTCCTCGGTCGGATTCCCGTTCGAGACACGGGAAAACCAGTTAGTCCACTCCTGCACAAGATACAGTCGACAACATCAGACGTCAGACAGTGATTCAAGAAAGCGATAAATCTAAGAGAATTGTGCGCACTCGATGAGTTTTACTCACCTCATTCGGAGGAGGGTTGTCCGCGCGGAAGGCCTTCACTCGCCGGGCCCCTCTGGGGTTTTCATAGGCGCCCGTGATGTTGAGGAC
This sequence comes from Hordeum vulgare subsp. vulgare, assembly GCF_904849725.1. Classification (NCBI taxonomy): domain Eukaryota; kingdom Viridiplantae; phylum Streptophyta; class Magnoliopsida; order Poales; family Poaceae; genus Hordeum; species Hordeum vulgare. The sequence goes on along the minus strand of NC_058522.1, from coordinate 348,426,519 downwards.
CCACGACGCCACCGTCTCCCCGGTCACGCACTCGACATTGGTTCGAGTGGAGTCCTTAGGCCCCGTGTAGTGCCACATGGCGTGGTGTCGAGCTTGTAGGGGCCGGATACGCCGACCCAGGAAAACCTCCAGCAAATCTATGCCAATGACTCCCCTACGGACGACATCTACAAGCGCATCTACCTGAGGCCGGATCTGAACCTTCTCCGCCTTCGTGAGCGCGAGCTGCTTAGGCGGAGCCGGCCGGTCTAAGCTAAAAGGAGGCAGTCCAGTTGTGGCATTCGGGCATGCAACGTCCTGGCAGTAGAACCATGTCGACTGCCAGTTCCTAACAGATTCACTCAACTGAAGAGCGGGATAGTTACTTTTACTCTTCTTTTGGAAGCCTACGCCTCCGCAGAGCTGGAGGAGGTGAGTTTTATCATCCGACTGGTTAAGTCGTTTGATGGTTTGGGATCTAGCAGAGAAGATGTGTTTGAAAAGCCCCCAATGGGGAGGACAGCCGATGAAACACTCGCACAACACGACGAAGGCAGAGAGATGAGCTATGGCGTTTGGGGGGAAATGGTGGAGCTGCGCCCTGAAGTGGTTCATTATACCTTTGAAGAAGGATGGGGAGGCAGAGAGAAACCTCGGTGCACGTGGCTGAGAAACAAGACGCGCTCCCCCTCCCGGGGCGCCGGCTCGGTTTCGCCCTCCGCCGGCAACCTCCACGACCTGTGCGCAATCATTCCGTGCTCCACCAACTCCAGCAAGTTCTCCTCCGTCACCGTGGAGGCGAGGAAATCCCCCTAGATCCAACCCGCCGGTAGCGCTCGCTGCCGCTGCTGAACAGGAGCCGTCGCCTTCCCCTTCTTCTTCCGCGCCTCAAGCTTGCTTGTATGCCCCTTTGTCATGGTGGAGGTTGCAGACCCGCAAGGCAGAAGGAGAAGGAAAGAGCTTGAGATGCGTAGGAGGTGGCGAGCGAAACGGGGCAAGTGCGAGCTATCAAGCGAGCGTAATGAAAAACCCTCGCCGCAGAAGTTTAAATAGGGTTCCGACTGGGTCACTAGCAAGTGGCCCCGAAATCTTATCCCCCGACCGGTTGCTGCGATATTAGTGGAGAAGATGAAGGCGCGGGAATTGAGGTGTCAAGTACTACTCGATTGCGATGTCGTCATCCCCGCCGAGCGCGCGGCAACCAAAATTTGAAGATCCCGGAAAATCCGCCGCTGTCAGTTGACAGGTCACGTCAAAAGATACCGCGGAAGCACTCGGTCCCTGACGGTTCGTTTCACAAATACATCCACTCGGATCATGTGTCAAAGAAGATAAAATGGATCGAGGCAAACAACGCCAAAGTCGCATCCGTACCAATCGGATCCATACTCCAAGCATCGCTTCGTCGTTCCAACCCCAATCCATTCGGGGACTAATGATGGGGTTATAGTCCTTGGGTAGGGTCATAGGCCTGCCCTATAAGTCCTACCCAAGGACTACCCTTCATAAGGGATAAGGCCCTTAGTCAGTTCCGACTGAATTAAGGACTTCCCATTATCCAGTCGGTGACGGATCCACCATCATCGAGTCGGAGATGAGCATTCGGAGCGTATCAAACTTACCGACTGGATTCCACTCTGTGCATCATAACCCCCCTGGAGGGTAACGGTCATACGTTTCCATGTGCATTTATTAGCATTTGAGACATACGTTACCTGTAACGTAGGCATTTACTCGCCACTACTCCACCCTTGTGCACCGAACCATTGTGAAGGGCAGCGCACTCTATATAAGCCACCCTTCCCCACTGGTGCAGGGGTTAGCAATTCACGGTAATCCATATTCCACTGTACAACAAGCTCCCAAGAGCACTGAGACGTAGGGCTATTACCTCCATCATAGAGGGGCCTGAACTCATACAACCTCGCCGTAGCTAAGGCTCTGCCCATCCTTTCTTACCCTACACATCTACTGTCAGACTTATACCCACGACACGGAGTAACACCTTAAGCAAGATGGCATGATGTAGAGGGATAATCTCAAACCAATGATAAAAACCCCATCTTTTTACCCTTGATGGCAACTGCTTGATGTGTGCCTTGCTTCCCCTACTGTCACTGGGAAAGGTCACCACATGGCAGAACCCAAAACCAAGCACTTCTCCCATTGCAAGAATCATAGATCTAGTTGGCCAAACAAAACCCAAGACTCGGAGAAACTTACAAGGATATCAAATCATGCATATAAGAAATCAGCAAAGAGTCAAATATATATCATAGATAATCTGATGACAAGTCCACAATTCATCGGATCTGGACGAACACACCGCCAAAGAAGATTACATTTGATAGATCTCCATGAAGATCATGGAGAACTTTGTATTGAAGATCCAAGAGAGAGAAGAAGCCATCTAGCTACTAACTACGGACCCGTAGGTCTAAACTGAACTACTCACGAGTCATTGGAGGGGCGATGATGATGATGAAGAAGCCCTCCAACTCCAAAGCCCCCTCCGGTAGGGTGCCAGGAAGGGTCTCGAGATGAGATCTCGCGGAAACGGAAGCTTGGGGCGGCGGAAAAGTATTCTCGAGGCTCCCCTGATTTTTTGCGGAATATTTGGGAATTTATAGGCCAAAGACCTAGGTCAGGGGGCGGCCAGGGAGGCCACAAGCCTTCCCACCGCTGCCTCCCCCTGGTGGCGGAGTGGGGGCTTGTGGGCTCCCTGGAGCCCACCTGGCTTGGCCCAAAAGCCCCCTGGACTTCTTCCGTTCGGGAAAAAACATTTCGGGGTTTTTCTTCCGTTTGGACTCCGTTCCAAAATCAGACCTGAAAAGAGTCAAAAACACAGAAAAACAGGAACTGGCACTTGGCACTGAATTAATAAGTTAGTCCCAAAAAGATATAAAAAGGTACATAAAACATACAAAGAAGGCAAGGTAACAGTGTGAAAACATAAAAAATTATAGATACGTTTGAGACGTATCACCAACCAAGCTTGAATCCAGCGGTTATGCTTATCTTGCACTGGTTGTGGCTCCTCGGTTGCCTTCCCCAGCTGGTCATCTTTGGCCTTCAACACCTCATGGTGGCTCGCTTCCTGCTGCTCCAGCTCCGTGCGATGGGTAACCTTGCTTTCCATTGTCTCCGCTTGCAAGCGATCCGCCTCGTGGCGCAGCCACGCACACTCTGCGTGCAGGAGATCCCGTTACTGGCCGGCCCGGGCCATCCGGTGCCGGACGTTGGCCGACCAATTCTCGACCTCCCGATATCGACCGAACAGCATGCTGAACGTAACCACCCGATGATCGTGGTGGGCCTTCAAAGAACAAGGGTAGAAGCTGCCGTGATTAAGACTCGACCCGGCTGCCTTCGAGCCGACTCGACTCTTGGGGCTACACCCAGTGGATGCGCTCGCACACCCCCACTAGAAAGAAACAGCAGGAAAAGAATAAAGGGACACGACGCCTATGCGACGGACTACTCAAGATAGATCAGCCGATCCTGAGCTGCCCGTGCTGCCCGGTGCTCCTAGTCATGGCAGACGGCGAACTTCGCTATGACCAAACGCACTCCGTCTCCTAGTGAGCCAGGGCCCCTGCACCGAAGGTCCCGCCGGCTATGGCCCAGCTCTCCAGCGGCCGGGCCCTAGAGCCAGTGCTGGTTTCGTCCATGGCCGGGCCTCGTGTCGGCACGATGAGGGCCCCAGCTACCCCTGGTGACATGCCCCAGGCGGCGCAACAGCAAACCTAGCTGGCTCCTTTGATGAGTAGGCGCTGTGGGGGTCCTTCGGTGCTGGGGCCTCGACCCCCAGTTCTGTGCCGTCTACCACCGCACCCATGCCGGATCTCCCGCTAGCCGGGCCGTTGGCGTCATTCGCCTTGTCGTCCGGAGCCTTCGTCCCGGTGATGGGCCCTCATCCTCCGGTGGTGTGACGTCGGGTCCCTATCGACATGTCATCAGGCCTCTGCGTCGGCTCCTCGGGGGCATCCGCCACGCTCTCTGTTTCGTGCGCCTCCTCGGCGGCCCTGGCGGCCGCCTTCGCCCATTGCACGCGGTCGTGCGTCCCCTTGCACATCTTTCCCTGACCGACAGACACGGAGCCGAGCCGTCTTGCCGCGGTGCCCTTTAAGCGCGTGCTTTTGGGCGGTCACCTCCCATGGGCGGCACTCCTACTCGATCAGCGCCCTCTATGCCGTCTCGAGCTTCCTCCACTCAACGCGGTCCTTCACAGCGCTCCCGCTCACCTCGGTCCCCGTCGTCCCTCCGCCTAATGGAGCCGTCCTCCCGAGGGTGCATGGGCCCCTGCTCAGCCCACACCAATGAAGCATGAACAAAAACGAGGGAAACAAAGGGAGGAAAGCAGGATGGCCGAGGGACCTACCCGATGTTGATAGGGACTGCACGCCTCACGAGTCTCACCGGCATGACCCGTTGCTTATTTCCTCCGCCTCCACGGCCGCCTCCCGGCTGCCCGCTGGTTGCTTGCTTGGGAGCTGGACGTGAGCTCACCCGGTGCTTCCGTCGCTCGTTCGCGTCCGTCTCGCCTCCGGCTGGGCAGCGGTCGGCCCTACGAGTGCGCTTCCTCGACATGCCGACGTTCTCCTCCAAGGCCTCAAGATCCCCCGTAGTTGCTGCATCACGTGATCCCGGCGGCTCAGCATCATCATTGGTCCAGTCCCCACAGCACTGATCTAAAGAACTCACCAGCTGACTCGGATCCCTCCGACTCCGCTACGCCGACTTCCGCATTTTGGCTCCGGCTCGAGCCGCCTCCCCGGATCCACGTCATCGCCGTCCTCTATATCCTCGGCATCTGATTCCACCACGTCGCGTGCAGGCTTGCGGTAGGCTTGTAGCAGGGGGAACAACTGTTGCGAGTAGAGTTCGTGCAGGTCACCCATCTGGCAGATGAGGTGCGGGCGCTGCAGCGGCTGCATCCGACGCGCCACCATGGTGGTGAGCAAGTCCACGGCCGTGAGACCCCCCGAGCTGGTCAGTTCTGCCAGGCGGGTGCAGAGCTGGTCTGCCATCACGGCCGGCTGCAATAGAGCCACCTTCCAGTTTAACATGGTGACCGGAGGCAAGTTGACGAAGCTGGGTAGGTTGATGAGATCCAGGTTCGCCTCCATGTTCTTCACGTAGAAGAACCCCTTCCGCCGGACCTCCACCGAGTTCTTCAGCGGGAGCTTGGGGAAGCCGGCTCTCGTGCGGACGTAGACGAGGGCCGCCCCGCAGGGGGTCATCTCCTTCTGTCCAGTGTTCTTGTTCAACACCGTCTGCTGCTTGAGGAAGAAGAACCGACTCTAGAGGTCCAGGTGCGGCTCGACCCCGAGGTAGCCCTCGCACAAAGAGACAAAGGCAGCCAGCTGTAGGATGGCGTTGGCGCTGAGGTGGTGTGGCTGCATGCCAAAGTGCATAAAGAACCGACAAAATAAAGTGCTCGCCGGTAGCCCGAACCCCTGGGCGAAATGCTCGGCCAAAACCACCACCTCGCCGTCCCACGGGGCCAAGGCGTATTCTTCTCGCACGATGCATGCTTCCACGAGCCCCGTCGGCGGCAACTTGCGGTGGTGGCGGAGATACTTGTTGTAGTCTTCGTCGACGTCACTGCCGTCGCAGGCACCCTTGGTCGCCATCGGGCTCGGAGGGTGCTTGGGCGCGTGGCCGGAGACGGTGGAGGCCGGCAGGTCTCGACACGCGCCGTAGGCAAGCGACAACATGGCAGGCACGTGGTCCGCATCTCTCTCTTGGCGCGGGAGGAAGGATGGCGAGGAAGACGAAGGATAGGGGAGGGGTGTAAATTGCCCTATCCGCCCCTCCCTCTCCCCATTTAATCCCCGCATGGGGTAGTGGGGAGGGGATCTGATGCGCACGACCCCCACTACCCCCGCTCTGCGTCGGCGGCGTTAGTGTGCATGGCGAACGCCAACCGTCGGCCTGGACTCGCAGAAGAACCGAGTGCATGGGTCGAGGCCGCAGTCGAGCCGGTCCCACTTCGCGGCCCGGTATTTTCACCCGCGTGGTGTGTCACGCTGCGGCCTATGGCGCGCCACACGTGGCACCCCGTCTCTGTGCCTCGAAGAGACGGAGGTGGCCTATGGGATGCCGATCGGCGGCGACCTCAGCCGCCTATGACTCTCGAACGGTCTGCCACTGGTCCGCGGGCCCACTGGCGTAGGATCCAAGCCGGTGAGGTCCGCCGCTCTGAGTTGGTGGGCCTCACGTGCTTCGGGGACTACTGACGGGGGGATATCCCCGGGATAGGCTCATTCGAGCCACTCTTCCCTTTTTCAAAACAATATGGGGGCACACACTTCCTCCCATAGGATGGCTGCCCCTGGTCGGGTACGCAATAAGAGCCCGCCCGAGGCAAGGCCGCCCGCCATTCGGCTCGCGGGCGTCACGCCAGCGGGCGGGTAAGCTCCTTTCACATCACTCTGACCGATGTGATGAGAGAGCATCAGCAAAGACGTGGCTGCAGCGACCTAGGTACCGATGGTTAGTCCCCGCATGGGTGCAGCGCCGGCAGTCGTACCGCTGACCGTAGCCTACTGCCACCAGGCGAGGCGACACAGTGACTGCACGCCTCCACCTACTGCATTACCTGCTCCCACGTGGCTAGAGTGCGGCTGGCAGTACTGCTGACCGCGGCTGGTTGCCGCAAGACTATGCCGTGCAGTACAACCCGTACCGTGGCATGACAAGCACGCACGAGCCAGCGACAAGACCCCCCAGCTGACGAGCCCTACAAGTGACATGATCCCTTGGTCGGTGGGACCCTTGATCGGCTAGGAGGCTGCCAGTCAGGTCCGCCCGGCACCATATATGTATATTGTAAGCGAGGGGGTTGGCCTATAAAATCCCCTGGAGTCGCCCCATGCAAGGGGTTAGCCGGCTCCACCTAGCAACACACACACACACACACACACACACACACACGGAGAGAGAGGAGAGGCAGAGAGAGCAAGCTAGCTTCTTCTTCGTGCTCCGTCGGACAAATCAAGGAGCAACATTGTAGCCCAATCAGTTCATGAACCAGACTAGCAGGACTAGGGGTATTACCTCCCACGAAGGGCCCTAAACCTGGGTACATCGTGTGTCTTGCACCGCTTGTCCCCGATCCCGTTTCTGGAGCCCACCGGCGTCCTCTCGGCCTCAATCACTCTAGACAAGCAATCCCATGGTGTTGTGGTTTTGTCACGACATATGTCCTTGTGGAAGGACTTAGTGGTGAGGCCATCGTCGCTATGTGGCGACTCGAAGAGGTTGGTCGGGAACGGGAGACAGATTTACCCAGGTTCGGCCCCTCCAATGGAGGTAAAAGCCTACGTCCCGCTTTTGTGTCTATATTGATGGAGATCTCAACTACAAGGATATAGAATAGCTAACCCAGCTCTCAAGAGTTTCTTGCCCCCCCTTTTGGATTGAGAGATCTCCTTTATATATAGGTAGAGACCTCGAGTTTACAATAGAGTCCGGATCAAATAAACTCCCGTGACCAACTACAATTCTATTTCATCTTGCTTCCCAAGTTAGGAAAGCTTTTGGCTTCTTCTGCCTTGTGGGCCTTGAGTCGTCGTCTTCTGGTGTTGGGCCTCCAGGCGGATCACTTGGTGAGTCCTTTGGCTTTCCCTCATGTCTTCTCTACATCCCGTCTGGCAGATGATCCTTAAGCCGCCTAAGGCCTAACTCGGCCCAAACAACGGGTTATATTGCGGGGTAATATCCCCGACATTAGGCCCCCTGTTGAATTGAACTTGTTCATGTCAAGCTTCCTTGATCAAACTATGAGCCGACAATATTTCACCCTTTATCTAAAATAAAACTTGAATTTGGGGTAAAGTGAACACGGGTCATTTCTTCTTCTTTGAGACTTAGCGCCTCTTCAGTCTATATTCTAATGTTGTCATCGTGCTGACTGATGTCTTTTGAGTCATCATAGCTAATCTTTTAAAAGACAACATTAAATCCGGTCCGACGCAAAAATATAGGCATAAACCTAGTCACCGATTTCCTACGATCGTTTTGTTTCAACCCACTCCTTTCCTTATAAATAGGCGGCCGAACCCCTATGTTATACTTTCCTTCTTATTCTTCCTTGCGCTCCTCTTCTTCACTGAGCACGCTGGAGTTCCAAGATGATGAATGGTCCGCAAGAACGCACCGCCTGATCCACCGGATCTCTCTTGCGGTCGTAGAATTTAACGAAGTCATCCCCTGTCTTTCTTTGATGAGATTTGGTATGTACTCCTCCCACTATGATTTGTAGATCCCTCAATCAATTCCATCGGTCATTCGTGTCACAATCATCGAGCTTATTTGACTAGTTGTCTTGCTGATCCATAAGTTCTTCATGCCTCGTGCCTTCATAGGCTCACTGCCGGCCTTATGTTACATTTCTAGTACTTAGATCTGAAGCAAATCACTTTAGGAGAGCCTGTATGAACACGTGAGTTTCGGTCCTTCCGCCAACTTAGAACATATATTCCTCTATTTTCTGCTTATATTTAGATCCATCATAATAGATGCCATTTATTCCAACCTGTTTGTGAAGAATTTGTGTTAAGTCCCTCATGGAGTTTATCATTCAAAATCCTTTGCTTGTTGTTACCGGCTTAAGCACCTAGTCATACCATCGGCCGGCTTAGAACACTACTATGTAACAATTTTGGCAACTTAAGCATCCTTCAAACTATCGATGAGTTAGCTGCTAGTATCATGCATTAGCTTATTTCTGCTAACCATCTTTTGTAGTTGTTTCAAACCATACAATGACCCCCAAGAACTCCAAGTCTTATAACTGGACCAGGTCCCAAGAGTCCAGACTTACGTTGGAGAACCTTGTGAGTCAAGGATTCTTGCCGGCTCAAAAAAAGATAAGCTAGCGAGCTCCTAAAGAAGTGCCCTACCCGCAACCTCGTCAAGGAGAGGTTGTTATTTTCACCGATCATCTCCCTAGGGGTTTTCGTCCACTCGGCTCAAAATTCTTGAGGGACCTTCTACACTTCTTCAACCTTAGCCCTGAGGATATTGGCCCCAATTCTCTGACCAACATATGTCAGTTTCAAGTTTTATGCGTGGTATATCTCCAGATTGAGCCCACAATACTCTGTTGGGGAACGTCGCATGGGAAACAAAATTTTTCCTACGCGCACGAAGTCCTATCATGGTGATGTCCATCTACGAGAGGGGATTTCTGATCTACGTACCCTTGTAGATCACACAGCAGAAGCGTTAAGAAACGCGGTTGATGTAGTGGAATGTCCTCACGTCCCTCGATCTGCCCCGCGAACCGTCCCACGAACCGTCCCGCGATCCGTCCCACGATCCGCTCCGATCTAGTGCCGAACGGACGGCACCTCCGCGTTGAGCGCACGTACAGCTCAACGATGATCTCGGCCTTCTTGATCCAGCAAGAGAGACGGAGAGGTAGATGAGTTCTCCGGCAGCGTGATGGCGCTCCGGAGGTTGGTGGTGATCTAATCTCAGCAGGGCTCCGCCCGAGCTCCGCATAAACACGATCTAGTGGTAAAACCGTGGAGGTATGTGGTCGAGCTGCCGTGGCAAAAGTTTTCTCAAATCAGCCCTAAAACCCCACTATATATAGGAGGGAGGGATGGGAGGAGGCAGCCTCAAAACCTAAAGGTTTGGCCGAAATTGGAGGTGGAGGAGTCCTACTCCAATCCTACTTGGAGTAGGATTCCACATTCCCACTTGGAAACTCTTTCCACCTTGTGTTTTTTCCTTCTCAAACCTTATGGGCCTTAGTGGGAACTTATTCCAGTCCACTAGGGGCTGGTTTATCTCTTCCCATAGCCCATGAGACCCCTTGGGACGTGACACCCCTCCTGATGGTCCCCGGCACCCCTCCCGGCACTCCCAGTACACTACCGATGAGCCCGAAACTTTTCCGGTAATGCACGAAAACCTTCCGGTAACCAAATGAGGTCATCCTATATATCAATCTTCGTTTCCGTACCATTCTGGAAACCCTCGTGACATCCGTGATCTCATCCGGGACTCCGAACAACATTCAGTAACCAACCATATAACTCAAATACGCATAAAACAACGTCGAACCTTAAGTGTGCAGACCCTGCGGGTTCGAGAACTATGTAGACATGACCCGAGTGACTCCTCGGTCAATATCCAATAGCAGGACCTGAATGCCCATATTGGATCCTACATATTCTCCGAAGATCTTATCGGTTGAACCTCAGTGTCAAGGATTCATATAATCCTGTATGTCATTCCCTTTGTCCTTCGGTATGTTACTTGCCCGAGATTCGATCGTCAGTATCCGCATACCTATTTCAATCTCGTTTACCGGCAAGTCTCTTTACTCGTTCCGTAATACAAGATCCCGCAACTTACACTAAGTCACATTGCTTGCAAGGCTTGTGTGTGATGTTGTATTACCGAGTGGGCCCCGAGATACCTCTCCATGATACGGAGTGACAAATCCCAGTCTTGATCCATACTAACTCAATGAACACCTTCAGAGATACCTGTAGAGCATCTTTATAGTCACCCAGTTACGTTGCGACGTTTGATACACACAAAGCATTCCTCCAGTGTCAGTGAGTTATATGATCTCATGGTCATAGGAACAAATACTTGACATGCAGAAAATAGTAGCAACAAAATGACACGATCAACATGTTACGTCTATTAGTTTGGGTCTAGTCCATCACATGATTCTCCTAATGATGTGATCCCATTATCAAGTGACAACACTTGCCTATGGTCAGGAAACCTTGACCATCTTTGATCAACGAGCTAGTCAACTAGAGGCTTAGTAGGGACAGTGTTTTGTCTATGTATCCACACATGCACTGTGTTTCCAATCAATACAATTATAGCATGGATAATAAACGATTATCATGAACAAAGAAATATAATAATAACTAATTTATTATTGCCTCTAGGGCATATTTCCAACAGTCTCCCACTTGCACTAGAGTCAATAATCTAGTTCACATCACCATGTGATTCCAACGAATCCAACACCCATATAGTTATGGGGTCTGATCACGTCCTGCTCGTGAGAGAGGTTTTAGTCAACGGTTCTAAAACGTTCAGATCCGTGTGTTCTTTACAAATCTTTATGTCATCTTATAGATGTTGCTACTATGTGCTATTAGGAAATGCTCCAAATATCTACTCTACTATACGAATCCGTTTCACTACTCATAGTTATTCGGATTAGTGTCAAAGCTTGCGTCGACGTAACCCTTTACGACGAACTCTTTAACCACCTCCATAATCGAGAAAAATTCCTTAGTCTATTTAGTTACTAAGGATAACTTTGACCGCTGATCAGTGATTCAATCCTGGATCACTCTGTGTACCTCTTAATAGACTTGTTGCAAGGCACACATCAGGTGCAGTACTCAGCATGGCATACTTTAGAGTCTACGGCTAAGGCATAGAAGACGACCTTCGTCTATTCTCTTTATTCTGCCGTGGTCGGGATTTGAGTCTTACTCAAATTCACACCTTACAACACAGTCAAGAACTCCTTCTTTGCTGATCTATTTCGAATTGCTTCAAAAACTTGTCAAGGCATGCATCTTGTTCAAACTTCTATTAAGCGTTTTGATCTATCTCCATAGATATTGATGCTCAATGTTCAAGTAGCCCAATCCAGGTATTCCTTTGAAAAACTCCTTTCAAACAACCTTTTATGCTTCACAGAAATTCTACATTACTTCTGATCAACAATATGTCAACCACATATACTTATCAGAAATTCTATAGTGCTCCCACTCACTTCTTTGGAAATACAAGTTTCTCATAAACCTTGTACAAACCCAAAATCTTTGATCATCTCATCAAAGTGTATATTCCAACTCCAAGATGTTTGCACCAGTCCATTGAAGGATCGCTGGAGCTTGCATACTTGTTAGTATCTTTAGGATCGACAAAACCTTCTGGTTGTATCACATACAATGTTTGCTCAAGGAAACCGTCGAGGAAACAATGTTTTGACATCCTATGTGCAATATTTCAAAAATAATGCAACAACTACTAACATAATTCTAACAGACTTTTAACATCGCTACGAGTGAGAAAGTCTCACCATAGTCAACTGTTTGATCATGTCGGAAACACCTTTGCGCCAAGTCGAGCTTTTCTTAATAGTGACTTATCACCACCATCGTCTGTCTTCCTTTTAAAGATCCATCTTTACTCAATAGTCCTATGACCATCAAGTAGTTCTTCCAAAGTCTACACTTTGTTTTCATACATGGATCCTCTCTCGGATTTCATGGCCTCCAGCCATTTGTCGGAATTCGGGCCCACCATTGCTTTCTCCATAACTCATAGGTTCATTGTTGCTCAACAACATGACCTCCAAGACAGGGTTACCGTACCACTCTGCAGTAGTACGCGACCTTGTCAACCTACGAGATTTGTAGTAACTTGATTCGATGCTTGATGATCACCATCATCTGCTTTCACTTCAATTGGTGTAGGCGCCACAGGAACAACTTCCTGCGCCCTGCTACACACTGGTTGAAGTGATGGTTCAATAACCTTATCAAGTTCTACCACCCTCCCACTCAATTCTTTCGAGAGAAACCTTTCCTCGAGAAAGGATCCGTTTCTAGAAACAAACACTTTGCTTTTGGATCTGAGATAGGAGATGTACCCAACTATTTTGGATATCCTATGAAGATGCATTTATCCGCTTTGGGTTCGAGCTTATCGGACTGAAACTTTTTCACATAAGTGTCGAAGCCCCAAACTTTCAAGAAACGACAGTTTAGATTTCTCTAAACCTCAGTCTATACTGTGTCATCTCAACGGAAATACGCGGTGCCCTATTTAAAGTGAATGCAGTTGTCTCTAATGCATAATCCATAAACGATAGTGGTAATTCGATAAGAGACATCATAGCATGCACCATACCAAATAGTGCGTGGCAATGACGTTCAGCCACATTATCACACTATGATGTTCCAGGTGGCATGAACCCATAAACTCGTAACTCAGATATTCATTTCTATGATCATATCGTAGACAGTTTATCCTCTTGTTACGACGAACTTCACTCCGGAACAGAATTGAACTTTTCAATATTTCAGACTTGTGATTCATTAAGTAAATACTCTTGTATCCACTCAAATCGTCATTGAAGTAAGAACATAATGATATCCACTGCGTGCCTTAGCACCCATTGGACTGCATACATCAAAATGTATCACTTCCAACAAGTTACTATCTTGGTTCATCTCAATGAAAACAAGGCCTTGCTCATGTGGTATGATTTGCATGTCACTAGTGATTCAAAATCAGGTGAGTATAAAGATCCATCATCATGGAGCCTCTTCATGCAATTTATACCAACATGACTCAAGTGGCAGTGCCACAAGTAAGTGGTACTATCATCATTACCTCGTATCTTTTGGCACCAATATCATGAACATGTGTAACACTACGATCGAGATTCAATAAACCATTGAAGGTGATTATTCAAGCAAATAGAGTAACCATTATTCTCTTTAAATGAATAATCGTATTGCAATAAACATGATCCAATCATGTTCATGCTTAACGCAAGCACCAAATAACAATTATTTAGGTTTAACACCAATCCCGATGGTAGATGGAGTGTGCGACGTTTGATCATATCAACCTTGGAAACACTTCCAACACGTATCGTCACCTCGCCTTTAGCTAGTCTCCGTTTATGTCGTAGCTTTCATTTCGTGTTACTAATCACTTAGCAACCGAACCGGTATCCAATACCCTCGTGCTACTAGGAGTACTAGTAAAGTACACATCAACATCATGTATATCAAATATACTTCTTTCGACTTTTGCCAGCCTTCTTATCTACCAAGTATCTAGAGTTGCTCCGCCTCAGTGACCGTTCCCCTCATTACAGAAGCACTTAGTCTCGGGTTTGGGTTTAATCTTGGGTCTCTTCATTAGTGCAGCAATTGTTTTGCCATTTCACGAAGTATCCCTTCTAGCCCTTGCCTTTCTTGAAACTTAGTGGTTTTACTAACCATCAACTATTGATGCTCCTTCTTGATTTCTACTTTCGCAGTGTCAAACATCGCGAATCGCTCAAGGATCATTGTATCTATCCTTGATATGTTATAGTTCATCACGAAGCTCTCACAGCTTGGTGGCAGTGACTTTGGAGAACCATCACTATCTCCTGTGGAAGATTAACTCCCACTTGATTCAAGCGATTGTCGTACTCACACAATCTGAGCACACGCTCAACGATTGAGCTTTTCTCCTTTACTTTGTGGACAAAGAATCTTGTCGGAGGTCTCGTACCTCTTAACAAGGGCACAAGCATGAAATCACAATTTCATCTCTTTAGAACATCACTTATGTTCCGTGACGTTTCAAAACGTCTTCGGCGCCTTGCTTCTAAGCCATTAAGTATTTTGCACTGAACTATCGTGTAGTCATCAGAAACGTGTATGTCGGATGTTCACAGCATTCACAGACGACACTCGAGGTGCAGCACACCGAGTGGTGCATTAAGGACATAAGCCTTCTGCGCAGCAACGAGGACAATCCTCTGCAAAGTTTGCTACTATCAACTTTCAACTAAATTTTCTCTAGGAACATATAAAAACAGTAGAGCTATAGCGCAAGCTACATCGTAATTTGCAAAGACCATTAGACTATATTCATGACAATTAGTTCAATTAATCATATTACTTAAGAACTCCCACTCAAAAAGTACATCTCTCTAGTCATTTGCGTGGTACATGATCCAAATCCACTATCTCAAGTCCGATCATCACGTGAGTCGAGAATAGTTTCAGTGGTAAGCATCTCTATGCTAATCATATCAACTATACGATTCATGCTCGACCTTTCGGTCTCATGTGTTCCGAGGCCATGTCTGCACATGCTAGGCTCGTCAAGCTTAACCCGAGTGTTCCGCGTGTGCAACTGTTTTGCACCTGTTGTATGTGAACGTTGAGTCTATCACACCCGATCATCACGTGGTGTCTCGAAACGAAGAACTGTCGCAACGGTGCACAGTCGGGGAGAACACAATTTCGTCTTGAAATTTTAGTGAGAGATCACCTCATAATGCTACCGTCGTTCTAAGCAAGATAAGGTGCATAAAGGATTAACATCACATGCAATTCATAAGTGACATGATATGGCCATCATCATGTGCTTCTTGATCTCCATCACCAAAGCACTGACACGATCTTCTTGTCACCGGCGTCACACCATGATCTCCATCAACGTGTCGCCATCGGGGTTGTCGTGCTACTCATGCTATTACTACTAACGCTACGTCCTAGCAATATAGTAACGCATCGGCAAGCACAAATGTTAGTTTAAAGACAACCCTATGGCTCCTGCCGGTTGTCGTACCATCGACGTGCAAGTCGATATTAACTATTACAACATGATCATCTCATACATCCAATATATCACATCACATCGTTGGCCATATCACATCACAAGCAACCCTGCAAAAACAAGTTAGACGTCCTCTAATTGTTGTTGCATGTTTTACGTCGTGACCATGGGTATCTAGTAGGATCGCATCTTACTTACGCAAAAAAAAAACCGGAGAACTGCAAATTGCTATTTAACCTCATCCAAGGACCTCCTCGGTCAAATCCGATTCAACTAAAGTTGGAGAAACTGACACTTGCCAGTCATCTTTGAGCAACGGAGTTACTCGTAGCGTTGAAAGCAGTCTCTCGTAAGCGTACGAGTAATGTCGGTCCAAGCCGCTTCAATCCAACAATATCGCGGAATCAAGAAAAGACTAAGGAGGGCAGCAAGACGCACATCACCGTCCACAAAAACTTTTGTGTTCTACTCGAGATTACATCTACGCATGAACCTAGCTCTGATACCACTGTTGGGGAACGTCGCATGGGAAACAAAAAATTTCCTACGCCACGAAGTCCTATCATGGTGATGTCCATCTACGAGAGGGGATTTCTGATCTACGTACCCTTGTAGATCACACAGCAGAAGCGTTAAGAAACGTGGTTGATGTAGTGGAACGTCCTCACGTCCCTCGATCCGCCCCGCGAACCATCCCACGAACCGTCCCGCGATCCGTCCCACGATCCGCTCCGATCTAGTGCCGAACGGACGGCACCTCCGCGTTCAGCACACGTACAGCTCGACGATGATCTCGGCCTTCTTGATCCAGCAAGAGATACGGAGAGGTAGATGAGTTCTCCGGCAGCGTGAAGGCGCTCCGGAGGTTGGTGGTGATCTAATCTCAGCATGGCTCCGCCCGAGCTCCGCAGAAACAGGATCTAGAGGTAAAACCGTGGAGGTATGTGGTCGGGCTGCCATGGCAAAAGTTGTCTCAAATCAGCCCTAAAACCCCACTATATATAGGAGGGAGGGAGGGGAGGAGGCAGCCTCAAAACCTAAAGGTTTGGCCGAAATTGGAGGTGGAGGAGTCCTACTCCAATCCTACTTGGAGTAGGATTCCACCTTCCCACTTGGAAACTCTTTCCACCTTGTGTTTTTTCCCTCTCAAACCTTATGGGCCTTAGTGGGAACTTATTCCAGCCCACTAGGGGCTGGTTTATCTCTTCCCATAACCCATGAGACCCCTTGGGGCGTGACACCCCTACTGATGGTCCCCGGCACCCCTCCCGGCACTCCCAGTACACTACTGATGAGCCCGAAACTTTTCCGGTAATGCACGAAAACGTTCCGGTAACCAAATGAGGTCATCCTATATATCAATCTTCGTTTCCGGACCATTCCGGAAACCCTCGTGACGTCCGTGATCTCATCCGGGACTCCGAACAACATTCGGTAACCAACCATATAACTCAAATACGCATAAAACAACGTCGAACCTTAAGTCTGCAGACCCTGCGGGTTCGAGAACTATGTAGACATGACCCGAGTGACTCCTCGGTTAATATCCAATAGCAGGACCTGGATGCCCATATTGGATCCTACATATTCTCCGAAGATCTTATCGGTTGAACCTCAGTGTCAAGGATTCATATAATCCCGTATGTCATTCCCTTTGTCCTTCGGTATGTTACTTGCCCGAGATTCGATCATCAGTATCCGCATACCTATTTCAATCTCGTTTACCGGCAAGTCTCTTTACTCGTTCCGTAATACAAGATCCCGCAACTTACACTAAGTCACATTGCTTGCAAGGCTTGTGTGTGATGTTGTATTACCGAGTGGGCCCCGAGATACCTCTCCGTCATACGGAGTGACAAATCCCAGTCTTGATCCATACTAACTCAACGAACACCTTCGAAGATACCTATAGAGCATCTTTATAGTCACCCAGTTACGTTGCGACGTTTGATACACACAAAGCATTCCTCCAGTGTCAGTGAGTTATATGATCTCATGGTCATAGGAACAAATACTTGACACGCAGAAAACAGTAGCAACAAAATGACACGATCAACATGCTACGTCTATTAGTTTGGGTCTAGTCCATCACATGATTCTCCTAATGATGTGATCCCGTTATCAAGTGACAACACTTGCCTATGGTCAAGAAACCTTGACCATCTTTGATCAACGAGCTAGTCAACTAGAGGCTTACTAGGGACAATGTTTTGTCTATGTATCCACACATGCACTGTGTTTCCAATCAATACAATTATAGCATGGATAATAAACGATTATCATGAACAAAGAAATGTAATAATAACTAATTTATTATTGCCTCTAGGGCATATTTCCAACATACTCTATTTAGGGAGTTATTATATGCAACCGCCAAACTGAGGTCAAGAACGGTCCTTCTTGTGATCTTGGCGGAATCTCCTTCTAGAAAAGGAAAAAC
Organism: Hordeum vulgare subsp. vulgare; assembly: GCF_904849725.1. NCBI lineage: Eukaryota > Viridiplantae > Streptophyta > Magnoliopsida > Poales > Poaceae > Hordeum > Hordeum vulgare. The sequence goes on along the minus strand of NC_058522.1, from coordinate 348,408,746 downwards.
AGTTTGTTCCGTGAGTCAAAATTGGCGAGTCATCCAAAAGGATGGTTTAAGACCTGGTTCTACTGCAAAAATACTGGTCCTACACATGTAAATCCATTGTCGGGTTACAGATTGGAGAGGATTGGCAACAACGTGGTAATCCCGGGTTGGCCAACACACGAAGAGAGGGATACGATGGCCCCTGTTCATACAAAGTTAAGGGCCTTTGTTGCTCATGGCCTAACCGGGATCGACTTGATCCGTTGCTGGCTAAGGTGGTGCATCCAGCCTGTCAGTGTAAGGCCCAGCTTAATGTGCGACTACTTAGGCGACTCATCCGATGTTCAACGCTTCTCTACCCAAGACTTAAATGATGAGGCTCTCAATAAAGGAAGAAGTTTTTCTCCAACTCAAAGGACAGGTGCAGTGTTACTAGATTAGGCCCATTCTATCTACTAAATCCTTCTCCATCGGTACTCATCTCTTCTCATTAAATATATTCTATTCCTTTGTTGGTTTTATTTCGACCCTCCATCTTTATCATGCTCTTTTGTTCGCAGGAGGATTCTAACTTTTGGAAAATCAAATCTCAGATGCATGTTTCTTCCACGGGCCAAGGAAATGATCCAACTTGGGATGACCCAGCTCCTGACTCAATCAGGAGAAGTATGTGAGGTAGGACTTGAGTCACTCGTCCGTTTGTTTACTGAACCCGCTAACTCGCCTCCTTCTCAGGGAGCCTCTAAAGCCAGCCAAGTCGGCAACGATGAGGTAATTCCAATTTCTTCGAATTCTTTAGAAAATTTTGTTGCAAGAAGGACAAGGCAAGCCATCCGAAATGTTAAAATCTCAAATCAAGCTGCTCATTTAGCTACCAATTTTCTCTTGAAGAAAACAGAGTTGGATGGTCAATCAAAATGCAAGACCCAGAGTGACGTGGGTGAACTAGACCGAGGCTTGTCTCGTGCACTGCTGGCTCACAGGCCTCGTGTTGAGGTGCCACATAACTTTACCTGCTCTTTTCTAAGGATGGTTTATTATAATAGGCTCTTAGTCCTTAAGTTCTCTTTTATCAGGAATCTTCCGCATCTTTGGGCGCCTCATCAGCAACTCAACTTCCCACTTCCAATATCATCCACGGGTAAATTTCTGATCATGACCTGATTACCTATGTTTATATTCCTTAGTATAATATTTGATTTCTGATCTGTGTAGGGCCAAGGCAACTGTTTGGTCATGTTCTAGTGTTGAGAACCAAGATATTTTGAACTCTCAAACGGACGAAAAAAACGCCGAAGTTGACACCCCTGAAGAAAACATTCGAGATGTTGTGATCGATCCGGCAGACGTTGTTAGGACATCACAAATGGATGAGCCGGTTTTAACGGACAAACCAACAAGGATTATAAGTCCCTCAGTTGCTCCTTCTATTCATTAGCCAAGTACGGCTCGAGATCCTAGTCCGGTGACTCATGTGGATGATCCTATTCCACGAGCTGACCAAAACACTCCAAATGTTGTTTTTATAAAGGAACAATTTCAGGCTCATGTTGCTTGCACCTCTCTTGCTAAGATTGTGGCTAAAGAAGAAATAGTGAATTTGGAAAAAGGGAAAGGCCAATTGTAGCTCCCGAATATGTCTTTATTGAGTAATGAAGAGATCCACCAGCAATACTTGACCCGACTGTTTGAAAACCGGGAAACTGAAGCCAATTTGATTCATGCTCTCAAGGAGTAATACAACGTAAAACCTCATGCTTGCCTGCTTCCAATATCAATTTCAGTCTGTCTTTATACCGTCTCCAGCCCCCAAGACCCGGTTTATTATAAATATGGTAAGCCGACACTTTTGAAACTGCTTCAAGATGTAATTTTAGGTGAAGATTCGACCTGTAGCCCCCAAGGGCCGGCTCATCATGTGAGATGAGGCAGGTCTTCCTTTTTTTTGGATATCCTTTTTAAAAAGAACTGCTATGCATTAGCCCCCAAGTGCCGAGTATATGGTGTGCAATATGTTGGGGACTTCAGAAAATATTTCCTCATCATGATCTGCTTAAGCCATTCTCAAGGCGTGTTATAACCAAAAAAAATTGACAAACTTTGTGCATCTGTCACAGGTATGTAGGAGATGCCTAATCCATGGCCAGAGACCCGCAGAAGCATCTCGAGGAAGAGGTGAAGCTTAGGGCTGAAGATGAATCCACGATGGCTTATTTTGAAAACTCCGCTTGTCAAGCACATGACCGTCTTGAGCAAGCCATGAAAAATTATGAAATGGAGAAAACCGCCCTCTTGAACCGTGTCGAAAAGGCCGAGGGGAAACTTGGTACTTTGTAAGAGAATTCCATTCTGATAAAGTAACTCAACGAGATGCTAACTGCATCTTTGGTAAGATTTTTCAACCTTTATTCCTTTGAGCTTCTGAGATTGATATGAAGGAAAAAGGGGCGACTCAAAATGTACTTGTCTTTCGTATGAAGGCCGAACACACGAGTCCCTCGTGCAATTGCCTATTATGAAACTGAAGGCACTATGCACTTATGTGGAACAACTATTCACCAGGTGTGTTCATTCCATCATGCCTGTTAAGAGCTTGAAATATCCACCCCGGACGCTCAAGGATGCGCTAGAGAAACTCTCCACTGTGCCAGATTGGGTCTCTAAAACCCGGAAGTCGGCGGCTCGTGGCGGGGAAAATTTGGCTCTCACATGTGCTAAGGCATATCAACCTGAACTGGACTTGGCGGCTCTAAAGGATGAATATCCATAGTAGAAGTTGGAAGGCTCAACATTCACTCGTGAAGGTTTTGCTCGTGTAATGAAAGAGACCCGACCAGTGGCGACATTTTTAGCACAGCAAGTCAACACATCCCAGTGTTATGCTCCATATACTAGTGATAATGAACGCATCCCGATGCCCAAAGATGAGCCCACCGAGGTAGTACCGACTCGTCACAAGAGAAAACTGCTCCTCAGGTTTATGCTTCTATCTCGACTGAAGGGACTGCAAATTTTGAGTCGTTGAGGTCAATTCGGTGGCTTCACAAAGGCAAACAAGTCATTGATGATGGTGAGGGAGAAGAAACGAACGCTGAATCAGACGGCGATGAAGATTGAAGGCGGGTCTACAATAACTCGCCCAACCAAGAACTAGCCCCCAAACATCTTTTAGATCAAAAACTTTGAATATTTACAAATCCTGATGCAATTTTGTAATAGGGGCAGTAGAAGCTCTGAGATGTATTTGTCGTGCCATCGTGCATGTTGGTTTGCGCTTTTTGCTTGCTATGAAAAAACCTGTCATGATATTCTTTCATCCTGATACTTTTACCATAATGCTTGTCCTTGCTTGGCTCCAAATGTTCGAAATAGGCAAGAACAGGTTTTTAGAAAAACTTGTTTATAAAGCCCATTGAATTCTTCCACAATGTCGTCATTGGAATCATAAGATTTAAACTGGTCATGATATGATCGCAGTGTTTATAAACCGGAACTCATGATGAGCCGGAAAAAATGGTGCTTGTACCTGAATGGTTAAGACATAACGCCTCGCAGGGAAATCAGGTATATTTGATAGGTTGGATCAATGAGACACGATAAAATAAGTAGGACTTTAAGCCGGCAAATAAACCTGATTTGTGAAGCCCGCCTCTTAAATTTCACACAACAGGGTTGTAGATATGCAAATTTTGAACTGGTCATAGTATGACTACAGTTATCATAACCCAGTTATTCATGATAAGCCTTAAATAATACTCATTCCTGAAAAGTTAGGATGTAAAATCATGAAAAAGATAAAGCATAATTTGCAGGCCGGCTCAATGAGACGTGGTAAAAGAAAAGATCGTCTTTCGAGGCTCAAGTCTTGCTTCAATGAAGCGGTCATCATAACCCATGGCTTATGCTAGCTTCAGTATGCCGTCTCTCACATGACAAACCAATGTTTTAACCTTGGTGATTCTGGGTCCACAATGGATTGAATAGTCAAGAGTACATGGAGTCACCTGAACGGAGTCGCATCAAACAAACATGCAGGAAAAAGCATTTTGTGGCATCTTCACCGGGTCAAGAGGGTGAGAAAGCTAAACTCAATGAATTAGAGTTCCCCAAGTGACATGTGATCAATAAAAAAGCCCATCCTAGGATTGCAGAAGACAATGCTATTACTGCCAAACAATCTGGAGTCTAGATAAGCCGGCTTGATTCCATTGATCACGATGATTTGTTTGAATTAGTAGCCCGCAAGTAACATATTTTCAAATAATAAAGGCTCATGCTCAGTTTATGGGCTAAAAAAGTTTTATTAGATTCGAAATATTATAGAAGTATGTACACAATTTTGGGGGTCGATATAGAGATAATGAGAGGGTGACTCTAATATGATAGGGCCGAGGATTGTATGGGGTGACTTACTCAACTATTGGCTTACTTAAGGGGACCCTTGTCACCTAGGTCAACTTTGTGTGTGAGGAGCTTTAACTTTTTGGCGGCGCATGCTGACTCAACATAAGCCACCTCTCCTTCCTCGCATTCTTGGGCTATCCTCCTGTTACCTCCCACCATTATGGTGCCATTAGGATCCAACATCTTGAGCTTGGGGTAGATGTAACAAGGATGAGCCATGAACCAAGCATAAGTCAGCCTTCCGAAGTGAGCATGATAATGACTTTTTATCTTTACTACCTAAAACATCAGGGGTTCACACCTGCAATTGAATTCGTCCCCGAAAGCGACGTTCAGCTCGATCCACCCTACTGGGTGGGCTGATTTCCCATGAATAATATGATGAAAACCCGTGGTTGAAGACTACAAATTTTTATCGTGAAGGTTCATCTGCCGGTAGGTGTCATATTATAGGATGTTGATGCTGCTCCCTCCATCCACGAGGACCTTTGTGAGGGTATAAGAGCATCTCTAGGAGACCCCATAAAAATGCAAATTGTAAAACTAGGATATGGGTCGAAATAGGCATTTTAAGGGTCCATTTTAGCTACGCCTGAATAGAAACTGTAAATTAAAGTGTAAAACTGTGATGAAGAGCTCCTTCGTCTCGTGTGACGATCGCCGCCCCTTCCTGCAGCCGGCTGTGCTGGCCATGCTGGCCGCGTCCAACCCCATGGGACGCACTCCATCGCCCATCGGCCATGCCCCGTCGCCCGTCAGCCGCGCCCCATCAACACGCCGGCCACGCCCAGCTTCGCCGGCCATGCCTTGTCGCCCACCGGTCGTGCTCTGTCGCGTCTGTCGTCAGCGCCTTGCTTTGTTGCCAGCTGCACCAGCCGAGCCGTGCCCCTTTGCCTGCCGCCCTAGGAGGATTCCGGCGGCCAGGCTGAGGTCATGGGAGGCCTTGGCGAGGTTGAGCTCATCCAATTCTAACCGGAGACAATTGATTGCAGCGTCCAGCGGCCTTTTCCGGCGTGCGGTCATGAATTTTGGTGAGTTTAGGGCGGAGTCCAGCAAACTCCGCGACGACGTGTTTGCTCCGACGAGGTTTGACACGTATGCGGGGCCCCCTAGAATCGGCCTTCCAACCTTCAAAAATAAGGGTTTCGGGGGTGGCTTTTCCGTGCCCCTTAAAAAAATTACGGGTTGGACCACTTTTACCGTTTCTGTTCTGCACACTTTTTGTGACCAAAATTGCAAAACACAATTTTTTTACGGGTTTGACCACTCATACAGGGTGTGCTAGAGATGCTCTAACCACCAACTTGAGGTCCTACCACCAAAGCGAAATCTCTTAGGTTGTCAACCTGAGGAGGGTGATCCTCTCTGGTCAAGATGATCGGCTGCTCACACTATTTGAGATACCTTGGGACCGTTGGCTCAATCATGTTGATGGATCTCTGCTTACGCTTCGTGTCCTCTTTGCCCGTGTTGGTGGTGAAAATGTGGTATTGGCCATTATTCAACTACTTAGGGTTGCTTTGAAAACCAGATTGATTGTTATGCTGCTGATTGCCCTGATCAAGACGATGTCCATTGCCAGTGTTTCCTTGATGCTGATAATCTGATCGCGAGCCATCTCGTTCATTGAACCCTGATCCTGGAAACCACCAAATGATCCGCCTTGTGAGCCGTGTTGCCCATATTGACTCGGGTGTCCACCATTATCCCCCTGGTAGCTCTAGAACGCGTGATTCCGGAACTCCTACATAATATATCAATTCTCCTATGACTGAGTAGGTGGCTTATCCTGGGTACTATGCTTTCGACAGGGGGCCTTGAGAGCTTCCTCGTAATTGCGTGGCTTATTCCTGTTGTAAGGTCCTCTAGAGCGGCGCTGATTCTTGAACCCAGTATTGGTATTAGCCTTGAACTCTAACCCGCCCCCAGGCTATTTCCATTTGTTATCTTGGCCTCCATGGTTTCCAGCTTGCTGGTTGCCCTTGTCACATTCTCCCTTCTTTTTTTTGCCGGGTTTCTCTTCGTCCCAGCCAGAATCCTTCATGCCATCTGATTTGGCATACCTTGTCACAACATCCATCAAGTTGCCCATATCTTGAGTCTTGTGCTTTAGGCGACCGAGCTTTAGAACTAATGACTCAAAGTGACAATTTTTTCCAAGATTAGGACGGCTTGGGAAGCCTAATGTTGTCTGACGAGTGGATGATTTCTATAACCCGACACATCCAATGATGGGCTGAATCGCGTGTGCGCTGGACGCGATGTTGAAGATCCACAATTGTCGTCGGGCGTTTACATGTTCCTTGGAAATTCTTGACAAACCGTTCCTTCATCTTATCCCAAGTATTAATGGAATTGGGGGAAGATTCTTAAGCCAGGTTCGAGCCAGCCGTTCCGACATCATCGTCAAATACTTTGCGCATACCACATCACTGACCTCGAGCATATCCATGGCCATCTCATAACTTTCAAACCATGCTACGGGCTCAAGATCTGTTGTATAATTTGGCACCTTGCGAGGTCCTTTGAAGTCCTTAGGCATAGGCTTGCTGCGAAGAACTGGAGATAGACAAGGAATGTCGATCATTATGGTGCTATTTCTAGCTCCCTGTGTTGCTGACTGGGGTTCCACCACATGTGGTTGGACCGCCTGTCGTGTTGTTGCTTCTGCCTCCGCCTGTCGGGCGGCTGTTACCGCATCAACTAGGTCTTGGGCCTTCTGTAATCCTCACCAGGTTAGAGAAACCCGGGGCTTCTATCACCGCCCGCTACAGGAAACAGCCAGAGACTCCTCATGGCGGCTGGCATGTGGTGTGGAGTGGATCCAATCTCGACTATATGTGTACTACGCGTGTTAAAATACAACTGTCTTCAACATCTCAATGGCATTCCTAGCTTCAATCTCAACACTGGAATTCCCGTGAATAGGGAGCGCCTCCAAACTATGTCTTGCTGCTAGCATAATGTCAATGGGGGTTGTATAAGTGAACCTGCGGTGCTTGAAAATGTTGTGGCCATTCCTGAGCCGATGGGGGCTGAGCCGGCTCTTCCTGCCCGTGCGGTGAATTACGTGCAACACTTGGTGTGTGTGTGGACTAGCAATCAAATGAGTCGGCATCATGTTTTGCGGCAACCGGGACCGGTGCCTCCTATGGTGAACCACCTCATAAGTGTTCTATCGAAGCCCCAGCAGCCAAGCATCTATCCTCAAACGCTCCAACTCATCTTGGATTCGAGCCTGCAACTCTGCCATCCAGGTGTTTTCAGCGTCGATCTCTCACTGGACCTTAACCATCTCCGTGCAAAGTTTCTCTAGTTCCAGGTTATGCTCCTGGTTGTGCACAGTGACAGGACCCTCAAAAATCTTGGCCATGTCATCCACCAGATCGCCCATGGCATGAGTTGGTGTTTTGCCTGACCCGCCGACGCCGTCTTCTACATATGGATCCGGAGCCGCTGCGGCTCCTGCCATGTAGACCGTGACCTAATGGGGCGGTACACCTGGCTCCCTGGCGGATTCTACTTCCGAAAAGCCCCCAGGTTCATCACAGAGAGGAAAGATGGATCCGGCCTCACGCTGTAACGCCCCGGACACACTCGCCAGCGGTTGTTACTCCTGGCGGGATCTAAACTGGCCCCACATATTAATACTAGTCTTTTTTGTACACTTTGTTTTCGGCAGCAATCTCTCGCTGGACCTTAACTATCTCCGCGCGAAGTTTCTCTAGTTCCATGTTATGCTCTTGGTTTTCCAGAGTGACAGGACCCTAAAAAATCTTGGCCATGTCATCCACCAGATCGCCCATGGCCTGAGTCGGTGTTTTGCGTGACCCACCATGTAGACCGTCATCTAATGGGGCGGTACACCCGGCTCCCCGACGACTTCTAGTTCCGGAAAGCCCCGAGGTTCACCACACAGAGGAAGATGGATCCGGCCTCTCCTATGGATGACACGCTGTAATGCCCCGGACACACCTGCCAGTGGTCGTTACTCCTAGCGGGATCTAGACTGGCCCCACATATCAATACTAGTCTTTTCTGCGCACTTTGTCCTCAATCATGCGCACCCGGGGTCAACTTTCCGGTCGGTCACCCATCCTAGAACTACTCCAAGCCGAGCATGCTTAACGTGGGAGTTTTGTTCGAATGGGCTCCCGGAAAAGAAGGAAGTCCTTATTGATATGAGTAGTATATTATCCCTAATAAGCCAGACTATCATATACACCACCACTGAGAGGAACCGACGTCCTCGTCGGGCCACAGGAGCGTTTCCCTCTGGGCACAAACGTCTGTGCATCCAATCCAGTACATGTGTCATGCCGTGTGGCACGACGGGTCACAATCGTCATGAACAACATGACCGCACACCTGTCCGCAAACATCCGTGTAATTATGAGGGTCCGCTCTGATACCAACTTGTAACACCCCGGACACACCCGCTAGCGGTCGTTACTCCTGGTGGGATCTAGACTGGCCCCACATATCAATACTAGTCTTTTCTGTGCACTTTGTCCTCACTCATGGGCACCCGGGGTCAGCTTCTCGATCGGTCACCCATCCTAGAACTACTCCAAGCCGATCATGCTTAACGTGGGAGTTCTGTTCGAATGGGCTCCCGGAAAAGAAGGAATTCCTTATTGATATGAGTAGTCTATCATCCCTAATAAGATAGACTATCACAAACAACGTCATGGTTGTCTAGGATATCCTCGCTACCCACCGGCTCATCCGGGAGGCTGATTCCCTGGGTGAACCTAACGAAGACGTTACGATGACCAGCTTGACGTCAATCGCTTCGGGCGCACTTAGCCGGATCGACGATGCTGGGGTAGATGTGTGACCCGGGCGCCGATGCGTAGATCTGGCCGAAGGTGACCGACTAAGTAGACTTGGCTAAGTCGGCCTTAGGGTCCCAGCCTGGATTGTTGGAGTAGCGATCGCCACCGTGATTCTTTATCATCATAGCAACCGCATAACTCCCGAACCCTCGGGGGGGTCCCTCCGAGAACTCAACTCCACCTTGCAATAGTCCCACTGTGGCTGCCAACTGTCGTGGTTTGTCATGGAAGATGTCCTTGTGAAAGGACTTAGTGGTGAGGCCATCGTCGCTATGTGCCGACTCGAAGAGGTAGACCGAGAAGAAGAGGCAGATTTACCCAGGTTTGGCCCCTTCGATGGAGGTAAAAGGCTAAATCCTGCTTTTGTGTCTATATTGACAGAGATCTCGATTACAAGGATGCAGAGTAGCTAACCTAGCCATCGAGAGTTTCTTGCCCCCCTTTCTGGCTCGAGGGCTCTCCTTTATACATAGGTAGAGGGATCGAGTTTACAACAGAGTCCGGGGTCCGATAAACTCTTGTGACCTACTACAATTCTATTTCATCTTCTTGCCAAGTTAGGTAATTTTATCGCATCTTCTACCTTGTGGTCCTTGAGTCACCGTTTTCTCGTGTTGGGCCGCTAGGCGACTGACTTGGCGAGTCCTTTGGCTCACCCTCCTGTCTTCTCTACGGTCCGTCGGGCACGTGATCCTTAAGCTGCCTAAGGCCTAACCTCGCAGAAACGGCGGGTTATATTGCGGGGTAATATCCCCGACACATGGCATCTACCGTGAGAAAACGACGACAATGTACCTAAAATATAGTCGTGTAACCACCTTCGGGTAGTGCCTTCTCGAATATTGATCTTAATTGCTCCATACCGATAAACTTCTTTGATGATATATGGTCCTTCCCATTGGGATAGAAGTTTTCCTGCAAAAAATCTAATACGAGAATTGTATAATAGAACATATTCAACAACTTTAAATTCTCGCTTTTGGATTCTTTTGTCATGCCATCTTTTAACTTTTCTTTGAATAGTTTGGCATTTTCATACGCTTGGGTTCTCCATTCGTCTAATGAGCTAATATCAAATAACCTCTTTTCACCAACAAATTTGAAATCATAGTTGAGTTATTTAATTTCCCAATAAGCTTTATCTTCTAACCCAAGAGGCAAATGACATGCTTTCCCTAAAACCATTTTATAAGAAGACATACCCATAGAATTTTTATAAGTTGTTCTATAGGCCCACAATGCATCATCTAATTTCTTAGACCAATTCTTTTGGGACCTATTAACAGTCTTTTGCAATATTAATTTTATTTTCCTATTGGTTATTCTACTTGATCACTAGACTGAGGATGATAGGGAGATGCAATTCTATGGTTAACATCAAATCTAGGAAGCAGCTTACGGAAGGCACCATGAATAAAATGTGAACCACCATCAGTCATTAAATATCTAGGGACTCCAAAACATGGGAAAATAACTTCCTTAAGCATCTTAATACAGGTGTTATGATCATCACTATTGGTTGGAATAGCTTCTACCCATTTAGCGACATAATCAACAACAACCAAAATATGTCTATAGCCATTGGAGGAAGGAAAAGGTCCTATATAATAAAATCCCCAAACATCAAATGTTTCAATAACAAGTGAATAATTCATAGGCATTTCCTGACATCTACTAATATTACCAATTCTTTGACATTCATCACAAGAGAGGACAAACTTACGACCATCTTTGAAAAGAGTATGCCAATAAAATCCAGACTCTAATACCTTGTGTGCAGTTCTATCTCCCGCATGGTGTCCTCCATAAGCCTCGGAGTGTCACTTCCGAAAGAATTTGTTCCCATTCATGCTCAGGTATAGAAAGTCTAATAATACCATCTACTCCCTCTTTATAAAGATGTGGGTCATCCCAAAAGTAAAGTCTTAAATCAAAGAAGAATTTTTTTCTTTTGTTGATAGGTGAAACTAGGTGGTATGTATTTAGCAACAATGTAATTAGCATAATCAGCAAACCACGGGGTATTATGAGAAAAATTGACCACATCTAGTTGTTCATCACGAAAATCATCAATAGGTAGTAGGTCTTCAAGAACATTTTCTAACCTAGACAAGTTATCAGCTACGTGGTTCTCACCTCCTTTCCTATCAATGATATGCAAATAAAATTCTTGTAGCAAGAAAACCCACCTAATATGTCTAGGCTTAACATCTTTCTTTTCCATAAGATATTTAATAGTAGCATAATTAGTGTGAACAATTACTTTAGAATCAACAATGTAAGATCTGAATTTATCACAAGAAAATAAAACTCCTAAGAATTGTTTTTAGTGGTAGCATAATTTCTTTGGGCACTGTCTAGAGTTCTACTAGCATAATGAATGAAATTTAATTTCTTATCAACTCTTTGTCCTAGAACAACACCAACAACATAATCACTAGCATCGCACATAATTTTGAAAGGCAAGTTCCAATCAGGTGGTTGAATAATAGGTGCAGAAGTTAAGGCTTTCTTAAGTGTTTCAAAGGCTTCTACAAAATATTCATAAAAAACAAAAGGAACATCCTTTTGTAATAAATTAGTAACAGGCCTAGAAATATTAGAGAAGTCTTTAATAAACCTCCTATAGAAATCAACATGTCCAAGGAAACTACACATACCTTTAATATATTTGGGACATGGCATCTTCTCAATTGCATCAACTTTAGCCTTATCCACCTTAATACACTGTTCGGAAATTCTATGACCCAAGATAATACCTTCATTCACCATAAAGTGGCACGTCTCCCAATTCAAGACAAGGTTAGTTTGCCCACATCTTTGCATAACTCGATCAAGGTTGCTTAAGGAATCATTAAAAGAAGTTCCGTAAATGAAAAAAGGATCCATGAAGACTTCAACAATCTTCTAAAAAAACAGAGAATATAGCTATCGTACATCTTTGAAAGATAGCACATGCATTGCATAATCCAAAATGCATACGTTTATAAGCATAGGTTCCAAGAGGACACACAAAGGTGGTTTTCTCTTGATTAGGTTGTGACACAAGTATTTGAGAGAAACCACAATAGCCAACTAGAAAACAAAAATGTGTGTGCTTCGATAATATTTCTAACATTTGATCTATGAACGGTAAATGATAATGATCTTTTCTAGTAGTTTTGATTAAGTTTCTAAAATCAATTACCATTATATAGCTAGTAACAATTTTTTGTGGAATAAGTTAATTATTATCATTAGGAATAACAGTAATTCTTTGTGGAATAAGTTCATTATTATCATTAGGAATAATCTTTAGCATGTTCCTTTATCCTAACACGGAAAGGTGGTTTCCCAAAGTAAGTAGTAGGCACAACTAGGTCAACATTGTAAACTATAGTTTCAACTTCAACTTTGATTGGTTCTTCAATTTTGTCTTTAATAGGTGGATGATATTTTAACCATTTCTCTCTAGGGAGATCAACATGAGCAACAAAGGTTTCAAAAAACGAGGCTACTATCTCAGAGTCAAATACATACTTGGTGCTAAAATCATTGTAAGCATCGGTATTCATAAAGGACCTAACACAATCAAACTTAGGTTTTATACCTGACTCTTTACCATCGTCGAGCTCCCAATCTTCATAGTTGAATTTCATTCTTTCTAAAAGATCCACATCAATTCAATAGTCTTCTCCACAAAAGAACTAGAGCAAGAAGTATCGAGCATGGTTTGATCATTACGAGAAAGCCGAGCATAAAAAATTGTGAAAAATAATTTCTCTCGAGAGCTCATGATTGGGGCATGAATATAACATTGACTTCAGCCTCCCCCAAGCTAGAGCGATACTTTCTCCTTCACGAGACGAAAAATTATAGATAAAATTCCGATCACGATGAACAAGATGCATAGTGTTGGGGATGTTATCCCGTTATGAAAGCTGCCTTGGGGGACCGGGTTAGGATAATGGCGGCTCAGGATCCATGTTCAAGATGAGCTGTGACTTGTGAAGCGGAAGACGCAAGGCGAACGCAGTGAGGGCCGGTTGGTCCAACACCCAAAGAAGGCGAGTTACAGCCCATATGAGAAAAGAGTCGCCTGGAGTTTCCCTGCGCACGAGACAAGGAGAGTTAGAGACGTATAGGCTCCCGAACTGTAATGTGATCCAGACTCTTGGAAACCTAGAGCCTTGACCTGTATATAAAGGCGAGTCTCTAGGGTTGATAGGGCTAAGTTAACATCAATTAAGAGCTAGGTCAGGCGAATCCACACCCTTGTAATCGATTTCCACAACAATATACACATACCAGGACATAGAGTTTTACCTCAATCTGAGGGTCCGAACATGGGTAAACTTGACTCCCGTTTCCCGAACAACCCCTTTGAGTCGCCACATAGTTGCAATGGCTTCACCACTAAGTGCTTTCATGAGGACATCTACCGTGAGAAAACCACAATAGTTGGCGCCCACCGTGGGGCTTGCGCACGATGGAGTTGAGTTCTCGAAGGGAGCCTTTCCAGGGTTCGGGAGCTACACAGTCGGTCTCATGACTAAGAGTCGCCATGGAAAGTACTAAATCGACAATTCGAGTTGGTATCCCGAGGCCGGTTCATTCGAATCAGGATACATGGTCCCCTTCAGCAAGATTCACGTCTTCATCGGCAAGATCGGAATGCCGGTTGCTGAGCCGGACATCTGCACTGACATTGTCGAGCCGGCTCGGCTCGCCCAATCCGCCATGTCTCGGATTGGATGGCGTCACGTCTTCGTCGGGTTCACTCAAGGGGCTTTCCTCCCGGATGAGCCGGAAGCTGGTGGAGATACCCCTCTCAATTCTGATGGCGATTTATCGATCGGAGATACTGATTCAATCTGCCCTCTCTACGAGGGAAGGTTGGACGGTTTTCCTGAGGCAGCAATCTCTGAAGGGCCGCAGGAACCACCCTTCCAAGTCGCCATCTATATGGCAGGAGCCACGGCGGCTCAAGACCAGCCGAACGCGACACCCGCCAATGGGGCTAGCGGATCAAGGAAGACCCCAACTCAAACCATGTCAGATGTGATGGCTGAGATGTCAAAGCTCATGATCGTAGTTGTGACGGCAGATAACCAAGCGGAGGTTAACACTGAATTGACTAAACTTTGCAAAGAGATGGCTTAAATACAACGCCAGATTGACGCGGAGAAGACCCGGATGGCGGATCAGCATGTTCAGATCAACAAAGATACGAAGCGTTTGAATGTGGAGGCATGGCGGCTCAAGCACCAACGAGTCGGGTCAGACACTGTTTATCAGAGAAGGCGTCAGAGTTGTGTCCCGCCCAACCTTAATACTACTCGCCCGTTCAGCAGCCCGCAAATGCCCGACACGGATCATAACCCGCCACGCGAGAGCAATCTGCAGGGTGAAATTGTCCAGCAGCCAATGCAGCCTCCGTTGAACCCGCAAGCGACTCAGCATTTCCAAACACCTCAGGGTCACTTCTCCAACCCGGTGGATAATGTGCTAGCTGCGACCCGCCACTTGGAGTCTCTTCCTATTCGTGGGAATACCCCGCTCGAGGTCGGGGCAAGGAATGCCATAGAGATGTTAAAGACTGCGGTGGTCCAGCATGCACAGTTTTCATACAGTCGTGATCGTTTGTACTCTACGCCGCAGGCGAGTCACACGAATAGTCGCCCAGATGATCCTCCGGCAGTTTCCAGCGAATGTCGTCGACACCAGCCTTAGGTCAATCCACCAGAGCCGCCAGCATCAAATGCTCAGGCGCTTGTCAACGCTGCACGAGCCGCCCGGTAGGCCGAGGCAGAGGCAGTGGCGGCCTTGGCGGGTCAGGGTGTTCCACCTTATGCCCAGCCGGCTCCTGGATATGGTGGGTAAGGAGGAAGGAATGTAGGGGTTCCCTGCCTATCTTTCTCTCTGCGCAATGAGCGCATGCCCAGAGACTTCAAAAGCCCATGTAATGTGCCCAATTATACTCCTGATCTCGAGCCGGCGGCATGGGTTGAGAGTTATGAACTGGCTATGGATATGCTTGATGCTAGTGACGCGGTCTGCGCCAAGTATTTCACCATGATGTTGGAAGGGCTGGCTCGCACGTGGTTGAAGAACCTACCACCCAACTCCATCAACACCTGGGCGCAACTCAAGGAGCGTTTCATCAAAAACTTTCGAGGAACCTGCAAGCGTCCGATGACTATCGTTGATCTCCAACACTGTGTTCAGCGGGCGGATGAGTTTGCTCATCATTGGAGATGGAGGATTGCGGAAATAATCCACTCCTCGGATGACATCATGGTGGCTCAGGCTATTTTTGTTTTGGAGAATAATTGTCATTTTCAGCCCCTGGTGTTGAAGCTTGGCGGCCTCAAGCAGAAGGTGCATGATATGGGCGAGTTGATGGACACCCTCACTAGATATGCTGAGTCGGACGACACGAAGGACGCTCGTTCTGATGACGAGAAGGTTAGTGAAGTTAAAAGGGGAGATGGAGCTAAGGGTCACTTCCAAAATTCTGGGCGCAATAACAACCAGGGAGGTCAAGGAAAGAGAAGGCAACAGGATGGCGTGTCTGACTTTGTTGCTAACACCAATGCCGGACCAAGGAATCGACGACAAAACATGAATCAGGGTGGTTTTCAGGACCGGGGCTTTAGTGGAAGGAAGCCCTGCAATTACGAAGAGCTTCTCAAGGGACCTTGCCCTAAACATAGTACCTCAGGTGCCCCGTCTACTCACTCTTGGGAAAACTGTTTTGTGATGCAGGAGTTTCATCTTCAGGCGTCTCGAGATCACCAAGGAGACAATGAGGGAGCCCAACAAGGTCAGTTTGGCCCGGGCGGGTGACGAGGTGTTTCATTCAGTGACTTCCCTAACCCAGGGCCCCAGGGGTGAGGCGGCTCACATCATAATGATGGACAGTCATCAGGCCAAGCAAGTCAGCACTATAATGACAAGGGAAATTTCCAGCAGCCGAACAACCAGGGCGGTTTTCAGAGTAACACTAAGCAGTCTAATGGTGGGCAATACCATGTATTCACCACAGGCACATGTAAAAGAGATAAGAATGTGAAGCAGAGGGCCATCAATATGGCTGAGGCAATGGTTCCCAGGTACTTAAATTGCTCCGAACAGCATGTCACGTGGAGTAGAGCTGACCACCCGCCTCAAATTGATAACCCTGGCGACTTGGCATTGGTAGTGACGCCTCAAGTTGGTGG
The DNA here is from genome assembly GCF_904849725.1 of Hordeum vulgare subsp. vulgare. Lineage (NCBI taxonomy): Eukaryota > Viridiplantae > Streptophyta > Magnoliopsida > Poales > Poaceae > Hordeum > Hordeum vulgare. The sequence continues at coordinate 348,392,323 of NC_058522.1, read as the reverse complement.
ATACACACTCTCTAAGTTCCTCATGGATGGGGGTAGCAGTATCAACATCTTATACCATGACACTTTCCGGCGGATGAACTTTGATGAGAAAGACCTAATGTCCTCAACCACAGTTTTCCACGACATTGTTCCGGGCAAGTCAGCATACCCTGTTGGGCGGATCAAGTTGAATGTGGCTTTCGGTGATGAGTCCAATTACAGGAGCAAGTCATTGACGTTTGACGTAGTCAAAATCAAAAGCCCTTATCATGCTTTGTTCATGCGACCGGCTTATGCTCGTTTCATGGCCCGGCCATGTTATGTGTACCTCAAGCTTAAAATATCGGGTCTCAAGGGCACCATCATAGTCAACGGGAACCGAAAGATAGCTCAGGAGTGAGAAGAAGGGGACGATGCGTATGCTGAGTAGGCGTGCGCTGCTAAGGAGTTGAAGTTGAAAAAACCGATGATTGATTCTGAGCCGCCCCTTAAGTTCAAACCCGCAGATGATACCAAGCAGGTTGATTTTGTTCCTGGCGACTCTTCCAAGAATTTTACTATTGGGACCAGCTTCGATCCCAAATAGGAAATCATGCTCATTGAATTCATCCTGAGAATCGGGAGATCTCTGAGTGGAAACCTTCTGACATGCCAGGTGTACCGAGAGAATTCGCTGAGCACCATCTCAATGTAGATCCTAAGATGAAGCCGGTTCGTTAGTACCTTTGTGGTTTTAATGAGGAGAGGTGCACGGCAATTGGAAAAGAAGTCGCCCAACTTTTAGCCACCGGGTTCATCATCGAAGTTTTTCACCTTGAGTGGTTGGCTAACCCGGTCTTGGTTCTCAAGAAAAACGACACTTTTCACATGTACATTGACTATACCGACCTTAAAAAAGCTTGTCCAATGGATCCTTTTGCCCTCCCTCGTATCGATCAAATCATTGACTCTATGGCAGGTTGTGAGCAGCTATGCTTCCTGGATGCGTACTATGGGTATCATCAAATCAAGATGGCCAAGGAGGATCAAGAGAAGACGGCCTTTATCACCCCCTTTGGTGCCTTTTGCTATGTCTCAATGCCTTTTGGGCTCAAGAGCGCGGGTGTGACCTATTAGCGTTGTATTCAGAATTGTGTGCACAACCAGATTGGACGTAACATCCATGCTTATGTCGATGACATCGTGGTAAAGTCACAAAAGAAGAAAACGCTTCTAGGTCACCTCAAGGATACGTTTGACAACCTCTGGGTGTATCAGATGAAGTAGAACCCGACCAAGTGCGTGTTTGGGGTTCCTGCAGGAAAATTGTTGGGATTCCTCGTGTCTGAACGTGGCATAGAAGCTACGCCGGACAAGATCAAGGCGATAATTTCGCTTGGGAAGCCAGCTAACATTAATCAGGTCCAGCGTATGGCGGGTCGTATCGCGACACTAAGTCGTTTCATAAGTCGCCTCATTGAGAAAGCTATTCCTCTTTATCATTTTCTCAAGAAAACATATCACTTTTTCTGGACTGATGCGACTAATACGGCTTTCGAGGCCCTCAAGAAGCAACTTGTTGAGCCGCCCGTGCTGGCAGCCCCGGTTGACAAAGAGCCAATGCTCTAATACATTGTTGCTAATTCTAAAGCGGTGAGTGTGGCGGTGGTTGTCAAACGCAAAGAATATCATATTCAGCGGCCGGTGTATTTCGTCAGTGAGGTATTGACCCTGTCCAAACAACGGTATCCACATTGGAAAAAGTTGGTCATTGGGATCTTTATGGCGAGCCAGAAGTTGAAGCACTACTTCTTGGAGCACCAAATCACTGTGGTCAGTTCTGCGCCAATAGGGTATATTATACAGAACCGAGAAGCCACTGGGCGGATTGCTAAATCGGCAATAGAGCTTGGTCCTCATCATGTGAAGTATATGCCTCGTACAGCCATAAAGTCTCAAGCTCTAGTGGGCTTCATCAACGATTGGACTGAGTTGCAGATTTTGGAAGATAGGCCCGATAACACATATTGGACTATCCATTTTGATGGCTCTAGGAAGTTGGAGGGCTCAGGAGCTGCAGTGGTGTTATCATCCCTAAGACTTGCACAAACAATGCTGCTGAGTACGAGGCTTTACTTCATGGGCTCAGGATAGCTAAGGAGATGAACCTGAGTCAAGTCAGGTGCTTAGGCGACTCAGATTTAGTGGCTCAGCAAGTATCAGGAACCTGGGACTCTAAGGATCCATTGATGGTGGCCTATAGGCATGTGGTAATCGAGGTGGCAGGTTATTTCCATGGCTATCGGGTTGACCATATCGTCCGTCGACACAATGAGGCGGCTGATGCTCTCTCCCGACTCGGATCACAATGTAAGCTCGTTCCTCCCAATGTGTTCTTGGACGTCTTACATAATCCTTTTGTGAAATTGCTTTCTGAAGACGACATAATAGTTCCTGACCCACCCTACATGGCTTACCTAGCTCGAGGCGAGTTGCTAGTTGATGAAGTTTTTGCTAGGCAAATCGTGTAACGGTGTAAGTCCATGTTTGCACAAACGAAGTACTTGTGGGGTTTTCCAGCGCTGTGTCTCGCTGGAATAAGGGCGAGATATTCTCAATGAGATACACGCGGGCGACTTTGGACACCACGCCGTGTCACGATCTTTAGTATCAAAATCTTTTCGACATGGTTTCTACTGGTTGACGGCTCATGCCGATGCAGAGGACATAGTGCTTCGATGTGATGGTAGTTAGAAGTTTGGACGTTAGGCACATCTGCCGGCTCTGGAATTGCACATGATCCCAATTACGTGGCCCTTTGCAGTTTGGGGGCTCGACATGGTTGGCCCGCTTAAAAAATCTTCTGACAGAAAGACTCATCTGCTGGTGGCGGTTGATAAGTTTACCAAGTGGGTTGAAGCAGAGCCGATCAGCAATTGCAAAGCAGAGACGACTGTCAAATTTCTCAAGAAGCTGATTTTCGGTTTTGGTTATCCCCATAGCATCATTACTGATAATGGTACTAATTTGTCTAAGTGGGCAATGAAGGAGTTTTGTCAACGAGAGCACATCTGGCTTGATGTGTCCGCAGTATCTCATCCATAGTCTAATGGTCAAGCTGAGCGGGCTAACCAGGAAATCTTGTTTGGAATCAAGCCCCGGCTCATGGTTCCTCTGCAGCGTACACCAGGTTGTGGGGTCCAAGAACTTCCTTCTGTACTTTGGAGTATCAGAACAACACCAAACAGATCCAGTGGTTACACTCCTTTTTTCCTCATTCATGGGGCGGAGGCGGTTCTCCCAAGTGATATAATGCATGATTCTCCTAGAGTCTCCGCGTACATATAGGCTGATAACGAGCAAGCACGTCAGGATTCTTTGGATGCTCTCGAGGAGGAGCATGATTTAGCCGCAACACGATCGACAATCTACCAGCAAGACTTGCGTCCTTACCACAGTCGACAAGTCAAGAGCCGGGTCTTCCAAGATGGTGACTTGGTGCTTCGACTGATTCAAGATCATACATGTATGCATAAGATTTTGCCTCCATGGGAGGGACCTTTCGTTGTCAACAGAAACCTCCACAACGGCTCATATTACTTGATCGACTTACGCCCTCACAAGCCAACCACGGAGGAGGAGACAACCCGCCCATGGAACATTGCGCATCTGCGACCCTATTATATGTAGAGCCATTGGTTCCTTATCCATGTACATACTTAGGTAATTATGTACTCTTTTCATTACATCAATAAAGCCAGCGCCCATGAAATTCGGGGTCTTTGCCGTTCCAGCCTATATTTGAGCATGAGTCTTTATTGATCAAAATAAGCCGCCCAAGAGGATGAGTCGCCGCCAAGGAGGCCATCCAAACATGTACGCTATTAGTATCAAAGAGAGTGAGTTACCCTGATGTGATCACTCAAACAGGGATACTAGGAAAGCCAAAGAGGATCAAGTGCCATGATGCACGGTTCAAACATAGGCGGCTATGTATGATCATGAACGATAAAAACCGGCTTACCTGGGGGCTACTAGTCCCCAAGTCGTTTAGCAGTAATAGCATTGTCTTTTGCTATCCTATTCCCGTTTTTCCTTGATCATAGGTCATTTGGGCGCTTCTGACTCATTGAGTCCCGCCTTACTACCCTCTTGGCTAGCGAAAAATTAATGCATTACAATGGTTATACTGGATTGTATGTTTTGCGACTCGCCCATAAGACCTGTGTACTCTTGGCGAGTGAATCCAATATTGGCCCCTGAACTTCCAAAGTTAAAACATTGATGTACTTGCAAGAGCGAGCATATGGAATATAGACAAACCATGGGTTCACTGAACCTGCTTCGCTGAAGCTTGACTTGAGCCTGATCAGCCAGTTTAAACACATAAAGGTTTTTGGAAAAACCTCTTAGGGTATGATTAGAGCCTTGTAAGCCCGTCTACCCACCGTGACTCACTCAGCCGTCTTATTTTACACCTCATGTGGTGATTATGCTTTCAAGCAGAGATTCAACAACCATGTTGACTCATTCAAGTTGGGTGATGATCAAGGAAGAAAGAACACAATACTTCATAAATCGCCGATAGCCAAACCAAGGCGACTTATATTACAAGGTAACGCAAGGAAAGTTTGGCATCTTTTTAACATAAGTATATAAGCAGTTTTAAGTATGCTCCAAAGCAACTTACATGGCTCATAAAGTCCAAAAGTTTTTCTATATTAACCTGGTGGAAAATTTCCTCCGGGTTTAGGCTCCTCTGCAGGTTGAAGTTTCGAAAGCCACCACGTCTAAGCCGACTCCAGGTTACCCTGTGCCGAGTTTTCGGGGTCCTGGATTTGGAAGTTATTCACATCCCAGGTGCAATTGATTAAGGCATGAAATTCAGCTTCTTCTATCAAGATGGTTGACGGGTCAGCATCAGAGGAAAAAATATGCTTAGGGCGCTGGGGAGTCAAGTCCATTGGTGCGAAACTGGGAGTCGCCACACGCCTTCCATCATCATCATAAGCCAACTGATATTTCAACAGATCAAGGCTCTCAGCAAGCCGGCTTGCCGCAGGGCGAACATCATTTATGCATTGAGCATAGTCTTCTTGCGTAAAGTCTGAGCCGTCATACTTATATTCAGGAAACCCACCAGCTATTTCATCCGGCTTGAGCTCTAGAGCATAGGCTATTCATCGGCTCATAGCCGCGATCAAGCCTTTCCATGCTGATGACTTCCTTATTTCCTCTATGTGTTGGGGAATGGTTGAGAGCCGCCTTAGCATATACCTGATATATTTCATTGGGTCTTTGTCCCCCCAGACAGCCTTGATAGTCAGTAAGCTGCCAGCATAGAGTTGCTCTGTAAGGGTATATATCGCCTTTAGCTTCAGAACAGAATCATCATGAAGATTGGCGCATCGAGGGCCTCCAAGGAACAAATGAAACATAAGTTGCATGGCACCTTGTGTGTTTTACAAAAATTTATAACATGCACTATATCAAGGACTTACCAAAGATCGGATTGGTCATATTGGGGATGTGTCAGCGAAGACTGATGATGAGTTGATGGATATACTTCTCGCCCCTTGTTAGTTATCCCAAGTGGAAGGTGGAGATGTAGTGAGCAACAGATTTCCCTTACACGGGGACTATAAGTTTTATCGAACCAGGAGGACTCCGAGGATCAGGAAGTAGGTGTCCGCTGCTCTGGCGCTAGCAGAAGACGTGGACCTGCACACACAACAAATAACTTTGCTCCCAACGAGTACAGAGAGGCTGTCAATCTCTCCGACCTTGTAGTTTGCAAAGGATCAAAACACAAGCGGGAATAGTGATAGTGATTGCAACGGAAAAGTAAATAAAAGCGGTAATTGGAGGAGGTGTAAGCAATGTTGGTAATATGGACCTGAGTCACATGATGTTCACTAGTGATGTCTCTCACCCAAAAGACGATAAACAACTATGCATGGGTAAACAAATTATAGTTGGGCAATTGACAGAATTATAAACGCACCACAATGCTAATTATGCTACTTGAAAGTTAGAGGCTCAATAGTAATGGGTAGTATGCCAAGACAAGTAGACCATTTATTCATCAGCATCTACTTACTAATCATCCACCTTGAGATATCTATCCAGAACATCTCGCTGGTATTAAGTTGCGAGCCCCACCCAAAGTGTAAACTCAAAGCAATGGACAACTGCATTAACGAACTTTGCGTAAGGTAAACAGTACTTACAACCGTGGTCAAAAGCACCGTTGTTTTCTCCCTGGTGGCAACAACATATACCCTAGTCTCATGTTTCTGTCACTCAAGCTAGACATTAGGGGGTATGAACCAACAATCATGCATAACGCTCCCTCTTGGAGTTACAATCTACTACTTGGCCAAATCAATGAAAAGCAAGGGAGAACATGCATGAATCACGAAAGAACATAATATAACAGGATAATCAAATATATAACTCATCACAATCTGAACATAATCTCATAATCCATCAGATCCCAGCAAACCGAGCATAGCAATAGCAGGAAAATTACATAGATGCCTTGATCATGTAGGGCAGCTCACAAGGGCTAAGCAATGAAGCACAAGATTGGAGAGAAGACATCACATAGCTACTGGTCATGGACTCATGGTACAAGGAGACTACTCACGGCACGTCCGGGAAGCGTCCATGGCGGTGGAGAAGCTCCCGGAGGTCAATCCTCCCTCCGACAGGGTGCCGAGAAGAGGTCTCCTGACGCTCCCGATCTCGGAAGCATTGCGGCGGCAGAACGATGGACAAACTCGTGATTCTTTATATGCTGGAAGGGTTTTTGTTCGGAGGGGTAAATATAGGCCAAAGGAGGGCGTCAGAGGAGGTGGGGCCCACCCAGGCGACCTGTGGGCACGGCCAAGGGCTAGGCCATGCAGGGAGGCCGCCTAGGCAGCCCCTGGCTCCCCTCTCGCCCATCTTGGGGGCTCCGGAAGCTTCCGTCATGCTGATTTTTATATATTTTTCTTGGGATTTTTGGGATTCTGGAAATTTGGGTAAAAGTCCGTGCAAAAAAGACATCAGCAGACCGAAACTGGCACTGGGTGCACTGAGTTAGTAGGTTAGTCCAAATATGTGTAAATATATATGAAAGTGTAGCAAAACATATAACAATGTCACCCAAAAGATCATGGAACAAGCAGAAATTATAGATATGTTTGGGACGTATCAACATCACCAAGCTTAATTCCTGCTCGTCCTCGAGTAGGTAAATGATAACACAAATATTTTCTGTGGTGACATGCTAACACACATATAAGAACTTCAAAGTAAAGGAAGTAAGATATGCAATTCAAGTCAAGACAATAACAAGCAAGAGTCTATATTTAGTATTGAAATTAGCAACGTAAGAACATAAGGCTGCAAGAGCTCTCGCTGTCCGTGACTCGAATGTCTCCAAATGGTGTTTTGCATGCAAGAAGTGGGAGATGGGTTTAGAGTATAATTTTTTATAATTGAGAACTCCATCTACTAAACTTCACACTTGGTCTCCTTTGGAATCTTATTTTGACGCATCCCCAAACCACTAGTTAGGCACAAGTCAAAATGATCCTCTCCCTTTCAACTTTGAGCATTCATGCAATGGATGAGCGCAAGCAAGATATGTTGGCACTTAGGATAGCAAATAGAATAATGATGGGGAAGGAAGACAAAAAGGTGTGAAAGGCTCACATCAATGAGGACAACCATAGGCGAGAGAAAGCCAACTGATAGATATGATGTGAGGAGTAGGGATTGCCATGCAACAGATGCACATATGAGCTAAGGTAAGATCTCCAATGGATCTAGTGGGGGTGCATCCAACTTGCTTGCTCATGAAGGCCTAGAGCTCATTTGAGGAGGCTCATCATTGGAATATACAAGCCAAGTTCTATAGTGTAAGGGTCCCCACATAGTTATGCATGAATGATAATATCTATGGAGTACAAATATAACAATGGAGTACAAGTGCGGATCTTTCAAAAGGAATAATGGTGTTGCCCCCTTCTCTCTTTTTTTCTTATTTTTTGTGACCTCTTTGGCTCTTTCTATTTGTCCTCTTTGGGATCTTTTCATTTGTCCTCTTTGGGATCCTTTAATTTTTCCTCTTTGGGATCTTTTGCTCACTTAAGGGCAACACTCTATGTTTTACAAGAATAAAAATAAGATCATCACACTTTATAAGAAGTACTCAACATAAAGACAAATGAAAACTATCATGATGTATGCAAATGTATGCCTCTGCTAGTGTAGCAGGATATGCAATGAAACTAGCTCGTCATGTAGCAATAATAAGGGCAAGGCCTAACTAGCATGCGGCTCCTCGATCAAGCAAAATAATGTATGACATGAAGATAAAATCATGAGATGGTGGATGTTGCATGGCAATGTATCTCGGAAAGGCTATGGAAATTCCTTAATAGGTAGGTATGGTGGCTGTTTTGAGGAAAGATATAATGAGGCTTATGATGACAGAGCGTATCATGCCAAGGGTTTGGATGCACCGGCGAAGTTTGCACCAACTCTCAAGATGAGAAAGGGCAATGCACAGTACCGAAGAGGCTAGCAAAATATGGATGGTGGAAGTGCCAACAATCGAATACTCGCATTAGTCCGAAGAACTCATACACTTATTAACGGTAACTCTCTATCTAGTCAAGAAATTCACAAAGAGACAAGTACCCCGAGGAGGAGTCTTTGGTGGTTTGGTTATCCTTGCGCATCCTCGACCCATGGTAACGTGAGGGTACTCTATATATTCCAACCCCTCTAGAGGTTAGCGATCAATCTAGTAGCTAGAGTTCTCAACTAATTTTAGTTTTTGAAAAACAAACGGATTTCCGGAAATACGACACCTATCACTAATAGGCTCAAGCTCTTGGCACCAATATTCCAAACATTAATCAAATCAATACCGCAAAATTGTTGCAAGTTACTACTATACTTAAATAGCAACCTCAATTACCTACTCATGCAAGACACACAACTGAGTGCAACAAGCCAACTCTCTAAACAAGATAAGCATGATAACTCAAGAGAGTTCCAAAAGCAACCTAAATAATAGCTCATAAAAATATAAAGCATGAAAAATAAGAGCTAAGCATGACAGTAGCTATGAAAAGATAAAGAACACACATAAAAGATAAGCATGAAAACCTATGTTGTGTTTTAGAGTGGAGTGGAGCGCGTTTCTCTCCCAAACAAGGAATGCTAGGTTCCGACTTGTTATGAACAGCAAGCAAAACTAAAACAAACTAAAAAGTAAAGAGCGGGACGCTCCAAGCATAGCACATAACATATGAAGTGATAAAAATATGGCATGGAGATGGATGAACTGATGATTGTTGATGGAGAAAGGGATGCACGGGGCATCCCCAAGCTTAGACGCTTGAGTCTCCTTGAATACTTCTTGGGGTGCATGGGGGAATCCCCAAGCTTGAGCGCTTGACACTCCTGGATCTTCTTTCATCATCTTCCATCGCATACTTGAAAACTCCCTTCATACGAATCTCATCATAAGCTGATTAGATTGGTTAGTGCCCATAACAAAATAATTCATTTCCTACTGAAAATAAATATTTTCATGAAAATATATTGTTTCTTATGATTTCCAAAAGAGTTTTTCAAAGGAAAAGCAAGCTTAAGATTTGCAAAAATATGAAAGCGCAAAACATGGCAGAATCTGTGAAAAACAGAACATCAGGTAGTAAATAATGTTTTTGGGTCACTTCTACTGTTCAAATAAAAAAAACTCAAAACAGTCGCCAGAAAGACAATTATATAGAGCATGCTTTCAAAAAATTCAGATCGAAAAGATGATCTGGTGAGTTTTGGCGAATTTGTTCGTCAGGCAGACATAATCTATTTCTGGACAACATGTCACAACTTTTGAACTTGACACAAAGCTTGAAAATAAAGATACAATGATGTTTATACAGTAGTAACAAGCATCAAGACCACTAAAACTAAAAGTAAAAAACAAATTGGGTTGCCTCCCAACAAGCGCTTTCTTTTATGCCTTTGAGCTAGGCATGATGAAAAAAGATCAAGTATTATCAACTCCAAAAGAATAGCTTGCCTGAATAACATACTCATAAGGTAACTTGATCTTATTTCGAGGGAAGTATTATATTCCACTTTTAAGAGGAAATTGGAATCTAATGATCCCTTCTTTCATGTCAATGATAGCACCAACGGTGCGGAGAAAAGTACGTCCCAAAATAATTGGACATGAGGGATCACACTCAATGTCCATAATAAGAAAATCAACGGGAACATAATTATCATTGACAACAATAAGCACATCATCAATTCTCCCTAAAGGTTTCTTTATGGAAGAATCAACAAGACGAACACCAAAAGAACATTGATCAAAAGGTTTAAAATCAAGCATATCATACATTCTTTTGGGCATAACGGAGGCACTAGCTCCTACATCACATAAAGCAAAGCAATATATATTATTCAATTTAACCTTGACCACAGGATCCCAACCATCTTCTACTTTCATAGGAATAGAAGTCTCTAGCTTGAGCTTCTCCTCCCTAGCTTTCATAAGAGCATTGGTAAGATGCTCGGTGAAGGCAATATTGAGTGTACTAGTGTGAGGGTCTTTAGCCATTCTTTTCAAAAAAAGTGATCACTTCGAAAAGACTACAATTCTCAAAATAAAGATTACTACCATTAATTAAAGTGGTAGTGATGTCATCCAAGCTCATTCTTTTGGTAGTCTCTAAGTTCAAAGGACCTTCTTGTCCTATAGTTGAGGTATTAGCATCACCATTAATAGGTCCATTGGGACTAGGGGTGTGATGGGTGGTAAAAGTTTGATATCCTCAACAACTTGTATGGTAGAAAGGGTAGTGTGTGTATGAAGGCTCTTAATCCTATCTTCCTCTTCTTTTTCTCTAGCCCATCTAACCTTAAGTTTGGCTAGCATTCTTAGGTTGTCATTAATTTGGACTTGGATAGCATTCATGGGTGTGGTGTTCCTTTCCTCAAGGGGGGAGTTATAATTTTAAGCATCTCTACATCATGAGCTATGTTGTCTACCTTCAAAGAGAGACTATTTAATTTTTCTAATTTCTCTTCCACACTCTTGTTGAAGGCTTTTTGAGAAGTGATAAAGTCTTCAAGCATGCTCTCTAATTCTAAAGTGGAGTTTTTGGTGCTAGGATAAGTGTTGTTGTTCCCATAGTTGTTGGATGGAAACGGTCTAGGATTGCTACCAAAATTACTCCTATAAGAATTATTATTAAAGTTGTTCCTAGAGATAAAATTAACATCAACTTGCTCTTGAGCAACCAAAGAATTTAAAGGAACATCATGAGGATCAATAGGAGCTTGCTTAGTAAGTAAAGTCATGATGATGTCAACCTTATCATTAAGGGAGGAGATCTCCTCAACAGAGTTTACCTTCCTACCTGTTGGAGCTCTCTCAGTGTGACATTGAGAATAATCTGTCATCATCTCGTCCAATAGCTTCGTGGCAGTAGCAAGTGTAGTTGACATAAAGGTTCCTCCCGCGGCCGAGTCCAACAGATTCCGCAAGGTAAAGTTCAATCCTCCATAGAAAGTTTGGATAACCATCCAAGTAGTCAAACCATGTGTAGGGCAATTCTTAACAAGAGATTTCGTATTTCCCAAGCTTGGGCAACGTGTTCATTATCCAGTTGCCTAAAATTCATAATGTTACTTCTTAACTAGATAATCTTAGTAGGCTGGCAATACTTCCCAATAAAAGCATCCTTGCACTTATCCCAATAATCTATGCTATTCATAGGAAAAGATAGAAGCCACACTTTAGCTCCTCCTCTCAAGGAAAAAGGAAAAATCTTAAGTTTAACAATATCACCATCTACTTCTTTGTATTTTTGCATATCACAGATCTCAACAAAATTATTCTAGTGTAAAGCAGCATCATCTCCAACACCGGAGAATTGATCTTTCATAACAAGGTTCAGTAAATCAGGTTTAATATCAGAGGAGGTAGCCCCAGTGGCGGGAGCAGCAATAGGAGTGCAGATAAAGTCATTGTTGTTGTGACTAGTGAAGTCACACAACTTGGTGTTTTCAGTGGAACCCATAGCAGCAGCAACAAGCAAGAACAAAGCAACTATTTTTTTGTGGTTTTTGGTATAAGAGTCTAAGCCAAAACAAGAAAGAAAACTAACAAGACTAAAAAGCAAAGGTAAAGGATAGTGTGCAACTCCCCTATCTTGAAAACTGGAGACCCCAACAACGGCGCCAGAAATTTGCATGATGACGAGTTGATGGATATACTTCTCGCCCCTCGTTGGTTACCCCAAGTGGAAGGTGGAGATGTAGTTAGCAGCAGATTTCCCATACACGGTGACTGTAAGGTTTATCGAACCAGGAGAACTCCAAGGATCAACAAGAAGGTGTCCGCTGCTCAGGGGCTAGCAGAAGACGTGGACCTGCAGACAAAACAAATAACTTTGACCCAATGCGTACAGAAAGGTAGTCAATCTCTCCGGCCTTGTAGTTTGCAAAGGATCAAAACACAAGTGGGAATAGTGATAGTGATTGGAACAGAAAAGTATATAAAAGCGGTAAATGGTGGAGGTTTAAGCAATGGTGGTAATATGGACATGAGTCACATGATGTTCACTAGTGATGTCTCTCTCCCAAAATACGATAAACAACTATGCAGGGGTAAACAAATTACAACTCGGCAATTGACAGAATTATAAACGCACCGCAATGCTAATTATGCTACTTGAAAGTTAGAGGCTCAATAGTATTGGTGCACTACGCCAAGAAAAGTAGACCGTTTATTCATCAGCATCTACTTACTAATCATCCACCTTGAGATATCTATCTAGAACATCTCGCTGGTATTAAGTTGCGAGCCCCACCCAAAGTGTAAACTCAAAGTAAAAGACAACTGCATTAACAAACTTTGCATAAGGTAAACAATACTTGCAACCATGGTCACAAGCACCATTGTTTTCTCCCGGGTGGCAACAACACATCCCCTATTCTCATGTTTCTGTCACTCAAGCTAGACATTAGGGGGCATGAACCCACAATCATGCATAATGCTTCCTCTTGGAGTTACAATCGATTACACGACTAAAGCAATAAAAAGCAACATAGAACATGCATGAATCACTAAAGAACATAATATAAAAGGATAATCAAATATATAACTCATCAAAATCTGAACATAATCTCATAATCCATCGGATCCCAGCAAACCGAGCATAGCAATAGCAGGAAAACTTGATAGATGCGTTGATCATGTAGGGTAGCTCACAAGGGCTAATCATTGAAGCACAAGAATGGATAGAAGCCATCACATAATTACTGGTCATGGACTCATGGTCCAAGGAGGACTACTCACGGCACGTCCGGGAAGCGTCCATGGTGGTGGAGAAGCTCCCGGAGGTAAATCCTCCCTCCGACAGGGTGCCACGAAGAGGTCTCCTGACGCTCCCGATCTCGAAAGCGCTGCAGCAGTGGAACGATGGAGAAATTCGCGATTCTGGATATGCTAGAAGGGTTTCCGATTGGAGAGCTAAATATAGGCCAAAGGAGGGCGTCAGAGGAGGTGGGGCCCACCCAGGCAACGTGTGGGCGCGGCCAGGGGCTAGGCCGTGCACGGAGGCCGCCTGGGCAGCCCCTGGCTCCCCTCTGGCCCATCTTCGGTGCTCTGGAAGGTTCCGTCACACTAATTTTTATATATTTTTCTCGGAATTTTTGGGACTGTGTGAATTTGGGTGAAAGTCCCTGCAAAAAAAGACATTAGTACGAAGAAACTGGCGCTGGGTGCACTGAGTTAGTAGGTTAGTCCAAATATGTGTGAAAGTATATGAAAGTGTAGCAAAACATATAACAATGTCACCCAAAAGATCATGGAACAAGCAGAAATTATAGATACGTTTGGGACGCATCAATAGCCAGTAAATTCTGCAAAAAAAGACATCAGCATGAAGAAACTGGCACTGGATGCACTGAGTTAGTAGGTTAGTCCAAATATGTATAAAAATATATGAAAGTGTAGCAAAACATATAACAATGTCACCCAAAAGATCATGGAACAAGCAGGAATTATAGATAGATTTGGGACGTATCAAAGACCAGTCAATTTTTCAGTAACTTGTTTCAATTGGCCCTAGGCATTTTCAGCATGTTTCACAAGAAAGGCTCTCAGTTTCAGTTGACTCTTTGTAGCAAAGATATTTAGCCTTGACCTTTTCACGTTCTATCACCGTGGCTCGAAGTTTTTCCTCTGCCGCGGCCCTGGCGTCTTGCTGACGTCCCAATTTTTTTTCATCCCACTTAGGGATGTGTCAGTTTGACTGATAGTCTCCTACAAATTCAAGCAGGAAGGATGAGTGACCTTGTCGCTACTTGGTCGAATTGACTGGTGGACATTCAAGTCACAAGTGCATTGCAAGCAATACACTCGACACTTGGGGGCTAATGTATTTGCTTCTCTAAAACAAAAAGTGTGGGCCAGATTTTTAAACAAGACCCGACTCATCTTCAAGAAGATGACCCGGTGCTTGGGGGCTACAGGTTGAAGTTTTTCCAGATTCTTAAACAAGAACCGACTCATCTTCAAGAAGATGACCCGACCCTTGTGGGCTATAGGTTGAAGTTTTCCAAGACTATTAAGCAAGACCCACCTCATGTTCAAGAAGATGACCCGAACCTTGGGGCTATAGGTTGAAGTTTTTCAAGATTTTTAAACAAGACCCGGCTCATCTTCAAGAAGATGACCTGGCCCTTGGGGGCTACAGGTTGAAGTTTTTCAAGATTCTTAAACAAGGCCCGGCTCATCTTCAAGAAGATGACCCGACCCTTGGGGGCTACAGGTTGAAGTTTTTCAAGACTATTAAGCAAGACCCGACTCATCTTCAAGAAGATGACCCGGTCCTTGGGGGCTACATAGGGATATATAGGGGAATATATTCAGTAAATAGCTCGTATATTTTCTTCATCATGTTTACCAGGCTAGCTTCAAAGTCTCGGCTCACGGAAAGGCGGGTTAAATATCCCGCATGCACCTCTTCAAAATTTAGCTTCTCGATATTGGGGAGTTCAAGTACAGATTTTCCTTTCACCATCTTAGTAGAGATGTCTTTGGTAGTATGCTTGGCCAACACATTATGGACGGTCGTCGTATGACGCATCCCAATAATGACAACGACATCTTCTTTAGTGTGGCGTCTTTGGATAACTTCAGGGGACTTGGCGGGTTGAGATTTTTGTTTTGACTCGGATCCATGGTCATATCATCAGTTTTTGGCAGATTGACTTCGACATCAGGGATGTTATCCTTGGCAGTGCTTTCTGGAGGATCAGTATAAGCTCTAGTGCGTCCATCTGCAATATCATGGACAGAGGTATCTACTTCTTCCACTTCAGGCTTTTCAATTTTTGGGGTTGACCCGCCAGTTTTCCGTTTCTTGGCTTGAGCCCTAAAAATGGAAGGTTAAGACATATATAATCACATGTGAATGACATATGATGTATTGAAACAAGAGTTTGTAAAGCGAATAGTAACATACCCTCTGAGATGAACAAGGGGTGGCAATTTTGAGGATGCCAAGTCGCGAGTTGAAGGAGGAGACACCTATTACAATAGAAACATTTGGTGAGTTTAAGCAAGCTGACAATATACTTGATAAGGAAAGAGAATGTACCTCAGTGCAGCGCTTGCGGTCGGATGTTCTTTCAGGCAGACCCGCCATAAGATCACCTGAAGAGCTACGGGTGTGGTGTTTTGGAGTATACACAGCCTTCTACAAAAGGAATTTAGGATCCAAATGAGCACCTGGGTGATTCATAGGGAATTTCCTACAAACCCGCCTTTGAGGTCTTTCCAAGGAAATATTTGAGTCAGGATATTGAAATTACCTCAGCATCTTCAGCATCACTTTCAACGTCACCCACCTGAGAGTAAGATAAATGATTAGAACAAGTATATGATTCAACCAAGGGACAGTCCGGACATTTACCTCAGACAAATCATCAATATGTTGTGACTCGCCCACAACAAGTGACTCGCCCGCACCTGATTTGGCCTTCTGCTTCTTGGAGAGAGTCTTGACCTTTTTAACAGGCGGCTTTAGAAGCCCACGTTTCCAGAAGGGTGCATTTTTCAACAACAAGTGAAGTTAGTTCTACAAGAGAGAAAAAGCAAAATACCAAATAAGACGGGTAAAGGATGAATTTATCTACCTCAGGAGCCGGGTTTGCGATGCAGAACAATTTCAAACCAATTTTGGAACAAGCCTCTTTGGGTTCACCACATAATTTCTTCACAAGCCTGTTGACCTCTTCAGAGTCAAGAATTATGATGGTGAAACGCTAAGCATTGTTTAAATTGCCGTCATAATGACACATCAATCCATCACGTCGGCTTAGGGGACATTGATAACCCACAAGTATAGGGGATCGCAACAGTTTTCGAGGGTAGAGTATTCAACCCAAATTTGTTGATTCAACACAAGGGGAAGCCAAAGAATATTCTCGAGTATTAGCAGTTGAGTTGACAATTCAACCACACCTGAAAGACTTAGTATCTGCAGCAAAGTTTCAGTAGCAAAGTAGCGTGATAGTAATGGTAGCAACGGTAACAGTAGCAGTAGTGACAGAAGTAGCGGTAACAGTAGCATCAGTGACAGCAGTAGCGGTAAAGTAACATAGCAAGGAACAGTAGGAAAAGCTCGTAGGCATTGGATTAGTGATGATAATTATGTCGGGTGACATTCATCATGTAACAGTTATAACATGGGGAGATATGTAAATAGCTCCAGTTCGTCAATGTAATGTAGGCATGTATTCCGTATATAGTCATACGTGCTTATGGAAAAGAACTTGCATGACATCTATTGTCCATCCCTCCCGTGGCAGCGGGGTCCTAATGGAAACTAAGGGATATTAATGTCTCCTTTTAATAGAGAACCGGAACAAAGCATTAGCACTTAGTGAATACATGAACTGCTCATACTATTGTCATCTTCGGGAGTGGTTCCGGCTATTGTCACTCCGGGGTTGCCGAGTCATAACACATAGTAGGTGACTACAACTTGCAAGATAGGATCAAGAACACACATATATTGATGAAAACATAATAGGTTCAGATCTGAAATCATGGCACTCAGGCTCTAGTGACAAGCATTAAGCATAGAAAAGTAGTAGCAACATCAATCTCAGAACATAGTGGATACTAGGGATCAATCCCCATCAAAACTAACTCGATTACATGATAGATCTCATCCAACCCATGACCGTCTAGCAAGCCTACGATGAGATTACTCACGAACGGTGCAGAGCATCATGGAATTGGCGATGAAGGATGGTTGGTGATGACGATGGCGTCGATTTCCCCTCTCCGGAGCCGAGAACGGACTCCAGATCTGCCCTCCAGAGGAAGAACACGTGGTGGCGGCAGCTCCATGTCGTAAAACGCGATGAACTCTTATCTCTTAACTTTTTTCGGACGAGAGAGACTATATAGAGCTGGAGTTGGAGGCGGCGGAGCCACGAGGGCCTCACAAGCCTGCGAGGCGCGGCCAGGGGGGCCCGCGCCTCCTAGGCTTGTGGGCTCCTGGCTCCGTCCCTCCAGGTAATTCTTGCGCTAGTATTTTTTATATATTCCACAAAAAATCCTCGTAAATTTCTAGGTCATTCCGAGAACTTTTATTTCTGCGCAAAAACAACACTATGGCAATTCTGTTGAAAACAACGTCATTCCGGGTTAGTTCCATTCAAATCATGCAAATTAGAGTCCAAAACAAGGGCAATAGAGTTTGGAAAAGTAGATACGATGGAGACGTATCAACTCCCCAAGCTTAAAGCCTTGCTTGTCCTCAAGCAATTCAGTTGACAAACTGAAAGAGACAAAAGGAAAACTTTTACGAACTCGGATTGATCTTGTTGTTGTAATTATGTCTAAGTCATATTCAGATTTTCAGCAAGATCATAAGCTATCCACATAAGCAATGAAATATAGGTCTCGTGATGTACACATATCAATGGCATAATCGACTAGCGAGCAATAATAGTAAGTTTCAAATGTCAACACGTCAATAAAAACAATCATGAAGCAATATAAGCAGATGGTATCTCGCTAGGTCTTTCTGAGATCGCAAAACATAAATGAAGAGCACCTTCAAAGACCAAGGTCTGACTAAACATTGTAATTCATGGTAAAGAAGATCCAGTCACAGTCATACTCAATATCAATTAATAGCAAAGCATAAAAATGACGGAGGTGCTCTCTAATTGGTGCCTTTTGATAGAAGAGGACGATGATGCGAATTGTTCTTCCCCTTTGCAACGGCACTAGAAGAATGCTGGTAGCACTCTCGGGCAATCGAAACTAGAAGAATGTTGTTGACGGCCCACAAGCGCATGGGATCGCAGCAGTTTTCGAGGGTAGAGTATTCGACCCAAATTTGTTGATTCGCACCACGGGAGGTGAGAGAATACTCTCAAGTATTAGCAGTTGAATTGTTAGATTCAACCACACCTGAAAGATTAGTATCTGCAAGCAAAGTAGTAACAGCAAAGTAGCGACTAACGGCAGTGGCAAGGAACAACGGTAGTGACAGCAGTAGCAGCAGAGCAAGACAAGTAACAATAGTAGCAATAGTAGTAGCAGCAGTAGCAGAACAAAACAAGTAACAACAGTAGCAACAGTAGTAGCAGCAGCAGCAACAAAACAAGTAACAACAGTAGCAACAGTAGGACAAACTGTAGGCAATGGGTCGGTGATTTGTTTGGATGATATTCATCATGCAACATCTATAACACAGAGAGACATGTGGCTAGGTCCCGTTCGTCAATGTGATGTAGGCATGCATTCCGTGTGTCGTCATACGTGCTTAGGGAAAAGAACGTGCATGACATCTATTGTCCATCCCTCCCGTGGCAGCGGGGTCCAAAAGGAAACTACGGGATATTAAGGTTCTCCTTTTAATAAATAACCGGACCAACGCATTAGCACTTGGTGAACACATGAACTCCTCAAACTATGGTCATCATCGGGAGTGGTTCCGGTTATTATCACTCCGGGGTTGCCGGATCATAACACATAGTAGGTAACTACAACTTGCAAGATCGGATCTAAAACACACATATATTAGTGACAACATAATAATTTTAGATCTGAAATCATGGCACTCGGGCCCTAGTGACAAGCATTAAGCATGGCAAAGTAGTAGCAACATCAATCTGAGAACATAGTGGATACTAGGGATCAATCCCCATCAAAACTAACTCGATTACATGCTAGATCTCATCCTACTCATCACCGCCGAGCGAGCCTACGAATAGATTACTCACGAACGACGAAGAGCTTCATGGAATTGGAGATGGAAGAAGGTTGATGATGACGATGGCGACGATTTCCCCTCTCCGGAGCCCAAGATGGACTCCAGATCTGCCCTCGAGATTAAGAACACGTGGTGGCGGCGCCTCTGTATCGCAAACGCGACGAAAACTTCTCTTTTTATTTTTTCTGGGACGAAAGGGGACTTATAGACCTGAGGTTGGGGGCGGCAGAGCCGTGTGGCCCCCCCAAGCCTGCCCACCGCCACCAGGGGGGTGGTGGCGGAGCGAGGGCTTGTGGCCCACTGGCCCACCCCCTGAGGTGGAACTTGGTGCAGATATTTTTCTTATTTTCCAAAACTGCTCCCCGTAAATTTTCAGGACGTTTGGAGAACTTTGATTTCTGCACAAAAATAACACCAAGGCAATTCTGCTGAAAACAGCGCTAGTCCAGGTTAGTTCCATTCAAATCATGCAAATTAGAGTCCAAAACAAGGGCAAAAGAGTTTGGAAAAGTAGATACGATGGAGACGTATCAACTCCCCCAAGCTTAAAACCTTGCTTGTCCTCAAGCAACTCAGTTGACAAACTGAGTGAGAAAGAAAGACTTTGACAAACTCTGTTTGATCTTGTTGTTGCAACTATGTCTAACTCATAACCAGAATTTCAGCAAGATCACAAGTTAACCACATAAGCAAATGACACAAAGGTCTCACGGTAAACTAACATCAATGTCATAGTCAGCTAACGAGCAAATGATAATGAGTTTCAAATACCAACTCTTCAATCAAAACAAGCATGAAGCAATATGAATAGGTGGTATCTCGCCAGCTCTTTCTGAGACCGCAAAACATAAATGCAGAGCACTTTCAAAGATCAAGGGCTGACTAAACATTGTAATTCATAGCAACGAAGATCCAGTCATAGTCATACTCAATATCAATCAAAAGAAAAGCATAAAAATGATAGAGGTGCTCTCTAATTGGTGCTTATAAAAGAGGAGGATGACTCAACAGGAAAATAAATAGACAGGCCCTTCGCAGAGGGAAGCATTGATTTGTAGAGGTGCTAGAGCTCAAGCTTTGAAAACAGAGATAATAATTTTGGGTGGCATGCTTTCATTGTTAATGCAATGACCAAGAGTTCTCAATATCTTCCATGCTACTTATGCTATGGGCGGTTCCCAAATAGAAAAGTAAAGTTTTAACTCCCCCACCACCAATCAATCACACTCCACGGCTAGTCGAATCCTCGAGTACCGTCCATACGAACATCAATCCGAGGGGAGTCTTTTTTTATAGTTATGTTTTCGATTTAAGCGTGGAACTGGGCATTCCAATTACTGGCCCCTTTCTCGTGAATGACAGTGCATAAACACATGTTAAGGAAGATAGCAATAGCCCCCTAGCATGGAAGATACCAATAGCCCCCTGTCACCACATGAGCGGTTCGGGCATGCAAAACAGATTATTTCTTGAAGGTTTAGAGAATGGCACATGCAAATTTACTTGGACCGGCAGGTAGATACCGCAAATAGGTAGGTATGGTGGACTCTCACGGAAAAACTTTTGGGTTTATGGAAGTGTATGCACAAGCAGTATTCCGCTTAGTACAAGTGAAGGCTAGCAAAAGACTGGGAAGCGACCAACTAGAGAGCGACAACAGTCATCAAGATGCAATGAGTTTGACTAACATTGAATGCAAGCATGAACAGGATATAAATCACCATGAACACGAACATCATAGAGGCTATGTTGATTTTGTTTCAACTACATGCATGAACATGCGCCAAGTCAAGCCACTTGAAACATTCAAAGGAGAATACCATCCTATCATACTACATCATAGTCATCTCTAAATCTATGTTGGTAATCAAGACAAACCATTATAAGCTCTCAGCTAAATAAGCATGGCATCACAAACTATGATCTCTAAGTTGTCATTGCAAACATGGTTCCCTCACAACAAAGCTAAATCTGGGTCGAGAAACTAGTCATATTTACAAAAACAAAATAGATAAAGTTCATACCAGCTTTTCAGTCTGAGTCATTTCATCATATACCATCATTGTTGCCTTTCATTTGCACGATCGAACGATGAAAACGATAATAAGCGCATTCGACTAAGCTGAATCTGCAGGCAAACACAAAGGAGAAGACAAAGTAATATGGCTCTTTGAAATCTAAACAGGTAAGCATGCAAGAACCAATAAACATTGTAACCAATATCTTCTACCTAGACCCAAAGAAAAAGAAAACTATTTACACGGGAAAGCTCCCAACAAGCAAAAGAAGAAAGAAAAATCTTTTTGGGTTTTCTCAAAAGGACACAAAACAAGAAAGCAAGAAAACGAAAATAAACTAGCATGGATAATATAGTGGCAAAGTGTAAACACCGGCTATCAAAGTGAAAGCATAAGCATGAATGTAAAGTCGGTGAGAACACGTACTGCCCCAAGCTTAGGCTGTTGCCCTATCTTGGCCTACTCCCAAGGATGTTCCTCGCGAAACCCAAAGTCATAATGGGTGTTATACAGGAGTGCTGCAGCCACTGCCTGAATAGCTGCCTCACGAAGTCGAGCAGCCGTCGCCTCCCTCTCATACTCCTCTGCCTCTCCTATGGTTATATAGTATCTTCGTTTTATCTGAAAGTCAAAGAAAGCAGGAGCAGGAAGGGTAATATGGAAAACACGCTGCCGGTTAAATATCAAGCGGTATAGGAGGGACCCATGATCTCTCTCAAGGACCTGGTAGCGTGTTAGAGCGACACGATCAAGGTGGGCTGTACGGAGAGGAGGTTCTTCTGGACGGATGGATACTCCAAAAATTTTTGCTAAGCGTGTAGCATAAACTCCACCAAAGAAATCCCCCTCACTCGCATTTTTATTCAGCCTCCTTGCTATTATAGCTCCCATATTGAAGCTCCTATCACCTGTTATTGCGCTCTTAAGGATACTAAGGTCGGAAGCGCATAGGTGACAATGTGCACCCTTGCCGTTAATGCACCTACCTATGAAGAGGGCAAGGTAGTGCAAGGCAGGGAAATGGATGCTTCCTATGGTGTCTTGTGTGATATCTCTGGTTTCTCCAACACTTATACTGGAGACAAAGTCTCTGACCGAAGACTTAGAAGGATCATTAACACTACCCCCATCGGGTATCTTGCAAATCCTATTGAAATCCTCCAGATCCAAGGTATAGGATTTATCGTATAGATCAAAAAATATGGATGAGTCACGACCAACTAAAAATTTGAATCTACGCACGAAAGAGGCAGTGAGCATAGCATACTGTTCGCATTTATCTGAGAGGAATTCTTCTAACCCGGCATTGCGGACAAGTGTATCAAACTCATCCTTGAAACCTGCTTCGATCATGAACTCGTCGGAAGGGCATTCACATGGTTGCACCGGTGCGTCCCTTAGTTGAAAAGGTTCGGGCTCCCAAAAAGAGAGACGAGGACCCTTTTTACTTGAGGAACCACCATGAAACTTCCTCCTGAACATAATTTCCTTTTGCTGAAATTTTTAAAGTTCAAGAGAAAAGTTAATGAGGACCAACCATACCTTGTAGCAACTACTCCTACTAGTGCCTAGAGACCGTATCACGCGCTAAAACTACTTGGGACCAGCTAAAATCAACATTTCTAGCTCAAAAACAGGGTCACCAATGTAGCAAGAATACGCGAAGGATAAAGCACTAAAGCAAAAACTAATTGGACCAATGGAGGAGTCACTTACCAAGGAGTAATCTCCCCAAAACGGTTCGGAAAATGGTGCTTTGAGCAAGGAGATCAAAAATCACAGCCAAATGAGCAAGAACACGGGTTTGAGCTGCGAAACAATTTTTTCTAGAGGTGGAAGAAGAGGCTCGGAGCTGGAATGAGTGGAGGGGGTGCTTGTGGGCCCCACAAGCTTGCACCCCGCCACCAGGGGGTAGGTGGCGGTGGCAGGGCTTGTGGCCCACTGGTCTGGCCCCAGGCCAGCTCTCAGGCCCAGAAATTTTCAAAAATTCCAGAAAAAATCATACTAAATTTTCAGGACCATCGGAGAACTTTTATTTTCGAGGTATTTTTCTCCGGGGTGCTAAAATAGAAAACAGAAAAAGTAAACTAAATCTATCATTTTTCTTCTAAGCAACAGAAAAGGAAAACTCAAAACAGAGGTATGTGACTCTTTGATTCATCCGTTTCATGGTCATCGAAAGAAATCCGTCAATGGGATTGATCAAGTCCTTATGACAAAACCTTCTCGAATCGCAAGAGAGAACGAAGAATTTTTGAATAGCCACTAAGTCACCTCAATGGGGATATGTATCTCCCCAACAAGCAAATCATACTTCATCTTCACACGAGGAATAGGGCATTCAAAGCTCCCAATAAGAATCGATGAAGTCTTTTCGATAGCATTGATGCAATGTACTTGATATCATTTCTTCGGAAAGTTCACTGTGTGCTCATTACCGTTGCCATGGAAAGTGACATTGCCTTTGTTGCAATCTATAACAGCCCCTGCAGTGTTTAAAAAGGGTCTTCCGAGGATGACAGCCATGGCATCATCCTCAGGAATATTCAAAATCACATCCTCGCAAATGCCGATAGGGAAAGCAGTTGATTTGTCGGCCATTTGCAGAGAAATTTCAGTGGGTGTCAACTTATCCAACTGAAGTCTACGATAAAGAGAGAGTGGCATAACCCTAACACCGGCTCCAAGGTCACATAAGGCAGCTCTTACGTAGTTTCCTTTAATAGAGCAAGGTATAGTGGGCACTCCGGGATCACCAAGTTTCTTAGGAGTTCCACCTTTGAAAGTGTAATTGGCAAGCATGGTGGAGATCTCAAGATCTGGTATCTTCCGTTTATTAGTCACGATATCTTTCATGTACTTGGCATACGGAGACATCTTGAGCATATCTGTTAACCGCATCTGCAGAAAGACGGGTCTTATCATCTCAACGAAGCGCTCAAACTCCTCATCATCCTTTTTCTTGGATGGCTTAGGAGGAAATGGCATAGGTCTCTGAACCCATGGCTCTCTTTCTTTACCATGCTTCCTAGCAGTGAAGTCATTCTTATCGTACTTCTTAGGTGGTGGGTTATCAGGACTAACCGTAGGTTCACTCTCCACATCCTCATCATTGCTAGGTTGAGCATCGTTATGAACATCACTGTCCATATTGTCACCAGGTTCACGTTCATCACCAGATTGTGTTTCTGCATCAGACACAGAAATAGCATTAGGTTCTTCAGGTATGACAATATTTGGTGAACTGGCATGTAGGTTTCTATCATCCTTCTTCTTCTCCTTAGGATGACTAGGTGTATCAGCATAGATTCCTTGAGAATCTTGATCAATTCTCTTAGGATGACCTTCAGGATACAAAGGTTCCTGAGTCATTTTGCCTCCTCTAGTAATGATTGTGACAGAGTTGTCATTTAATTCATTGAGCAGGTCATTCTGAGCTTTAAGTACTTGTTCTACCCGAGTAGTAATCATAGAGGCATGTTTACTCAGAAGCTTCAGATCATTGACATTTCTGTCTACACAAGCACTTAAATGGCTAAGCATATGAGTACTTTGTTCCAAATGTCTGCTAAGATAATCATTGAAACTCTGTTGTTTGGCAACAAAGTTGTCAAATTCATCAAAGCATAGGCTAGCAGGTTTATCAAAAGGAATATCACTCTCATCAAACCTACGCAGAGAATTCACTTCTACTACCTGTATCGGGTTATCGAGACCATGGATCTCTTTGATAGGTGGTAGATTTTTGACATCTTCAGATCTAATGCCTTTGTCTTGCATAGATTGCTTGGCTTCTTGCATATCTTCGGGACTGAGGAATAGAATACCTCTTTTCTTCAGAGTTGGCTTAGGAGGTGGTTCGGGAATAGTCCAAGCATTATCGTTGATCAAGATGTTATTCAGTAGAGTCTCAACTTGTTCTACAGTTCGTTCCCTAAAAACGCAACCGACACAACTATCTAGCTGGTCTCTAGAGGCATCGGTAAGTCCGTTATAGAGGGTGATCAGGCAAACCATTCTGTAGCTGGACGAGCCTCCCCCAAGCTTGTGGAAGACTCTCTTCTTGGAGTTGAGCAAAGTTGTATATTTCCTGCAAGGCGGCTTGCTTCTTATGGGCAGGGAAATATTTCTCACAAAAGTAATAGACCATCTCCTGGGGACTACGCACACATCCAGGAGCAAGAGAGGTGAACCAGGCTTTAGCATCATCCTTTAGAGAGAAAGGAAACAACTTAAGGATATAGTAGTGGCGGATCTTCTCCTCATTAGTGAAAAGGTTGGCTATATCGTGTAGTTTGGCAAGATGGGCTATGACCGTCTCAGACTCATAACCGTGAAAAGGATTAGATTCGACTAGCGAGATTATCTCAGGATCGACAGAGAATTCATAATCCTTATCGGTGATAAAGATAGGTGAAGTAGCAAACTTCGGGTCATATTTCATCTTAGCTTCCCGAGATTTTTGCTTCCACTTGGCAAGTAATTTCTCAGCGTCATAGGCATCCTTACACGCAAGAAAATCCTCAGCTATCTCTCCCTCCATAACGTAACCCTCAGGTATATCAGGAAATTTATATCTAGGAGAGCTAGATCTAGCAGGAGCAAAAGCAGGTTCTATCTCAATAGTATCGGCAGTTTCAGAAGCATCACGAGCATTGGTAGTAACTCAAGCAATATGAGCATCAAGGAACACTCCTAGTGGAACATCAGGCAAAGTAGCATCTCTAGCAGTATCAAGCATAGCATCATCAGGAAAAATAGCATCTCTAGCATCATCAGGCAAAGCAGTATCAAGCATAGCATCTCTAGCAGTATCAGGCATAGCATCAGGCATAGTATCAAGCATAGTATCATCAGTGTCGGGACCCCAATCCTAGGTCATAAGAACCCAGCCTGTAACACATCACATCTCTTTGCGGCCTCACGCACGGTAAACTCCACGACCGCCACCTTACCTTGGCCGGGACCGTTTGCGTCTTTTGGCTCACGTATATGAATATGTTGCTAGCGTTCAAACGACAAAGAACCCGGGTCGACATGACTAGTTATAAACCCAAGCGGTACATCCATACAGGGACAGGCATACATAACCCAGCAAGGCAGGTGTCGATTAACAGCGTGTGTAGACGAGTCGTAGCAAGCTACAAGGACTCCATTACACCGCGTGACATTTCCCCGAGGGGACAGACATAGCAGCAAAGAAGGATACACGCCGGTCAATCAATGTGTCTAGAGCGGTAGCAAGCTACCAAGGCTCGATAGAAGCACAAAGAGGCATTTCCCTGTAAATAGTACTACTAAAGGCACACAACTAGGTGTCGAATCCCACACATATAATGCATTTCATAACATACACACAATATGCACGATATGTGTAGATACAACATGGCATCACAACATAACTCTATGACTCAAGCTTTTACTAAGGACTCATAAGAATCAACATAGTGTGATATTACAAACAGGGGTCTCATGACCCGACACTCAAGTCATACAAACAACAAGCGGAAGCAAATCATGTCTGGGTACAGACATCTACAAAAAGTGGCTGGAAGAGCCTGAAAAGCTACTACGACCCTACCAAAGGAGCCAGACCTTTGTCTGGGATTCCCAAGCTGTTCCGGTCAACATCGAACACATCGCGTAAAACCTTTTAATGAGTCTAAGACTTCTCTGCAAAAACATAAATAAAGCAACCGTGAGTACAAAGGTACTCAGCAAGTCTTACATCAGAACTATCTACATATGCATCATGTTTCAATGAAAGGATTGTGGGGTTTGATTGCAGCAAGCTAGCTTTGACTCTTGGCTAACCTATACTACGACTACAAGTTCTTTATTTGAGGTGGGATAGCGCACACGAGTCCACATATTCACCAATGCAATACACCACTATGGGTCCACTCTCGTCTCCCTACGAGAAGGCCTTCCATAGCACTCACACTTATCTTGCATGTTTTAGAGTATCCATTTAAATTGTCTATGTACCACGTAATGTTTCCAAGTAGTCCATATCAGAGGACGCGGCTATTCGAACAGATTAAATCACCCTGCAGGGGTATACTTCTTCACACACGCTCCCGCCACTTATCACCATGTGCACGTCATGCATCTCAGCAACCTTCAAGCAGAAGCACTGGCGTGGGTGTCGGCCACGACCGTTAACCACACAAGACCCTAGTCCAGGTTTATCGCCTATTTGAGACTGAACCCACAAGGAAGTCCGGCTGAGGTTTCCTCTAAGGCCCCAAACGATGTGCGTAGGGTTCCCAAGCCCACCATGCGGGTGCCACTTGTTACACCGTGCCACTGTGTATCTACCGCAGAGAAGCCTACCCCGTCGGGCAGAGCTAAACACGACCGCCAACACTTATCCTACAAACACCAGAAACTAATTGCAACTCCTGGACAGGGATCTAGGCAATTAATAAGCCGAGCGGGGTCATATTTCAGGGCCCAATGCATGGTAGTATCTTGTCTTGGATAACATACACAGAACTCAGTTCTTAAGGATGGTCCCAATGAGACAACCCACCATGTACTCCTACATGGCCTCTCATCGCTACCTTTACCACATCGAATTCACACTTTTACTCTCACACTGTAGGACATGAACACAACCATTCCGATTCATCATCCAGATGGATCAGACCTGACGCGACTCTAAGCATAGAAGGCATTGTAAACAAGCATGAATGAGTAAGCACAACAAGGCTCAAGCAGTTGCTACTCATGCTAATTGGTTTCAACTATTTACTGTGACAAAATCAGGTCATGGAGAGGAATCGGTTCAACTACCGATAACATGTACAGTTGAATCATGTTTATCCTGATGCAGTAAAAGAGAGCAGGAGCGAGAGAGTGGGATTATTTCAATATGCTCAAGGGGGTTTGCTTGCCTGACACGTCTCAGGATAGCAATGAGCCTTCATCAATGTCAACGATCACATCGTCGGAAACATCGTCTACCGGGAGGGAACAACACCGGCAAACAAGAAAGGAACAACAATCACTTCACAGAAAGCCAACACCATGATGCATGCTCATGACATGAAATGAAAGGTTGCAGGGCTAATGTGGCTATCATTTCTTAAGTTGAAGTTCGTTTGAATTAGGATTGAAACATCACTTCAAGCCGGGTATTTTTCCAAGTACCCTTATAATTGATTCGACCTGATGCTCATAACAAATTGTTCCAACATGCATGGGGTTAGTATTTTGAGGTACTGATTTGCATTGACCAATGTTTTGTCATAACAATTGAATTGGAATTCAAATAAGTATCAAATTCCGTCTCCAAACTAAATATGAAATTTATCCTATACACCATTTTGCCTATTTGGTGATGTTGACTTTTTCAAACATGCATGAAAATGCCATAATCAGATTCTTTGGATTTTTTTGATACTTTTTCATATATAAATTATTTTCATCCGAGTTATATTTTAATTTCTATGATTTTTACAAGTTTTAGCAATTTCCTCGATTTAAATTAATTCAGAAAAGCTATTACTTTGTCACGCTGATGTCATCCCTGCGTCAGCAGGTCAACCAGCCGGTCCAGGTCAAACCCTAACCACCGGGGTTCACTGGTGAGTGACCCAAAGGCTAACCCCGCACTGACCATCCCCTAATTGGGGTTTGACCAGGCGTGGGGCCCTCTGGCAGTGGCTCTAAGGCCTGATTAGTGTCGGGTTAAGGTGGCCACATCTGCCTCCACCGGAGGTGGTCGCCGGCGACCATAGCCGCGGCGGAGGGCTCGCCGGAGACGACCTAAACGGCGCTACAGGGCACCAAATCGGGCGCGGTTTGGCTCTACGGATAGCTGATGAAGCGCAGCATCCGTTTCGACCAAGCCACGGGCCTAGAGGTGGCCGGAGCGAGGCCGGCGACGACCTCGGGCGGTGGCCGGAGTCGGCCATGGTGGGCATCGAGGCTACGGGGAACGAAAGAGCGTGGGGTGAGAGGGGAAAGGCTCGAGGGCTCACGACGGCTCCATTTCTGGCATCGGCGACCAAGGAGAGGCTCGGAGCAGGCCGAATCGATGGCGGCGGATCCGGTGACCGGAGATGGAAACGACGATGACAGCAACGCTTCAGGAGGGTGCGACTTGATTCCTTCGGCGTGGAGGAGCTACTCGTCGGGGCGGAGAGAATGGACTGCTCGGGGAGCCTTTGCTGCGGCCGGAAAGGCGCCGGTGAGCTCGAGCAGAGCTCGGCCATGGCGGGAGGAAGAGGAGAGGGAAGCAGGAGGGGGAAAACGGCGCTAGGTGAGGGGGAAAAGATCCAGGGGCTCATCCACATCGTCTTCATACGCGGGTAGGGACGGAGGAGGTGCCTCCAGCGCGAAGGAGGAGGTGGCAAGGGGCGCGCCGTGTCTTCTTTCTCCTCTGCCTTCTGGCACGGGGAGGAAGACGACAGGGGAAACCCCCTTGGTGGGCTGGGCCAGCAGGTGAGCGCAGGTTAGTTTCCTTTCTTTTTTTTCCTTTTTCTGTTTTGTTTTCTTTCTGACATTTGTTTTTATTTGTTTTGGCTCCAACTAATTCAAAGAAAATAGCTAAACAACTCTGGGGTGTCATTTGGAATATTTCCAACCCCATGTGAAGTTTTCAACATTTTATAAAACTAGGAAGTATTTGAAACCAATTAATTAATTGATTTCAGTGGCTTTTGAGTTTAAAATAAAATGCCAAAAGTATTTTGAAAATATATATCACCCCTGATATTTTCTTTCCAACATTTATCAAAAATGATGGACTTTTATGAAAACCATTTTGGTTCATTGATCTGTCACCACTTTTGAATTGTTTTGCATATTGAGTTGCTAGGGTTTTGTTTTGAATATGGAGTAGCTAGGATTTTTCTCTTGTTGAACCTATTTGGATGTTGTTTGGTGTTAGAGTTTGGTCATCCCCATTTGTAGATCATCCAAATTTGAATCAAATTGATCTGAATGCATTCATGAATGCTTACTAATGCAACTAACTACAAGCTATATTCTAGGGCTGTGACAACTCACCCCCACTAAACAAGAATCTCGTCCCGAGATTCAGGCGTACTCGGGAAGAGGAAGAGGGGACACTAAACTATCACAATCTTCACGATCCATTTGCTCCTCCCGAGGACGTTGATTCATCGCACCATGTTGATCTTGACATCTTTGTCCTTGAGGTCTTCATCTAGCTTGACGACAAAAGAACAGGGAGACTACACAAGATTCGATCTCCTCGAAGATCGAGCAACTCAAGATCAACTCATAGAATGAGACATAGGAACGTCCCTTGAGCTGAGACACAACACACATAACACGGACGAGGAAATGAGACATATGACAGAGGTTCAATTGGTAGGCAACAAATCTAGGCTTAAAACAGATGATGACGAGGTTTCAAAGTAGCGAGGATTAAGTTGCCCTTCATACCACATCGGGGCACCTAGGAGGGTGACTCGTAGAGTTATTCCCTTAAGTGGCAAAAAGAATTACTTTTGATCCATAGATCATTGAAACTCTTCATACCAGAGTAAGGCAATTCACAAATGATTGTTTGAAGGAATTTGAAAGAATGGCATACTCAGGTTGGAAAGAAACTAGGGTTATAGAACAACTCGGAGAACGGAAGGCACATTCGAGTTACTACCGAGGATATAACCTAGTGTCTGAGCGTGCTCTCAAGGACTTGAGCATTTCCATATTCATCAAGGTTTACCAACATCCGCGCCAAGGATTCTGGTGACACAACATACTACCATGATGAACAGTGATGGAGGATGCAGATACAAAGGAAGACAACACTTCCTCAGATTTCACCTTAGCTGTGCCAAGGGAACGAAATCTGGTTGATCGACCGAGAGACATTTAGCACTCCGCTTCTAATGTTCTCCTAGATGTACTAGCACAACCCAATTATAGATCATGCTTGATATTTAGCACATCAAGTATAGGTCGGACTTCGGGACTCAAAAGGTCCATGAGGAAGAACTTCTGAAATAATTCATACATAGTCCTCACGGGAGATGGCTAAGGTTGCTGATACAAGGTATTATAATATTATGTCTTCCGGCTAGGTGTGTTAGCCATTACATCACTTTACCGGGTTACATAGAGACCAATATATAATTCTTGGGGAAAGTTCCAACCATTATAACTGCCTGAGATTCATCTCCGGTTGGTGACATGATGCTTCAGACTCAGCATGTCTGAAAAGAAAGTTTGCAACACAAATCGATGAGATAACGTTGCGTGATTCTCAGGAAATGAACTACTGAAGACAACTCCAAAACGTGAGCTGGATTGCAAGACACATGTGAACACACTACCCAAGACAATGATGACCACATGAAAAGTCTTACAACAAAACACTACCGAGTCTGGATGGGAACCATCATTGCGGATAACGAAGCCATGTGCAAGTCCGTCTGGTACCTTCAGAAATGGCACTTAACTTCTTTTCCTTGAACAAATCAATCAGTGGCTTGGTGTGCTAGGAAATACATATGGAGAGAGAGGTTGCAAAGCTATCAAACCAGAGCATACTTCGCACATGCATGACTGATTTGAGATGATTCTAAAGATAACAAAACGACCTTCCCAAATTCGTGGCAGCAACTTCCACCAATGCACATGAATTAGAGGAAGTCACTTCTTACACCTAACATGTACTTCATGAATAGACATGAAGACAATGTCTTAAAAGTTTCCAACACTAACTTAATGTCCAACAATAGTTATGGAGAAGACAAAGGTGTTGCTAATGGGCTCAACAACAGTTCATCAAAATATCCATATAGATGGAATTCCACAACTATGTGAGCAATATAATAGCATTGGTCAGGTCAAAGAATATAATAGTGTAGGCTCAAGGAAAACCCTAAGTAAGACACTGTTACGAAAATCTTTGGTTCTGAGTTTGATTTGACAATAGCCTATACTCAAATCTAAATTGAACAAGATAATATATGCAACAATTGATCACACGAATCAACCGATGAAAATATCATTTTCTTCAGACTCACACAACAAGAAAGATATCCCTTTTAAATGAGCTAAGTTTAGGCGAAGCTTTTATCTTCCAACTCTCCAAGTTGTTGTTTAGCTTAACCAACTAGCTCGGGGTATCCAACACGGATTCTTGGAGAAGATGGCTTATAAAGAAACCAACTTGATCACGAGCTCTATCATAACAGTCGGGAAACAACCTGGTAATACTTCCGAGAAGATATTCGGAAAATCACGAACCACCGATATATTTTTTAAGCTTGGGAACAATCTCGCTTTTCGGGGCAAGATGATGTGATCAATAGAACGAGGGATTGACAAAATCCTAACTCATTGATCAAAAAGTGCACCATGAACCATGGACTAGGTAGCACGGTCAATCTTAGGATGACGATTCAATCACCATCACCATAAGAGTGAATTTATTGTCCATTAACTACTAAACAATGGCATTGCTAGGAGTATTGATTTCACACATCATGGTTCACTTGTCGATATTCCGGTTACAACCAACACGAAAACCGAGGAATGAACAATGATAGCAAAAGGTATCTCTACATCAAGAGCTCATAAGAGATGGTGCAATTCACACAACATTCTTGACAACAAGAGGGTAATACTCCCAGATAGAACAGAACAAAAGCTGGTTAGCATTTCGATCTGCGGAATACAACTACTTTGACCCAATCCAAGAAATGAATGAGGTACTGGAGTTTGCTTCTCCGAGTCATTCGAGAATAGAACAATTTGACAGACCACAGGAATAAAAGACATTGATGACACGAATGCACAATTACTCTTGACTATCCTCTCAATGATGAAGGTCAAAATACAACTAGATAGGGCCAACTCAGAAGCACATGGTTTCCTGAGTTGTGGATGCATGGATTAGCATGTCGAACGGGTTCAACATAATTCTTCCAGATAACCCATGCAGAAGGGGGAAGTAGGCAGAAACACAATATGGAGTAGAGAACTCATCACGAGCACTCTTGTTATGATCTTTAGTTCACGGAGAACTTCTGCCAAAGATGATTCATGGTGTTGGAAAAATGATATACCATGAACCTTGGGAGCTACAACAAGGTTACTAATCATTCTAAAGGAACTAGCAACACTATCAACAGAGATGAGCAGAATGATCCTTGGATTCAAAGACCCAGAAATAGAATACCTAAAAACTAAATAACATCACGAGATGTTTTTCTAAAATGATGGCCAGAATTATCGCACTGGAAGACATAGCACACATCTAGACTATTGGGTAGTTTTCGGAGTAACATGTTTTCCTAATACTCCAACAAAACGTCGAGGTAATAGAATACCTCAACACATTTATTAGTGTGCTTGGTATGGCCAAAAGATATTGGGAAAAGAGGAAGGAATTTGCAATCGCATCATACTATTTGGGGACCTTGGAAAACTTGGACAGCATAACGGCTGTACGGGCATGAAATATGAGGAAACCTGCAAGAAAGCTAACAACATAACAATTGAATTCTTATGGTGTAACATCCCAATTTTCCTAATTGGGAATGTTTTACATTGTAGCTAAGCATCTATGCATATTGCTTGAAATAAAGTTGGCATTTGAATTCTTTCGACTTTTGTTTTTGCATTTCTATTTTTCCTCACACGAGAAATGCCCGGGGAAATACTCTCTTGCACGTAAGAGAGAGAGCGAAGAAAAATGACCCTCCAAAGTGCGGGCATTTCTGAAATATTTGGAGCCAAGAAATCCAAAGATTATTTGCAAAAATATTTGCAAAAAGAAAATAAAGCATTTTGGGGAATTTCTGAAAAAACATTTTTTTAAAGTTTTTATTTTTGCTTTGGAAAAATGTTATTCAGGTAGAGGATATTTTCCTGAATTTTTTGGTATATAATACTCCATATTAAATATTTGATTTGTTTCCTTTTATTTCACTTTTGTTTTTCTGTTTCGGAAAAGAGATTAATTAGGAAAGTTTTGTTTAAAAAAAAAGGCAACCGCCTGGGCGCTTTATAGCTGTGGGCCGCCACCCCCTAGGCCTCGGATCCGAAATCCCTTAGATTTCGGCCACCGCCCCTTCCATCCCCAGCTCCCTCCCACTGCCACACGGGGCCCCCGCCCGACCTGCCTCACCCCCGCGGTC
Organism: Hordeum vulgare subsp. vulgare; assembly: GCF_904849725.1. Taxonomy (NCBI): domain Eukaryota; kingdom Viridiplantae; phylum Streptophyta; class Magnoliopsida; order Poales; family Poaceae; genus Hordeum; species Hordeum vulgare. The sequence continues at coordinate 348,357,895 of NC_058522.1, read as the reverse complement.
ACCCCCCACCTCGCCCCTTCCTAATCCATGCCCGACTCAAGCCGAGCTCCCTGGAACCCGGGATCCTCTCGGACCCCTCCCCCCTTCCTTCCCCAAGCCCTATCCCGGCTATAAAAGCAGCCCCCCTGCCGCACCCCGTTCCCACCACCACCTCGCCGAGCTGCCGCCCCGAGCCCCTGCCGCAGCAACCACCGGAGCTCGAAGCTCCACTTCGGCCGCACCCGAGGGTAGCCACCCCGGCGCCACCCCCGACTCCGCCCGATGCCCCACTCTCCGGAGGGAAGCCGCCCCCCCCCCCCCGTCCCATCGCCACCACCGGAGACCCTCCCCTCGCCGGCGACCCTCACCCCCGCCGGAGTTGCCCAGCCACTGCTGCGGTGAGGCCCCTCCTCCTGTTTCTATTTTTTTCTTTTCTTGGTTTGCCCTTAGATCTATTTTCAACGGTGTGGATTAGAGTAGGATACCCCTTCGGTTTTCCAACAAAAACCGCGCTGGTTTTTATTTCACTTAACTGTTAGCCGGAGCCTTTAGTTAGATTTCGGCCGTTTGCTTATAAGCCTCGCAGCAAACACCCCCTTAGCCAATCACAGCGCGCCACGTATACCCCCCTGTGTGTTAGCAAATTTGTTCTTTTTTCTGTCTAGTTGCAAAAACAGCAAAGTTTCTGTTTTGTTTTGGCCATAACTTTTGATCCCGAAGTCAAATGATGTTGATTCTTGTTCCAGTAGATTCCAATTTTTCTGTAGTTTTTAAAAACATATTATTTGTCTATGTTTGAAATTTTCAAATATACGTTAGATCAGATTTAGTTTAAACCTTGTTTTGCCTATTCCAGGAGTTTAAAACATGATTTTGAGTTGATTCTTTTTGCTAATGCTTTCTAGTGATTATATCTTACTGTGGTAGAAGTTTAAATTTTTTTAAAGTATTTGTACTGGTGTTTTTAACAGAAAAAAGTTTCTGCCTTAGTGACGCGTGGTAAATTCTTTCACTTAGGCCATAGCAAACTTTTACTTGTGATGTTATTTTTACTTGTTGCTTGATTGTAGTGCTTATGGTGTGTTTTGTGTTTGTATCGGTAGATCATCCGGAGTGCGAAGCGTGTTACTTGGAAGCGCTCGATCAAGACAACTATCATCAAGGCAAGTCATTTTGATCATGTTATTCTTCCTATGTTTTCGATGCGTGGTAGATCACCTTTCTTTGCCCCTTTTGAAATGCTGCCTAGGTACTTGGAAATTTTAGTATAAGGTGTAGTATCATGTGGTAGGCACACAACAACCCCGATACTTGGCCCCGGGACGACAATTTCTTTATTGCTATGCTTGAGTAGACGGGTTTTCGGTTGAGTGCATAACACGAGTGATGCAAGGTTGATTAAATAATCAAGACCGGTTAAGACAAGATTTTCAAGGCCTCGGACGCAATGCAACTCTGGGTGAAGGACGGTTGATCGGCTTCCTGGAGAAACCAGTGGATGACCCGGGATGCTGGAGAGGCCATGACATCCTGCGGAAAGCTTCACCCAGGCTCGAAGAGACGGACGGAGACTTCAAGACTCAAGGCTTACCTGCACAGCCACAAGTCATTATGGGCTCTGGCTTGGTTGGACAACGCGACGACTCTGGAGAGGCGGTGCTAGCAGATGTAGAAGAACGATAGGAATGGATGGGCACCGACAGGGATTCCGAGGGACCCGTTGAAAGACCATGTTTTGATCATCCGGTCTTCAAACACCCTGAAGTGCAAGGACAAACGTGGAGGCGATCAAATCTTGTGGGGAACGTGTGCAAAACTCTGCAGAGTGCCCAACCTAATCGATTAGCCGTGTCCGCGGTCATGGACAACTTGAGCCGAAGGCATTGAATTTCCCCTGAACTCTCGACACAACTTAATAATGATGTGGGTGTTAACAACTATTCGGGTACGAGAATTGGTTGGCGGAACCATCTTGTTAACAATAAACAATGTAGTAATATTTTGCTTCCAGCCCCTCTTGTTGTAAGATAAAACTAGCTTTATGCAAAACTCATAGCCCCACCGGCCAAATATGCATGTAGAGATAGTTGATTATTATTTTACTCCTCTCTTTGATTGACTTGCCGGCATATTCAATATGCTGACCTACACGGCTGCAACGTATCATGTTGCAGAGTACTTTTCTAACCAGGAGTGAGGCTACGATCTACGCTCAGCGACATGCCCTTGGAGACGGATGGACTCGTCTACCTGATGCTTCCGCTAGTCTTCGTTAGATATCTCATGAGATGGCCTTCAGCCACTTTATTGTAATCCTTTATTGTAATAAAGTACTCTTTATGAGATTTCGATTAATAAAGCTGTGTGATTGAACTCTTGAATATATACATTATGTACTAAGTGTGTACCAGCATGATCTTGGGATGGTACGGAAACACCAGAGGCTTGACTCGTCTTGAGTCGGGTCGCTACAGAAATGGTATTCAGAGCACACGTTGACCATAGGACGTAAGCTCGAGGAATGGAAAAAGCCTTAGGAAGAAAACTATTTTCTTATGTCTATAAATCCTCTATTTTCTCTTCTGATCATTTCTGACTTCTCTCCGACTTTCCAATGTTTTAGATGGCCACCTTCATCCCTGTTAAGTTCACGGGGTTTTGCCAGCCCGACGCCACTATGCCTTTCAGAAAGGAGCTGGTGCAGATCACCAAGGACTTGAGGATTTCTCTGCCGACTATCACAGGGAAGCCAACTTCGTCTTACCCGGAGGATTCACGCTACAGGATCGAGGTGCACGTTCCCGAAAGGACATTCGAGCCGCGCACTGAGCCAGTGGATTTCAAGTTCATCGCACCCAACTGGATTCTCGGAAGGGACATGGCGATCCATTGTGCACTCGGACGTATCAAGGAAGAGTACAAAGGCTGCCCTATTTCTCCAGACCTATTCACCGTATCTCGGAGAAGCGAAGACGGAGAAATCATCTCAAGCAAGACCAAGGACGCTCTCGTGTCTTATGCCCAGACCTTGGAGAAGCACAGCGGGACTCTGGAGCATCGTGTGATCAAGGACACCAGGAAGATCAAGCAACTATCACTCCGCGAGCTCGAACTCGAAGAAGCAGCCCGGGAAGGCCACTATGAGCACGAACTGGAGGTGAAGGACTTTCTGGAGCGGATCGAGAAGCTGAAGACTCGAGTTGCATACCTGGAGGAGGAACTGGATATGGGCGAGAACCTTCATCCCGAAGGTGACGTAGCCCCCTTGATCAGCAACGACGAGGACTATGAAGAAAGCTCCACCGAAGGACCCATCACCATGCTTTTCTGATGAGGACATTTAGACTAGACCACCAAATTTACTTTATCGTTATACGCTTAGGCCGATGTTTAGGATTATCGAATTTTGTGTCCTCGTGTGAACCTTTGTGATGGTATTGAATAAAATGTGTGGTGTGATACTTGTTTGTTGCATTCATATGGGTAGTGTAATTACTCTTAGACCATTGTTCTATGCTAATCTCACCCCTCTACAAACATCAGATGCCTCCGAGACGTGCCCCTTCTTCCATCTTTCCGCCGGAACTCACCCAGTTGATCCAGCAACAGAACACCCTGATGCAGCTTATCATCCAGAACCAGAACAATAACAACAACCGTCATCCACCCCAGGCCGACAATCTCACCCGTTTCCTGAGGTTGAACCCTCCAACTTTCGCCAGGAGCATTGAGCCCATTGTGGCAGATGATTGGCTCCGCAAGATGGAGCGTGAACTTATCACTGCTGGTTGTACTGAAGCTGAGAAGGTGCGCTTTGCCGCGCATCAACTTGAAGGCCCTGCAGCTGCATGGTGGGAGAACTACACCACCACATACCCCATTGCTGGAGTCACTTGGGAGCAATTCAAGCAAGCCTTCCGTACCGCACATGTCTCAGCTGGTGCAATGAGTCTGAAGAAGCGTGAGTTTCGCAACTTACGCCAAGGGAATCGCTTTGTGGCCCAGTATGTCGATGAATTCAGCATGCTCGCCCGTTATGCACCTGGAGATGTGGCCGATGATGCGGCCAAGCAGGAAAAGTTCTTGGAGGGACTCAATGATGAGCTGAGCATTCAGTTGACTGTAGCCACCTTCAACAACTACCAGGAGCTGGTTGATAAGGCCCTCATCTTGGAGGGGAAACACCAGCAGATGGAGAACCGCAAGCGAAAGTATGTGATTGGAAAGTTCAACTCCGGCACTCAGCAGAAGCCTCGCTACATCCCCTATTCAGGGAATACCGGGACTGGATCCGGTAAGTTTGGAGGACACGTCCAGCATAACCACCCAGTGCACAACCATGGAGGCCACGACCATGGAGGAAATGGGAACCACAGCAACAACAACAACTTCAAGAATGGCGGTACTGGCACTCAGCAGCATTCGGCTCTAGCTCAGAAGGATCTGACCCACATCACCTGCTTCAAGTGTCAGAAGACGGGACACTATGCCACTGAATGTCCCCAGAACAAGCAGGGAAATGGAAACGGCAACGGCAACTCTGCAGCAAAGAAGCCCAGTCCTTTTCCTCGAGCTCACGTGAACCACATTGATGTTGAAGAGGTCTATGATCACCCCGATACTGTGGTTGGTAAGTTTTTGCTAAATTCACGTCCAGTATTGGTACTTTTTGATTCTGGTGCAACACATTCATTCATATCAAGGGTAGTTGTGGAAAAGTATAGTTTGCCAACTAGAACCCTCAGCCAGCCTATTAAGGTCAGTTCCCCAGGAGGCATGATGACAGCCGGGATAGGATGCCATGCTTTGAGTCTCAACATCGGGAACCATAATTTTCCCACCGACCTCATCGTATTAGAGTCCCAGGGATTGGATGTAATCCTAGGCATGGATTGGTTGGCCAAATATGAAGGGAATATTGATTGTGCCCTTAAGTCTATTTTGCTCACCACCCCCGAGCAGAAGCGGGTTAAGTACGTGTCTCAGCGCCCGACACGGAGTAAGCGAGTAAACTCTCTCACGGGAGTAGTCCAGGAGGAAGTACTGATTGTACACGAGTACCCAGATGTATTTCTGGAGGAATTGCCGGGCATGCCACCTGATAGAGAGATTGAGTTCTTGATTGAGCTATTACCCAGAACAGCCCCGATATCCAAGAGACCCTATCGGATGCCCGCAAATGACTTGATAGAAATCAAGAAGCAAATTAAGGAGTTGTTGGACAAAGGGTATATTCTCCCAAGTTCTTCACCTTGGGGATCCCCAGTGCTCTTGGTTGAAAAGAAGGATAAGTCCTTGAGAATGGTTGTCGATTATCGTGCATTGAACGATGTGACCATCAAGAACAAGTACCCCTTGCCGATGATCAATGATCTGTTTGATCAGTTAGTTGGAGCTCGCGTATTCTCAAAGATCGATCTTCGATCCGGGTATCATCAGTTGAAGATTCGTGAACAGGATATACCCAAGACAGCCTTCACCACTCGGTACGGCTTGTATGAGTACACGGTCATGTCATTTGGACTGACTAATGCTCCGGCATATTTTATGAATCTGATGAACAAGGTATTTATGGAATACTTGGACAAGTTTGTCGTGGTGTTCATCGATGACATACTGATATTCTCCAAGAACGAAGAGGAACACAAGGAACATCTGCGTCTAGTTCTGGAGAAACTTCGAGAGCATAAGTTGTATGCAAAGTTTAGCAAATGTGAGTTTTGGTTGAAGGAAGTCGGATTCCTCGGACACGTCATCTTAGCAGAAGGAATAGCAGTGGACCCTGCCAAGGTCGCAGCAGTCACCGAATGGGTAGCACCCACTTCAGTCAAGGAGATCCGCAGTTTCCTCGGACTTGCCGGATATTACCGGAGGTTCATTGAGAATTTCTCAAAGATTGCCAAGCCCATGATAGAGTTATTGCAGAAGGAATCCAAGTATGTTTGGACTGAGGAGTGTGAAACCAGTTTTCAAGAGCTGAAGAAACGTCTTGTTACAGCCCTAGTGCTGATATTGCCAAACATTCGGAAGGATTTCCAGGTTTACTGTGACGCTTCTCGTCAAGGACTCAGAGGAGTGCTTATGCAAGAAGGAAAAGTTGTAGCCTATGCATCCAGATAGCTCAGACCTCATGAGTTGAATTATGCCACGCATGACTTGGAACTAGCAGCCGTAGTGCACGCTCTCAAGACCTGGGGACATTTCCTGATTGGAAATAGTTGTGATGTTTACACTGATCACAAGAGCCTGAAATATATCTTCACGCAGAAGGAGTTGAACCTCAGACAGAGGCGATGGCTAGAGTTGATCAAGGACTATGACATGAGATTGCATTATCACCCAGGCAAGGCAAATGTTGTAGCCGATGCGTTGAGCCGCCAGAGTTATGTGAACACACTCACAGCTGGAGGATTACCCCAGGAGTTAGTCGATGACCTCCGAGAGCTCAAATTGGAAATAGTTCCAAGAGGAATTGTTGCCACACTAGAAATTCAGTCCACTTTGACAGAAAAGATCCGCGAGGCACAGAAATCCGACAAGGAGATAGCTGAGATTAAGTAGAAAATGGAAGACGGGAAGGCTAAAGGTTTTCGTGAGGATGAACACGGAACTTTATGGTATGAGGATCGCATCTATGTGCCCAATGATCCCGAACTCAGGAATTTGATACTTCAGGAGGCCCATGATTCCCCGTACTCGATACACCCCGACAACACCAAGATGTATCTGGATCTGAAAGAAAGTTTCTGGTGGACAGGAATGAAGAAAGACATTGCCGAGTTTGTAGCAGTATGCGATGTTTATCAGCGAGTAAAAGCCGAGCATCAAAAGCCAGCAGGTTTGCTCCAACCTCTGCCGATACCCGAGTGGAAATGGGAAAAGCTTGGTATGGACTTCATCACAGGATTACCCATGACCCATTCTGGCTATGATTCTATTTGGGTTGTGGTCAATCGTTTGACCAAGGTAGCTCACTTCATCCCTGTGAAGACTACTTACACGAGTGCCAAGCTGGCCAAGATATATATGACGAGGATCGTATGTCTGCACGGAGTACCAAAGAGCATTGTGTCAGATAGAGGGACTCAGTTCACATCCAAATTTTGGCACCAACTGCATGAAACCTTGGGAACGAGATTGGAGTTCAGTACAACTTTTCACCCACAGACAGATGGACAGACCAAGAGAGTCAATCAAATTCTGGAGGACATGTTGAGAGCTTGCGCACTAGACTATGGGTCTAGTTGGGATGACAATTTGCCTTATGCCGAGTTCTCATACAACAACAGCTATCAGACCAGTCTGAAGATGGCCCCTTTCGAAGCTCTATACGGAAGGAGGTGCAGAACACCGTTGATGTGGGATGGAGTTGGAGACCGACAACTTTTTGGTCCCGACCTTATCCGAGATTCTGAAGAGAAGGTCAAGCTAATTCGTGACCGACTCAAGATAGCTCAGTCCAGGCAGAAGAATTATGCTGACAGCAAACGCAAGGAAGTAACGTATGAAGTGGGAGACCGAGCGTATCTTCGGGTGTCTCCACTTCGAGGAATCAAAAGATTTGGTGTGAAAGGAAAGTTAGCACCCCATTTCATTGGCCCCTACAAAATTCTTGAGCGTAGAGGCGAAGTTGCATATAAACTGGAACTGCCGGAAGGATTGTCCAGAGTTCATGATGTCTTCCATGTTTCCAAGTTGAAGAAATGCCACGCTGAGATGGCCGATGTTCCGTTGAGAGATATAGTGCCCCTAGAGGCCATACAGCTTGACAGTGATCTGACGTATAAGGAGAAACCCGTCAGGATTATCGAGACTGCCAACAGAGTTACCCGCAGCAAGATCATCAAGTTCTGCAAGGTGTTGTGGAGCCACCACACCGAGGAAGAAGCCACGTGGGAACGAGAAGAGGATCTTCGTCGAGACCACCCGCACCTATTTTCTAGCCAACCCGAATCTCGAGGGCGAGATTCATCTTAAGGTGGGTAGGTTTGTAACATCCCAATTTTTCTAATTGGGAATGTTTTACATTGTAGCTAAGCATCATGCATATTGCTTGAAATAAAGTTGGTATTTGAATTCTTTCGACTTTTGTTTTTGCATTTCTATTTTTCCTCACACGAGAATTGCCCGGGGAAATACTCTCTTCCACGCAACACAGAGAGCGGAGGAAAAATGACCCTCCAAAGTGCGGGCATTTCTGAAATATTTGGAGCCAAGAAATCCAAAGATTATTTGCAAAAATATTTGCAAAAAGAAAATAAAGCATTTTGGGGAATTTCTGAAAAAACATTTTTTTAAAAGTTTTTATTTTTGCTTTGGAAAAATGTTATTCGGGTAGAGGATATTTTTCTGAATTTTTTGGTATATAATACTCCATATTAAATATTTGATTTGTTTCCTTTTATTTCACTTTTGTTTTTCTGTTTCGGAAAAGAGATTAATTAGGAAAGTTTTGTTTAAAAAAAAGGCAACCGCCTGGGTGCTTTATAGATGTGGGCCGCCACCCCCTAGGCCTGGGATCCGAAATCCCTTAGATTTCGGCCACCGCCCCTTCCATCCCCAGCTCCCTCCCACTGCCACGCGGGGCCCCCGCCCGACCTGCCTCACCCCCGCGGTCACCCCCACCTCGCCCCTTCCTAATCCATGCCCGACTCCAGCCGAGCTCCCTGGAACCCGGGATCCTCTCGGACCCCTCTCCCCCTTCCTTCCCCAAGCCCCTTCCCGGCTATAAAAGCAGCCGCCCTGCCGCACCCCGTTCCCACCACCACCTCGCCGAGCCGCCGCCCCGAGCCCCTCCCGCAGCCACCACCGGAGGTCGAAGCTCCACTTCGGCCGCACCCGAGGGCAGCCACCCCGGCGCCACCCCCGACTCCGCCCGACGCCCCACTCACCGGAGGGAAGCCGCCCCCCCCGTCCCATCGCCACCACCGGAGACCCTCCCCTCGCCGGCGACCCTCACCCCCTGGAGTTGCCCAGCCACTGCTGCGGTGAGGCCCCTCCTCCTGTTTCTATTTTTTTCTTTTCTTGGTTTGCCATTAGATCTATTTTCAACGGTGTGGATTAGAGTAGGATACCCCTTCGGTTTTCCAACAAAAACCGTGCTGGTTTTTATTTCACTTAACTGTTAGCCGGAGCCTTTAGTTAGATTTCGGCCGTTTGCTTATAAGCCTCGCAGCAAACACCCCCTTAGCCAATCACAGCGCGCCATGTGTACCCCCCTGTCTGTTAGCAAATTTATTCTTTTTCTGTCTAGTTGCAAAACCAGCAAAGTTTCTGTTTTGTTTTGGCCATAACTTTTGATCCCGAAGTCCAATGATGTTGATTCTTTCTCCAGTAGATTCCAATGTTTCTGCAGTTTTTAAAAACATATAATTTGTCTATGTTTGAAATTTCAAATATAAGTTAGATCAGATTTAGTTTAAACCTTGTTTTTCCTATTCCAGGAGTTTAAAAAATGATTTTGAGTTGATTCTTTTTGATACTGCTTCCTAGTGATTATATCTTACTGTGGTAGAAGTTTCAAAAATTTTAATGTATTTTTATTGGTGTTTTTAACAGAAACAAGTTTCTGCCTTAGTGACGCGTGTTAAATTCTTTCACTTAGGCCATAGCAAACTTTTACTTGTGATGTTATTTTTACTTGTTGCTTGATTGTAGTGCGTATGGTGTGTTTTGTTGTATCGGTAGATCATCCGGAGTGCAAAGCGTGTTACTTAGAAGCGCTCGATCAAGACAACTATCATCAAGGCAAGTCATTTTGATTATGTTATTCTTCCTATGTTTTCGATGCATGGTAGATCACCTTTCTTTGCCCCTTTTGCATGCTGCCTAGGTACTTGGAAATTTTAGTATAAGTTGTAGTATCATGTGGTAGGCACACAACAACCCCGATACTTGGCCCCGGGACGACAATTTCTTTATTGCTATGCTTGAGTAGAGGGTTTTCGGTTGAGTGCATAACACGAGTGATGCAAGGTTGATTAAATAATCAAGACCGGTTAAGACAAGATTTTCAAGACCTCGGACGCAATGCAACTCTGGGTGAAGGACGGTTGATCGGCTCCCTGGAGAAACCAGTGGATGACCCGGGATGCTGGAGAGGCCATGACATCCTGCGGAAAGCTTCACCCAGGCTCGAAGAGACGGACGGAGACTTCAAGACTCAAGGCTTACCTGCACAGCCACAAGTCATTATGGGCTCTGGCTTGGTTGGACAACGCGGCGACTCTGGACAGGCGGTGCTAGCAGATGTAGAAGAACGGTAGGAATGGATGGGCACCGACAGCAATTCAGAGGGACCCGTTGAAAGACCATGTTTTGATCATCCGGTCTTCAAACACCCTGAAGTGCGAGGACAAACACGGAGGCGATCAAATCTTGTGGGGAACGTGTGCAAAACTCTGCAGAGTGCCCAACCTAATCGATTAGCCGTGTCCACGGTCATGGACAACTTGAGCCGAAGGCATTGAATTTCCCCTGAACTCTCGACACAACTTAATAATGATGTGGGTGTTAACAACTATTCGGGTACGAGAATTGGTTGGCGGAACCATCTCGTTAACAACAAACAATGTAGTAATATTTTACTTCCAGCCCCTCTTGTTGTAGGATAAAACTGGCTTTATGCAAAACTCATAGCCCCACCAGCCAAATATGCATGTAGAGATAGTTGATTATTATTTTACTCCTCTCTTTGATTGACTTGCCGGCATATTCAATATGCTGACCTACACGGCTGCAACGTATCATGTTGCACAGTACTTTCCCGACCAGGAGTGAGGCTACGATCTACGCTCAACGACATGCCCTTGGAGTCGGATGGACTCGTCAACCTGATGCTTCCGCTAGTCTTCGTTAGATATCTCATGAGATGGCCTTCAGCCACTTTATTGTAATACTTTATTGTAATAAAGTACTCTTTATGAGATTTCGATTAATAAAGTTGTGTGATTGAACTCTTGAATATATACATTATGTACTGAGTGTGTACCAGCATGATCTTGGGATGGTATGGAAACACCACAGGCTTGACTCGTCTTGAGTCGGGTCGCTACATATGGAGACACTGATCCAGGAAGACAACAACTTTTCTATAGATGAGAAAGTCTAATTATTAAACCCCGTAGAATAAAGAAGAGGATGACTCAGAATAAGAATGACACAAGGAAAGGAGTAAAAGATCCTTACGTTACCTTCCACAAACAATTCCCTTATATAACTAAAGAGTTGCTAGACTCAACATCGACCAGTTTGGCTTGGTTATCCTACAGGCAGTCAAGCTCTGATACCAAAGTTGTCGGGACCCTGATCCTAGGTCATAAGAACCCAGCCTGTAACACATCACATCACTTTGCGGCCTCACGCACGGTAAACTCCACGGCCGCCACCTTACCTTGGCCGGGACCGTTTCCGTCTTTTGGCTCACGTATATGAATATGTTGCTAGTGTTCAAACGACAAAGAACCCGGGTCGACATGACTAGTTATAAACCCAGGCGGCACATCCGTACAGGGACAGGCATACATAACCCAGCAAGGCAGGTGTCGATCAACAGCGTGTGTAGATGAGTCGTAGCAAGTTACAAGGACTCCATTACACCGCCTGACATTTCCCCGAGGGGATAGACACAGCAGCAAAGAAGGATACACGCCGGTCAATCAATGTGTCTAGAGCAGTAGCAAGCTACCAAGGATCGATAGAAGCACAAACAGGCATTTCCCTGTAAAGAGTACTACTAAAGGCACACAACTAGGTGTCGAATCCCACACATATAATGCATTTCATAACATACACACAATATGCACGATATGTGTAGATACAACATGGCATCACAACATAACTCTATGACTCAAGCTTTTATTAAGGACTCATAAGAATCAACATAGTGTGATATTACAAACAGGGGTCTCGTAACCCGACACTCAAGTCATACAAACAACAAGCGGAAGCAAATCATGTCTGGGTACAGACATCTACTAAAAGTGGCTGGAAGAGCCTGAAAAGCTACTACGACCCTACCAAAGGAGCCAGACCTCTGTCTGGTATTCCCAAGCTATTCCTGTCAACATCGAACACATCGCGTAGAACCTTTTAATGAGTCTAAGTCTTCTCTGCAAAAACATAAATAAAGCAACCGTGAGTACAAAGGTACTCAGCAAGTCTTACATCAGAACTATCTACATATGCATCATGTTTCAATGAAGGATTGTGGGGTTTGATTGCAGCAAGCCAGCTTTGACTCTTGGCTAACCTGTACTACGACGACAAGTTCTTTCTTTGAGGTGCGATAGCGCACACGAGTCCACATATTCACCAATGCAATACACCACTACGGATCCACTCTCGTCTCCCTACGAGAAGGCCTTCCATAGCACTCACACTTATCTTGCATGTTTTAGAGTATTTTAAATTTTCTATGTACCATGTAATGTTTCCAAGTAGTCCATATCCGAGGATGCGACTATTCGAACTGATTAAATCACCCTGCAGGGGTATACTTCTTCACACACACTTCCACCACTTATCACCATGTGCACGTCATGCATCTCGGCAACCTTCAAGCAGAAGCACTGGCGTGGGTGTCGGCCACGATCGTTAACCACACAAGACCCTAGTCCGGGTTTATCGCCTATTTGAGACTGAACCCGCAAGGAAGTCCGGCCGAGGTTTCCTCTATGGCCCCAAACGATGTGCGCAGGGTTCCCAAGCCCACCATCCGGGTGCCACTTGGTACACCGTGCCACTATGTATCTACCGCAGAGAAGCCTACCCCGTCGGGCAGAGCTAAACACGGCCGCCAACACTTTTCTTACAAACACCAGAAACTAATTGCAACTCCTGGACAGGGATCTAGGCAATTAATAAGACGAGTGGGGTCATATTTCAGGGCCCAATGCATGGTAGTATCTTGTCTTGGATAACATACACAGAACTCAGTTCTTAAGGACGGTCCCAATGAGACAACCCACCATGTACTCCTACATGGCCTCCCATCGCTACCTTTACCAAATCGAATTCACACTTTTACACTCACACTGTAGGACATGAACACTACCATTCCGATTCATCATCCATATGGATCACCCGACACGACTCTAAGCATAGCAAGCATTGTAAACAAGCATGGATGAGTAAGCACAACAAGGCTCAAGCAGTTGCTACTCATGCTAATTGGTTTCAACTATTTACTGTGACAAAATCAGGTCATGCAGAGGAATGGGTTCAACTACCGATGACATGTACAGTTGAATCGTGTTTGTCCTGATGCAGTAAAAGAGAGCAGGAGCGAGAAAGTGGGTTTATTTCAATATGCTCAAGGGGGGTTTGCTTGCCTGACACGTTTGAGGATAGCAATGAGTCTTCATCAATGTCAATGATCACATCGTCGGAAACATCGTCTACCTGGAGGGAACAACACCGGCAAACAAGAAAGGAACAACAATCACTTCACGGAAATGCAACACCATGATGCATGCTCATGACATGAAATGAAAGGTGGCAGGGCTAATGTGGCTATCATTTCTTAAGTTGAAGTTGGTTTGAATTAGGATTCAAACATCACTTCAAGCCGGGTATTTTTCCAAGTACCCTTATAATTCATTCGACCTGATGCTCATAACAAATTGTTCCAACATGCATGGGGTTAGTATTTTGGGGTACTGATTTGCATTGACCAATGTTTGGTCATAACAATTGAAGTGGAATTCAAATAAGTATCAAATTCCATCTCCAAACTAAATATGAAATTTATCCTATACACCATTTTGCCTATTTGGTGATGTTGACTTTTTCAAACATGCATGAAAATGCCATAATCAGATTCTTTGGATTTTTCTGATCCTTTTTTATATATAAATTATTTTCATCCGAGTTATATTTTAATTTCTATGATTTTTACAAGTTTTAGCAATTTCCTCGATTTAAATTAATTCAGAAAAGCTATTACTGCGTCAGGCTGATGTCATCCCTACGTCAGCAGGTCAACCAGCCGGTCCAGGTCAAACCCTGACCAGTGGGGTTCACTGGTCAGTGACCCAGAGGCTAACCCCGCGCTAACCAGCCCCTAATTGGGGTTTGACCAGGCGTGGGGCCCTCTAGCAGTGGCTCTAAGGCCTGATTAGTGGCGGGTTAAGGTGGCCACGTTGGCCCCCACCGGAGGTGGTCGCCGGCGTCCATAGCCGTGGCGGAGGGCTCGTCGGAGACGACCTAAACGGCGCTACAGGGCACCAAATCGGGAGCGGTTTGGCTCTACGGATAGCTGATGAAGCGCAGCATCCGTTGCAACCAAGCCACGGGCCTAGAGGTGGCCGGAGCGAGGCCGACGACGACCTCGGGCGGTGGCCGGAGTCGGCCATGGTGGGCATCGAGGCTATGGGGCACGGAAGAGCGTGAGGTGAGAGGGGAAAGGCTCGAGGGCTCACGGCGGCTCCATTTCTGGCATCGGCGACGAAGGAGAGGCTCGGAGCAAGCCGAATCGACGGCGGCGGATCCGGTGACCGGAGATGGGAACGACGATGACGGCGACGCTTCAGGAGGCTGCGACTTGATTCCTTTGGTGTGGAGGAGCTACTCGTCGGGGCGGAGAGAATGGACTGCTCGGGGAGCCTTCGCTGCGGCCGGAAAGGCGCCGGTGAGCTCGAGCAGAGCTCGGCCATGGAGGGAGGAAGAGGAGAGGGAAGCAGGAGGGGGAAAACGACGCTAGGTGAGGGGGAAAAGATCCAGGGGCTCATCCACATCGTCTTCATACACGGATAGGGATGGAGGAGGTGCCTCCAGCGCGAAGCAGGAGTTGGCGAGGGGCGCGTCGTGTCTTCCTTCTCCTCTGCCTTTTGGTACGGAGAGGAAGACGACAGGGGAAACCCCCTTGGTGGGCTGGGCCAGCAGGTGAGCGCAGGTTAGTTTCCTTTCTTTTTTTTCCTTTTTCTATTTTGTTTTCTTTCTGACATTTGTTTTTATTTGTTTTGGCTCCAACTAATTCAAAGAAAATAGCTAAACAACTCAGGGGTGTCATTTGGAATATTTCCAACCCCATGTGAAGTTTTCAACATTTTATAAAACTAGGAAGTATTTGAAATCAATTAATTAATTGATTTCAGTGGCTTTTGAGTTTAAAATAAAATGCCAAAAGTATTTTGAAAATATATATCACGCCTGATATTTTCTTTCCAACATTTATCAAAAATGATGGACTTTTATGAAAACCATTTTGGTTCATTGATTTGTCACCACTTTTGAATTGTTTTGCATATAGAGTTGCTAGGGTTTTGTTTTGAATATGGAGTAGCTAGGATTTTTCTCTTGTTGAACCTATTTGGATGTTGTTTGGTGTTAGAGTTTGGTCATCCCCATTTGTAGATCATCCAAATTTGAATCAAATTGATCTGAATGCATTCATGAATGCTTACTCATGCAACTAACTACAAGCTATATTCTAGGGCTGTGACGATCACGCATAGTATCAAGCATAGCATCTCTAGCAGTATCAGGCATAGGCGACATATCAAGATTTCTAGCAGGAGGTGATGTCACAAACTTACTCATAACTGAAGGTGAATCAAGTGTAGAGCTAGATGGCAATTCCTTACCTCCCCTCGTAGTTGAGGGCAAGACTTTGGTTTTCGGATCCTTCAGATTCTTCATAGTGATCAGCAGATATAAATCCCAAGTGACTCAGAGAATATAGCAATACCTCCCCGGCAACGGCGCCAGAAAAATGCTTGATGCCAACTGTTCTTCCCCTTTGCAACGGCACGAGAAGAATGCTGCTAGTACTCTCCAGCAATCGAAACTAGAAGAATGTTGTTGACGGCCCACAAGCGCATGGGATCGCATCAATTTTTGAGGGTAGAGTATTCGACCCAAATTTGTTGATTCCTACGACGGGAGGTGAGGGAATACTCTCAGGTATTAGCAGTTGAATTGTCAGATTCAACCACACGTGAAAGATTAGTATCTGCAAGCCAAGTAGTAACAACAAAGTAGCGAGTAACGGTAGTGGCAAGGAACAGCGGTAGTGAGAGCAGTAGAAAGTAACAACAGTAGCAAGCGATAGTAGTAGCAGCAGAGCAAGACAAGTAACAGCAGTAGCAATCGTAGTAGCAGCAACAGCAGAACAAAACGAGTAACATCAGTAGCAACAGTAGTAGCAGCAGCAGTAGAACAAAACAAATAACAACAGTAGCAACAGTAGGACAAACTGTAGGCAATGGGTCGGTGATTTGTTTGGATGATATTCATCATGCAACAGCTATAACACGAAGAGATATGTGGCTAGCTCCCGTTCGTCAATGTGATGTAGGCATGCATTCCATGTGTCGTCATACGTGCTTAGGGAAAAGAACTTGCATGACATCTATTGTCCATCCCTCCCGTGGCAGCGGGGTCCAAAAGGAAACTACGGGATATTAAGGTTCTCCTTTTAATAAAGAACCGGACCAACGCATTAACACTTGGTGAACACATGAACTCCTCAAACTATGGTCATCACCGGGAGTGGTTCCAGTTATTATCACTCCGGGGTTGCCGGATCATAACACATAGTAGGTAACTACAACTTGCAATCGGATCTAAAACACATATATATTAGTGACAACATAATAATTTCATATCTGAAATCATGGCACTCCGGCCCTAGTGACAAGCATTAAGCATGGCAAAGTAGTAGCAACATCAATCTCAGAACATAGTGGATACTAGGGATCAATCCCCATCAAAACTAACTCGATTACATGATAGATCTCATCCTACTCATCACCGCCCAGCGAGCCTACGAATAGATTACTCACGAACGAGGAAGAGCTTCATGGAATTGGAGAGGGAAGAAGGTTGATGATGACGATGGCGACAATTTCTCCTCTGCGGAGCCCAAGACGGACTCCAGATCTGCCCTTCAGATGAATAACAGGTGGTGGCGGTGCCTCTGTATCGCAAACGCGATGAAAACTTCTCTTCTTATTTTTTCTGGGATGAAAGGGGACTTATAGACCTGAGGTTGGGGGCGGTAGAGCTGTGTGGGCCCCACAAGCCTGCCCACCGCCACCAGGGGGGTGGTGGCGGATCCAGGGCTTGTGGCCCACTGGCCCGCCCCCTCAAGTGGAACTTGGCGCGAATATTTTTCTTATTTTCCAAAACTGCTCCCCGTAAATTTTCACGACATTTGGAGAACTTTGATTTCTGCACAAAAATAACACCAAGGCAATTCTGCTGAAAACAACGTCAGTCTGGGTTAGTTCCATTCAAATCATGCAAATTAGAGGCCAAAACAAGGGCAAAAGAGTTTAAGAAAGTAGATACGATGGAGGCGTATCAGATGACTCAACAGAAACGTAAATAGATAGGCCCTTCGCAGAGGGAAGCATTGATTTGCAGAGGTGCCAGAGCTCAAGCTTTTAAAACAAAGACAAATAATTTTGAGTGGTATGCTCTCATTGTCAACGCAATGACCAAGAGTTTTCATGATCTACCATGCTACACATATTATAGGCGGTTCCCAAACAGAAAAGTAAAGTTTTGACTCCCCCACCACCAATCAATCACACTCCACGACTAGTCGAATCCTCGGGTGCCGTCCATACCAACAACAATCCAGGGGGGTTTTGTTTGCATTTATATTTTCGATTTGAGCATGGAACTGGGCATTCCAATTACCGGCCCCTTTCTCGTGAGTGATAGTGAATAAACACATATCGAGGATAACACGCCTAGCATGGAAGATACTGACCGCCCCTTGTCACCAGATGAGCGGTTCGGGCATACAAAACAGATTATTACTTGAAGGTTTAAAGAGTGGCACATGCAAATTTACTTGGAACGGGAGGTAGGTACCGCATATAGGTAGGTATGGTGGACTCATATGGAAAATATTTGGGTTTATGGAAGTGGATGCACAAGCAGTATTCCCGCTTAGTACAAGTGAAGGGTAGCAAAAGACAGGGAAGCGATCAACTAGAGAGCGACAACAGTCATCAATATTAATTGAAATTAACCAACATTGAGTGCGAGCATGAGTAGGACATAAATCACCATAAACATGAATATCATAGAGGCTATGTTG
The DNA here is from genome assembly GCF_904849725.1 of Hordeum vulgare subsp. vulgare. NCBI lineage: Eukaryota > Viridiplantae > Streptophyta > Magnoliopsida > Poales > Poaceae > Hordeum > Hordeum vulgare. Next base: position 348,339,864 of record NC_058522.1, on the reverse strand, counting down.
ACTTTGTTTCAACTACAGGCGTGAACATGTGCCAAGTCAAGCCACTTGAATCATTCAAAGGAGGATACCATTCTATCATACTACATCATAATCATCTTGAAATTCATGTTGGCATCCAAGAGAAACCATTATAAGCTCCTAGCTAATTAAGCATGGCATCAGAAACTATGATCTCTAAGTTGTCATTCCAAACATGTTTCTCTCATAAGAAAGCTAAATCAGGAATGATGAGCTAGTCATATTTACAAAAACAAAATAGGTCGAGTTCATACTAGCTTTTCCAGGCTCAGTCACTTCATCATATATCGTCATTATTGCCTTTCACTTGCACGACCGAATGATGTGAATAATAATGAGAGTGTTCGTGCATTGGACTAAGCTGGAATCTGCAAGCGAACTCACAGGAGAAGACAAAGTAATATGTGTCTTTGACGGATAAACAGATATGCATGTGAGAACCACTAAAATTTTTAACCATTGTCTTCTACCTTGACCCAAAGAAAAAGAAAACTATTTACACGGGAAAGCTCCCAACAAGAAAAAGAAGAACGGGAAATCTTTTTGGGTTTTCCTTTTTTTAAACACCACTAAGCAAGCTGGAAAGTAAACTTACAACTAATTTTTGTTTTGTTTTTTCAATCTAAACAAACACATAAGAAGAAAGCGAGAAAAAGGAATAAACTAGCATGGATGATACAGTGGCAAGGTGTGAACACTGACTAACAAGGTTAAAGTGTGAGCATGAATATAAGCTTGGTGAGAAACACGTACTCCCCCAAGCTTAGGCTTATGGCCTAAGTTGGTCTACTCCCACGGAGGGAAGTAACCATCTTCGGGGTACTCCGGAGTGTACTGAGGGTGCCGCTGCTGGGTGAGCTCCTTTGGCTCCCACTGATAAACTGGTGTCTGGTACTCGACTGGTAGCTCGGGCATGGGCGCCTGTGGTGGCGCTATGCCCCAATATGCGTAGATGTCCGAGGGCATAATAATGTAGCTGCCTAGATGAAGATTGAACAAAGAAGGAGCAGACAAAGTAATAGTCTCACAAGTACCCTGGCTAAATACCAAGTTATAAATCATCCTCTTATTTATATCTTTATCAAGAAAGTCATGGCGAACCATGCTATCATAATCTAGATATCTCTCAGCAAGAAGATTCTCTTCTTCCTTGTACAGTCTAATAGGTATCTCAAAGTGTTTAGCAAGACGGGTAGCATAGGTACCTGCATAAACAGGGCCTTTAGTATGGTTCATGTTCAACTGTTGAGCCACTATAGCGCCCAAGCTATAAGTTTTATCATTATAAAGAGCTTCTGGCAAAACCGCAAGATCTGGGGAGCTAAGAGCCCCAGCTTTCCCACGGCCAATCAAACATTTTCCCACGAATAATGAGAGATACCAAAGCACGGGAAAATGTACACTAGCAACTCTAGCGCAAGACACTCCTCTCTCCTCTCCTACAGCTATAGTATCAATGAAAGCCTCCAAGTCCCGTGGACGAGGTTCATGCATATCCCCAACATAAGGTAATTTGCAAACATTGCAAAAATCCTGAAGTGACATGCGCTGGGGGATATCATATAACTTGAACTCAACCATAGGAGGACTCTTCCTTGGATAGAAATTAAAGCTTTGCACGAAAATATTAGTGAGGAGGAGGTATTGTGGACGCTTATCTTCGACAAATGCGGTAAGGCCTGCGTTCTCCACCAAGTAATATAATGTCGGGACAAGGATCCTAAGCCATAGGAATCCAGCCTGTAACACATCACATCTCTTTGCGGTCTCACGCACGGTTATCCCCACGGCTGCAACCTTACCTTAGCCGGGACCGTTTATGCCTTTTGACTCACGTATGCAATTGTGTCGCTAGCATTCCAATGTCAAAGAACCCGGATCAACATGTCTAGTCATAAACTAAAGCGGCAGTTCCGTACATGGACAGGCATACATGACCCAGCAAAGCAGGTGTCGGTCATCAACGAATGTAAACGAGTCGTAACAAGCTACAAGGACTCCATTACATACGTGTGACATTTCCCAAAGGGACAGACACAACAGCTAAGAAGAAAACATGTCGGTCAACCAATGTGTCCGGAGCAGTAGCGAACTACCATGGCTCGATGGAATCACAAAGGGGCATTTCCCCGTAAGGAGTGCTACTAAGGCATACGACTAGGTATTCGAACCCCATACATATCAAGTACAACACACGTACGCATGGCATACCGATATGTATAGATACATCGATGGCATCACAACATAACAATAATCATACAAACTTTATTTAGAAGGCTCAGAAGAGCCTCACACATAATATTACAAATATAGGGGTCTCACGACCCATCATCACAAGTCATACACACAAGTCTTACAAGCCAGCGGAAGAGTAAAAATGTTTGAGTACAGACAGATGGAATGACAAAGGCACATGGCCTAACTATCTACAGACCCATCCTAGGGCTAGATCGTAGATGGGATACCAGCTACTCGTCATCGTCGATGTCTAGGTAGAACCCTCAATTAGGGTCATTAACAACCTCTGCAACAATTATTAAGCAAACGTGAGTACGAAAGTACTCAGCAAGACTTTAGGAGATCTGTCTACTCATGCAATGTATCAACAAGGAGTTGTGGGGTTTAATGTGGAAAGCGAACATTTGACTCTTGGCTAGACAACTTGCATTTTTAAATAGTTTTGAAAACTATGTTTCTCGCACACGAGTCCACTAACACCACAACAATACTCCATCGTGGAATCATTCTGTCTCCCTACGGAAATGCCGTCCACGACACTCACACTTATCTTGACAATTTTATGAGTAGCCATTATAGTTATCTATGAACAACATATGCTTCCAAGTAGTCCATATCTGCAGATGCAGCTATTCGAATAGATCATAACCCTGCAGGGGTGTACTTCTTCACACACGCTCTCGCCACTTATCTCCATGTGCAGGGCATACACCTCGGCAACCTTCAAGCGGAAGCCCAGCGAGGGAGTCGGCCACGACCGTTAACCACGCTAATACTTAGTCGAGGTCTATCGCCTATCTGAGGGTAACCCGCACGGAAGTCCGGCCGAGGTTTCCGCCACGGCCCCAAACGATGTGCGCAGGGTTCCCAAGCCCACCATCCGGGTTCCACTTGGTACATCGTGCCACTGCCTACCGCATCATAGCCCACCTCTAAGGTCAGCGCTACGCACGGCCTCGAGCATGACTATAAACACCAGAAACTACTTGCAACTCTTTGACCAAGTATTAAGTGGTTAATAAGTCGAGCGGGGTCATATTTCACGGCCCAGCATGTGGTAGTATCTTGTCTTGGACTAGATACACGGAACTCAGTTCCTAAGGACGGTTCCAATGAAACAACCCGCCATGTACTCCTACATAGCCTTTCACCGGTACCTTTACCGAATCAAGTTCAACACACAACCTTTACTAACTGAACACATTATCACGACCCTGGTCATCACCCAGATGACAGACCATACACAACTCTAAGCATAGCATGAATAGTAGGATAAGGCACATCATGGCTCAAGCATCTACGAGGTATGCTAGGTTGCAAGGTTCAGCTATTTACTGTGACAAGGTCAGGTCATGCAAAGGAAGTGGGTTCAACTAACGTGGTAAAAGCATTGAAAGCATTTTGACCTAATGCAATAAATAAGAGCAAGAGTGGAAACATGGGATTTATCGGGATGATCAAAATGGTTGCTTGCCTTGTTGCTCAGCAGAGGGGTGATATCCGTCAGTCGGATAATCAGTCGTATCCGGAGGGGCGGAGCCTACCGGAATAACAACAATCAATCAATATCAAACATATGCATCAAAATGATGCATGGGATGCAATGTGTCATGGTTTGAGATGACTAGCATAACCCTTTGGGATGATCTTGATTTGAAATCATAATTCAAATATCATTTGAATTATGATTTATCAAATTCTTTTAACTGATTTGACCTGATGCTGTTTCATAACTTTGTTTTTCATGCATGAAAATAGCACCATTGGATTCCTTGGATTTTTCTGATCCATTTACATATATTATTTGTCAAATTTGGAGTTATATTCATTTTTCTATGAACTTCCAAAGTTTTGAGTTTATTCTGGAATTATTTTTAAACAGAAAAAGGCTTCATTGCATCAACATTACATCAGCAGGTCCAACTGGCCGTTGAAAGTCAAACCTAACCAGTGGGACCCACTGGTCAGTGACTCTAGCCAGTTTTAATTTAGATTTAACTTAATTACTTAATTAACAGAGTAGGACCCACCTGTCAGTGTCTATTTAAGTTAACTAAATAAGTTATTTTTATTTTTACTAAACTTAATTAACCAGGGGCTGGCCCCACCTGTCATAGGCTCAGGGGGTCAGATCCACGAGTGGCGAGGTCGATCTCGCCGGCGGTGAGCCTCCGGCGACCACCAAAACGGTGGAGGGGCTCGGAAATGCATCTCCGATGACCAAACTTCACGCGGAGGGCACGAGACGAACGACACTTCACCCGCGGCTCCATTTTTGCATGCAGCAAGGGATGAAATGGCCGGAGATGACGCCCGCGACGAGCTTGGCGGCGGCCGAAGCTCGGGCTACGTCGGGATCGACGAAACCGAAGGCAAAACAAGCGGGGCTTAGCTCCTAGAGCACCTATGCGACGCAGTGATGCCATTGGTGGCCTCAGATGGACCAGCCGATCATCGGAGAGCTACCGGCGACGAGGTCCCGCGGCGGATCTCGTCGGGCTCCGGTGGAATCGGGGCCTAGAGGAAGGGATGGGGAAAACTTAGGGGAAAGGACTCTGAGCTCACGGGGAGTGCAGAGGCAGCGAGAGTGGGCTCGGGGATGGCCTTAGGAGGGAGAACGACGGCGGCGAGCTCCGGTGACCCGAGGAGGAAGATGATGACGTCACGGCGTCTCAGGGCTTCTTGGCATCCAGCGACTAGCTGGAGAGCTTAAGGGGATCACGGCGAAGGTGTTGCACGGCTCAGGTGAGAGAGAGAGGGGCAGGAGCGACGGCGAGCTCAAGCTCAAGCTTCGGTCATGGCAGTCGAGAGAGAGAGAAGAGACCAGGGCGAATATGGAGGGGATAAGCTTGGGGAGGCCTCGGGGAGCTTATCCCCATTCGCGCCAGCGCGACGCGGTGGCCGGGCACGCACGCAGCTGCGTGGGCGCGCCGGGGAACGCGGCGGCCACCTCCTGCTCCGACTGGCAAGAGGAAGACGACAGGCTAAGGTGGGCTGGGCCTCAGGTAAGCGCTAGATAGGTATTTTCCATTTTCTTTCCTTTCTGTTTTCTGTTTTATTCTTCCTGATATTGTTTCATTTAATTTTGTCTCCAAACTATTCCTAAAAATAGTTTGAAAAATACCAGAGTGTTAGTTGGAATATTTCCAACCACTCATAAAGTTTTCAACATTTTTGGAAACTTTGAATTATTTGAAATTAAATTTATAATTGATTTCAGTAGCTTTTAACTTAAATTTAAAATGCCAAAGATAGTTTGATAACAAATTTCATCTCTGATATTTTGTTTTCAACATTTATCAGAAATATTGGACTTTTATGAAAGCCATTTTGGATTCATTGATTTTGCAATTGTTGGAATTCTTTTGAATAAGGAGTGGCTAGGGTTTTGTTTTGGATTTAATCACTTCTTTTGAGTTATTTCCATTTCTTGAATGCAATGAAAGAAGATATGAGCACAAGTTACTAAACCCTAATAGGGAATCCAGGGATGTGACATAAAAATCCTCATAAAGACCGGCGGCACGTAAGAACACATCGCTTGGCCACTCGCGCGCTCCAAATTCTGCAACTCGGGGGACCGGATACTTGGGTTTCTTCTTCTCATTTTCATCTTCCTTGGGGTCACGGCTTGAAGAGCCTCTTAGGAACCTCCTCATATTTTTGCTTTTTCTTTCTATGATTTTTTTTGAAATTTTTAGTGACTCAAAAGAAAAGTGAACAAGGCTCAACAAACTCATAGGAACTACTCCTACAAGTGCCTAGAGACCATATCATGCATCAAAACTACTTGGGACCAGCTAAAATTAGCATGCAAAGCTCAAGAACAGGGTTACCAAGGCAGCAAAAATATGCAACGAATAAAGAACTAGAGAAAAAACTAATTGGACTAATGGAGCAATCACATACCAAGGAACAATTCCCCCAAAACAGTTCGGTGAATGGGGCTTTGCACAAGGAGATCAAAAAATGCAGCAAGAAGAGCAAGAACACGGGTTTGAGCTGTGGAATGATTTTTTTTGGAGGTAGAAGAAGGAGATGGGAGCTGGAATAAGTGGAGGGGGGCACGTGGGCCCCACAAGCCTGCCAGGCGCGACCAAGGGGGGTGGCCGCGCCTCCTGGGCTTGTGGCCCACTGGTGCATCCCCCTGACTACCTCTCTATCTCAGAATTTTTCAAAAATTCCGGAAAAAATCATACTTGAATTTCAGGGCATTTTAAGAACTTTTATTTTCGAGACACTTTTCTATGGGATGGAAAAAGGAGAAGACAGGAAAATAAAGCTAAATTTATCATTTTTCTTCGAAGCAACAGAAAGTAAAAGTTGGGAACAGAGGGTTGTGACTCCTAGATTCATCCATCTCATGGTCATCAAAAGAAATCCGTCAATGAGGTTGATCAAGTCTCCTTGACAAACTTTTTACGAATCGCATAAAACCGGAGAATTTTCGAATAATCACTAGGTTACCTCAACGGGGATGTGCATATCCCCAACAAGTAAATCATACTTCATCTTGACAGTAGGTATAGGGTATTCAAAGTTCCCAATAAGAATTGATGAAATTCTTTCAATAGCATTGATGCAATGTACTCGATATTGTTTCTTCGTAAAGTGCACCGTATGCTCATTAACATTAACATGGAAAGTGACATTGCCTTTGTGGCAATCTATAACAGCCCCTGCAATGTTTAAAAGGGTCTTCCAAGGATGACCGCCATGGCATCATCCTCAGGAATATCCAAAATAACAAAATCCGTTAAGATAGTAACGTTAGCAACCACAACAGGTACATCCTTGCAAAGCCGATAGGAAAAGCAGTTGATTTGTCGGCCATTTGCAAAGACATTTCAGTGGGTGTCAACTTATCCAATTCAAGTCTACGGTAAAGAGAGAGAGGCATAACACTAACACCAGCTCCAAGATCGCATAAAGCAGTTCTAACATAATTTCCTTTAATGGAGCAAGGTATAGTGGGCATTCTGGGATCACCTAGTTTCTTAGGAGTCCCACCCTTGAAGGTGTAATTGGCAAGCATGGTGGAAATCTCAACCTCAGGTATCTTCCTTTTATTAGTCACAATATCTTTCATGTACTTAGCATAAGGAGACATTTTGAGCATATCTATCAAACGCATTTGCAGAAAGACAGGTCTAATCATTTCAACAAAGCGCTCAAAATACTCATCATCCTTTTTCTTGGATGGTTTTGGAGGAAAGGGCATGGGTTTCTGAACTCATGGTTCTCTTTCTTTACCATGCTTCCTAGCAATGAAGTCGTTCTTATAGTATCTCTTGTTCTTAGGTTCTGGGTTATCAAGATCAACAGCAGGTTTAATCTCCACATCCTTATCATTACTAGGTTGAGCATCATCATGAACACCACTATCGATATTATCACTAGGCTCATGTTCATCACCAGATTGTGTTTCGGCATTAGAAACACAGATATCATTTGGATTCTCAGGTGTAACAGTAGCAGGTTTGCTAGCATGCAAGTTCCTATCATCTTTCTTTTTCTTCCTATTACTAGGATGACTAGGTGCATCAGTGCTAACTCCTTGAGAATCTTGTTCAATTCTCTTAGGACGACCCTCAGGATACAAAGGTTCGTGAGTCATTCTACCACCTCTAGTGACAACTCTAACAGAATTTTCATTCAACTCATTAAGCAAGTCATTTTGAGCCTTAAGTACTTGTTCTACTTGAGTAGTGACCATAGAGGCATGTTTACTCAAAAGCTTAAGATCATTGACATTTCTATCCACACAAGCACTTAAATGATTAATCATGCGAGCATTTTGTTCCAATTGTCTGCTAACATAATCATTGAAACTTTGTTGTTTGGCAACAAAGTTGTCAAATTCATCTAAGCATAAGCTAGCAGGGTTATCAAAAGGAATATCACTCTCATTGAATCTACCAAGAGAATTTACCTCTACCTGTGTCAGGTTATCAAGACCATGTATCTCTTCGATACGTGGTAGATTCTTAACATCTTTAGATTTAATACCTTTCTCTTGCATAGATTTCTTGGCTTCTTGCATATCTTCAGGACTGAGCAATAGAATACCTCTTTTCTTCGGAGTTGCCTTCAGAGGTGCTTCGGGAATAGTCGAAGCATTATCATTGCTGAAGATATTATTCAATAGAATTTCAGCTTGTTCCACAGTTCGTTCCCTGAAAACACAACCAGCACAACTATCTAGGTGGTCCCTGGAAGCATTGGTTAGTCCATTATAAATGATATCAAGTATTTCATTTTTCTCAAGAGGGTGATCAGGCAAAGCATTTAGTAACTGGACAAGCCTCCCCCAAGCTTGTGGGAGACTCTCTTCTTCAACTTGCACAAAGTTATATATATCTTGCAAGGCAGCTTATTTCTTATGGGCAGGAAAATATTTCTCAGAGAAGTAGTAGATCATATCCTGGGGACTACGCACACAACCAGGAGCAAGAGAAGTAAACCAAGTCTTAGCATCACCCTTTAGCGAGAAAGGAAACAACTTAAGGATATAGTAATGGCGAATCTTTTCCTCACTCGTGAATAGGGTGGCTATATCATTCAGCATAGTAAGATGTGCTACAACTGTTTCAGACTCATAACCATGAAAAGGATCAGATTCAACCAAAGTGATCAACTCAGGATCAACACAGAATTCATAATCCTTATCAGTCACAAAGATGGGTGAAGTAGCAAACTTAGGATCGTATTTCATTCTAGCATTCAGAGATTTTTCTTTCCACTTGCGCAATAAATTCTCAAGATCATAGCTATCCTTACAAGCAAGAAAGTCCTCAGCTACCTCTCCCTCCGTAACATAACCCTCAGGTATATCAGGCAATTCATATCTAGGAGAGCTAGTTCTAACAGGTGAAACGGCAGGTTCTACTTCAATAATTTCAGCAGTTTCATAAGTATCATCACATTCAGGAGCAACTCTAGCAATTTGTGCATCAAGGAATGCACCCAGTGGAAAAGAAGTATCAAGCAAAGCATCATCATAAGCATCATGGATAGTAGAAGTAGCATAATCAAGCACAGGCGACACATCAGAATTTATAGTAGGTGGTGGTGTCGCAAACTTACTCATAACTGAAGGTGAATCAAGTGCAGAGCTAGATGGTAGTTCCTTACCCGTCCTCGTAGTTGAGGTCAAGACTTTAGTTTTTGGATCTCTCGGATTCCTCATAGTGATCAATAGACGTAAATCCCAAGTGACTCAGAGATTACAGCTACGCTTCCCCGGCAACGGCGCTAGAAAATAGTCTTGATAACCCACAAGTATAGGGGTTCGCAACAGTTTTCGAGGGTAGACTATTCAACCCAAATTTGTTGATTCGGCACAAGGGGAAGCCAAAGAATATTCTTGAGTATTAGCAGTTGAGTTGTCAATTCAACCAAACTTGAAAGACTTAGTATCTGCAGCAAAGTTTCAGTAGCAAAGTAGCATGATAGTAATGGTAGCAACGGTAACAGTAGCAGTAGTGACAATAGTAGCGGTAATAGTAGCAGCAGTGACGACAGTAGCGGTAAAGTAACATAGCAAGGACCAGTAGGAAAAGCTCGTAGGCATTGGATCGGTGATGATAATTATGTCGGATGACATTCATCATGTAACAGTTATAACATGGGGAGATATGTAACTAGCTCCAGTTCGTCAATGTAATGTAGGCATGTATTCCGTATATAGTCATACTTGCTTATGGAAAAGAACTTGCATGACATCTATTGTCCATCCCTCCCGTGGCAGCAGGGTCCTAATGGAAACTAAGGGATACTAAGGTCTCCTTTTAATAGAGAACCGGAACAAAGCATTAGCACTTAGTGAATACATGAACTCCTCATACTATGGTCATCTCCGGGAGTGGTTCCGGCTATTGTCACTCCAGGGATGCCGGGTCATAACACATAGTAGGTGACTACAACTTGCAAGATAGGATCCAGAACACACATATATTGATGAAAACATAATAGGTTCAGATCTGAAATCATGGCACTCGGGCCCTAGTGACAAGCATTAAGCATAGCAAAGTAGTTGCAACATCAATCTCAGAACATAGTGGATACTAGGGATCAATCCCCATCAAAACTAACTCGATTACATGATAGATCTCATCCAACCCATCACTGTCTAGCAAGCCTACGATGAGATTACTCACGTATGGTGAAGAGCATCATGGAATTGGCGATGAAGGATGGTTGGTGATGACAACGGTGTCGATTTCCTCTCTCCGGAGCCCAGAACGGACTCCGGATCTGCCCTCTAGAGGAAGAATAGGTGGTGGCGACGGCTCCGTGTCATAAAACGTGATGAACTCTTCTCTCTTAATTTTTTTCGGGCGAGAGAGACTTTATAGAGCTGGAGTTGGAGGCGACGGAGCCACGAGGGCCTCACATGCCTACGAGGCGCGACAAGGGGGGCAGCGCCTCCTCGGCTTTTCGGCTCCTGGCTCCATCCCTCCAGGTCTTGCGCGAGTATTTTTTATATATTCCACAAAAAATCCTCATAAATTTCCAGGTCATTCCGAGAACTTCTATTTCTACGCAGAAACAACACCATGGGAATTCTGCTGAAAACAACGTTAGTCCGGGTTAGTTCCATTCAAATCATGCAAATTAGAGTCCAAAACAAGGGCAAAAGAGTTTGGAAAAGTAGGTACGATGGAGACGTATCAGGCATGATGTACCATTCTACCCATCATCGGATTAAATCAATCTCAGTCAAACCGTTAGCATTCAAAGCTCTCAGTTGTGGCCAAACAAATTTGTGGGCGGGTCGTTCTTCCTGAGTCAGAGCCTCGGGGAGTTGAAAGTCCATTGGAAGATGACCTTCTCTGAAACCCGACAAAGGATTTTCCTGAGCTGGTGTAGTATTCTTGCAATAGAACCAGGGTTTTCCTCAACCTCTGGGATGGGTGGGTAAGGCGGTAGTAGGGAAGCCAATTTCACGCGGCCTCTAGATGGTGACTCTGCCGAGTTCTAAGATGGGGCCGTCATCCCATTCTGTGTGACGGTTTAAATAGAAGAATTCCCTAAATAAGGGAACAGTGTGTTCTATTTATAAGAATGCTTCACAAAATACCTGAAACTCACATAAGTTGTTGACTGAATTGGGACCTAAATCTTGGGGGTGAAGGTTGAAGAAGCTGAGGGCATCCAGAAACAATTTTGAACCAGGAGGAGTGAAGCCTCGTTCTAAATGATCTACAAAAACCACTACTTCCCCTTCGACAGGTTGAGGTCGCACTTCTCTAGCAGGGGCTCTCCATCCAATTATTTCTTTAGGAGACAAGGTCCCCACTGACACAAATCGTTGCAAGGTGGCTTCATCAATGTCAGAAGGTACCTAGACACACTTTGATGGTTTCGACATGATGTTCAGAATCGGGAATAAGCAAGCTGCATAAGTATGATTGGCGGGTTATTCTAGCAAAATAAAAATATATGGAAGAAGTAAGGAGTTCAAGAAATAGGCAATAAAGGAAATCATAATACTTAAGTCGCCTGACTACGAGGCGGCTCACGAAGGTGGCGAGTTACAAAAATACCTAAGTTGGATTATGAGAAGGTAGTACTGGGTCATAAAGAAATTGTCATGTTGGATTCTACTACGTGTTGGAAAAACAGTTTTCTATCAAACTACAGAGAAAGATGGATCTATCAGCAGTACAAAAAATAAAAATTAATGGCTAAAATAGCATTGGAGTATGGTGGTGGCAACAGCTAATGGCAACGAAATTATCAAAAAGTATCAATGAAGTTTGTGTGGGATTGATTTCATATCTATTCCGCAACTTATCTACGAGGGTGCTTTGCTAAAGGAATCAGATGAACTCGTATTGTTAAGGGCGGCGCGATGAACCCTAAGAACTCCGGTGTGCCATGGTGAGTGATCTAAACAGATCTACTACAGGAGGTGAAGACGTACCTACTAGCGTCGAACAGAAGTGGAAGAAAGTTGCGGCTTGGTGCACAAGATGTGTGGCGGCGAAGCCCTTCCATCGAGGAGTTTGCCGGACGAAGACGCGGCGGCGACGCGGCATGGACTGAAGACTCGAGGTGGAAGAAGAAGAGGATCTAGGGTAAAAGTAAAAGGAGATCCCCCCGTCGGTATTTAAAGACTAGGAGGGAAATGGAAACAGCAGGCGCGAGAATATAGGGGACGCCGTAAATCTTGGAATTGATGGTGCCTCGATTATCGAGCTGGAGAGGACCAAAATATCTGTTGGGATGACGTCATGAAGATTCCTGAAATTTCAGAATGGTTGACGTCATTAATTACCACAGCAGAAAATCAAGAGAAGCTTACAAGCCGACGGTTCTTTCGTTGGGAGCATGCTGAGGTTTTGATTGAGCCATCGAGCATATAAAAAATGTTTATTGACATGAACAAGTTCAAGCCAATCTGGGGCCTAATGTTGGGGATGTTAACCCGTTATAAGACCCACCCTAGGGGGGCGGGTTAGGATAATGGCGGCTGAGGATCCATGTTCAAGATGGGTTGTGACTTGTGAAGCATAAGTCGCAAGGCGAACGCTGTGAGGGTCGGTTGGTCCAAAACCCAAAGAAGGCGACTTACGGCCCATATGAGAAAAGAGTCGCGTGGATTTTCCTTGCGTACGGGACAAGGCGAGTTAGAGACGTACCGGCTCATGAACTGTAATGTGATCTGGACTCTTGTAAACGTAGAGCCTCGACCTGTATATAAAGGCGAGTCTCTAGGGTTGATAGGGCTAATTTAACATCAATCCAGAGCTAGGTCACGCGAATCTGCACCCTTCTAATCGATTTCCACAGCAATATACACATAGCAGGACGTAGGATTTTACCTCAATCCGAGGGTCCGGACCTGGGTAAACTTGTCTTCCATTTCCCAAACAACCCCTTTGATTGGCCACATAGTTGCGATGGCTTCACCACTAAGTCCTTTCATGAGGACATCTGCCGTGACAAAACCACAACACATAGGGTAATTGTTTTGGTGAAACTCCAGCTGCAATCGATTTCGGTTCCAAGATCTTGTATCATCACATAGCCTATAGCATGTCAATTCCTTTATCCCCAAAGATAAAGGGAAAACCTTCTTCTCGACTTCATCTCCGGATAAACATGCAAGCTGAAATAATCCACAAACTTCATCCACATAGATTTGGTGCATATCGGGATGTTTTGTTCCATCCTTGGCACTGAGGTTCAACCGATAAAGATCTTCGGAATATGTAGGATCCAATATGGGCATCCAGGTCCCGCTATTGGATATTGACCGAGGAGTCCCTCGGGTCATGTCTACATAGTTCTCGAACCCGCAGGGTCTGCACACTTAAGGTTCGACGTTGTTTTATGCGTATTTGAGTTATATGGTTGGTTACCGAATGTTGTTCGGAGTCCCGGATGAGATCACGGACGTCACGAAGGTTTCTGGAATGGTCCGGAAACGAAGATTGATATATATGATGACCTCATTTGATTACCAGAAGGTTTTCGGAGTTACCGGGAATGTACCGGGAATGACGAATGGGTTCGGGGTGTTCACCGGGGGGGGGGGGGGGCAACCCACCCCGGGGAAGCCCATAGGCCTTGGGGGTGGCGCACCAGCCCTTTGTGGGCTGGTGGGACAGCCCAAGAAGGCCCTATGTGCCATAGGAAGAAAATCAAAGAGAAAAAAAGAGGAGGTGGGAATAAGGGGAAGGACTGCTCCTTCCAAACCTAGTTGGATTCGGTTTGGAAGGGGAGGACTCCCCCCTTTGGCTTGGCCGACCCCCTTGGGGCCCCTTGAGCCCCAAGGCAAGGCTCCCCCTCTTCCCCCTATATATACGGAGGTTTTAGGGCTGATTTGAGACAACTTTTGCCAAGGCAGCTCGACCACATACCTCCACGGTTTTACCTCTAGATCGCGTTTCTGCGGAGCTCGGGCGGAGCCCTGCTGAGATTAGATCACCACCAACCTCCGGAGCGCCGTCACGCTGCCGGAGAACTCATCTACCTCTCCGTCTTTCTTGCTGGATCAAGAAGGCCGAGATCATCGTCGGGCTGTACGTGTGCTGAACGCGGAGGTGCCGTCCGTTCGTGGGACGGTTCGCGGGGCGGATCGAGGGACATGAGGACGTTCCACTACATCAACCGCGTTTCTTAACGCTTCTGTTGTGCGATCTACAAGGGTACGTAGATCGGAAATCCCCTCTCGTAGATGGACATCACCATGATAGGTCTTCGTGCGCGTAGGAAATTTTTTGTTTCCCATGCGACGTTCCCCAACAGTGGTATCAGAGCTAGGTTCATGCGTAGATGTAATCTCGAGTAGAACACAAAAGTTTTTGTGGGCGGTGATGTGCGTTTTTTTGCCCTCCTTAGTATTTTCTTGATTGCGCGGTATTGTTGGATCGAAGCGGCTCGGACAGACATTACTCGTACGCTTACGAGAGACTGGTTTCATCGCTACGAGTAACTCCGTTGCTCAAAGATGACCGGCGAGTGTCGGTTTCTCCAACTTTACTTGAATCGGATTTGACCGAGGAGGTCCTTGGATGAGGTTAATTAGAAATTCATATATCTCTGTTGTGGTATTTGCGTAAGTAAGATGTGATCCTACTAGATACCCATGGTCACCACGTAAAACATGCAACAACAATTAGAGGACGTCTAACTTGTTTTTGCAGGGTATGCTTGTGATGTGATTTGGCCAATGATGTGATGTGATATATTGGATGTATGAGATGATCATGTTGTAATAGTTAATATCGACTTGCATGTCGATGGTACGGCAACCGGCAGGAGCCATAGGGTTGTCTTTAAACTAACGTTTGTGCTTGCAGATGTGTTTACTATATTGCTAGGACGTAGCTTTAGTAGTAATAGCATGAGTAGCACGACAACCCCGATGGCGACACGTTGATGGAGATCATGATGATGGAGATCATGGTGTGATGCTGGTGACAAGAAGATCGTGCCGGTGCTTTGGTGATGGAGATCAAGAAGCACATGATGATGGCCATATCATGTCACTTATGAATTGCATGTGATGTTAATCCTTTATGCACCTTATCTTGCTTAGAACGACGGTAGCATTATGTGGTGATCTCTCACTAAAATTTCAAGACGAAATTGTGTTCTCCCCGACTGTGCACCGTTGTGATAGTTCTTCATTTCGAGACACCACGTGATGATCGGGTGTGATAGACTCAACGTTCACATACAACGGGTGCAAAACAGTTGCACATGCAGAACACTCGGGTTAAGCTTGACGAGTCTAGCATGTGCAGACATGGCCTCGGAACACATGAGACCGAAAGGTCGAGCATGAATCGTATAGTTGATATGATTAGCATAGAGATGCTTACCACAAAAACTATTCTCGACTCACGTGATGATCAGACTTGAGATAGTGGATTTGGATCATGTACCACTCAAATGACTAGAGAGATGTACTTTTTGAGTGGGAGTTCTTAAGTAATATGATTAATTGAACTAATTGTCATGAACATAGTACCTTGCGAATTACGATGTAGCTTGCTCTATAGCTCTACTGTTTTTAATATGTTCCTAGAGAAAATTTAGTTGAAAGTTGATAGTAGCAAACTTTGCTGACTGAGTCTGTAAAACTAAGGATTGTCCTTGTTGCTGCGTAGAAGGCTTATGTCCTTAATGCACCACTCAGTGTGCTGCACCTCGAGCGTCGTCTGTGGATGTTGTGAACATCCGACATACACGTTTCTGAGGACTACGCGATAGTTCGGTGCAAAATACTTAATGGCTTAGAAGCGTGGCGCCGAAGACGTTTTGAAACGTCATGGAACATGAGTGATGTTCTAAAGAGATGAAATTGTGATTTCATGCTTGTGCCCTTGATAAGAGGTATGAGACCTCCGAGAAAATTCTTTGTCCATGAAGTAAAGGAGAAAAACTCAATCGTTGAGCGTGTGCTCAGATTGTCTGAGTACGACAATCACTACATGGGGACGGTTCGTGGGACGGTTCGCGGGGCGGATCGAGGGACATGAGGACGTTCCACTACATCAACCGCGTTTCTTAACGCTTCTACTATGTGATCTACAAGGGTACGTAGATCGGAAATCCCCTCTCGTAGATGGACATCACCATGATAGGTCTTCGTGCGCGTAGGAAATTTTTTGTTTCCCATGCGACGTTCACCAACAGGAGAAGCCCTCTGTATCCGAATCCCCCCTCCGGCAGGGCACCAGGACGTGCCCCAGATGGGATCTTACGGAGATAGAAGCTTGCGGCGGTGTAAAAGTGATTACGATGCTCCCCTGATTTTTTTGGGAATATTTGGGAATTTATAGGCGCAAGATCTAGGTCAGGGGACCTCCAGGGGGCCCACAAGCCTGCATGGAGCGCCCCCCTGGCCGCAGGGTGGGGACTTGTGGGGCCCCTGGGGCTCTTCTGGCTTGGCCCCCAAGCTCTCCGATCTTCTTCCGTTCCAAAAAAAATATTTTCAGGGATTTTCTTCCGTTTGGACTCTGTTTCAAAATCTGCTCTGAAAGGGGTCAAAAACATGGAAAAAACCGGAACTAGCACTTGGCACTGGATTAATAAGTTAGTCCCAAAAAATAAATAAAAGGCATGCAAAACATCCAAAGTTTGACAAGATAATAGCATGAAACCATAAAGAATTATAGATACCTTGGAGACGTATCAAGCATCCCCAAGCTTAACTCCTGCTCGTCCTCGAGTAGGGAAGTGATAAAGAATGAATTTTTGATGTGGAATGCTACCTAGCATAGTTGTCCTTTGCAACTTCTTTCACGTGGCATGAATGTTCAGATCCGTACGATTCAAAACAATAGTTTGCTATTGACAGGAAAACAGTAATAGTTCAAGCAAGCTAGCAAAGTAATCATGAACTTTCAAAATCATATAGTTTGGCTATGCTCCATCATCCTCCCACAACTAATGTAAATCATGCACAACCCCGGAATTGGCCAAGTAATTGTTTTCGCACTCTTACTTACTCAAACCTTTGATAACTATCACGCAATACATGAGCGCGAGCCATGGATATAGCACTATAGGTGGAATAGAATGTGGTGGTGGTTGCAAGACCAAAAAGGAGGAGATGGTCTGTGACAGCCCGATGCCGGCGTTTCAGAAGATTCCCCCTTTAGTCCGTTTTCGTCGTGTGTCTATTTTCTTTTGTCGCATCATCATTGCATCATGCGCATCATCTGCATTGCATCGGCATCTCCGTTGCCGCCAGTTTTAAAACTTGCATCCGTTGTTAGCTGCCGGTTCGCGTCGTTGTCCGTTCTGAGTCCGACCGCTCACGCACGCGCCCGCGGCATCATCGTAACCCTGTTTTTAAAGTGTGCGTAAATCTTTCTCTAACCGGGTTGAGATTTGACGTGCGGTCTCATTTTAATATAGCTAGACAGCCTATCGAATTTCGTCGCATCGGAGACCATCTGGTACCCGAACGGTCGACCGTAGCGGCACCGTATTCGGTCTACCGTCGGACGTCTGTCGGTGTTTAAAAATCGTTGCCGCGCCCCCCGTTCTCCCTCTCGTCTCCGGATATCTACACAACACGGCCACGTACCCATTCCCGCGTGCGGAATCGTCCGAATCCGACCGCACGGTTGGATCCGGAACGCGATTCTGGTTAACCGAGCCCCTCTTATCTCTATAAATACCTCCTCCTCCTAATTTTTTAGACAGCCATCCCTCTCCACCTCGAAATCTGCGCCCAAAACCCTAACCGTGCAGCCATCCACCTCCAGCCTCCTCTCTCCTCCTGCAGGCCCACCCAGGCCCATCTGGAGCCCGCCGGGCCCATCTGCGCTCCGCCGCCCGATCTGCCCGAGCTCCCTGCCTCCCGAGCTCCTCTCCAGCGCCGCCAGCCCAGCTAGCCGCCGGCCTCCTCCCGCTCTCCAGCCCCTTCGCCGGCGGTGCCCCAGCCCGGTCGCGCCGCCCCGGCCCCAGCGCGTCGCCGGAGGGCAGCAGCTGCGCCCGGGAGCAGCTCCTCCGCCGCCACCGTTTGCTTCCCCGTCGGCGCCTCCCTGCAGTCGCGCGCTGCCGTGCCACGGCCTCGCCGTGCCTCGCGCCGGAGCACCGCCGCCTCGCCCCCCCCCCCCCCGATCGCCTGCAGCCCCGCCAGCCGGGATTCCGTCGCTGCCGTCCGCTGGAGGCCGCGCTGCCGCCAGGTTCGTGCCTCGGGCACGACGAGGAAGACTGTCCCAGCGCCTCCAACCCCCCCTCGGCTGGGCCCCGAGCCGGCCCAGTCCGCCTCGCAGCGCCTCAGCCCAGTCGCCCAGCACCGGCCTGCCTCCTCTCCTGGCCCGATGGCCCAAGGTGAGCCCCGAGCCACTTTTCCTCGCCCGTGGCGTGAGTTGCTAAATTGCACATGCGCATTCGGCCCATTTAGGCTTTAGATGTTTAGTTATTTTTTTCCGTGCGATTTATTCTGTTTACACAAAATGCCATATTTTTAAACGTACGTATCTTATATTCCGTAAGTCGGATCGAGGTGATCTTTATATGGATTTGGTGTAGATTTTCGCGTAGTATCCGTTTTTGCAACTTGCATAAATGCTTGATGAGGTTTGACCCACTGTTTTCCTAGAGTAATGTGATGTCCCATTAGATTAGTGACCGTGATTATTTTACGCGCGTGTCCAGACTGCCCGTACACCGTAGATTAAATGTCCATGTCTTAGGGACCCTTATTCCATGTATTTTAGAGCGGTCACTCGTAATTTTGCGTGTAGGATTTGCCAGTAATTTATTTTCCCGCGTATAGGTTATTTTTCTCGCATTTATGTTGTGTTGCAAACCCCACATATTTTGTATATTTCCGGGGTAGAATAATCCCATAGATTTTTCTGTGCAATTAGTTTTAGCTTTAGAGTAAGTTAGTTTGCGAGATATTTTGCTATGTTGCCCTTTTGATTAATTCGTAGGATTTATTCCGTGCGTCGTTTCACGGAGTTGTCAACTAGAGAGTTGATCTTGGATGTTTTGCTTAGCCGCTGGTATTTTTGGTTGCAATAGAAATGCATGTTTAGGTGTACTTTGATTGCCCTCAAGTTTGCTAGAAATAGTACTGATTTGGAGGAGCTAAAATATTTCCAAGTCTGGAATCTGTTATATTTTGTTGCTGTCTTGTCTTGCTTGCATCTTGTGATCTGTAGCTCTTTTGAGGTTGGTCCAATGGAGTTAGTTGTACCCCTTGTGTTTATCTAGCATGCTGTAAATTTTCATGCCATTTGGAGACCTTTAGCTTAGGATTTTGCTGCTGTCAATATGCCTGAGGCTGAAAACTGCACTTCCATGAGGTGTTATTTTCACTAAGTCTGAAATAGTGTGTGAGATGCCATTTTGTGTCTTCTTTTCCTAGTGCTCCTTGCTGCCACGCTAGTTGTTGTTGGTTGTTTGTAGTAGTGATTCTTTCCCTCTTCCGTGCCATGTCTTTCTTGAGCATAACATAGTTGTGTAGTCGTAGTTGTGGGGCGTAGGAAATTCTATGTGGCTGATTTTGGCAGATTGTAGTCATTTCTTGTTTTGCTCGTAGTTTTTGAACCGTAGCTCCGATTTGATCGTGTCCTACATGAAACTTGCTTAGAATCACGTGTAGTTTCATTTTCTCTTGCTGGTTGAATGTGTTGAAGTGCTCGTGACCGTCGTTGCACACATATTGCATTCATGCCATCATATCTTGCGATGCTTGTATGTTTTGATCCGTAGCTCCGTTGGAGATGACCTTTATGTTTAGATTGCTTGCCTTGACATGTAGAATCACGTGAAACTATTTGTTTTGCTGGTTAACAACTAATTAAATGCATTAGTTCAGATCTGGACAGAATTGTAAATTAACATGTGAGGTCGTCTCGGTGATGCTATATGTCATTTCCGACCTCATTTAAAATGCCTAGATAGGTAGATTAATTACGCTTCACCTCTTGCCATATTTAGTCACATTTAATGTTGCCGTGTGTTTAATCGGGATATAACTAAATAAATTAACGTGGAGTTTCGTCAATATGGAACTCGTAGCATATTGAACTTCACTTAATGTGTAGTGTTTTATTGTGTGAATTGTCATGCCGTGTCTTGCATGAGTTTAGCTGCTCATGCATCATTTGTGTTGCGCATCGTGTGGTGAATATCGTGTGTTGATTCTTGTTTCCGGTTTCCTTCGTCTCGTTAGAGTTCCGCAAGCGTGTCAGAAAGTGAGGACTCGTTCGACTACGTCGATTCGTCTGCTTCACGGAGGCATTCTTCTTCCAAGCGGGATCTCAGGCAAGATGATCTTTTCCCCCAATACCATTACTATCATTGCCATGCTAGTTTTACCGTTGCTATCGTTTATGTCTTGTTGCCTACCACATGTTAAATATCAGCCTCTCACCAATGCCATGAAACCTTCAACCTGTTCAACCTAGCAAACCACTGATTGGCTATATTACTGCTTGCTTAACCCTGTCGTTTGCGTTGCTAGTTGCAGGTGCAGTTGCTTCCCTGTGAAGCATGGGTTCCTTGTTATATCACCATATTAATGCTATTTAATTTATTGGACCTATATACTTGGTAAAAGGTGGAAGGCTCGGCCTTTCTAGCCTGGTGTTTTCTTCCACCTTTCGCCCTTAGTTACCGTCTACCGGTGTTATGTTCCATAAACGAGCGCTCCTAACACGATCGGGGTTGTTATGGGGACCCCGTTGATAATTCGTTTTAGATTAAAGCTGGTCTGGCAAGGCCCAACTTTGGTACTACATTTGCCTAATAACCTAATAATAATGCATAGGGACCCGCCGGCACCCGCGGACTATTTTAATCTACCCCCGGGCCAGTGCTCCTCATGAGTGTTGGTCCAAAACACAGCACTGTGCAGGGCCACCGCGAGTAAACTCGAGGTTTGGCACTTGTATGCCTTGCTTATCCGTCGTGTCCTGAGAACGAGGTACGCGACTCCTATCGGGATCGTCGACACGTCGGGCGGCCTAGCTCGATTAGTTTTACCTTTGACGAGATATCTTGTGCATCGGGATTCCGGTGATGCTTTGGGTAATCTTAGAGTTGAGGTTTTCCACTAGGGAATCCGACGAGATCGCGAGCTTCGTGATTGAGGATTTCTATGCGGCTTGTGGTAATTTTTGATGGACTAGTTGGAGCACCCCTGCAGGGTTAAATCTTTCGGAAAAGCCATGCCCGCGGTTATGTGGCAACGTGGAAACTTTGTTTAACACTGGTTCTAGATAACTTGAAGTTAACTTAAATAAAACTTGCCAACTGTGTGCGTAACCGTGACTATCTCTTTCGTGAGTTCCTTCTCTGATCGAGGACACGGTGGGGTTATGTCTGACGTAGGTAGGTGTTCAGGATCATTTATTTGATCATCAGTAGTTCACGTCTGTTATGCGTAGATCTTCCCCCTCTTATTTCTTGTTCTCGTAAGTTAGCCACCAAATATATGCTTAGCCGCTGCTGCAACCTCACCACTTAACCATACCTCACCCATTATGCTTTGCTAGTCTTGATACCTTTGGAAATGAGATTGTTGAGTCCCCTGTGGCTCACAGATTACTACAACACCAGTTGTAGGTACAAGTAAAATTTACTTGACGTGAGCGCGTTGATTGTTCATTTGGAGTTGCTTCTTCTTCTTCTTCTTCATCGATGTAGGATGGGTTCTAGGCCGGCAGCCTGGGATAGCAAGGATGGACGTCGTTCTTCTTTTGTCGTTTGTTTTCGTCCGTAGTCGGACCCTGCTCTTACTCTTGATGAATATGTAATGTACTGATGGGACTGTGATGTAGCTTGTGACGAGTGTAAGCCAACTCTCTATGTATATCTCTTCTTTTCAGTACATGTACTTGTAACGATATCCATTCTTGCGACACGACGAGATGCCCTTCTATCCCTGACGAGGCCCTCGTGCCAAATTGAGGATAGGGTCGCATCATGGGCGTGACAAGTTGGTATCAGAGCAGTACCGACCTAGGAGCCCCCTTGATTGATCGAACTTGGCCGAGTCGAGTCTAGTGAAAAAAATACTTTGAGTCTAGTTATATATCGGAGAGTAGGATTCTTTTTTCTCCTCTTCTATGCTCTGGTGAGGAATCTTGACGTAATAATTTATTCTACTCCTATTCTGACTCAAAACATTTTTAGGATCACGCGGATATTCTTGGGATCCATATGATGCCGATGTGACGGAGTTCTGTCCTGGTGCCTCCTGTCTGACTTGATTTTCTTCCGGGGAGTTGAGCTCCAGGGGATTCTTGAGCACATCGTTATC
This sequence comes from Hordeum vulgare subsp. vulgare, assembly GCF_904849725.1. Classification (NCBI taxonomy): domain Eukaryota; kingdom Viridiplantae; phylum Streptophyta; class Magnoliopsida; order Poales; family Poaceae; genus Hordeum; species Hordeum vulgare. Next base: position 348,317,357 of record NC_058522.1, on the reverse strand, counting down.
ATTCAGATTTCTTAGTATCTCAGAACGAAGGATGTTCGTAATTGCTTCAATACTAGTAGTGGCGGGATAACCCCGATGTCCCCAGTACTGGTGCAGATTGTTCGGGAGTACTACCATACTTTGTATCATTGTGATCACGAGGGTCTGTTGTAGATGAAGGTCCGAGATTATGGTCGTGTGTTGACGGATGTGATACAGGTGACGGGTTAGTATAGGAGTTGTGTGTTATTACTCCTTGTATCCGTGTACCAGATTGCATGACCAGATATTTCGGGAATTCATAGGTGGGAATTCAAGTAGTTACTTATAGGATAATCTTCCAACAAATGCATGATGTTAGGTTGGGGTTCGACATCTAGTGGATTCGTTTGTTCACGGTCGGCTTACAGTGGTACACGTTGTGTCTTAAAGAGTCCTTGTAGCTTGCTACGACTCGGGGACGCTTCGTATGTCGGGTGCACTGCCTTGCACTTGATGGCTACTATAAAATCGAGCCCGTGCGATCCTGTCCACGAAAATATCGGACGAAATCATTCTCATGAGTTTGTTCTGGCTTGTTTCATAAGCCTCACCCTTTGTTTTGTTGGAATGTGTTATTTTGAGTCGCTTCGATGTCAAGTTGTGATTTCAGATCTTTCCTAAGAGGTGTTCTCATATTTTTTATGTGAGAATGCAAATTCTTTTGTTCGTTCAATTGTCATGTCAATTCTTGTCAACCAGATTCGTCATGTTAATTCTTTTCCAACCGGTGTGTTTCTCTTCAAGTGAATTCCATCCTCTCCTATTTTGCAAGATCGTTCTCTCATTTCATCCGGAGTTCGTCTCTTCTGTCCCAAGTCGTCTTTGTTTTCCCTCGCCCTCCCGCCCTTTTTCTTCGGTGATTGGATTTCATCCAAGCGCATTCATTTCATTGTGCTTCCGCTATCTCTTCTTCCTTTCGTAGCCGGTGATTCATTGTGAAGATTCTCAGGAGATTCGTGTCATATTTCTTCGTTCTTGTCATATTTTCTGGTGAATTTAAATTAATTATCCGTGTTCATTGTATCCTATTCATCCTTATAATTTTTCCCATGTGGGAATTTCTCATCAGTCTTCTTATTGTCATTTCTCTCTATTCCATCCGGAGTGCTGAAGTTTTCTCAGAGGTTCTTATTTCCAATCCTTTTAATTATTTTGAGGTGTTATCCTCATCTAGTTTTCTTCATACCGGTGCAATATCTTCCGTTCTAGTAATCCTTTCAACGGTGGTTTCTTCGAGTGGGCCATAACCCACAGGTTTTTCCCAGGATCTGTTATAGCTCTTGTAATCTTCCGGAGATCTTTAATTCTTTTCAACTATGACGTAAGTATGAATTTCATCACTCATATCCCTTCGTCAAGATCAATTTGGATTAATTCTCATATTTGGCTCAACATTTCATTCTTCTTATTCCGGAGTGTCCTAGTTAATTCTTGGTGGTGTTCTTCTCATCATTCTCTTCTTTCAAGACCGAAGAAGTGTTTCTCTCGAATCTTGGTTCATTCTCTTGGATATTCGTCATTTCAGCTTTATGCCATCATCTTAATTGTTGTCAATCATGAGTATCCCTTTCTTGCTATCCGGTGGTTTTCTGAGTTGTTTTCATTCTCGTTCTTCCTAAGGCCATCATTTTAGAAGATTCTTCGTTCTCAGCTTTCAGCTTTCATCCTCAATTCTTCTCCATTGTTGTCTCTTCGTTCGTCTCTCGATTATCCGGTGCCTTGTTTAAGTTTTTCTTCTCTCAGGTGGCTCATGATCTCTTCATTCTCGTGTATCTCCATTCATTCATGGTTGCCTCGTTCATTTCAATTCTCACCTGTGTTTCTTGCAACATTTCTTCTAGTTTGTGCTCATATATCTCTCCTAAATCATTTCGAGAAGAATAAGTGGTATGCTAAATCCGTTGATTGTCATCAGTTTAACTTCATGAAGGATAAGCTTAACATAATTCTTATTCTTGTTCGTAGTATTTTGAATTCTTCTTCCGGAGTGGCTCATGATGTCAATTCTTTTCTCAAGTGTTCTTATCTTTTCTTTTCCGTAGTTCCAAGTTTTATCAACTATCTCTTTGTGTAGCTTCATCTAAATCTTGGCAAGGTCATAATCTTATCCTTTTCTACCTTCATATCGTTGAATCATTCATACGGAGGTCCTTCATGGCGGTGCATCATCATATCAATTCATTCTCAAAGTGTTATTAAAGATTCTTGTTGGAATACCTCAAGTATTCTTTCTCTTCCATTTTCAGTGCAATTGTTCTTCCTTTATCCTTTGAGGTGGTATTATAGCATTCTTGTTAGTGTAGGAGCCTTGAAGAGATTTCCTTTCAAGAATGAGATAATTAAACCCACCAATTCTTTGATCATGAGATATTTTAACCCATGATTTCTTCATTGAGCTATTTTGGTTTGGACTTCATCTAAAGCTTTTCCTATGGATTGTTGCTATTATGGTGCTTGTCATTAATCCAAGTTCTCAATGTATCCTCTTGGTGTAAGAAATTGCTCATTTCTTATTGCTCCCAAGCTATCCTTGTTTCTCTCAGTGGTTGGTTGTCACCTCATAGTTGTTGAGATGATTTTCATAAGCCCATTACTATCTTGTTCTTTTCGTTGTTGGTTTTTTCCAATTGCTACGTCAATTCTCTGTCCAGAGGCTCTTCAATTCTATTGTGATGATAGTTGTCATTCTTTCTTCATTCTCTTCTTTCGCTTGAGCTAGTTCCTATTCTATTGTTTCGGAGGCCTTGTGATGTTGCTCTTTTGGGTCTATCATGTTGTTCTATCAAGATCATGGTGTCCCCTTGCTCTATTGAGTTGTTTGTTATGTATATTGTCTAACTCTCTCTTCTTATCGATTTTTTTTGTCCCATTTTCCTACCGAAGTGCTGCCAAAATTTTCCGTGAATTATTGCTTCTTTCCCATATCATTCCTCATCACCTTGCAACTTTCAAGGATCATTGGTTTCACTCATTTGTCAAAGAAGCGACTAAGTTTTTATTACCTCTTGTTCTTTCTCATCCTCTCCCCTCTTGTAGTGTACGAGATTTGTGACAGCCCGATGCCGGCGTTGCAGAAGATTCCCCCTTTAGTCCGTTTTCGTCGTGTGTCTATTTTCTTTTGTCGCATCATCATTGCATCATGCGCATCATCTGCATTGCATCGACATCTCCGTTGCCGCCAGTTTTAAAACTTGCATCCGTTGTTAGCTGCTGGTTCGCGTCGTTGTCCGTTCCAAGTCCGACCGCTGACGCACGCGCCTGCGGCACCGTCGTAACCCTGTTTTTAAAGTGTGCGTAAAACTTTCTCTCACCGGGTTGAGATTTGACGTGCGGTCTTATTTTAATATAGCTAGGCCGCCTATCGAATTTCGTCGCGATCGGAGACCGTCTGGTACCCGAACGGTCGACCGTAGCGGCACCGTATTCGGTCTACCGTCGGACGTCTGTCGGTGTTTTAAAAATCGTTGCCGCGCCGCCCGTTCTCCCTCTCATCTCCGGATATCTACACAACACGGCCACGTACCCATTCCCGCGTGCGGAATCGTCCGAATCCGACCGCACGGTTGGATCCGGAACGCGATTCTGGTTAACCGAGCCCCTCTTATCTCTATAAATACCTCCTCCTCCTAATTTTTTAGACAGCCATCCCTCTCCACCTCGAAATCCGCACCCGAAACCCTAACCGCGCAGCCATCCACCTCCAGCCTCCTCTCTCTTCCCGCAGGCCCGCCCAGACCCATCTGGAGCCCGCCGGGCCCATATGCGCGCCGCCGCCCGGGCCCGAGTTGCCGCCGCCCGATCTGCCCGAGCTTCCTGCCTCCTGAGCTCCTCTCCAGCGCCGCCAGCCCGGCTAGCCGCCGGCCTCCTCCCGCTCTCTAGCCCCTTCGCCGGCGGTGCCCCAGCCCGGTCGCGCGGCCCCGTCCCCAGCGCCTCGCCGGAGGGCAGCAACTGCGCCCGGGAGCAGCTCCTCCGCCGTCGCCGTTTGCTTCCCCGTCGGTGCCTCCCTGCAGTCGCGCGCTGCCGTGCCAAGGCGCCGCCGTGCCTCGCACCGGAGCGCCGCCGCCTCGGCCCCCCCGGTCGCCTGCAGCCCCGCCGGCCTGGATTCCGTCGCTGCCGTCCGCTGGAGGTCGCGCCGCCGCCAGGTTCGTGCCTCGGGCACGACGAGGGAGACTGTCCCAGCGCCTCCAACCCCCCCCCCCTGGGCTGGGCCCCAAGCCGGCCCAGTCCGATGGCCCAAGGTGAGCCCCGTGCCACTTTTCCTCGCCCGTGGCGTGAGTTGCTAAATTGCGCGTGCGCTTTCGGCCCATTTAGGCTTTAGATGTTTAGTTATTTTTTCCCTGTGATTTATTCTGTTTCCACAAAATGCCATATTTTTAAACGTACGTATCTTATATTCCGTAAGTCGGATCGAGGTGATCTTTGTATGGATTTGGTGTAGATTTTCGCGTAGTATCCGTTTTTGCAACTTGCATAAATGCTTGATGAGGTTTGACCCACTGTTTTCCTAGAGTAACGTGTTGTCCCATTAGATTAGTGCCCGTGATTATTTTACGCGTGTGTCCGGACTACCCGTACACCGTAGATTAAATGTGCATGTTTTAGGGACCCTTATTCCATGAATTTTAGAGCGGTCACTCGTAATATTGCGTGTAGGATTTGCCGGTAATTTATTTTCCCGCGTATAGGTTATTTTTCTCGCATTTATGTGCGGCATTATTTTGTGTTGGAAACCCCACATATTTTATATGTTTCCGGGGTAGAAAAATCCCATGGATTTTTCTGTGCAATTAGTTTTAGCTTTCGAGTAAGTTAGTTCGCGAGATATTTTGCTATGTTGCCCTTTTGATTAATTCGTAGGATTTATTCCGTGCGTCGTTTGACGGAGTTGTCAACTAGAGAGTTGATCTTGGATGTTTTGCTTAGCCGCTGGTATTTTTGGTTGCAATAGAAATGCATGTTTAGGTGTACTTTGATTGCCCTCAAGTTGCTAGAAATAGTACTGATTTGGAGGAGCTGAAATATTTCTAAGTCTGGAATCTGTTATATTTTGTTGCTGTCTTGTCTTGCTTGCATCTTGTGATCTGTAGCTCTTTTGAGGTTGGTCCAATGGAGTTAGTTGTACCCCTTGTGTTTCTCTAGCATGCTGTAAATTTTCATGACATTTGGAGACCTGTAGCTTAGGATTTTTCTGCTGTCAATATGCCTGAGGCTGAAAACTGCACTTCCATGAGGTGTTATTTTCACTAAGTCTGAAATAGTGTGTGAGATGTCATTTTGTGTCTTCTTTTCCTAGTGCTCCTTGCTGCCACGCTAGTTGTTGTTGGTTGTTTGTAGTAGTGCTTCTTGCCCTCTTCCGTGCCATGTCTTTCTTGAGCATAACAGAGTTGTGTAGTCGTAGTTGTGGGGCGTAGGAAATGCTATGTGGCTGATTTTGGCAAATTGTAGTCATTTCTTGTTTTGCTCGTAGTTTTTGAACCGTAGCTCCGATTTGATTGTGTCCTACATGAAACTTGCTTAGAATCTCGTGTAGTTTCATTTTCTCTTTCTGGTTGCATGCGTTGAAGTGCTCGTGGCCGTCGTTGTACACATATTGCATTCATGCCATCATATCTTGCGATGCTTGTATCTTTTGATCCGTAGCTCCGTTGGAGATGACCTTTATGTGTAGATTGCTTGCCTTGACACGTAGAATCATGTGAACCTATTTGTTTTTCTGTTTAACAACTAATTAAATGCATTAGTTCAGATCTGGACAGAATTGTAAATTAACATGTGAGGTCGTCTCGGAGATGTTATATGTCATTTCCGACCTCATTTAAAATGCCTAGATAGGTAGATTAATTACGCTTCACCTCTTGCCATGTTTAGTAACATTTAATATTTCCAGGTATTTAATTGGGATATAACTAAATAAATTAACATGGAGTTTCGTCAATATGCAACTCGTAGCATATTGGACTTCACTTAATGTGTAGTGTTTGATTGGGTGAATTGTTATGCCGTGTCTTGCATGCGTTCAGCTGCTCATGCATCATTTGTATTGCGCATCATGTGGTGAATATCGTGTGTTGATTCTTGTTTCCGGTTTCCTTCGTCTCGTTAGAGTTCCGCAAGCGTGTCGGAAAGTGAGGACTCGTTCGACTACGTCGGTTCGTCTGCTTCACGGAGGCATTGTTCTTCCAAGCGGGATCTCACGCAAGATAATCATTTCCCCCGATACCATTACTATCATTGCCATGCTAGTTTTACCGTTGCTATCTTTTATGTCCCGTTGCCTACCACATGTTAAATATCAGCCTCTCACCAATGCCATGAAACCTTCAACCTGTTCAACCTAGCAAACCATTGATTGGCTATGTTACTGCTTGCTTAACCCTGTCGTTAGCGTTGCTAGTTGTAGGTGCAGTTGCTTCCCTGTGAAGCATGGGTTCCTTGTTATATCACCATATTAATGCTACTCAACTTATTGGACCTATATACTTGGTAAAAGGTGGAAGGCTCGGCCTTTCTAGCCTGGTGTTTTGTTCCAACTTTGCCCCCTTAGTTACCGGCTACCGGTGTTATGTTCCATAAACGAGCGCTCCTAACACGATCGGGGTTGTTATGGGGACCCCCTTGATAATTCGTTTTAGATTAAAGCTGGTCTGGCAAGGCCCAACTTTGGTACTACATTTGCCTAATAACCTAATAATAATGCATAGGGACCCGCCGGCACCCGCAGACTATTTTAATCAACCCCCGGGCCAGTGCTCCTGATGAGTGTTGGTCCAAAACAGAGCACTGTGCGGGGCCACCATGAGTAAACTCGAGGTTTGGCACTTTTACGTGTCGCTTATTCGTCGTGTCCTGAGAACGAGGTACGCGACTCCTATCGGGATCATCGACACGTCGGGCGGCCTTGCTGGATTAGTTTTACCTTTGACGAGATATCTTGTGCATCGGGATTCCGGTGATGCTTTGGGTAATCTTAGAGTTGAGGTTTTCCACTAGGGAATCCGACGAGATCGCGAGCTTCGTGATTGAGGATTTCTATGCGGCTTGTGGTAATTTGTGATGGACTAGTTGGAGCACCCCTGCAGGGTTAAATCTTTCGGAAAGCCGTGCCCGCGGTTATGTGGCAACGTGGAAACTTTGTTTAACACTGGTTCTAGATAACTTGAAGTTAACTTAATTAAAACTTGCCAACTGTGTGCGTAACCGTGACTGTCTCTTTCGTGAGTTCCTTCTCCGATCGAGGACACGGTGGGGTTATGTCTGACGTAGGTAGGTGTTCAGGATCATTTATTTGATCGTCAGTAGTTCACGTCCGTTATGCGTAGATCTTCCCCCTCTTATTTCTTGTACTCGTAAGTTAGCCACCAAATATATGCTTAGCCGCTGCTGCAACCTCACCACTTAACCATACCTCACCCATTAAGCTTTGCTAGTCTTGATACCTTTGGAAATGAGATTGCTGAGTCCCCTGTGGCTCACAGATTACTACAACACCAGTTGCAGGTACAGGTAAAAGTTACTTGACGCGAGCGCGTTGATTGTTCATTTGGAGTTGCTTCTGCTTCTTCTTCTTCATCAATCTAGGATGGGTTCCAGGCCGGGCAGCCTGGGATAGCAAGGATGGACGTCGTTCTTCTTTTGTCGTTTGTTTTCGTCCGTAGTCGGACCCTGCTCTTACTCTTGATGAATATGTAATGTACTAATGTGACTCTGATGTAGCTTGTGGCGAGTGTAAGCCAACTCTCTATGTATATCTCTTCTTTCAAGTGCATGTACTTGTAACGATATCCATTCTTGCGACACGACGAGATGCGCTTCTATCCCTGACGAGGCCCTCGTGCCAAATTGAGGATAGGGTCGCATCATGGGCGTGACATGGTCACATTGACTCGGCGTATCAATAGGATATGGAGATGCCCATTAATAGATATCAATGTGAATGAGTAGGGATAACCATACAAGAGATGCACTACAGCTATAAGTATGTGAAAGCTCAAAAGGAAAACTAGTGGGTGTGCATCCAACTTGCTTGCTCACGAAGACCTAGGGAAATTTTGAGGAAGCCCATCATTGGAATATACAAGCCAAGTTATGTAAAAGATTCCCACTAGCATATGGTAGTGACAAAGCAAGAAGCTCTCAATCATGAAGAACATGGTGCTAATATGAAGCACAAGTGTGGAAAAAGATAGTAGCATTGTCCCTTCTCCCTTTTTCTCTCTTTTTTTATTTGGGCTCTTAGGCCTGTTTTTTTCTTTTCTCTTTTTGTTTTGTTTTTGGGCTCTTTGGCCTTTTTTTATTTCCTCACATGGGATTATGCTCTAATAATGAAGATCATCACACTTTTAGTTACTCAAAGCTCAAAGATCACAATGATGATGACTCCATAGGAAATGCCTCCGGCAGTGTACCGGGATGTCCAACGATCTAGTATGATCATGCAATGGTAATATGAGAGTGACGACACAAGTCATGAGACGGAATGGTGGTAGTTGCATGGCAATATATCTCGGAATGGCTATGAAAATGCCATAGTAGGTAGGTATGGTGGCTGTTTTGAGGAAGGAATTTGGTGGGTTTGTGCACCGGCGAGAATTGCGCGGCACTAGAGAGGCTAGCAATGGTGGAAGGTGAAAGTGCATCTATACCATGGACTCAACATTAGTCATAAAGATCTCACATACTTGTTGCGAAAGTTTTTATTAGTAATTGACACAAAGTGCTAAATGCATACTCCGAGGGGAAGGGTTGGTAGGTGTAAACCATCGCGCGATCCCGACCTCAACACAAAGGATGACAATCAATAGATCAATTATGCTCCGACTTCCTAACATAGCGGTTCACAATACGTGCATGCTACGGGAATCACTAACTTCAACACAAGTATTTCTAGATTCACAACACCCTACTAACATAGCTTTTAATATTCCCGAATCCATGTCTCAAACCTAATTGAGAGGAATCGAAACTTTTCTTTCTACTCAATGCACATGAAGATGGAGTTCTTTGCATCCTCTTTGGGTACCTAGCACATGGGACTACTTTCATAGCATAAGCCAACTACCAAATCACACACCGCCGTGCTCTAAAGATATAAGTGAAGCACAAGAGCAAAAGTATCTAGCTCAAAAGATATAAGTGAAGCACTAGAGCAAAAGTATCTAGCTCAAAACGATATAAGTGAAGCACTATGAGCATTCTAGCAAAATCACGATGAGTGCGTGTCTCTCTCTCTCAAAAAGGTGTGCAGGAAGGATGATTGTGACAAAACAAAAAGAACAGACTCCTAAGATACAAGACGCTCCAAGCAAAACACATATCATGTGGTGAATAAAAATATAGCCCCAAGTAATGTTACCAATGGATTGAAGACGAAAGAGGGGATGCCTTCCCGGGGCATCCCCAAGCTTAGGCTTTTTGGTGTCCTTGAATTTTTGTTGGGGTGCCTTGGGCATCCCCAAGCTTGAGCTCTTTCCACTCCTTATCTCTTTGTCCATGAGAACATCACCCAAAACTTGAAAACTTTACAACACTAAACTTAAACAGAAACTTGTGATAACATTAGTACAAGAAAACAAACTACCACTTCTTTTGGTACTGTAGCAAACTTGAATTCCATCTATATTGATGATGGGATACTGTATTCTCACTTTTCCATGGCTAGTACCCCCCGATACTAACCATAGTTTCATCAAAACAAGCAACCAACTCAACAAAAACAGAATCTGTCAAAAACAGACCAGTCTGTAGCAATCTGTATACTTCGTATACTTCTGTTACCTCAACAAATCTGAAAAATGACGATGGTCTGGGGAAAAAGCATATCAATCAGCAGCAAAAATAATAAACTCAAAATCACATTCTGAATAAAAATGAAAAATCATCTCGTGAGTGAAAAGTTTCTGTCTTTTTCCAGCAGGATCAAAAAACCATTACCAAGACTGATCATAAAGGCTTTGCTTGGCTCAAACACAAAAGGAAACACAAAAACCACAATCACAACAGAATTATGAAAGTGTGGACGCAACTAAACAAAAAGAAAAGGATAAATTCATTGGGTTGCCTCCCAACAAGCGCTATTGTTTAACGCCCTTAGCTAGGCATAGAAGCGATAGAATCATGTATCGTCGTCTATGGTGCTCAAACCATAAGTGGCCCTCATCATGGTTTCATAAGGCAATCTTAGTTTCTTTCTAGGAAAGTGTTCCATACCCTTCCTTAAAGGAAATTGAAATCTAATATTCCCTTCCTTCATATCGATGATAGCACCAATAGTCCTTAGGAAAGGTCTACCAAGAATAATAGGGCATGTAGGATTGCAATCAATGTCAAGCACAATGAAATCCACGGGTACATAGTTCCTATTTGCAATAATAAGAACATCATTGATCCTTCCCATGGGTTTCTTGACAGTAGAATCAGCAAGATGCAAATTAAGAGAACACTCTTCAATCTCATTAAAACCCAGAACATCACATAAAGACTTTGGAATCGCAGAAACACTAGCACCCAAATCACACAAGGCATTGCACTCATAGTTTTTGATTTTGATTTTGATGGTAGGTTCCCACTCATCATGAAGCTTTCTAGGGATAGAGAATTCCAATTCAAGTTTCTCTTCAAGAGCTTTTATCATAGCTTCGACGATATGATCAGTAAAGGCTTTGTTTTGGCTATAAGCGTGTGGAGAGTTCAACATGGATTGCATTAAAGAAATGCATTCAATCAAGGAGCAACTATCATAATTGAATTCTTTGAAATCCACGGTAGTAATTTCAGGTTTAGCAGCTATTTTATTGACTAAAGTAGCTTGCTTATCAGAAAACTGGCCCACTAGCTTTTCAAGACGAGCGAACTGGGAATTCAGCGCAAGGAATTCTTTGGCCATATCATCAACTTCTCTACTCATAAAAGCCAGAAAAGAATTTTGCTCCTTCATCTCTCTAGGGAAGTAACTATTATATTCAAACTGTGTAGACATGAAGCCTTTAACACTAGTTTCAATCTCTTCTAACTTTGCAAAGTGAGCATCAAAATCCCTTAGTGGGGCCATTCAGGCTTTAGCAGGCAAGCAAGCACACAAGCAAACAAAAAGCGGGCGAGAAAAAGGGCGAACGAAAAGGCGAACGAAAAAGGCAAATTGGTGAAGTGGGGGAGAGGAAAACGAGAGGCAACTGGAAAACAAAGTAAATGCAAGAGATGAGTTTGCGACACTTACCTGGATGAGTTCTTGACTTGATTTTTATCCCCGGCAACGGCGCCAGAAATCATTCTGCTACTTCTCAAACAACAGCGCCCGAAATTGACACGTTGACGGAGATTGGGCTTGCGTTGGTTTTTCCCTTGAAGAGGAAAGGGTGATGCAGCACAAGAGTAGTAAGTATTTCCCTTAGTTTGAGAACCAAGGTATTGATCCAGAAGGAGGGTCTCGTCAAGTACAGAGTACCTGCGCAAATACAAACAAGCTTGCACCCAACGCCTCAAAGTGGTTGTCAATCCCTTCAAGATTGTTTGCAAAGTGAGATCTGAAGGCGGAAAGTGCAACGAAGTAAAAAGTATCAGGCTAAAAATATGGAGTGGAGTAGACCCTGGGGGCCATAGTGTTCACTAGAGGCTTCTCTCATAATAGCAAATATCATGGTGGGTGAACAAATTATTGTCGAGCAATTGATAGAACCGCGCAAAGTCATGACGATATCTAAGGCAGTGATCTAGCATATAGGCATCACGTCCGAGACAAGTAGACCGATACTTTCTGCATCTACTACTATTACTCCACACATCGACCGCTATCCAGCATGCATCTAGTGTATTGAGTTCATGACGAACAGAGGAACGCTTTAAGCAAGATGACATGATGTAGAGGGATAATCTCAAACCAATGATGAAAACCCCATCTTTTTACCCTTGATGACAACAACACGATACGTGCCTCGCTACCCCTTCTATCATTGGGTGAGGTCACCGCACGGTATGAACCCAAAACCAAGCACTTCTCCCATGGCAATAATCATAGATCTAGTTGGCCAGACAAAACCCACAACTCGAAGAGAATTACAAGGATATGAAATCATGCATAAGAGAGATCAGAAGAAACTCAAATAAGATTCATAGATAATCTGATTATAAATCCACAATTCATCAGATCTCGACAAACACACCGCAAAAGAAGATTACATCGGATAGATCTCCATGAAGATCATGGAGAACTTTGTATTGAAGATCCAAGAGAGAGAGAAGAAACCATCTAGTTACTAGCTATGGACTCGTAGGTCTATGGTGAACTACTCACGCATCATCGGAGAGGTCATGGTGTTGATGGAGAAGCCCTCCTTGTCCGAATCCCCCCTCCGACAGGGCACCAGGACGTGCCCCGGATGGGATCTTGCGGAGACAAAAGCTTGCGGCGGCGGAAAAGTGATTACGATGCTCCCTTGATTTTTTTGGGGAATATTTGGGAATTTATAGGCGCAAGATCTAGGTCAGGGGACCTCCAGGGGGCCCACAAACCTGCATGGCGTGGCCCCCTGGCCACGGGGTGGGGGCTTGTGGGGCCCCTGGGGCTCTTCTGGCTTGGCCCCCAAGCTCTCCGATCTTCTGCCATTCCAGAAAAAATATTTTCGGGGATTTTCTTCCGTTTGGACTCCGTTTCAAAATCTCCTCTGAAAGGGGTCAAAAACATGGAAAAAACAGGAAATGGCACTTGGCACTGGATTAATAAGTTAGTCCCAAAAAAATAAATAAAGGGCATGCAAAACATCCAAAGTTTGACAAGATAATAGCATGAAACCGTCAAAAATTATAGATACGTTGGAGACGTATCAATGACCCACAAGTATAGGAGGTCAATCGTAGTCCTTTCGATAAGTAAGAGTGACGAACCCAACGAGGAGTGGAAGAAAATGACAAGTAGTTTTCAGCAAGGTAATTTCTGCAATCAGTGAAATAGTGGTAACAAGTTTTTTGATAGCAAGAAAAATTGTAACAAGTGACAAGTAGAAATAGTAACAATAGGTCCAACAAGGTAGCCCAGTACTTTTGTGGCAAAGGACAGGATAGAAGAATTTCTTATAATAGGCAAAGCGTTCTTGAGGGCACACAGTAATTTCATCTAGTCACTTTCATCATCTTGGCATAATTCGCGTTTGGTATTTTGCTAAGTTGATATGTGGGTCGACCGATGCTTGGGTGATGTTATTACTTGAACAAACCTCGCACTTATGATTAACCCTCCCGCAAGCATCCGCAACTACGAGAAAAGTAGTAAGAATACATTCTAACCATAGCATTAAACATGGGGATCCAAATCAGCCCCTTATGAAGTAGTGCATCTACTAGGGTTTAAATTTCTGTCACTCTCGCAACTCACCCTCTAATTACTACTCCACAATGCATTCTCTTAATCCCAAAGTATGGTGAAGTGTTATCTAGTCGACTTTCACATAACACCACTAAGGGAATCTCAACATTCATATCATCAAAATATCGAACGAATATCAACTTCACATGACTACTTGCAACAAGATTTCTCCCGTGGTCTCAAGAAGAAAATTATCTACTCACAAGTGACAAAACAAGTTCATGATCAGAGAGGTATTGAATATAATGGACTGAACATATGATCTTCCAGCAAGTAGACCATAAATCATGAACTACAAGATGTAATTAACAGTAGTAGACACACCCCAGGTACCAATCTGAGGTTCCGGTACAAGATTGAGTACAAGAGATGAACTAGGGTTTTGATATGAGATGTTTCTGGTGAAGATGTTGATGGAGATTGGCCTCCCCAAGATGAGCGGGTTGTTGGTGATGACAATGGGCTCGATGTCCCCCTCCCGGAAAGAAGCTCCTCCGGCGAAATCGCTCTAACGGAGGGCAAAATTGCTCCTGCCGAGGTTCCGCCTCAAGACTATGATGCTTCGTCCCGAAAGTTCTCTCCTTAAAAAATTTAGGTCAAAGGAGAATTTATACGAGAAGATGGGCACTAGAGATGGGCCAGGTGGCCAACTAGACATAAGGCCGCGCTAGGGGTGCCTGGCGCGCCATGGTGTCTAGTGGCCGCGTGGTACTCCCCCTCCGACACTTCTTTGTTCCATTATTTTTTATTTTTTATAAAATAAATCTCCATAAATTTTCAACCCAATTGGAGATGTGCATTATATGTATCTCTGATGTAGCTTTTTCAGGTTCAGAGTTCCATCTGTCGGCATTCTCCCACTTGATGTAAACCTTGCATATCATCAGAGAAAAGGCATTAGAATTACTCCACCAAGTGGGAAAATGCATAAAAACACTATAAATAACAGTAAAAAAAACATGATGCAAAATGGACGCATCGATGACATGACCAAGGTAGGTTACCTCGGGTAGCCAGAATTCACACTTGGAATATTTGGCGTATAGTTGATGCTTTCGAAGCTTAGCCAGAACTAGTCTAAGATGCTCGGCATGTTCTTCTTCATTCTTGCAGTATACAAGGATATCATCCAGATAAACCACGACGAACTTGTCGATGTAATCCATGAATATATAGTTCATGAGACGAGAGAATGTTGCTGGAGCATTGGTCAAGCCTAAGGACATGACAATTTACTCGTATGACCCATATCGAGTAATGAAGGGAGTTTCTGGGATATCCTCTTCGCGAACACAGATCTGGTGGTATCCCAACCTCAAATTGAGTTTAGAGAAGACTCAGGAACCAACAAGTTGATCGTACAGATCATTTATCTGAGGAAGAGGATACTTGTTCTGAATAGTTGCCTGGTTGATAGGATGGTAATCTTGAACCAAACGATTTGTTCCACCCTTCTTCTTAACTATGACAGAAGTTTCTCACTAAGCAGAGGAACTTCGACGAATGAAACCAACAAAGAGATATGTCGATTTCTTCCTTAAGTTCAAGGAGTTCGTGTGGTGGCATTTTGGAGGGTCACTTGGCGATAGGAGTGGTGCATGGTTTCACGTCGATGGCGAACTCGACACCTCTAACAGGTGGTATCCCTGGAAGTTCTTCAGGAAAAACATCTTGGATATCACAAATGACTTGAATGTTCCTGATTCCTTCAAGGGGTGTTGCTTTCAACGTATTCAAGGCATAAAGACGCGCCTCAAGATTTTGTGCAAGAACAGCCTCGTATTCTACTATCTCATCCGAAGGGTATATGAGATGAACAGTCTTAGTAGCGCAAACTATAGAAGGAGTATGCGCTTTCGACCAATCCATCCCTAGAAAGAGATCGATAGTGGAAGACTTCATATGACGGGAGATACATGGAATTCGAGTCCTTCAATTTCGACAAGGACATTGTTGGAAACCATGGAGGTTCGACATTGGCCCACACAGGTGTGCACTAATATTGACATGTTCATTTTCTCACATTTAAGGTCGTGTGTGTTTGCAAAATCTTCTGAGATGAATGAATGTGATGCACACGAATCAAATAAAATAGTTGTTGGAAATGAGATAACGAGGAGGGTACCCATCACAGTAGTGGTATGACCGTGAGCTTCATTCACATTAACGTTGTTGGCTTGAACACGACCATAAGGCAGGGCATGGTTGTTACGTGGCTAATTGTTTCCACGACCAGCTGTAGGAAGAGCCAGTTGGTTCTTATTCTTAGGACATTCCCTTGCACGGTGAACTGGACGACCACACTAAGCACAACCCGTCCTCAGTATGGGAAGGAGGAATTCATGGTGGTGGAGCTGGGAGCCTCGACTACTTGGCTGGTGGAGGAGGCAAACGAGGTGCATCATAAGACGGCCTTGGAGCAAGAGCAGGTGCATAGTACTTGTTGTGGGGAATCCAGATCTCTTGTTTCTGTGATGCTCAGCCCGAAGATGAGCCCATGTTGTCGGTGCACTATAGACTGGGGGTCTCTAGTGCCCCAGACTTGTGCACGGGCGCGAAGAGCCCTTGATGGCAGGGCATAGCAGAGTCCACACAAGACGCACCCCAAGATATCCAAGGCCCCGGCAAGCCTGCCTTGCCGGGAAGACACCCAAGACCACATCATTTTAATGGATGTGATGAATTTACCAAGCGCAAGGCCCCGGCGAGCCTCCCTCACCAGGAAGACATCCGAATCCCCCGACAAGCTTCCTTGCCGGGACGAAGCACCAAGGCCCCGGCAAGCACCCTTGTCGGGATGACGTGGCAAGGCACAAGAGGGCGACCGCCCTTGCCAACAGCGCCACCCCCCCCCCCCGAGTTCCATCACATTTCGCATGCGCCAGCGGGGTGTCCAGGTGTCGAAACACATGGACACATGTCTTTGCCAGCACTTAGTTGACAAGGACAAGACATGCATTTAATGCACCTGACAGCGGTAGATAGATAAGCACCGATGTAGGTTCACAGTAACATTTCGTGAACCTACCATCAAGCACTGTAGGGGACCCCTTTGCCTATAAAAGGAGGCCCTTAGCTCATTCACAAGGGGTTAGACTCTCTGGAGATTGGCCAAGAAGACGGTTATCATCCCTGTAACGAACAACAACAAAAATGCTTAATACGATCAGACGAGCAGGACGTAGAGTTTTACGCGTAAGCGGCCCGAACCTGGGTAAAAGGCTTGCCAGGTGTTGATTGTTAGGTCACGTTGTCTTTCCCCGCCCTACAATCACAAGGGTATCACGTTGATCCCCATAGGTGTCGACCTAGCATCGCCGACACATGTCACGGTTGCGCTTGCTGCTATCTTTGTATCCCTACAGACCTGTTTCAACCTGGATGGACTTGTTCACCAAGGTAGTGAAATTAGGACAGTCATGAACAAGGAGCGCGAGCTTGATATCAGGATGAAGGCCTTCACAGAACTTCTACTGTATGTGAGCCTCTCTGGCAATGTCTTCTTCAGCATAGCAGGACAATTCCAGGAATTCCCGCTGATAAGCATCTATGGATTTGTTGCCATGGACGAGGTTGTGAAACTCTCGCTTCTTCCAGTCAATAATTCCTTGAGGAATAAAGCAGGCAAGAAAATCAGCCTAGAACTCAACCTAGTTGACGATGGTTCGAGCAGGCTGAGAACGCATGTGACTGTGCCACCATTGAGCAGCGGTACCTTTTGGAAAGTATGCCACAAAGTTGACATAGCTCTCTCGGGGGACATTGGTAGATTCCAGTTCATAGGTGATGTCATGGAGCCAGTCATCAGCATCGAGAGGCTGGCTTGAGCTGCAGTAAATTATAGGGTTGAGAAGATAGAAATCCTAAAGTGTCACATCTTGCTGCTGGTTCATGTTCGGGTGTGGGAAGTGGTCCATGATACCTTGCATGAACTGACGGTTCAGCTCAAACTGTTGGATCATTCCATCCATATATTCAGGGGGTGGTGGGATATTGGCACCACGACCAGGGCCAGCGGGTCTAACCATCCTGCTAAAATTTAACATGGATAGTTTAGCACAGCGTAATTGCAGGGGTATGAAATCATTCATGAAGTAACAAGCATAACAAAAGGGAAATGCGATAGATACTTCATAGTAGCCAAGTACGACATACATATCCATACATAAGTTCGATTACAAATCAGTTGTTACAAGTACGAAATTTGACGATGACCTAGACTAACTAGGCATAATGCAAGAATGCGGTAGATGGCTACAACAACGGGACATAGCAATAATGCTAATCAACGTCGGGGATAACCACTTAAGACAGGTAACCAATAGGGACCACGAATGGAATCCCCCGGGGAAGAATTCTGCAACCATGAACACTCTGATGCAGATAATGGTCCCGAACGGGGAGTAGAGTCACATGTGGAGAAGTACGACCTCCAACAGCAAGCCACATCAAGTCCTGGTGGTTGCTTTGTCCTATGCGGGTAAAGGATGTACTCTAGATCCATCCTCGCACGGACTGCTGGTAGGAACTGTATCATGGCATCATAAAGACGAGTACATGTAGCATACAACTCAACAGCCAGTGAACCAGAACCTGTGGGTCGTAATGATGACTCATATAAGGGGTACAAACACTAGTGTAGGATCGATCGTTACGCTACCGCACCTAATGGGTGTAGGAAGCGATGTCGGATCTAGTCTCACCCCCATCGGGGGCATACATGACGTACGTGAATCCAGTCTCCTCCAAGCAGGGGTACTCTCCGCGGAGGCGGGTGATAGCAGTATAGGCAGCATCATGGACTGCCATATCAACAGTCACCCCAACACCACAATAGGTGTGCAGCTAAGTGATGGAGAGGTTGTGTGAATCGAAGTTACAAACCACAACCTGGTATTGCTCCTGGTTGAACTCACAGTTGTCCTGGTAAACAGTGTACTCGGGGTACCAACGATATCCTAGCCTAGTGAAAAGGTCGACTTGAATGGCCGGGAACCTAGTCACATTGACAGCCATAGTGAGGCGTACGAACTGTCTTGCAAGACAGATATGTAACAAGGAGGTTCAAAGATGTCAAAAGACAGTGTGTGCAACATAATTTCAAAACAATTGTAGTAGATAATCCATCTCTCCGGGATGATGTGATCACGAAAACCTAATGTTAGAGTTCGGAAAGTTTTAACTTAAATAGGGAAGAGATCAGAACCGAGAGTATATATGAGGACTAAAAGATACTAATACCACCCGATTGAGATGTTGGCCCGTAAGACACACAAGAATGTTAGTAAAAGTTTTTCAAGTACTAGACTCAACTTCGGCCAAGGAGTTGGAAAGGGGGCTACCTACACGCAGTCGGCTCTGATACTAACTTGTGACACCCTCGATTTGATCGTACACTAATCATACACGCAAACGTGTACGATCAAGCTCAAGGAATTAATAATCAATATCACAACACAACCCTAGACACAAATTCAAACATAAAGGTATATATTGGAAGCATGGCCACGAGGGCTTCAATACATCAGTCAGCGGAAGCAACATTATCCGAGTACAAACATTAATAAACAAGTTTTGCCTTTGCCTTCAGAAGGCTAGCATTAGAGATACATCGATCGAAATGGCAAGGCCTCCTGCTTGGGCGCTGACGGGGTTGTACATTAGGGGTAGTCCTATGAACCTGCATTGCTAGGCCTGCCCAAGACCCTACATGGACATCAGCATCCCAAAAGTCACTTATGCAGTCATCGTCTCACTCAGACAAGTGTACGTCACTCGGCTGACAAGACTTCACTCGACCTGCTTCATATTAGTCGGACGTCCCTCAACACTCGGACCGCAGTAGGACACGGGCCATGAAGAGACTACAATGGCCATGGACTTGAACTATCACATGAAGTGCAATGAAGACACGTGTTACCAGTAACGCTAGAGTTAGAGTTGTCGTTACTAGTAACATCCATAGTTATTAGCATTTACTCGCCCTTGTAATGAAGTCCAGATAGTCGTGGCGCACTCTATATAAGCCACCCCCGGGATCCTGGGCAAAGGTTCAACATTCTTTACTATCTCATACTCTATAATCCAACACCAGCCTCCGAGGCTCGAGACGTAGGGTCATTACCACTCCCGAGTGGGGCCTGAGCTCGTACAGTTGAGTGTATCCTCTGCGCCCTAGCTAGGCTCTGCCCCTCATTCGCACCCCGGTACTATTGTAAGGATCACTCCCATGAAAGTTAGCGCCCACCTTGGGGCTGTGCATCGAGCAAATCCGACGAAGTAGGAGTTTTTATTTTTTCGGGCAACATGATGACACTTGGAGGAGAGATCCTCTTCGACTCCCTCAACTTCATCGTCGATGACTCAGTATGGTTGCAGGATGCGCCCCTCGACACCAACGCCCTCCCTGCTCGAGGTATGTCGCATTTCAGCGCAGTTGTGCACGGGTCCTGATTTGGCAGCCATCGGTGCTATACCACTCGGTGCCCCCATGCCCCACTCCAATACATCGCAAGCGCTGTGGGCGCTCGTGGTTGCAGAGTTGGATCAAGCACACCATGGCCCACCAGGCCATCTTAGGGCAGGTGACTATGCTCAATTCAGATGAGCCCACCGTCAGCCTTTTCCCATCATCGAGCGAAGAATCACTTGGTGACTCTGAGTGCGAAAGCAGTGGAGACGCTGCTGAGGTCTTGATGGCCGACACGACCAGCGGAGGCGAACCCGGTTTTGCCACGGAGAATTCTCCTGGGCGTGATGGTGGAAAGCGTCGCCACGGTGACAACATCCACCATGTTCTGCAGCCGCTCATAGAGCAACATTGTGAGTAACTTTAGCGGAGGAGCGAGCGGGATCTTCGCACCCCCATCAGAGGGAATGCCCCGGAAGGGATAGCATTGGAGAACGCACGTGAGGCCACTTTGGAAGAGCGCGAGCATCTTAGTGTATCCAGCAGTCACTCGATGCTCGGGCCGTGAGGGATCAACCTGGCTCCAGTCACAATCGCTGGTACCTTTTTCCGAACAGCCGACTCTGTCACATCGAGGTGATGCGAACGCTTGTGCTGAATTTGGCTGCCGCCACACGTATTGCTGATTCCATCCAGCCAAGTGAGTGTGCGGCCAGAGAAGGTATTTAGTAGATCCACGCTCTGTTGAAGACTACCATGTAGCAAAACTCTGCACTATCACAGTCACGACATCGTATCCATAGCAGGTCCATCTAGGCAGACATAGTTCACCCGACTCACAGCCCGCATGCACTTGGAAGGCGTAAAAAATCTCCTCCTCTTCCGAGAGGCCCGCACGGGGATCGACGACATAAACATCGGGTTCGTAGAAGAA
Organism: Hordeum vulgare subsp. vulgare; assembly: GCF_904849725.1. Lineage (NCBI taxonomy): Eukaryota > Viridiplantae > Streptophyta > Magnoliopsida > Poales > Poaceae > Hordeum > Hordeum vulgare. The sequence continues at coordinate 348,296,639 of NC_058522.1, read as the reverse complement.
CACCTCCTCCGAGGAGTGGTTCACTCGGACATCAGCCCCATGACCGCAGACCAAGCTCCAATCAGCACAGGGGTTATGGGGACGACGGCTACCGAGCCCCTTAGTTCAATGCGAGGTCTATTAGCACGCATAACATGGTCCATCAATCACGCGCGTGTTGTGGGGTATCTAGCCTCGAGTGCTTCAGTCAACACATCCGTGAAGCATAGATCCCCTCCAATTATCGATTGGTCACGGGGATCGGCAAGTTCAACGTCAAATCCAAGCTAGAGACTTGGCTCGAGGATTACCGAGTGGCTGTCCAGATAGGCGACAACAACGACTTCGTCGCGCTGAAGCATCTACCCTCATGCTCGAGGGATCAGCGAGGGCCTGGCTCAACCAGCTTCCCTCCATCAGTATCCACAGTTGGGGGGATTTAGCCCGAGTGTTATTCAAGACATTCGAGGGCACTTACAAGCGCCCGATGGTTTAACCGAGCTACAACAATGTGTACAAATGAGCAATGAGACCCACCAGGAGTACATCCAGCAGTGGATCACGTTGCACAACACGGAGCGTCAGTCCGTGTGCGCTTTCGAAGCGGGCACTTGGTACATGGAGCTCATCCTCAAGTTTGGACGATCGGGAGATCTGTCCCTCAGTCGGGCAATGGAAATCGCCAATTAATACGCGAATGGCAAAGAAGAAAACCGCCTTCGTAGCGCCAAAGGCCGAGCCAGCTAAGCCCCTCAGTCAGGCAACACCAGGAAGAAACAGAAGAGAAATGGCGACCCATCGGGTAAAGCAGAAGTAGAAGTTGTCCCAGGGCAGAGCCAAGGCAAGCCCAAGAAGAAAAAGGACTGGGCAAGCAAGAATAATGTCGACTCCAAAAGACACCTTATGGACCACCCGTGTCCGTTCCATGCTAGGAAGGACGAGGAGGGGAAGATCATCCCCGCCAAGCACACGGCTCGAGACTGTCGCCTGCTCCCGCATGAGATAGGCGAAGAGCCCACCGGGGACAAGAGTGATGTGGACGATCAAGAGGCTACCCCTGGGTATCCAAATATCGACGAAGTCCTCATGATCTTCGCCGATGTGGAGAGCAAGAGCCGATTGAAAGTCATCAATTGGGAGGTAAACATGGCGGCTCTGGCCACCACAAAGTACCTTGATTGGGCAAAGACGCCCGTCACGTTCGATCCGTCGGACCACCCGCCAACATCGCCACCCCAAGGAGGCAGGCTTTGGTCGTCCATCTGGCTATCAACAGAGTCCGACTACGAGAATTCCACATGGACGGCGGCAGCAGCCTCAAAATCATCTACATCGACACGCTTAGAGCAATGGACATTCCATTGTCCGAGCCGAGCAAGAGAAACATGTAGTTTCATGAGGTCATCCCCTGGTAGAAGGTTGAATCACTCGGCCAGATCACTGTGAATGTCGTATTCGGCGGTGAGAAGAATTACATGAAGGAAAGACCGACCTTCGAGGTCGTCGACTTCAAAAGCGCCTATCACGCTATCCTGGGTAGGCCTGCCTACGCATGTTTCATGGCCCGACCATGTTACGTATATCTTAAATTTAAGCTGCCAGGGCCAAAAGGTGTGATAACAGTGACTGGAAATCAGAAGGTCGCTGAATAATGCTTACAACAGGGCTCTCAGATCACCAATGAACAAGTTCTGGCGGCCGAGCTCAATTGGTACAAGAAGGCGGTGGACACTACCAATTTGCTCAAGTCCAAGCGGCTAGCGAGACCAAGTAGGTCCATGTCCACCCGATCAATCTGAGTGCTTGTTGGACAAACATCTCCACTTCACTCGGCGACGGATAGGAAGCCAAGCTCATCCAGTTCCTTCGTGAGAACTGGGATATCATCACTTGGAAGCCTTATGACATGCCGGTGTTCCCAGGGAACTGGCTGAGCACCGCCTCCGAGTGAACTCCAAAGTCTAGCCTGTCAAGGGGCACTTGTGCCGCTCCTCCGTGGAAAAGCGCAAGGCAATCGACGAAGAGGTTGCTCGGCTCCTAGCAGACGAGTTCACCCATGAGGTATACCACTCTGAGTGGTTGGTGAACATGGTCATGGTGCCTAAGAAGAACAATTCACCCCGAATTTGTATTGACTTCAAGCACCTCAATCGAGCCTTCCCAAAAGACCACTTCCCTTTACCTAGGATAGATCAGATCATAGATTCAACCGCTGGATGTGAATGTTTGTCGTCCGTGGATGTGTACTCCGGGTACCACCAGATCCAAATGTATGGACGTGATGAAATAAAAAACGACCTTCATCACCCCATTCGGGTGTTGCTACATCATCATGTCATTCCGCCTCAAAAACGCTCGGGCTACTTTTCAACACATAATACAAATGTGTATGCAGGAACATATCACTCGGAACGTTGAAGCGTACATGGTCGACATTGTGGTCAAGTCCACAAAAGGTTCCAACCTTCTGACAAACCTTGTTGAAACCTTCGCGAACCTCAGGTGCTTTGGGATCAAGATCAATCCGGCCAAGTGCAGTTTCAGAGTGTGGGCCAGTAAATTACCCAGTTTCCTTGTTTCGGAACAAGGTATCGACGACAACCCCGGAAAAATCGGTGCCATAGTTCAAATGAAACATCCAGAGCGGATCCATGATGTGAAAGATTCGAGTGGACGAATGAAGCGCAAGTCGCTTTCGACCAGCTCAAAGCCTTGCTATCCACCGAGCCAGGAGCCCTTACTCATGTACATTGCCCCTACTAGCCAAGTGGTTAGGACCGTTCTCACAGTAGAACATGAAGAAACGGGCAAGGCGTATAAGGTACAAAGGCCCATCTATTACATACTGGAGGTACTGACTCCCTCCAAATAGAGGTATCCGCATTACGAGAATCTCGTTTATGGTATTTAACTAACTATGAAGAAGGTAGTCCATTAGTTTCAAGATCACTTGATCACAGTCATCAGTGATGCTCCTTAGCAAAAATCCAGCATAATAGGGATGCTACTGGATGAGTGGCTAAATGGGCAATTGAACTCCTCCAGCTGGAGATCAAGTTTGAAGCCAAAAAAGCGATCAAGTCTCACGCCTTGGTCGACTTCCTTTCCGAATGGATAGAACAAGAGCAGTCAACTCCTGGCATCCCCGAACATTGGACCATGTTCTTCGACAGATCCAAGATGCTCCATGGTTCAGGGGCTTGAGTGGTTCTCGTTTCCCTCGGGGGAGACCGACTGAACTGTGCTCCAAATCCATTTCGACTCATCTAAAAATGAGACCAAATACGAAGCCCTCCTGTACGGGCTCCACATGGTCATCTCTCTCGGTATGCGACGATTAATGGTTTACGACGAGTCGAACCTCGTCGTCAACCAGGAGATGAAGGAATGGGACATTCGAAGCCCGACCATGACAGTCTACTGCAATGCAATCAGAAAATTAGAGAACAATTCGAAGGGTTGGAGTTGCACCACGTGTCCCAAGCCAAGAATCAAGCGGCTGATGACTTGGCAAAAATCGGATCCACTCGGAAAGTTGTTCCGAAAGGCGTGTTCCTCGAGCACCTGCGCACCCCTCAGTCAAAGAGGAACCTTTTACAGAAGAGCCTCCACAAGCATTCAGCCCGTCCAATCCGACTGAAATTGATGTCCCGGCTCTGGTCGACCTCATCCACGAGATGTTGGTCATCACACCTGAATGGACTCGGCCTTATTTGGCTTACTTGCTCCGGCAAGAGCTCCCGAAAGACAAAGAGGAAACCCGCCAAATCGTTCGGCGGTCTAAAGCTTTCGAAGTCCTCAGAGACAAACTATACAAAAAGAATGTTACAAGAGTCATTCAAATGTGCATTTCCCTAGAGGAAGGACTGCAGATCTTGCACGAGATCCACTTGGGAACCTGTGGACATCACGCGTCCTCTCGGATCCTAGTGTCCAAGGACTTCCGAGCAGTTTTTTATTGGTCGTGAGCCAATGAGGCAACAAAAGACTTGGTCAAACTTCACATTGGATGCCAGTTCTATAAAAATTAGTCGCACAAGCCTGCATCCGCACTGAAAACGATTCCACTCACCTGGCAATTTTTCATGTGGGGCCTCAACATGGTCTGTCCATTGCGAACTAGGACGAGTGGATTCACCGACCTACTAGTTGAAGTGGGTAAGTTCACCAAGTGGGTCAAAGTGAAACTCATCAAAAGCCTGAACGTAGCGACTGTCGTCAGCTTCATTCGGCAGACTATCTTCTGATTTGGAGTCCATCATGACATCATCACCGATAATGGAACTAACTTTGATTCGGAGGAGTTCCGCGAGTACTGTCACTCCCAAGGTAGTCAGGTTAATTACGCCTCTGTGGCTCACCCGCAGTCGAATGTGTAGGCAGAACGGGCGAATGGTATGATATTACAGGGATTGAAACCCCGGCTGATGAGAGATCTCAAATACACCGCACGTGCATGGGTAGAAGAGTTATCATCCCTCTTGTGGGGTATCCAAATGCCACACCCTGTTTTTAATACCACTTTCTTTGTATGCAAAAATCAGAGCTTGTTAAAACTTTTTCAAACTAATGATGTGAGTGCCATGATTGTCATTGTATGCTTGTGTGTTTGATCATGTGATGATAAAAACCCCATTTTTAATATTGAGTTATTTCCAAAAACCCTATTCTTATTTCTGGTTAAGTTACAAACCCTACTTTGAGTTGCACTACATTCCTTTGATGGCAAGGAGTGTTCTTAACAAAACTTGGAGATCTGATTTTAACTTTATTTGTGTGCTCCAAAACCACAAAATAATTATTTTTAGAATTGTTTTCTTAATTTATTTGCAAGTCCATTTCTGAGGCCAGAATTGGTATTCCTACATGGAAAAATACTTTTTTGCCTTAGAAAAATCTGATTAAATTTGGAGATGATCAGAAGGACATATATTTTCCATACATAAGATTTTTAACCCCTATTTATATTAATATTATTTGAGTAAAACCTTGGAAACCATTTTTGTTTGTTTTGACCTTTTGAAATATTTCCAAAGGAAATATTCTCAATAAAATCCAAGAAATCCCAGTGGTATCCCTAATCCATATTTGGTGTCCACATAAAGAATCACCTTGATCCAAGGTGATTAAGGAACCGAGATAACCCAAAAAACCCTTGTGTCCACATTGGAGTTAGAGAAACTCTACATAGCAAAGTTTTTCCTATGATGCTAAAACTTTCAGGACTTCCTAATACCTCAAATGAGGGTTCCACACCAAAAATGGGATTTGTGGGACTAAATTTACCCACCCTCTCTTTGGAAAGGACATATCTGGTCAAATGGTGGTGTTTTCAAGTTTACAAAGCTAAACTTGTCCAATGGAGCTCAAACTTGGTGAAACCTCATGTTTTAGCACCAAACCCAAACCTGTTAAGTTGCAGCACCAGTGGTGGGGTGCAACCCCCTCAAACCACTGTCGAGCACCTTCTGACAGGGGGAAAAGGCCCTCTTAGCCACAGCTAAACCCAACCCCTTTGCTCCAAACTCATAGATTAGGTGGCCAGTATCAATGCCTAACCCCAGTCAACTGGCCCCTCACTCGTTCAAAGTGGAAATGCCAAAAAAACCAATTGAAGCTTTAGTTCAAAGCTGACAGCACCAGTATTTCTTGTCTCCCTAGACCATCCGAAGCTCCCACGAGACCCAAACGGCTAACCACACTCCCAGCTAGTGCCAAGACATGCTAGACACGTCCAAAGTGCCTCAGAGCGTAGCAGCGTGCAGTGGCATGCCAAAACTGTGATATGGGCGCGCTGCAGGAAACCATTGAGGTGGGAGCGACACCCTCGGCCAGTTCCAGCCTCCCCCGAGGTGCCAATCTCTTCCCCGACAACCCCTCTACGTCGAGCAACCCTCAGGGCCCCTCCTCTCCCGTGCTAGAGCTCGCACGACGCGTGCCCGCGCGCACCAGAACCGGCCAAGGTTGCGCGGCCACGGATGCTCGACTCCTCTCTCTCTCTCCCTTTGTTGCAGATGGTTCTGGTAGTCCAAAACCACGTCTTAAGACCGTGGTTTCGACCCCAGCTCCTCCCTGCACCCCCATGCGCGCCACGGTGAGTCACCGGCGCTCCCGAATCGGCTCACGTCGCGGGCCTATTTATAGCCCTCCCCCTCGCTCCTGCACCCCTCAGATAGCTTCACCACGACAACTAGCACCTCCCTAGCCACCCCAGCAAGCCATGAGAGCCCTGATACGTCCATTTTGCATCATGCTTTTATATTTATATTTATCGCATTATGAGCTGTTATTACACATTATGGTACAATACTTATGTCTTTTGTCTCTTATTTTATAAGGTTAACATGAAGAGGGAGAATGCCGGCAGCTGGAATTCTGGGCTGAAAAAGGAGCAAGTTTGAGATACCTATTCTGCACAACTCCAAAAGCCATGAAAATCAGCGAGGAATTATTTTGGAATATATAAAAAATACTGGGCGGAAGAAATACTGGAGGGGAGCCACCAGGAGGTCACGAGCCTGCCAGGCGCGCCCCACCCCCTTGGCGTGCCTGGGGGGCTCGTGGGCCCCCTGTTACCCCTTCGGCTCCCATCTTCTGCTATATAGAGGGCTTCGTCCCAGAAAAAATCAAGAGAGAGCTTTCGGGAAGAAACGCCGCCACCACGAGGCGGACTTGAGCAGAACCAATCTAGAGCTCCGGTAGGGCCGTCCTGCCGGGGAAACTTCCCTCCCGGAGGGTGAAATCGTCGCCATTGTCATCACCAACACTCCTCTCATCGGATGGGCCTCATCTCCATAAACATCTTCATCAACACCATCTCATGTCCAAACCCTAGTTTATCTCTTGTGCCCAATCTCCGTCTCGCGACTCCGATTGGTACTTGTAAGGTTGCTAGTAGTGTTAATTACTCCTTGTAGTTGATGCTAGTTGGTTTACTCGGTGGAAGATCATATGTTTAGATCCTTAATGCTATTCAATACCTCTCTGATCATGAACATAATTATGCTTTGTGAGTAGTTACGTCATGTGAATTTGGTATTCGTTCGATATTTTGATGCGTTGTATGTTGTCTTTCCTCTAGTGGTGTTATGTGAACGTCGACTACATGACACTTCACCATTATTTGGGCCTAGAGGAAGACATTGGGAAGTAATAAGTAGATGATGGGTTGCTAGAGTGACAGAAGCTTAAACCCTAGTTTATGCGTTCCTTCGCAAGGGGCTGATTTGGATCCCCCGGTTTAATGTTATGGTTAGAGTTTGTCTTAATTCTTCTTTCGTAATTGCGTATGCTTGCGAGAGGGGTTAATCACAAGTGGGATGTTTGTCCAAGTAAGGAAAACACCCAAGCACCGGTCCACCCACATATCAAACTATCAAAGTAGCGAACGCGAATCATATGAACATGATGAAAACTAGCTTGACAGAAATTCCCATGTGTCCTCGGGAGCGCTTTACCTTATATAAGAGTTCGTCCAGGCTTGTCCCTTGATACAAAAGGGATTGGGCCATCTTGCTGCACCTTTGTTACTATTGTTACTTGTTACCCGTTATGAATTATCTTATCCCGCAACTATCTATTACCGATAATTTCAGTGCTTGCACAGAATACCTTGCTTTAAACCACTTGTCATTTCCTTCTGCTCCTCGTTGGGTTTGACACTCTTACTTATCGAAAGGACTAGATAGATCCCCTATACTTGTGGGTCATCAAGCCCCGGTTCTCGAGATCGACTGAGGCCCCTCCGCCTCAGAGCTCCGGTCGATCTCTGGCTACACGACGGCTCCTGCATCCCCCGACCCACCAAACTGATCCCCTCAACCCCAGGAAGCTTTCCCCCACCTCGCCCGAGCATTTCCATGCCCCTAGCTACCTCCTCGGCCACCTCCCGAAACTCCTCTGTCGCGGCCTTCTCGTCGCTGGCGAACCCCTGCCTCTCCGTCGTTGTTCCGACCACCAACAGGTAGGCGGTGTCATGCCGAACCCATTTCTATCCTTGTTGGGGCTTGTGGACGTTGGCAGCCTGGCCGGCGTGCTCCTCCTCCTCTCTGGCCAGAGGTAGGAGACGAGACCGACAGGTGTGCCCCACCTGTCGGTAGCCCAGCCTCGTCCCCCGCGCTGCCCGCATCCACTAACTGCAGGGCCCCGCACGTCACGTTCAAACCTCACGGGGCGCGCGCCTCGGCAGGCTGTCGTCTCACCTTGGGCCGGACCAGTTCCAGGCCGAGCCAGGCTAGGAACTTAGCCGATTTTCTTTTATTTTTACATCCTAATTTCAAAGATTTTTATAAAATATTTAACCAGTGTAAAAATATAATTTTTCCACTTTTATTCTTCTAAAAATGTGTAGTATTTAATGAGACCAATAGATGAATTTTTTGACAACTATTCTGTTTTACAATAATAAAAAGGACTAAATTGGAATAGTTTTGCTTCTGTTTGGTTGATTTTAAAAATGTTCCTTCATTAGAAACAGAGGAAAATATTTTTCAAAATAACAACTTAGATTTATCAGTAATATAGAACATTTTTAAAATAACCTTGTGATCTGTTTTTGAGTGAGATATTTCTTATTTATTCTTTTTCCGAAGATAGAAAATCCATGTGACGAGGGAATCGGAGCGGAAGACCTCGAAGATCCCGGATACCTAGCAGACCAAGGCAAGGAGCCCTTTGACCATGACTAAGCTTATGTTATATTGCATGATAAAATAGCAAGTATTTCTGTTGCATATGATCATAAGTGCTCGTAAATCATTTGATATGATGTTACCGATGGCTCCTTCGGAGCACATGCATTGAGCTTGATCCTACCCTTTTTGAGGATCACGCTATTATCATGTTGACAAGTAACACTAGAGTAAATAGCATGAGCATGTTGTTGGTATAAATCCAAGAGTTTATGAAAACCCTGTCGGGTGCCACTAATGCCCGAGGGTGATGATGAGTTAGGTGGCCACTTTTGGTGAAGTGGTGCACCGTGTATTTTGAGTGAGTATGGTTTCGGAAATGGGATTAGATTTATGATGTGTTGACCGTCCCAACCTTACCAGTACGACCACGTTACCCCTTATGGGACGGGGCTATGTTGATTATTGTGGTCGGTGCTAGCAAAGAGCCACATTACTAGTGGCAAGAGTCATGTGTGGTCGCTCTTGTGATGGGGTCGTGCCAGGTAGTACGACTATGCCATTTTTTTGAGTTCCAGGCACACCGTTGGTCCCCGCATGGTTCATATTGTCCAGAGTTGGTGTTCGTAAGACATACAACATGGGGGCTGGGTACCAATCGAGTGGACCTCTTTGTCTAGTATCGTCAGGGGAAAGGCATTGGTCGGGTACTTACCTCGGGTATGTTATATATCGTGAGTAGTGGATGACACAGAAGTTTCCCGAATCTCGTGGGTCCAGCGTACTACCTGTGCAGAGTGTAAAACTATCCGAATAGCCATGTCCACGGTCAAGCACAGTTGGGTAATCCTGCTTAAACTACGTCCAGTCGTTTCCGCATAAACCAAGTGTGTGTTATTATGAAAGTAATGATATGACCAAGTTTGGTGACTTGGCTAATAGGGTGAACCCGGATGGTTCAACCCTCGACCGATATATTGATATGTGTAACATGTTCTTCAAAAGTAATTCTTTGACTTGATGCATATTCATGATCATTCCACCAAGATGAGTTACACCAAAGATGCATGCTATTGTTATCCTTCACTTTCATTGTTCATATCATGGGCTGTTTGCGAGTACATTCGATAGTACTGATTGGCTTGCCACTGGTTATATTATTGACCAGACATGGAAGGACCGGAGTTTGGAGATGAGTACGTTTTCGGAGACGCCCCTGCAAACTAGGACGCTTCTGAGTCAGAATGCCTCACGGTGTAGGCTTGATGGCATGGGCACCCGCTTAGCCCCTATGATTTCTGCTAATAGATGCATCAGTATGATTTGGCCTTAGGCCCTGTTTGGGAACTTGACCATTCGGTCATGTGTTGTAATAATCGATACTCGGATGTAAGACTCTTTTATTCAGTATATGTGTTCGGTGAGCATTGATCTCTGGGATCACTGAGCACGGCGATCTCGACTCGTAAGTCGGGGTCCCCACAGAGCTGGTATCAGAGCCATCCTCACTATAGAAAGCCTTAGGTAGCATGGACGTTAGCAAAGACGACTAGTGCACATAGACCTTAACCCGAGATTCTGCACCCACTGAAAACTTTCTAACCCCTCTCCTCTACATCTTGTAGATGGCCGCCGTACCTAAGAGGCTTGTGGAGACGGTATTTCCTCTACTTTTGAGTGATAGCCTCGGGAAGTGCCAAGTATTCCGCACGCCCATCTTCCTCTACCACGAGCACTAGGTCAATGCCGACACTAAGGAATATCACGTGGACGTGATAGTGAAGGCTAATGACTCCCCGACTAGTTGGTTCTTTGAAGGGCCACAGATGGAAGATCTGATGTTGGTAGTGGAGACCGCAACACGAGAGGCGCTCGTGCGAATCTGCGACATCCTTCCCGAGATGGCTGACGAGCCAGCTACTCGTCACCTACCCTTCGTTAAAGATGGGATAGATGGCAGTTGGACACTCAACCCATCATCCGAGGACGGGACGCCACTGAAGTTTCAAACCTACTTCGGTCTCTCCTCCGACACTTTGACAGACCTTTTGATCAAAGAATCAACAAAGATTCGCCAAGATCTGCACCAAGTCAAGGATGTGCTTCGCACGGAGAAGATGAAGAACCGCAAGGTAAAGAAGGAAGGAGCACCCGAAGGACCACCTGGCTTCGTTTTCCGAGGAGGAATACCACCGCTTCAGGCCACTCCTCTTCAGAGTCGTCGCCTGACTGCAGAAGAGTACACCAAACTCTTCGCCACCTCGCCAACCAAGAGACACCGTGATGGTCTGCTTCCTTCTCCTACCCCTTCAAAGAAGGGAAGCCCTGATGAAGATGAAGATGAAGATGAAGACGAAGATCTCACAGAACCCGCCTATGAGACCTTGCAGTCTGCTGCTTAGTATTAATGAGCAACTAGGAGGTATTCCCCGAGCATAGGAGTTCATGTATCGGTTGACTGAACCACGAATGTTGTGTAAGCATGTTGGATAGGGATGAAAACGGAGCGGAAACGGAAGGAACTAGGTGCTGCCACATTTGTTTTCATATATTTTTTCGAAAACGGAAATGAGTAGAGAAACCCAGGAAACAAATACGGAAACAGATACTACCGAAAATGAAAACAGAGCGGATACAACACAGATACGAAGAAATAAGCGGATGTTCACCGGAATAAAGAACCCTTGAATAGTAGACAAAAACACAATGAAACCAACAAAGTTGTCAAATGGATAAGATGGTTAAAAAATATTAAGATATATAATTAGATATTCATTTGTGCATAAATATTCATCTTTCGCAACATAAAAACTTAGAAGGCATCCATCAACCAAACAGTGCAGCTCAAATTAAAATAGTGCTCATCTTGAATAATAGTACTAGTACTGTAGTACACACTTCCACTCAACATGAAAAGTATCCATGATGTAAATATTTTAAACTGGGATTAGGGATTAATTTTTATTTTGAGCGGTGATTAGGGTAGGGATTCTACTTGCCTCTACGGTGCTTGATGTTTTCTAGGGGTACTTGGTGTATTATTATGTTGAAGTTGTGCCATGGGCCATTATTCTGCTATATGTACTTGGGTAGGGTCTTATTATGTGCTGGGATATAAATAGAGATTTGATCGTATAAGAAAATGGAAAGTTCCATATTGGTGGAAACAGAAAATTCCATTTCCACACTTGTTCCGCTAGAAAACACTATTCCATTTTTGTTTCCGTTTCCGCATAAAATATTTCACTTTCGTTTTTGTTTCGCAAAATTCCGTTTCCATTTTCATTGTTCCTCTCCATTTCCATTTTTCTACCGGAAAAGTGGAAAGTTTCCGCTCCATTTTCATCCCTAATGTTGGATGCAAGTCGCATTCTGCCTTAGGAAACTTGTGAGCGACTACATCGTCTGTCTTAATCTAATGCATTAGCTCTTTCAAAAACCTTTGGTTTAAAAATTCTGCACTAGCACAGCACCAGACCCCATCTTTACTAGAGCATCATCCCTCATGATTCTGTCAGTGCGGCAAAAAAATTGACCTGTCTACTCCCCTGACAGGATGGTGAATGCTACTCGCAATAGCACCTTCGACAACCCCGGCTCTGCCTCTTTAGGTCAGCAGCAGGGAACCGGAGGGGATGCTCAAGCTGGGGATCACCACGAGCAGCAAGACGATGTTCCACCGCCACTGCCTCCTCCTGAAAGCTTGACTATGGCTCAGTTCCTTCAAGCTCTTCGAGAGGAACGCCAAGCCAACAATGCCGCTATTTAGCAGCTGGCTCAAACTTTGGTGAACAACCCGCCGCAGAATGGTAATGGCAATGGTCGCTCTACTCTCTCTGAGTTCATGCGAACTACGCCACCCAAATTCATAGAGACGACTGAACCATTGGATGCCGATGACTGGATCCGTACTATCGAAGACCTCCTCGCGCTGGTTAAATGCACTGATGATCATGAGAAGGTCCTCTATGCTTCTCACTGTCTCGGTGGCACAGCCAGACCTTGGTGGGATGGATTACTAATCATGCGAGCAGGGCAAGTCATCACTTGAGCCGTGTTCAAAGATGGATTCCGCGCTGCTCACATTCCCCCGGGAATGATGACCATTAAGAAGCAGGAATTCCGAGCCTTAAGGCAAGGCAGTGGGTCCGTTAAGGAGTACTTGCAGAAGTTGAACCTCCTATCAAGATACGCACCTGAAGACGTCAACACTGAGGCTGCCAAAGTGGAACGCTTTATGGAAGGACTACATCAGTCAATCCAGTATCAATTGGTTGTTTGTGAATGTCGGACCTTTAGTGATCTGGTTAATAAGGCCCTCATGTTGGAAGACAAGCGTCGTGCTATGGACGACACCCGTAAGCGCAAGCTAATGGGTAGTGGAGGACCGAGTAACCCGAAGCCACGCCCATGACAGTCAGCTCCAGCAAGACCCAACTATAAGCAGTAGTAGTACAAGTATCCAACATTTCGCCAGAACTACCAACCGAACAACAGTGGAGTCAAGACCAATCTGCCCGCTCAAGTTACCTGTTTTAGATGTGGACAAATAGGGCACTATTAGAGACAGTATCCCAATAAGAAGCCCGACGCACCGCGCCCCAATGCACAAAATCCAGGCCAAGGAGCACCAGGCAGGAATCAGGCTCCCCGCAATCAGCAGTATCACAGCAAGGGGAGGATTAATCATATTTCCGCAGAAGAGGTGCAGGAAGACCCCGACTGCATTCTGGGTACGTTCCTCGTCAACTCTACCCCAGCAACAGTATTGTTCGATTGTGGTGCTTCGCATTCTTTTGTTACACAAAGATTTGCGGAAAAATGTGGTTTAAAACTTACCCTACTTCGTGGGAATATGGCAATTCAAACCCCGAGAGTAGTATTGAGGACCAACCTAGGATGTAGGAAGGTCGGGATAGTTATCAATGGGACGAGCTTCTCAGCGGATCTGATTTTGCTTAAGTCGCAAGGCCTAGAAGTAATTCTCGGCATGGATTGGTTGGCCAAGCATCAACGCATCTTGTAATGTGCCAACAGGGCCATTACCATGACAAGCGACCAAGGGGTCAAAGTCAAGTATGTCTGTGAGCCAGTACCCGCTCAAGTACCACGGGTTAACAGCCTGTGAGAGGTAGAACTCGATCGAGTGCCAATAGTCTATGAGTACCCAGACGTCCTTCCTGATGAGCTACCAGGGATGCCTCCTGACCGAGACATCGAGTTCATCATTGAGCTCATGCTCGGATCGAGGCCTACCTATAAGAAGCCTTACAGGATGGGATCCGAAGAGCTAGCGGAGTTGAAGAAGCAACTGGATGAGCAACTCGGGAAAGGGTTTATTCGTCCGAGTGCGTCACCTTGGGGATCACGTGTTCTCTTTGTGTCCAAGAAGGATGGAACCATCAGACTCTGCGTCGATTACCGTTCTCTCAATGAGGTCAAGATCAAGAACTAGTATCCACTCCCCAAGATTGAGGACTTGTTTGATCAGCTAAATGGAGCTAAGATATTCTCCAAGATCGATCTCCGATCTGGGTATTACCAATTGAAGATCTGACCCGAAGACATACCCAAGACTGCATTCGTGACCCGGTACGGTCTGTACGAATGCATTGTCATGACTTTTGGACTGACTAATACCCCAACTTACTTCATGTACCTCATGAACAAGGTCTTCATGGCATACGTGGACAAGTTTGTCATCGTATTCATCGATGACATATTAATCTTTTCCAAGTACGAAGAAGAGCATGAGCAACACTTGAGGTTAGTGTTAGAGAAGCTTCGAGAACACCAACTTTATGCCAAGTTCAGCAAGTGCCAATTTTGGCTAAACGAAGTTTGATTCTTGGGTCATAACATGACAACAAGAGGTTTGGAAGTTGATCCCTCCAAGATTACTACGACAACCAATTGGGAATCGCCAATTGATGTGAAGGAAGTCAGGAGCTTCCCGGACTTGCGGGATATTACCGCAAGTTTGTAGAAGGATTCTCCCACATCGCTCGACCTATGACTCAGCTCTTGAAGAAAGGGAAGAAGTTCGAATGGACGCCGGAGTGTGAAGCAAGCTTCCAAGATTAAAGAAGAGATTAACTACTGCCCCGATATTGGCCACTCCAGATATCAACAAGGATTTTGTGATATATTGTGATGCCTCCAGAACCGGGCTCGATGGGGTTCTAATGCAGGATGGCAGAGTTGTGGCATATTTGTCACGACAACTGCGCCTGCATGAGGAGAATTATGCCACCCATGATCTCGAGTTGGCAGCAGTCGTGCATGCCGTGAAGACGTGGCGACATTACCTTCTCGGGAAGCGATGTGAAATATATACTTACCACGAAAGTCTGAAGTATATCTTCCCAAAGGGAAGTGAATATGAGGCAATGAAGATGGTTAGAGTTAATCAAAGACTACGACCTCAGCATTCAATATCACCCCGGTAAGGCCAATGTAGTGGCGGATGCCTTAAGCCGGAAGACCAGCACCTTGAACGTCATGCTCAAGGTAAGGCAACCTGCCGTGTACGAGGAATTGGAAAACTTTGGTTTGGAGATAGTAGGACCCGGATTCCTAGCCAACCTCGAAGTCAAACCGACGCTGGTTGATGATATCAAGGAGGCCCAGAAGAGTCATAAGAGCATTGAAGGCATCAAGAAGAACATTCAAGAAGGCAAGGCCCAGGATTCTCGGTGGATGAACAAGGAGTAGTGTGGTTTTGGAAACGTTTATGCATACCCAACAAGGCTGAACTCAAGGACTTGATCCTACAGGAAGCACATGATACACCCTACTCTATTCACCCCGGTGGTACCAAGATGTATCAAGATCTCTGAGAAAGATTCTGGTGGCACGGTATGAAGAGGGAAATAGCGTCTTATGTTGCAAAATGCGACGTGTGCCAGCGAGTCAAGGCTGAGCATCAGCGACCTGCTGGATTGCTACAACCTCTCCATTGCCAGAATGGAAGTGGAACAAGATAGGCATGGATTTTATTACCGGCCTACCAAGGTCAAGCAGAGGCCATGACTCTATATGGGTCATTGTCGACCATCTGACCAAGGTGGCCCATTTCATTCCAGTCAACACCACTCATGATGGGAACAAGTTGGCTAGTCTCTATATTTTGCGTATTGTAAGCCTTCACGGAATTCCCAAGGAGATTGTATCTGACCGAGGCACGCGGTTCACCTCAAGATTTTGGAAGAAGTTTCAAGAAGCCTTCGGAATCAAGCCCTCTTTCACCACCGCTTTCCACCTGCAAACGGGAGGACAAATGGAAAGAGTGAACCAGATACTCAAAGATATGCTCCGCGCCTGCGTCTTGGCACATGGTGCCAAATGGGAAGACTGTCTGCCATTCGCTGAGTTTTCATACAATAACAGCTACCAGTCCAGTCTCCAGATGGCCCCATTTGAAGTGTTGTACGGATGAAAGTTCCGCACCGTGCTCAAATGGTCCGAAACAGGTGAAGTGCTGATTTTCGGGCCTGAAGTTTTGCACAAAGCAGAAGAGAATGTGCAACTTGTCCAAGAAAATCTAAAGGCAGCTAAGTCGCGACAAAAGAGTTGTGTGGATTCTCGCCGCAGGAATGTGGAGTTCATTCCTGGAGACCAGGTGTACCTCCGTGTCACACCTCTCAAGGGATCCAAGCGTTTCCATGTTAAAGGGAAACTCGCCCCAAGGTTCATTGGTCCTTTTAAGATCACGGCAAGGCGTGGAGAAATTTCTTATCAGTTAGAACTACCTACGGAACTTTCAGGTGTGCACAACGTCTTTCACATGTCGCAGCTCCGGAAGTGTCTTCAAGCGCCAAACCGTTCCGATCCTTACAAGGACATTGACCATCTGGCCATCGACCTTCAGCCGGATCTCACCTACCGCGAGAAGCTGATCCGCATTCTGGATGAAGCTGAGCGTTGCACCAGAAGCCGCACCATCAAGCATTTCAAGGTTCAGTAGAGAAACCACACCAAAGGCGAAGCAACATGGGAGCGTGAATACTATCTCCGATCTGAGTTTCCGGACCTTTTTAGCACCTAGCTTAGGAATCTTGGGGACGACATTCTTGTAAGGGGGATAGGTCTGTCACACCCTGTTTTTACTACCACTTTCTCTGTATGCAAAAATCTGAGCTTGTTAAAACTTTTTCAAACTAATGATGTGAGTGCCATGATTGTCATTGTATGCTTGTGTGTTTGATCATGTGATGATAAAAACCCCATTTTTAATATTGAGTTATTTCCAAAAACCCTATTCTTATTTCTGGTTAAGTTATAAACCCTACTTTGAGTTGCACTACATGCCCTTGATGGCAAGGAGTGTTCTTAACCAAAGTTGGAGATCTGATTTTAACTTTATTTGTGTGCTCCAAAACCACAAAATAATTATTTTTAGAATTGTTTTCTTAATTTATTTGCAAGTACATTTCTGAGGCCAGAATTGGTATTCCTACATGGAAAAATACTTTTCTGCCTTAGAAAAATCTGATTAAATTTGGAGATGATTAGAACGACATATATTTACCAAAGGAAATATTCTCAATAAAATCCTAGAAAATTCTAGTGGTATCCCTAAGCTATATTTGGTGTCCACATAAAGAACAACCTTGATCCAAGGTGATTAAGGAACCCAAATAACCCAAAAAAACCTTGTGTCCAGATTGGAGTTAGAGAAACTCTACATAGCAAAGTTTGTCCTATGATCGTGAAACTTTGGAGGAGCGCCTAATACCTCAAATGAGGGTTCCACACCAAAAATGGGATTTGTGGGACTAAATTTACCCACACTCTCTTTGGAAGGGACAGATCTGGTCAAATGGTGGTGTTTTCAAGTTTACAAAGCTAAACTTGTCCAATGGAGCTCAAACTTGGTGAAACCTCATGTTTTAGCACCAAACCGAAACCTGTTAAGTTGCAGCTCTAGTGGTGGGGTGCAACCCCCTCAAACCACTGCTGAGCACCTTCTGACAGGGGGGGAAAAGCCCTCTTAGGCACAGCTAAACCCAACCCCTTTGCTCCAAACTCATAGATTAGGTGGCCAGTATCAATGCCTAACCCCACTCAATTGTCCCCTCACTGGTTCAAAGTGCAAATGCCAAAAAACCCAATTTAAGCTTTAGTTCAAAGCTGACAGCACTAGTATTTCTTGTCTCCCTTCACTTGCCGAAGCAACCACGAGACCCAAACGGCTAGCCACACTCCCAGCCATTGCCAGGACATGCTAGAAACGTCCAAAGTGCCTCAGAGCGTGCCAGCATGCCGTGGCATGCCAAAACTGCACTCTGGGCGCGCTGCAGGAAGCCACCGAGGTGGGGGCGACGCCCTCGGCCAGTTCCTTCCTCCCCCTAGGTGTCCAACCTCTTCCCCGACAACCCCTCTGTGTCGAGAAACCCTCAGGGCCCCTCCTCTCCCATGCTAGAGCTCACGCGACGCATACCCGCGCGCACCAGAACTGGCCAAGGTTGCGCGGCCACGGATGCTCGACTCCTCTCTCTGTCCCTCTGTTCCAGATGGTTCTCGTAGTCCAAAACCGCGTCCTAAGACTATTGTTTCGACCCTAGCTCCTCCCTGCACTCCCATGCGCGCCACAGTGAGTCACCGGCGCTCCCGAATCGGCTCACTCTGGCGGGCCTATGTATAGCCCTCCCCCTCGTTCGTGCACCCCTCAGATAGCTTCACCACGGCCAATAGTACCTCCCTAGCCACTGCAGCAAGCCAGCAGAGCCCCGGTGCTCGAGATCGATCGAGTCCCCTCCGTCTCGGAGCTTCGGTCGATCTCCGGCTACACGACGGCTCATGCGTACCCCGACCCACCAAACTGATCCCCTCAACCCCAGGAAGCTTTCCCCCAACTCACCCGAGCATTTCCATGCCCCTAGCTACCTCCTCGACCACCTCCCGAAACTCCTCTGTCGTGGCCTTCTCGTCGCCGTCGAACCACTGCCTCTCCGTCGCTGTTCCGACCACCAGCAGGTAGGCGGTGTCATGCCGAACCCATTTCTGTCCTTGTCGGGGCTTGAGGACGTCGGCAGCCTCGCCGGCGTGCTCCTCCTCCTTTGTGGCCAGAGGTAGGAGATGACCCCGACAGCTGTGCCCCACCTGTCGGTGGCCCAGCCTCCTCCCCCGCGCTGCCCGCAGACACTGACCGCAGAGCCCCGCACGTCAGGTTCAAACCTGACGGTGCGCGCGCCTGGGCAGGTTGTCGGCTGGCCTTGGGCCGGCCCAGTTCCAGGCCGAGCTAGGCCAGGAACTTAGCCGATTTTCTTTTATTTTTAAATCATGATTTCAAAGATTTTTATAAAAATATTTAACCAGTGTAAAAATATAATTTTTTCACCTAAAAATGTGTAGTATTTAATGAGACCAATATATGAATTTTTCAACAAGTATTCTATTTTACAATAATAAAAAGGACTAAATTGGAATAGTTTTGCTTTTGTTTGGTTGATTTTAAAAATGTTCCTTCATTATAATAAGAGGCAAATATTTTTCAAAATAACAACTTAGATTTATCAGTAATATAGAACATTTTAAAATAACCTTGTGATCTTTTTTTGAGTGAGTTATTTCTTATTTATTCTTTTTACGACGATAAAAAATCCGTGTGACGAGGGAGACGGAGCGGAAGACCCCGGATACCTAGCTGACCAAGGCAAGAAACCCTTTGATCATGACTGAGCATATGTTATATTGCATGATAAAATAGCAAGTATTTCCGTTGCATATGATCATAAGTGCCGGTAAATCATTTGATATTATGTTACCGATGGCTCCTTTGGAGCACATGCATTGAGCTTGATCCTACCCTTTTTGAGGATCACATTACTATCATGTTGACAAGTAATACTAGAGTAAATATCATGGGCATGTTGTTGGTATAAATCCAATAGTTTATGAAAACCCCGTCGGGTGCCACTAATGCCTGAGGATGATGATGACTTAGGTGGCCACTTTTGGTGAAGTGCTGCACCGGGTATTTTGAGTGAGTATGGTTTCAGAAACGAGATTACATTTATGATGTGTCGACTGTCCCAACCTTACTAGTGCAACCACGTTACCCCTTATGGGACGGGGCTATGTTGATTACTCTGGTCGGTGCTAGCAAAGAGCCACATTACTAGTGGCGGGAGTGATGTGTGGTCGCTCTCGTGATGGGGTCGTGCCAGGTAGGACGACTATGCCATTTTTATGAGTTCCGGGCACACCGTTGGTCCCCGCATGGTTGATACTATCCAGAGTAGGTGCTCGTAAGACGTACAACATGTGGGATGCGTACCAATCGAGTGGACCTCTTTGTCTAGTATCGTCATAGGATAGGAATTGATCCGGTACTTACCTCGGGTATGTTATATACCGCGAGTCGGGGATGACACGGAAGTTTCCCGGATCTCATGGGTCCAGCGTACTACCTCTATAGAGTGTAAAACTATTCGAATAGCCGTGTCCACAGTCCATGACAGTTCGGTAATCCTGCTTAAACTACGTCCAATCGTTTCCGCATAAACCAAGTTTGTGTGAGTGGTGATAAAAAGTGTGTTATTATGAAAGTAATGATATGACCAAGTTTGGTGACTTGGCATATAGGGTGAACCCGAATGGTTCAACCCTCGACAGATATATTGATATATGTAATGTTTTCTTCAAAATTAATTCTTTAACTTGATACATATTCATGATCATTCCACCAAGATGAGTTACACCAAAGATGCATGATATTGTTATCGTTCACTTTCAATGTTCATATCATGGGTTGTTTGCGAGTACATTCAAAAGTACTCATTGGCTTGCCACTGGTTATATTATTGACCAGACATGGAAGGACCGGAGATTGGAGATGAGTACGTCTTCGGAGACGCCCCTGCGAACTAGGACGCTTCCGAGTCAGAATGGTTGTCGGTGTAGGCTTGATGGCATGGACACCCGCTTAGACCCTATGATTTCCGCTAATAGATGTATCAGTATGATTTGGCCTTAGGCCCTGTTTGTGAATTTGACCATTCGATCATGTGTTGTAATAATCGGTACTCGGATGTCAGACTCTTTTATTTGGCATTTGTGTTCGGTGAGCGTTGATCTCAGGGATCACTGAGCACGGCGATCTCGACTCGTAAGTCGGGGTCCCCACAACAAATGACTCTAAATCGTTCAACCAAGCGTACTCCTTTCTTCATGGTGTATGGGTCAGAAGCTATTCTGCCAAGCGGCCGACGTCAGAACTCCCCCTGAGTGGAGCAGTACAATAAAGCTGAATCTGAAGCACCACACCAAGACATTTTGGATCTCCTGGAGGAAGAGAGAGATAGCCCTCATTCGATCCACACTGTACGAGCAAGACCTGTGATGGTACCATGACAAGGAAGTCAAGGGTCAAGCGTTTCAAGAAGGGGACTTTGTCCTCCGATTGGACCAATAAAAACCCCAAAAGCTGGCACCTCCATGGCAAGGGCCATACGCCATATCCAAAGTCGTGCACAACGGAGATTATCGGTTATACAACCTCGATGACGGGGTGGAAGAGCCCACAACCTGGAACACGGATTTCCTCCGCAAGTTCTATACTTAGAGCTTATCTGTTCATTCATGTAATGAACTCAAATGGTTAGAAGAATAAAATATTTCCTTTCTTCAACTATTGCCAAACCTCTCACTCCGGTGAAATACACGCCCAGTGGGCACAAATCATTGGTAGCGAACCTATTTTTTCCTAAGGAAGAAAAACTCGCTCTGAGTGAGGAGAAGCTCCACACTGAGGGACTTAGCTGCGAACCAGCTTCCGCCTAAGTTAAAATGATTTAGAATGAAGCAAGCTCTTCATTCGTTCACCAAGATGAACAGAACAATCATTTCTTGGTAGAGAACTTGTTTTCGCCTAAGGAACAAAAACCGACCCCAAATGAGGACAACCTCCACGCTCGGGGACTTAGCTCCGAACCAACTTTCGTCTAAGTTAAAATGGTTCCCAATATCGCCAAGATGAACAAAATATTCACGCGTGAGGACAACTTCAACACTCGGGAGATTTTCTGTGAAACAACTTTCGCCTAAGTCAAAAACCATCCAGTGTAAGGACAACTTCCATAGTTAGGGCTTAGCTGTGAACCAGCATTCGCCAAAGTCAAAAACCACCTCGAGTATGGACAACTACCATACTTGGGGGGCTTAGCTCCAAACCAGCTCTTGCCTAAGTCAAAAACGATCCCGAATGAGGACAACCTCCACGCTCGGGGGCTTAGTTGCGGACCGGTTTCGCCTAAGTCAAAAACCATACCGACTGAGGACAACTTCCACACTCAGGGGCTTAGCTGTGAACCGGCTTTCGCCTAAGTAAAAAACCATCCCGAATTCGTAAAACTTCCACACGCGGGGACTCAGATGAAAACCAGCTTTTGACCCAGTAAAAGTGGCCCCGAATAAAGACAACCAAGCAAATAAGATCCAAACTCGAATATGGATAAACAGAACCAAGTTCAGAAAAAGGCGCGCATAAGAGAGAGCTCAAGGCTCGCTCAAAGTTTGGGGTTACATAAAACCACTCGGCATCCCGGGGATAATTAGAACTTAAATGTTTTTTCCTTCGAGCGTCACTCGGAGACCAAAGATTCCATTGCTTCCACGAAGGTGTCAACGTCGATTCCTTCCACAATCCGGGTGGCGGCCGCCATGAACATCACCATGAAGTCTTCGACCTTAACGCCTTTCTTGTTGATGACCCTGGAGACTCTTCAGCTTCTCTTCATCCACTCCTTTACAATGGATGCGGACGAGTGAGAGGGTGATGTTGGCTCCGGCCCTCGCGAGCTTCCAGCCTGAGAAGAGCCAAGGCATCACTGTCCTTCAAGAATCCTCTCTTGGCGTCAAGCTCTTTCTCTATTCGTGTCGAATCTTCTTCAACACCAATGGAGAAGGCTGGATTCAGTCGAAAAAATAAAAAAATGAGAAAACATCACTCCGAAATTGCAAAGCGACAACGAGAAATCATTCGCACGCTTAACAGACCTTTAAGCTTCTCACGGTGTTCCACATTGAAGTCCTCAATGAACTTCTCTTGTTCGGATTTCTTGGCGGCGACCTTCTCAAATTTGGCCTCCCAATCGGCATAGTGCTTCTTCATCTCGGCGAGCTCCGGATCAGATTTCTTTGCACCACCCTTTAGAAGTCGATTCTCTTCTTCAAGTGTCCCGACCATCTTAAGGTTGGTTTCGGCCGCGTGGGTCTTCTGCTTGGCCTCTTTCCAAGCCGATGCGATTTCCTCGTCCCTCTTATCGAGGGCATCCTTCATGGTAACTAGAGAAATGGAATCCTTCATCCTCTTAGAAAGGCAATCTGACAAGACAACCTCAGTCGGATAGGAAAGACAATCGAATCAAGAGCCAGTCGAATAACGAAAGCTTTCTTTTCGTTGTGTGTTTCTCCTGTTCGAGTCACTTATTCTTGGCCTTCTCAGCATCAAGGCTCAGTCGGAGGGCATGCACCTCCTTCTCCACAACATCATCACGGTCCCCAGGCCCACAGGCAATCTGCCATCAGCAAACGCAAGTAAAGCATAATACAATATAGTAATTCTAAGACTACCGCTGACTGATCCAGTCAACGGTAGCCTCGGGGACGACACACAGTGGGTGTGCTCAGCGCGCCCTCACTGAAAAAATAAGAGGAGGAAAAAGGGCCTCGTACCCTATCTACCTTTCTCGAATCAAAGTAGGAACTAAGACTACCGCCGACTGCTCCAGTCGACAGTAGCCTCAGGGACTACACCCAGTGGGTGCGCTCAGCGTGCTCCCGCTGGAAAACGACACCCAGTGGGTGTGCATGAGAGCAAACCCACTTGGGATCAAGTTCAAAAATAAAAACATGTATGCACAGAAAGGACACACTCAGATATTCTTCACCATGACTTCACTAGAATCATACGCTTCCTTCAGCCGCCCAGCCACTAATTCTAGTTGAGCTAGGGCCGCCTTGCCTGCTCCCTCCCGATCCTCCGGGATATGGTGCAGCTGGAAGAGGTTGCAGTCTACAGATGGAAGCAACAATGTGGCAGACGGACCATGTCCGGATACTCCAGCCAAAGCAGCCTCTCGAGCCTCTGGAACTTGAACCTTGGCAGTCGAGGGCTCAATCACTTGACTAGGGGTCATAGCTTGCTTGGGCGCTCCTCCAACCTCCACGGGTCCGATAGGATCAAGTTCAATCACAAATCTAGGTTTGGCACACATCCACAAATATTCA
Organism: Hordeum vulgare subsp. vulgare; assembly: GCF_904849725.1. Lineage (NCBI taxonomy): Eukaryota > Viridiplantae > Streptophyta > Magnoliopsida > Poales > Poaceae > Hordeum > Hordeum vulgare. The sequence continues at coordinate 348,272,796 of NC_058522.1, read as the reverse complement.
AAGCGCCATCGCGTGGCTAGATCTGAAAGACCCGAATGGCACATAAATAAGCCCAAGGGATACCTTTAGAAGAAGTAACATTGGCGTCCATCTGCCCTTTGTCAGAGGTCTTTGGCTCGAGAGAAGTGGTCGACATATCAGCCTTGCAACAAACACAACAAGAAGACCTATCATCACTCGGAATACCTTGATTAGCGAATGAAAAATCATTCGGCAGAGGTACTTACGCTAAAGCAATTGGCACGTCGACCTTGATGTATGGTAGGACAGCCTTCTGGGGTTTCGAGGCCGTGGTTTTGGGTGTTTAAAAACCTTCTCCGGTGACACCTCCGGCTTGCTCCGATAGCGTTTGTGTAAGTGCACCTAGTGCCCCTCAGTGATATTGGTGTTTTGAAGACGTATAGGTTAAGACACTGATATGTTTGTGAGTGTACACAGGCTCTATAAGTCGCTGAGGAATTTGAGTTATTCAAAGAATATAGACCCCTAAAAATGTAAGTCTTCGGCTGAAGATTTTGCTACTTCCTGTGAAGACTTTGAAAATGAGGAAATTGGCGTGTCCGTGAAGAAACCAATATGAAGACTTTAAATCGTGAATATTTACCTTTCTGTTTCATTTTCTTCTATCTAGACTCATAGTAACACCGCACTGTTAAAGTGGGTCGAGGTAATAGTAAGGAAAAGTTTCTTCATGATGCTCATCTCAAAGCGTACAAATACCTTATCCCTTGAGTGAAGGATTTGAAAATCACTCACAGATTAGTCAAAGTCTTCAGTGACAGAGACGAAGTTCTTTTGGTCTCTGAAGAAATTGTACTAACTGAGGAGTTAGGATTTCGCCAGTGCGAATTGCCTATCAGTGAGGACCATGAGTGGCATGAGGACTTTCACAATGAAAGGTTCTGACCATTGATGTGTTGCGCGCCAGCTGTTGCCAACCTTATCCACATAATGGTCATATCATTGGGGCATTAATGTCATTTCATGTCGGGATTGATCCTTGGCTATAAATAGCCACACCCATAACCACTAGTTGGTTGGTTGCTCCGCGAGAGAAACTGACACTTGTCATTTGAGAGCAACCCATTCCTCGAAGACTTTGAGAGAAAACCATTAGTGAGGAAAAACCCCAAACACCCAAACCAAAACCTAAAACCCCAAAGTGATTGAGCATTACTGAAGAGAATGTTCCTGTGTGGAACCGTCGCTTGTTACCTTTGAGGATTGTGCATCCTCTAGACGGTTAGGCGTCACGGTCTAGAGCATCCAGCAATGAATTGTGGATTGTCGGGTGAAAGAGTTTCTGAGGGTTTGGAAGTCTGCCCTAAAGACTTACCATGGGTGTTGGGCGAGGACTGTGTGTCCTTAGCTCAAGGAGAATATGGTAGGGACTGTGTGTTCCGGGACAATGTGTACTTTGGTTTAAATACCAAGCCGCTCCAAACCAGATGGACGACTGTCATAGCAGTTGGAATTGGGTCATCAAATCACTGTCTTCACCGAGCAACGGGTTCTAATTCCTCAACTCTTTCATTTCCTCAATTGCATGTTTACGACTTTGATCTTTACTGCTTGAAGAATTTGACTGAAGACTTTCTCTAATTCCTCACCACATATCCATCACTTAAGTTATTCATCACCTGCTTATCCTGGTCAAGCAACCTATGCAACCTGAACGTTTAACTTCGCTCTGATGACTAAGCTATAGCTGTTTTTACACATCGGTTAAGTAATTACTCCGCTGCACTCAGTTTGTGACTGATAACTTTCCTCACTAGGAATTTCCTCAGTGATGAATTTTTAAAAATCGCCTATTCATCCCCTCCAGTCGATATAACGCACTTGAAGCTGGTAATAGAGCAGGGTACTCCCTTGTTGTGTGTGATTTTGGTTTAACCACCTAGAGTTTTAGTTATGTTGACCGCAGGAATGATCAAGGTTACTGCGGGTTGTCCTACCTTTGAAGGAAAATATTTCCCCTACTAGAAGAATAAGATGCGCGTGCACCTTTAAGAAATTTACAACAATCTATGGAATGTTGTCGAAAATAGTGTTCCCTGTGTCACTTCAACTATCACTGCATCTGATGTGAAGAGATTCAAGCAACTCGACTCTCAAGCGAACAATATCATATGTGGCCATCGTGAGCAAAGTTTAGTATGGCATAGTGAGTGCTTTGGCCTCTGTGAAGCTTATCTAGGAAAGGTTATCCAAGGTCAACGAAGCAGTGTCCACACAACGCGACTCTCGTGTTGATGTTCTTCATAATCTCTTCAGCCGCTTCAAGAGACTTGATAATGAAAGCTGCCAAGATACCTTCGATCGTCTCACTGACATCTCCAATGATCTCGAGGCCCTTGGAGCTAGATACATCACTGACCATGAAGTGGTGAAGAAGCTGCCACGTTCTCTTGATCCTTCATTTGACACACTAGTATTGATGATTCAAGAACAAAGAGACTACAAGCTACTTGATCCCGCTGATATTCTTGAGATACTCAATACTCATAAATTCCAACAAGAAGAGAAGAGAGACCTTTATGGACCTCGCTATACAAGACCTCGTGCGCTGAAGGCAAAAGATGTTTCCTCATGTGAAGAAGAAGAGTCTGATTGCAGTCTTGGTGATCCTAAAGAACTTGGTCAGGAACTTCCTATGCTCCTGAGGAAATTCAAGAAGTTCTCAAGGCATGAAAAAATTCAAAAAGTCTTCAAGGAGAGATATGAGTAAGTCAGAATTATCTCAGGACTACAAGAAAAGAACCTTCCATAAATGCAAGAAATTTGGTAACTATATTGCTGATTGTCCTTGTTGCGTGAAGGAATCAAAGAAGAAGAAGTACACGGATGACAGTTCTGATGACTCGAAGAAAAAGAAGTCTTCAAAGTCCTCATCCTCAAAGTCCTCATCGCACAAGAATACCAGCTTCAGAAAGGCTCAGACACTTATTGGCAAAGAAATGGATTCTCAGGAAGAATCTGAAGAATGTGATGAAGAGGAAGGTTCTCAAGTGGAGTTAGAGTTAGGTGTGGAAATCCTTGCCCTTGCTACCACATTCGTCAGCAAGTCCATCTTCGATCTCGAAGAAAATGACAACGTTAGCAACATTGATGACTGTGATGATGAATTTGCTCCCACCTATTGCTTCATGGCAAAAGGTTGTAAGGTACCAAGCCACACTTCCTCTTCTGAATCTAGTGACCATGAAAGTGATGATTATAAAAAACATTTACTACAAAATTGCCAATATTGCCACTCAGCAACAAACCGCTATTGAAAAGATTCAGAAACTGCTAGACAAAAGCGATGGCATGTTGAGTGAGGAAATGCATCAGATTCAAATCCTCACTAATAATGTTCAAAGTCTTCGTTCTAGGTTTGATAGTCTTCAAGAATGTTATGGCACACTCTTGGATGATCATGAGAAGCTTTCTTATGAATTTCTCCAAAGAAAGCAAGATCTTGAGAAACTAAGAATATCTCATGATGATCTCTGAATTGAAAATGATTCCTTGCTCGCTCAACAGATTAGTTCCGCTCAGGAAGAATTCATTCTACTATATTTGAAATGCATCGAACGTGAATTTGTTAATTCTTCACCTGGACCTTCAAATGCTTCTATTGCTAAAAATTCTTCAACTGTATCTGTGGTAACAAATTCCTCACCCGAGGAAACCACAAATATCACTAACGAAAATGCAGGGTTGAAGGAATTGTATGTGACAGACATATACAAAATCCTCAAAGGGCATCAAACCCTTTGCGATGTGCTCAAAAAGCAGATTTTGAACAGGAACCCTAGGAAAGAGGGTATTGCCTTTAAGAGGAAACTAAATGCTGATGGGTCATACTGGAAACCTGAGCAGTATACCAAAACCTCATGGGTTGCTACAAAAGGACCTCCTATTGATCCATCTAGTATAATAGGCTTTGCATGTGAAATTTCTTATTCCTGTGATGAGTCATTTGACTCAAACCATAAACTGTTCAAAAATCAGGCTGGTGAAGTATTTTCTAGACATGTCCGAACTAACTGCAGGGATGGTTCACCCTTGAGGAAAATTCGGGTTCCAAAAAGCAGCGTGGAAAGTTTTCACGTGAATGTCCTCATGACACCACCTGTGAAGAACAGGAACCCCAGATCAAATTCCTCAAGTGTACCAAAGTCTTCACGAGGATCGAACTCCTCATATAGTCACCGCAGTTGGAACTGGGGTCATCAAATCACTGTCGTCATCGAGCAAAGGGCTCTAATTCATCAACTCTTTCATTTCCTGAACTGCATGTTAACGACTTTGATCTTTAGTGTTTGAAGAATTTGACGGAAGAATTTCTCTAATTCTTCACCACAAATGCTTCACTTAAGTTATTCATCACCTTCTTGTCCTGACAACGCGACTTGTGCAATCTGAATGTTTCACTTCACTCTGATGACTAAGCAATAATTGTTTTTACACATCGGTTTGAGTACTTATTCCGCCGCACTCATTTCGTGACTGAGGACTTTCCTCACTAGGAATTTCCTCAGTGACGAATTTGTAAAAATCGCCTATTCACCCCCCTCTAGTCGATATAACACACTTTCAGTTTGGAACTGCGGGTTGGCATAGCCGACGTAGACGGCCTCACCAGCTTTGGAGTCTTAGCACCCCCGATACGGGCCCCAGGGTCCTGACGCGCTTTCAGGTGAGTCTCGGGTGGACTCCACCTCATCCCCATGTTTGTTGTCAATCTCCTCTGCCTCCTCATTGTCATCTTCATCTTCTTAGCCCTCCGAGTCCCCGTGATGCTCGGTGTCACTCGCTACGTTCATGGGTGCACAGTCAACCACCGGGATAAAACTGACTAGTCGTGTGAAAGCATGCCGAGTGACAAAGTGAGAACAAACGAAAACAACAAGCAACATATAAATTCATTCGGTTCAAGCGTCTGAAGCTTTACCTCATTCGGAGGCAGCTCTGCTGAGAAGGACGGCACCAACCTTGTGCCCGTGGGATTCTCTCACACAGGTGTAATAGGCTTGAGCTTTTTCTCCAACCACTTTGCCCCCTATCTCCTCCGGGTGAATGCGAGTCAGATCATCCGGACCGCTATACATCCACATGGGACTAGCCCTCGCTTGCAGGGGCTGGATCCTCCACTTGAAAAAGACTTCCAGGAGGTCCATCCCAATGATGTTCTTCCGCAACAAAGCAACCAATGCTATCACCAAGATATATATGTCTGTCCTCTCTTCATTCGATATGGACAATGAGGGAGCGGACCGAATTCGCTCACGCGAATAAAGTGGGAGGCCCGACTGACCTCACCGATTGGGACATCCTCGGAGTAAAACCAACAGTCTTGCCAACATTTCAATAAATCGGGAAAGGACATCTGGGGAAAACTACTCTTACCCCTGAGTTGGATTCATAAGCCACCACAAAGCTGCACTACATGGGTCCCCCCCCCCTCGATTGAGAAGATTTTTTCACGATCATCACTCGGCACGTGAACAACTGCTTGAATAATCCCAAGTGCGGATAGCACCCGAGGAAATTCTCACAAAGAGATATGAAAGCAGCTAAGTACGAGACAACGTTGGGGGAGATGGTGGAGCTGCACGGCAAAAAAATCGAGGAACGCTTGGAAGAATGGATGCTGGGGGGAAACCTCTTTCAATGTGGGTGGCCAGGAGCACCCGCTCGTCACCCCTCGGCGAAGGTTCTAGCTCACCTTCATTCGATAGCCGCCGGCTGCCCGGAACCACCAAGCCTTCGCTCTCCAAGTCCAGCATTCGATCTTTCGAGACCCGAGATGGCATCCAGTCGCCCTGGATCCACCGTGGAGGGAGTTACCCGACACTCGAAGAGGAACCATGCGAGCCTTTCCTGGCTAGCTTGGCTTTCGCAGTCGCCCCTTTCGCCATACTGCACGGTGGGTAGGTCGAATGTGGAAGAACTCCGGAGGAGGCAACCACAAGGCTCAAGGAACGAGGAAAGTGGGACTCATATATGGTGGTAGGATTCCTTTCCTCCACTACGTCGGCCTATTTATATGCTATAGGAAGATACCCCATCGAGTATTCTGCCCGCGCGAGGAAGATCTATAGGATCCCAGTGACAGCGTCCCTGTAGCACGACAATGACATTTCAGGCATGGAAATCGAGGCGTCCCTCCATTACTTCCACTACTCACGTCGCCGCTGATTCCGCTTCCCAGCGCGCCCCGTCGATTCAAAATATCACAGAAAATCCGCTCCCTCCCCTCATTGCCCGAACGGGTCCTGTATCCGTAGCACATAGTGAGGGGAACTGAATACTCTGCCACTCATGGGACAACAAACATCCGGACATGCAAGAAGGCGATCAGATCGCCCGCGCCGTGGCGCGAGTAGGACCCGTCCTACTCCACCGATTGAATGATCGAAGCGTGGAGCTCACGATCATCCGAATCATCGAGCATACCTTCCCATAAGGTATTCAATTATTTCCGATTAGAAGCAAACCGACATGCTTCCACACTCAAAATCTTTCACTCTTGAATCCGTAGCGGTTTATTGAGAGCCCGAGTGATGTAGCCCCAAGCTATAACCTCGACGCCCCTGAGACGCCAGAGACACAATCGAGTGCCTTCCACTCGGGTAGTAAAATCTCAACTGATTCGGGGGCTACTAACGGGGTTGTATATTAGGGGTAGTGCTACAGACCTGCATCCCTAGGCTGCCCAACACCCCACATGGACATCAGCGTCCCAAAAGGCACTTGTGCAGTCATGGTCCCACTGGAACAAGTGTACGTCACTCGGTTCACATGACTTCACTCGGCCTGCTCCGTGTAAGTCGGACGTCCCCCAACACTCAAACCGCAGCAGGACGTGGGCAACGAAGAGACTACAACGGACACACACTTGAACTATCACATGAAGTGCAGTAAATACACGCGTTAATAGTAACGCCATAGTTAGTGTTGCCGTTTCTAGTAACTTTCGTAGTTATTAGCTTTTACTCGCCCTTGTAATGAAGTTCGACCAGTCGTGGTGCACTCTACATAAGCCACCCCCTTGCTCCTGAGCAAGGGTTCAACATTTTGTACTATCTCATACACTATAATCCAACACCATCCTCCGAGGCTCGAGACATAGGGTCATTACCACTTCCGAGTGGGGCCCGAACTCGTACATTCAATTGTATCCTCTATGCCCTAGCTAGGCGTTTCCCCTCATTCGTACCCCCGGTACTATTGTCGGGATCATTCCCATGACACATGCCTCCTAACTACTCTTGGTCGTTAGCGACATCCACGTACTAGTAGGCTCCGTCGGGGTAGTAGCAGTCATCAGCGGTAGCATCTGGGTCCTCGGATCCTCCATCTGATCGTGGTAATTGGGTAGAAGAACATAGAGGGAAAAAGGTAGCAAAAGAATATTTGAGTACTCACATAAAGTACTCGCGGAACTTACATGAGATCTAAACTACATATGCATTGGTATAAAATGAAACGGGTAATATTTGTGGACTAAACTGTAGAATGCCATAATAAGTGGGTTGCTAGTCCTGTGGAAGACTATGCTTCTAGCAGCCATCATCTTTGAGCATGAGAAGATAATAAATTTTATAGTAACAAATATCATCATATAGAAATAGTCCTAACCTAGAGCTCCTCTCCTCCTCTCCCTTAAAGAGCGTGATCGTCGAGTTGTATTTGTCACTTATGTGGGTGTATTTTATTAGGTATCCGGTTTTAGTCGTAAGAGGTCGGAATAGAACTCCAAGTCATCTTGTTATCATGGACACGACTATTCAAATAGTTAATTCACCCCTGCTCGGGGTGCACCACATTTCCCAACATGGTTGATAACCTCTGGCTGAACACACTTTCCTCGGCCATGACCGGCCTCGAGACATCAAAACGTCGTCGCCCCACCTAGACTCAAGAGATAGGCATGCCTGCGGGACTAAATCCTATGTGTAGAGGGTCTTGGGCCCCATCGCCCTTTGCAGTCTTGCACGTTGCATGGGCTACCGAGATTGTCCTCGCGACATCCTTTAAAAGACACGTGCTTACACAGACCACTCGGGCCTGCGCTACTCCAATATTGTTGTCCGAAGAGCTTCGACTAATACAATGATGCTGAGTACACAAAACTGTTCCCGCATGAAGGTTAGTGCATATAGGTCAATCGACCAACTCACATCAAATACCCAAACTCGTTAAGCATGTTATTATGAAATAACCACGCACAACAACCAGGGACCAGGCCCACCTCTCTCCTAGGCGGTCTCAACCAGCCCTATCGCTCCGCCACAAAGATCACTCAGGGGGCATCGGGGTATTGTCCTTTCAGCCCCGAGTCCTATGAATCACTCGCGGATACTCTACAAGTCAAGCTGACTTTAGTCACATCAAGTACCGTTGATAGTATGTATATATATACCCGTGATCACCTCCCTTAGAGGATCATGACCCGATAGTATAGCATTGCAGACGGACAAGAATCTTGGGCCACTGATGGAATACTAGCAAACCTATACTAGGCATTTAGGATAATAGGTAAAGTATCAACAATAGTAGCACGGAGAGGCTATGCGGCAATATAGGATCAAACCGATAAGAAGTAACATCTACACTAATCTTATGCAAGCAGTAGAGAGAAAAGAGCACACGATATCAGAATGATCAAGGAAGGGGATGCTCGCCTGGAAGCTCGGTCGAGAAGGAGGGGTCATCAACTATGTAGTCGTACTGGGCGGTAGTGGCGCTAGTCTCGAGGTCTACCGAAGAGAAGAGGGAAGAAACAATATATATATATAGCAAATAAATGCATTGGGATGCGTGACATGGTAATATGTTGTGCCAGGGTTGACCTAACGTGATACTACACGTTGCACACGGAGGATGAATTCATCTGGTAAAGTTTTCCTGCTGCCCAGCATTTTCCGGACACATGATCCTAATGCCAAATGTCCATGTTCATCATGCTAGATGAACACACAACGTATTCACATTCGTGGGATTTTTCTAAACTATTTTCATGTATAAAATATTTTTATCCAAGTTACGTATTATTTTATATGATTTGCAAAGTTTTAAATCATTTTCTGAAATCAATGGAATTATTTTAATTTGATACGGGCTTTATTGCATCAACTTGACATCATGATGATATTAGCAGTCAACAGGACTGTTGAGTGGTCAATCTCACGTGTGGGGCCTAGATGTAATAGATAGAGGGTTAACCTAGGGTTTTTATTTTTATCTACTTAAATAATTAACTAATAGGGCCCACATGTTAGTACCTTATTAGTTCAAATTTAGTTGTTTATTTAACTAACAGGTTAAATAGAGGGGGGTTCACCAGTGAGTGATTGGGGGTGCCGAGTTAGTAGTTGATCGGGGGTCAACCCAGTCATCTTGGACCCCCAGGGCACACTTGCAAGGTCATTGGGGTGGCCTCGGCCTGGCCACGTCGGTTGTGATCGGCAGCTCACCGGCGGTGATATTTAGACACGACGGAGGCTCGGGTCAGCGCTAGGATTTGGCCAGAAAGGGCCAAATCGAGCGTGGCCGGTGTCATTCGGACAGGAGCAACGCCACCGGTCGTTTGGTGTCAGTGGGGACAGTTGATTTGGCTGGAGACGTCGCCAGTGTCGAGTTCTACAGCGACTGGAGCTCGGGCAAACATGGGTGTGCCGCTGCTAGGCAATAGTGAGCTAATTAAGCGATTGTGCGGCATCTATGGCTCACTGCGGAGCTAACAGAAGCAAGCGCATGGCCAAAAGGTCACCGGAGGCTCGGCCGCGTCGAGCTCGAGCGGAGCCAACTAGAGGCCTTGGCTGCAAGGGGGCTACGGGGCCGAAGAGTACTCGGGGAGAGAGGGGAAACGCACGGCTCTCTGGGAGCCTGTAGAGGTGCAAAGTGGGCTCGGGGGAGGCTCGAGGCGGCGAGTCGATGCGACATAGGTCTGACGATTATTCGAGGAGGAAGAAGACGTCGGGCGACAAAGTGGTTTGTCCGGACCCAATCTCGTCGGCGAGGAGGAAGGGGACAAGGTTGGCGGGGCTCGTGGATGCATCGCCGGGGATCCACGGATGGCCACCACGATGACGGGGGCAACCGGCGGCCGGCATCGCCGCGCCCAAGTCCCATTTTTTTAGGGGTAACTGCTTAGCTTTATTGATCAATCATAAGGGTTACAGGAGTTAATCGAGTATCAAAGGGTTGGAGGATCCAAACATGGCGTCCCTCTCCCAAATGCAAAGCATGTCTAGCTAAACTATGATCTTCCATATTGAAGAGTCGTCCTTCGTGGACAAAGGAGATAAGCTGAAAATCATTATTCCCCTCCTTGATTACTCTAATGATTGGGGCGATGATGCAACACGTTCCTGAATTGATATACTTAACTGCTGAGAGACAGTCCGATGCCACGGCGATGTTCAGAAGAAGCAAGTCCATGCCCAAGGATAGGGCCTCACGGCACACATCGCTCACAACACCAATGGGAGGGTTGTTACAGACCGCACCGTCCACGTTGATCTTAGCACATCCAGACAGTGGCGGAATCCACCTCCATGCTTGAGCTTGTGGCTGCCTAACATGTGATATCACGGTTGGTGTCTTGGTTGCCTCAAGCTCAGCTATGTATCTGTTGACAAACAAGTGGGTCGCCAAGCCCAAGTCCCATGTGGTGAAGAGAGGAGGACGATGGGGGCTAGGCGGGCTTGGCCGAGTGGCCAAAGTGCACAATGCACTTAGACTTCCCTTTTTATTTCTTTCTTTTTTTCCTTTTCCTTTTCTTTTTATTTTTTTTGGTTTTGTTTTATTTTTAAAAATATGGCACTTGTTCCATTATTCATCTTGCATTGCCATAAAAGTTTTGGGATCCTTTAGAATTTAATTGGAATTTATTTAAACCAAAAGGGCATTTATTAATTGATTTGGCATGTGTTTTAAATATTTTTCGGGCATATACCTTGCAAAATGCTGGTTCCTACCTAATAATCACCTGGTGAATATTTGTAAGCAACCATAATTTTAGTTTTCATGTTTGCCGAAATATTTAATCCACTTATTATTTGAATTTTGAATATAAAACGAAATTTGAAATGAGATATGATTCCAATGTGATCAAACATTATATAGCAAAAGCATTAGCTTAACCTCATTGTTTACTATAGCTTAATTATAATGATCACTTTAGCATGAATCGAGGGGTGTTAGAGAGACCCAAATGAGTCTTCACGTTGTATCCCACAATGAAAATAGTAGAGGCATATAATAAGTCGTGATATGTGATCTGCAATCTCTGGCGTTAGCTAGACGAATGCTTATGACAACAAACCTTCTCCTACAATGGCACCAGAAGAATGCTGAAAGCACTCCCCAGTAATGAAACTAGAAGAATGTTGTTGACGGCCCACCAGCGCGTGGGTTCGCAACAGTTTTCAAGGGTAGAGTATTCGACCCAATTTGTTGATAAGCCAGTCAGGAGGTGAGAGAATACTCTCGAGTATTAGCAGCTGAATTTGTCGGATTCAACCACACCAGAAAGATTAGTATCTGCAAGCAAAGTAGTAACAGCAAAGTAGTATGATAACAACGATGTCAGAAATGATCTGTTGATGGCAGACTATTCCTAACAATTGTATCAATGGCACCTCCGTTTCCGCGTTGACGGAAGTTGTCAATTCCCGTCAACGGTCAGCGAAAAAGTATAGTAGAAGGTAGCAGCGGTGTAACGAGTAACAACAGTGGCAAGGAACAGCAATAGTGACAGCAGTAGCAAGTAGCAACAGTAGCACGGCAAGACAAGTAACAACAGTAGTAGCAACAGTAGTAGCAGCAGCAGAGCAAGACAAGTAACAGCAGTAGGACAAACTCGTAGGCAATGGGTCGGTGATTTGTTTGGATGATATTCATCATGCAACAGCTATAACACGGAGAGATATGTGGCTAGCTCCCGTTCGTCAATGTGATGTAGGCATGCATTCCGTGTGTCGCCATACGTGCTTAGGGAAAAGAACTTGCATGACATCTATTGTCCATCCCTCCCGTGGCAGCGGGGTCCAAAAGGAAACTACGGTATATTAAGGTTCTCCTTTTAATAAAGAACTGGACCAACGCATTAGCACTTGGTGAACACATGAACTCCTCAAACTATGGTCATCACCGGGAGTGGTTCCGGTTATTGTCACTCCGGGGTTGCCGGATCATAACACATAGTAGGTAACTACAACTTGCAAGATCCGATCTAAAACACACATATATTGGTGGCAACATAATAATTTCAGATCTAAAATCATGGCACTCGGGCCCTAGTGACAAGCATTAAGCATGGCAAAGTAGTAGCAACATCAATCTCAGAACATAGTGGATACTAGGGATCAATCCCCATCAAAACTAACTCGATTACATGATAGATCTCATCCTACTCATCACCGCCCAGCGAGCCTACGAATAGATTACTCACGAACGAGGAAGAGCTTGATGGAATTGGAGAGGGAAGAAGGTTGATGATGATGATGGCGACGATTTCCCCTCTCCGGAGCCCAAGACGGACTCCAGATCTGCCCTCCAGATGAAGAACAAGTGGTGGCGGCGCCTCCGTATCGAAAACGCGACGAAAACTTCTCTTGTTATTTTTTCTGGGACCAAAGACAACTTATAGAGCTGGAGTTGGGGGCGGAAGGTGCCTGTGGGCCCCACAAGCCTGCCCACCGCCACGAGGGGGGGTGGCGGAGCAGGGGCTTGTGGCCCACTGGCCCACCCCCTGAGGTGGAACTTGGTGCGGATATTTTTGATATTTTCCAAAACTGCTCCCCGTAAATTTTCAGGACGTTTGGAGAACTTTGATTTCTGCACAAAAATAACACCAAGGCAATTCTGCTGAAAACAGCGTCAGTCCAGGTTAGTTCCATTCAAATCATGCAAATTAGAGTCCAAAACAAGGGCAAAAGAGTTTGGAAAAGTAGATACGATGGAGACGTATCAACTCCCCCAAGCTTAAAACCTTGCTTGTCCTCAAGCAACTCAGTTGACAAACTGGGAGAGAAAGAAAAACTTTGACAAAATCTGTTTGATCTTGTTGTTGCAACTATGTCTAACATATAACCAGAATTTCAGCAAGATCACAAGTTAACCACAAAAGCAAATGACACAAAGGTCTCACGGTAAACTAATATGAATGGCATAATCAGCTAACGAGCAAATAATAATGAGTTTCAAATACCAACACTTCAATCGAAACAAGCATCAAGAAATATGAATAGGTGGCATCTCGCTAGCTCTTTCTGAGACTGCAAAACATAAGTGCAAAGCACTTTCAAAGATCAAGGGCTGACTAAGCATTGTAATTCATAGCAACGAAGATCCAGTCATAGTCATACTCAATATCAATCAAAAGTAAAGCATAAAAATGATAGAGGTGCTCTCTAATTGGTGCTTATATAAGAGGAGGATGACTCAACAGGAAAATAAATAGACAGTCCCTTCACAGAGGGAAGCATTGATTTGCAGAGGTGCCAGAGCTCAAGCTTTGAAAACAGAGATAATAATTTTGGGAGGCATGCTTTCATTGTCAACGCAATGACCAAGAGTTCTCAATATCTTCCATGCTACTCATGCTATAGGCGGTTCCCAAACAGAAAAGTAAAGTTTTAACTCCCCAACCACCAATCAATCACACTCCACGGCTAGCCGAATCCTTGGGTACCATCCATACTAACATCAATCCGGGGGGAGTCTTGTTTTACAGTTATGTTTTCGATTGGAGCGTGGAACTGGGCATCCCAAATACCGGCCCCTTTCTCGTGAATGACTCTGAATAAACACATATCGAGGATAACACTCCTAGCATGGAAGATACCAATAGCCCTCTGTCACCACATGAGCGGTTCGGGCATGCAAAACAGATTATTTCTTGAAGGTTTAGAGAATGGCACATGCAAATTTACTTGGAACGGCGGGTAGATACCGCAAATAGGTAGGTATGGTGGACTCTCATGGAAAAACTTTTGGGTTTATGGAGGTGGATGCACAAGCAATATTCCCGCTTAGTACAAGTGAAGGCTAGCAAAAGGCTGGGAAGCGACCAATTAGAGAGCGACAACAGTCATCAAGATGCAATGAGTTTGACTAACATTGAATGCAAGCATGAACAGGATATAAATCACCATGAACACGAACATCATAGAGGCTATGTTGATTTTGTTTCAACTACATGCATGAACATGCGCCAAGTCAAGCCACTTGAAACATTCAAAGGAGAACACCATCCTATCATACTACATCATAGTCATCTCAAAATCTATGTTGGCATTCAAGACAAACCATTATAAGATCTCAGCTAAATAAGCATGGCATTAGAAACTATGATCTCTAAGTTGTCATTGCAAACATGGTTCTCTCACAACAAAGCTAAATCTGGGTCGACAAGCTAGTCATATTTACAAAAACAAAATAGATAGAGTTTATACCAGCTTTTCAGTCTCAGTCACGTCATCATATATCATCATTGTTGCCTTTCATTTGCACGATCGAATGATGTGAACAATAATAAGCGCATTGGACTAAGCTGAATCTATAGGCAAACACAAAGGAGAAGACAAAATAATATGGCTCTTTGAAAGCTAAACAGGTAAGCATGCAAGAACCACTAAGCATTGTAACCAATATCTTCTACCTTGACACAAAGAAAAAGAAAAGTATTTACACGGGAAAGCTCCCAACAAGCAAAAGAAGAAAGAAAAACCTTTTTGGGTTTTCTCAAAAGGACACAAAACAAGAAAACAAGAAAACGAAAATAAACTAGCATGGATAATACAGTGGCAACGTGTAAACATCGGCTAACAAAGTGAAAGCATAAGCATGAATGTAAAGTCGATGAGAACACGTACTCCCCCCAGCTTAGGCTTTTGGCCTAGCTTGGTCTACTCCCAAGGTGAGAAATAACCAGCTCCAGGATACTCTCGAGCAGACTGTGGATGCCACTGCTGTGTGAGCTCCTCTGGCTCCCACTGATAAACTGCGTCTGGTACTTGACTGGCGGCTAGAGCACGGGCGCCTGTGGTTGGGCCAAGCCCCAATATGCGTAGATGTCCGCGGGCATAATAGTATACATGCCTGCATGAAGATCAAGCAAAGAAGGAGCACGCAAAGTAATAGTCTCTCGAGTACCCTGACTAAACACCAGGTTATAAATCATCCGTCTACTAGCATCTCTATCCAAAAAATCATGGCGAACCATACTGTCATAATCCAGATATCTCTCAGGGAGAAGCATCTCTCCTTCCTCTCCCAGTCTAATGGGTATCTCAAAGTGTCTCGCAAGACGGGTAGCATAGATACCTTCGTAGACAACACCATTAGAATGGTTCAGGTTCAACCGTTGAGCTACTGTAGCACCCAAGCTATAAGTCTTATCGTTATAAAGGCCTTCGCGCAAAACCGCAAGGTCTGGAGAACTAAGTGATCCAGCCTCCCCACGGCCAATCAAACATTTTCCCACAAATACTGAGAAGTATCGAAGCACAGGAAAATGTATGCTAGCAATTCTAGCGCGAGACACTCTTCTCTCCTCTCAAACAGCAATAGAACCAATGAAATCCTCCAAGGCTCGTGGACGAGGGTCACGGATATCCCCAACATAAGGTAATTTGCATACATTGCAAAAATCCCGTAGTGTCATGCACTGGGGAACATCGTATATCATGAACTCAACCATGGGAGGATTCTTCCTCGGATAAAAGTTGAAGCTTTGAACGAAAATATTGGTGAGGAGGAGATATTGTGGGCACTTATCTTCAACGAACGCAGTAAGACCTGCGTTCTCCACCAAGTAATAAAAGTCTTCATAAAGTCCGGCGGCGCGCAAAAAGTCATCACTTGGCCACTCGCACGCTCGAACTTCTGTGACTCGAGGGACTACGTACTTGGGGTGGTTCTTCTCATCCTCCTTGTGGTTACGGCTTGAAGAACCTCTCAAGAACATCCTCATCTTTTCCTTTTTCTAGCTCTGAAAAATTCTGAAATTTTTAGAGACTTCGAAAGAAAAGTAAATAAGGATTAACCAAACTTGTAGCAACTACTCCTACTAGTGCCTAGAGACCGTATTATGCGCTAAAACTACTTGGGACCAACTAAAATCAACATTTCTAGCTCAAGAACAGGGTCACCAAGGTAGCAAGAATACGCGAAGGATAAGGCACTAGAGCAAAAACTAATTGAACCAATGGATGAGTCACTTACCAAGGAGTAATTTCCCCAAAACGGTTCGGAGAATGGTGCTTTGAGCAAGGAGATCGAAAATCACAGCCAAATGAGCAAGAACACGGGTTTGAGCTGCGAAACAATTTTTTCTGGAGGTGGAAGAAGAGGCTGGGAGCTGGAATGAGTGGAGGGGTGCCTGTGGGCCCCACAAGCTTGCACCATGCCACCAGGGGTGGTGGCGGATCAAGAGCTTGTGGCCCACTGGTCAGGCCCCCTGTCCAGCTCTCAGGCCCAGAAATTTTCAAAAATTCCAGAAAAAATCATACTAAACTTTCAGGACCATCGAAGAACTTTTATTTTCGAGGTATTTTTCTCCGGGACGCTAAAACAGAAAACAGGAATAGCTAAACTAATTCCATCATTTTTCTTCTAAGCAACAGAAAAGGAAAACTCAAAACAGAGGTATGTGACTCTTTGATTCATCCGTCTCATGGTCATCGAAAGAAATCCGTCAATGGGATTGATCAAGTCCTTATGACAAAACCTTCTCGAATGAGAATCGATGATGTCTTTTCGATAACATTGATGCAATGTACTGGATATCGTTTCTTCGGAAAGTGCACGGTGTGCTCATTACCGTTGACATGGAAAGTGACATTGCCTTTGTTGCAATCTATAACAGCCCCTGCTGTGTTTAAAAGGGTCTTCCGAGGATGGTAGCCATGGCATCATCCTCGGGAATATCCAAGATAACAAAGTCTGTTAAGATAGTGGTATTAGCAACCACAACAGGCACATCCTCGCAAATGCCGATAGGGAAAGCAGTTGATTTGTCGGCCATTTGCACAGATGTTTCAGTGGGTGTCAACTTATCCAACTCAAGTCTACGATAAAGAGAAAGCGGCATAACACTAACACCGGCTCCAAGGTCACATAAGGCAGTTCTTATGTAGTTTCCTTTAATGGAGCAAGGTATAGTGGGCACTCCGGGATCACCAAGTTTCTTAGGAGTTCCACCCTTGAAAGTATAATTGGCAAGCATGGTGGAGATCTCAAGATCTGGTATCTTCCGTTTATTAGTCACGATATCTTTAATGTACTTGGCATACGGAGACATCTTGAGCATATCAGTTAACCGCATCTGTAGAAAGACGGGTCTTATCATCTCAACGAAGCTCTCAAAATCTTCATCATCCTTTTTCTTGGATGGCTTAGGAGGAAAGGGCATAGGTCTCTGAACCCATGGCTCTCTTTCTTTACCATGCTTCCTAGGAGTGAAGTCATTCTTGTCGTATCTCTTAGGTTGTGGATTATCAGGATTAACCGTAGGTTCAATCTCCACATCCTCATGATGGCTAGGTTGAGCATTATTATGAATATCACTGTCCATATTGTCACCAGGTTCATGTTCATCACCTGATTGTGTTTCTGCATCAGACGCAGAGATATCATTAGGTTCTTCAGGTGTGACAGTATTTGGTGAACTGGCGTGCAGGTTTCTATCATCCTTCTTCTTCTCCTTAGGATGACTAGGTGTATCAGCATTGATTCGTTGAGAATCTTGATCAATTCTCTTAGGATGACCTTCAGGATACATAGGTTCCTGACTCATTTTGCCTCCTCTAGTAATGACTCTGACAGAGTTGTCATTTAATTCATTGAGCAGGTCATTCTGAGCTTTAAGTACTTGTTCTACCTGAGTAGTAATCATAGAGGCATGTTTACTCAGAAGCTTCAGAACATTGACATTTCTGTCTACACAAGCACTTAGATGGCTAAGCATACGAGCACTTTGTTCCAAATGTCTGCTAACATAATCATTGAGACTTTGTTGTTTGGCAACAAAGTTGTCAAATTCTTCAAAGAATAGGCTAGCAGGTTTATCAAAAGGAATATCACTCTCGTCAAACCTACGCAGAGAATTCACTTCCACTACCTGTATCGGGTTATCGAGACCATGGATCTCTTCGATAGGTGGTAGATTTTCGACATCTTCAGATCTAATGACTTTCTCTTGCATGGATTTCCTGGCTTCTTGCATATCTTTGGGACTGAGGAATAAAATACCTCTTTTCTTAGGAGTTGGCTTAGGAGGTGGTTCGGGAATTGGCCAAGCATTATCATTGATCAAGAGATTATTCAGTAGGGTCTCAGCTTGTTCTACGGTTCGTTCCCTAAAAACACAACCGGCACAACTATCTAGGTGGTCTCTAGAGGCATCGGTAAGTCCGTTATAGAGGATATCAAGTATCTCGTTCTTCTTAAGAGGGTGATCAGGCAAAGCATTCTGTAGATGGACGAGCCTCCCCCAAGCTTGCGGAAGACTCTCTTCTTGGAGTTGAGCAAAGTTGTATATTTCCTGCAAGGCAGCTTGCTTCTTATGGGCATGGAAATATTTCTCACAGAAGTAATAGACCATCTCCTGGGGACTACGCACACATCCAGGAGCAAGAGAGGTGAACCAGACTTTAGCGTCATCATTTAGAGAGAAAGGAAACAGCTTAAGGATATAGTAGTGGCGGATCTTCTCCTCATTAGTGAAAAGGTTGATTATTTCGGATAGTTTGGCAAGATGGGCTATGGCTTTCTCAGACTCATAACCGTGAAAAGGATCATATTCGACTAAAGAGATTATCTCAGGGTTAACAGAGAATTCATAATCCTTATCGGTGACAAAGATAGGCGAAGTGGCATACTTCGGGTCATTTTTCATCTTAGCTTCCCGAGATTTTTCCTTCCACTTGAGAAGTAATTTCTCAGTGTCATAGGCATCCTTACACGCAAGAAAATCCTCAGCTATCTCTCCCTCCATAACGTAACCTTCAGGTATATCAGGCAATTCATATCTAGGAGAGCTAGATCTAGCAGGAGCAAAATCAGGTTCTATCTCAATAGTATCGATGGTTTTAGAGGCATCACGAGCATTGGCAGTAACTCTAGCAATATGAGCATCAAGGAACACTCCTAGTGGAACATCAAGCAAAGGAGTATCTCTAGCAGTATCAAGCATAGCATCATCAGGAAAAATAGCATCTCTAGCATCATCAGGCAAAGCAGTATCAAGCATAACATCTCTAGCAGTATCAAGCATAGTATCATCAGGCATAGTATCAAGCATAGCATCGTCAAGCACAGGCGACGAATCAAGATTTCTAGCAGGAGGTGAAGTCCCAAACTTACTCACAACTGAAGGTGAATCAAGTGCAGAGCTAGATGGCAATTCCTTACCTCCCCTCGTAGTTGAAGGCAAGACTTTGGTATTCGGATCCTTCTGATTCTTCATAGTGATTAGCAGATATAAATCCCAAGTAATTCAGAGAATATAGCAATACCTCCCCGGCAGTGGCGCCAGAAAAATACTGATCTGCAATCTCAGGCGTTAGCTAGACGAATGCTTATGACAACAAACCTTCTCCGGCAACGGCACCAGAAGAATGCTGAAAGCACTCCCCAGTAATGAAACTAGAAGAATGTTGTTGACGGCCCACCAGCGCGTGGGTTCGCAGCAGTTTTCAAGGGTAGAGTATTCGACCCAATTTGTTGATAAGCCAGTCAGGAGGTGAGAGAATACTCTCGAGTATTAGCAGCTGAATTTGTCAGATTCAACCACACCTGAAAGATTAGTATCTGCAAGCACAGTAGTAACACCAAAGTAGTATGATAACAACGGTGTCAGAAACGATCTGTTGACGGCAGACTATTCCTAACGATTGTATCAATGGCGCCTCCGTTGCCGCGTTGACATAAGTTGTCAATTCCCGTCAACGGTCAGCAAAAAGGTATAGTAGTAGGTAGCAGCAGTGTAACGAGTAACAATAGTGGCAAGGAACAGCAGTAGTGACAGCAGTAGCAAGTAGCAACAGTAGCACGACAAGACAAGTAACAACAGTAGTAGCAGCAGCAGAGCATGACAAGTAACAGCAGTAGGACAAACTCGTAGGCAATGGGTCGGTGATTTGTTTGGATGATATTCATCATGCAACAGCTATAACACGGAGAGATATGTGGATAGCTCCCGTTCGTCAATGTGATGTAGGCATGCATTCCGTGTGTCGTCATACGTGCTTAGGGAAAAGAACTTGCATGACATCTATTGTCCATCCCTCCCGTGGCAGCGGGGTCCAAAAGGAAACTACGGGATATTAAGGTTCTCCTTTTAATAAAGAACCGGACCAACGCATTAGCACTTGGTGAACACATGAACTCCTCAAACTGTGGTCATCACCGGGAGTGGTTCCGGTTATTGTCACTCCGGGGTTGCCGGATCATAACACATAGTAGGTAACTACAACTTGCAAGATCGGATCTAAAACACACATATATTGGTGGCAACATAATAATTTCAGATCTGAAATCATGGCACTCGGGCCCTAGTGACAAGCATTAAGCATGGCAAAGTAGTAGCAACATCAATCTCAGGACATAGTGGATACTAGGGATCAATCCCCATCAAAACTAACTCGATTACATGATAGATCTCATCCTACTCATCACCACCCAGCGAGCCTACGAATAGATTACTTACGAACGACTAAGAGCTTCATGGAATTGGAGAGGGAAGAAGGTTGATGATGACGATGGCGACAATTTTCCCTCTCGGGATCCCAAGACGGACTCCAGATCTGCCCTCCAGATGAAGAATTGGTGGTGGCGGCGCCTCCGTATCGAAAACACGACGAAAACTTCTCTTTTTATTTTTTCTGGGACGAAAGGCAACTTATAGAGCTGGAGTTGGGGGCGGCAGGTGCTTATGGGCCCCACAAGCCTGCCCACCGCCACCAGGGGGTGGTGGCAGAGCAGGGGCTTGTGGCCCACTGGCCCACCCCCTGAGGTGGAACATGGCGCAGATATTTTTGATATTTTCCAAAACTGCTCCCCGTAAATTTTCATGACGTTCGGAGAACTTTGATTTCTGCACAAAAATAACACCAAGGCAATTCTGCTAAAAACAGCGTCAGTCCAGGTTAGTTCCATTCAAATCATGCAAATTAGAGTCCAAAACAAGGGCAAAAGAGTTTGAAAAAGTAGATACGGTGGAGACGTATCAATATGTCTCATCGTGAGGGTTGCCCATTCCGACCCACAACTTGGTTGACTACTTCTATTCATACCATGGCCATTACAGATAAAGAGCACGAGAGATTTTTTTTATGTTTAACACACCAAGACCCCCAAGCTTGTGCTGCTAGCAAATGATATACTGATAGAATTGACATTTTGAAGTGGTGTTTTTCCCATTCTCACCCAAAGAAATCCCTAGTCAATCTTGTTGATGTTACTGTGTGTGCTAAGGGGGACAATGAAAGGGTGATGTGATAGACCACTTTAATGAAAACATAGAGTTGACAAGAGCGGTTTGGGCCATGGCAGTGCTGGATTTCCTATCCCAAGTAACTAGAACAAAGAGAACACATGATAATTTGTAACACAACTAGGTTATTTTACAAAACTATAGTAAAAACCAAACGGGCTTCAATTGTTTCCTCGTAAGAACAATTTTGTATATAAAAATGAAGACCAAAAACTTTTCTCATCTCTATAATTACTAAAAAGAGTTCACAAGAGGCTTTAGCGAAAATCGGAATGCCAAAATGTGTCTTGGGCTAAAGTGGTAAACAAGAGTGTTGAAGTCATTAAGATAATGAGCATATAGCATTCATCTCCCAAAAGTGTGCGTTTCTAAATTTTTCAACTTCACCATGCAAATACTATATTGCACAACTAATGAAATTGATAAAAACTTCTGGTTTCAAAAAATATAAGTAAAAAATAATCTGCTCTAAAATTGTGGCTAGATATAACCATTTTGGTCACCACCCTCTCGGGTGCTGAATTTGACTTCATGCTGTCTCATATGACACACTCGATGCATGCTCCTGACACGTTTGAACAAGCAAATATCTCACAAAAGCTCTCAATCACACTGTCGTTAGTCATATTTAAGGTGGTGGTGACATTGATTGGTAATAGTAGAGTGATGAATGACCTAACAAGGGTACTGGATAGTGGTTGCTCGGCTAGAGAGGTTTAGTTTCATGGCAATCATGATTCAAAATAGCAAGAGGAGCAAAGCTAGCGAGGTCAAGTCTTTTACATGGGAACAAGTTGATTTAGCAATACTAATATGTGGGTCCTATAAGTTGTTTTATTTTCACTAATGTGGGTTCAATGTCACGCCACGTTAGCCCTTACACGGGGGTCCAATCTACAAGAGTTTGTGTTAAATGGGGCAAAGTGAGTTGTGGTTTTATGAAAAAAAGTTATGGTACAGTGCTATCAGTTACGATGAACCGAATTTATGGTTTTGCATTTTTGCTAATAAAGGGCACTCTATTAGTATCAACTTGATGCCAAGTACATATGACCTTTGCAACAACACGATACCAAAAAGTGAGTCGAGCCATCGCGGTTACACACACCAAACTCTTGATAAACAAAAGGCTAACTTACAAATGCCTTGTTGCAGCGATCAATGGCACACATCAAGAACTACAAACATACCCCGGAGGTTGAGTAATGTCCTCTAGCAACCATACCTCCAGAAAGGAAGTGACACCGAGCACCATGATCATATCCAAGTACCAAAAAAGATCATGAATTCCTCATTGAAAAGGAATTCCGAGCAATCTCCACACAAATGACTTCAACAAGGATCAAACATGAAAACATCAACATTAACACACTACTAAATATAACCAATGAAAATCGGACTTTTATTTTCTCAAAATGGAGCATCAAAGAGATACAAAATACAGTGACCACACACCTCACCTCTGTATAGGTAGAATGCGCATAGCCAACACCAACTCTCTCTCTCTCTCTCTCTCACACACACACACACACACCTGCGAAAACATGTCGGCAGCTAGCAAACTCATATAAGATCAAAGCTATGTATAGGCGAGAAAAAAATGATGAGATCCACGATTGCGAAACTACATCAATCACCATATCCGCACCAACCATCTCATGACACTACATGGGCGACAATGTTCTTCAAGAGCAACGCCTACAGAAAGGCAGCGTCACTCAAGCGACCCCATCACTGGATCCAAGCACAAGGCGAGAATCTAGGTTTTTACCCTCAAGACTCAGTCTGAGCATATCCAAGGAATGCATTTAACAAGGTAACGATGTAACAAAAATACTGCCATTGATAGGTAGTACCAGCTCGGGTCAGACCTAGGGTTTCACCCCGAAGCTCAAGACCGGGTGTTGAATAGCTCCACCATCGAAGTCACTCGACTTTGTTCGGCACCACTGTTTCGCGAACTTAGCATCTACATGCAATGCCGGGCCAATAGCTCAGATGCGACATGTTTCCATCTAATTGGAAGCAGTGCGACATCTTTCGATGAAATAGCTCTCGTGCGACGGTTTGAAGGGAGAAAATAGCTCACGGCCACACATGCGTTAAAACCTTAGTCAACTAGTCCAATTTGCGTTAAGTCATGTCTTACGTAATTTGGACCCAAATTAATTAGCACCGCATCCCATGAAACTGCCCGACCAGAACTATCCGAAACTGCCCGCGCTCCATTCTTCTGCTCCGGCGGCGGCTACGGCGGAGGAGCCCCCTTGCTCGACGGCGGCAGCCATGGTGGTGAGTGAATTCGATACTCTAGTCCCAATCCCCTGTGCCTTCTAGATCTGAGCTCTCTGTTTTGCTTGGTGAAATCGATAGAAGGTGAGAGGGGGCGGCGCGGTGAGAGGAGCCCGTGGTCAGGTCGAGAAGGAGCCGCCGGATTCAGCTTTGAACAGGTAATGCGCCTCCCTTCCTCCCATTTGTGAGTGCGATTGAAGGCACTCTTTGATGTGTCTCACACTGCCCGCCTATAACAGAGGGGATGTTGCTGAAACCTTCGAATTTGCAATCAATTTCTTTCCATCGATGGCAAAATTAGTTGATGGTAGCATTCAGAACATCCAGAGAGACACAATTGTAAATGGGAGGTTGATTGTGCAGAAATTGATCCCAATGAGCTACAGAGGAAGAGAAGGCAGTGAGGAAATTGGTGGAGAAAATTGGGGAAACTGTGCTTTGGGGTCCGGAGCAAGAGATTTCACTATTGCGGTATGATGATTTCAAAGGAGAGTATGTCAGAATTGAAGATGGTGAAGATATTGTTGATGAACTTGATAGGCAAGAGGGTTGGGCAAGCCTCAGCGCTGAATTTTTTGCTAAGCTCGTTGATCTGAATATTGACTCGAAGGTGGGTTATGTGCCGTCACACTTGGCTATGCAGAAGGCAGATGATGATTGGGCTTCACAGAGGCATATGGTTCCCATTATTACTGATTTAACAATAATAGCCGATGGGGCTAATGCACATGCAGAAGAGGGAAATGTTGTTGTTGTTGATTGGAATGCAGTTGAGTTGGAGGAGCCTATTGGTTTGGTCATTGCACCAATTGCTGACACTGAGATGGCCAACCAATTTGGCATTCCAGTCGATGACAGAGATGAGGAGGAGAGGGATGAAGCTAATACAAGTGATAATGATGACATAGAATTGAGTGAAGATGTAGATGATCAGTTGATGAAAGCTGCTGCAGATGATGTAGATGATGCACATGATGAAGAGCTGGTGCATGTGTATGACAAGGAAAACCTTGTCATTCGAGTGGGGAAATTGTGGCCAAACATGGATGAGTTCAACTTGTCTTTCAAGACTTATGCAGTCGGACATCAGTTTGATGCCAAGACAGTTTGGACTGATAGAAAGAAGTTTTGTGCTAAGTGCAGAGGTTTTGATGGTAGTGGTAGGAGGGCTTGCAAGTGGTACATATCTGCTAGATTGCAGCCTGATGGAAGTACTGCCAAGGTTAACCAAGTCCCTTATAAACATACTTGTCTGACAAGTTCACAGAAAAAATCAAGCATGACATCACAGATTTGGGTTGCAAAAAAGATAACTCCAATTTTGGCCAAAACACCCAACACTACTGCAAAAAGACTCCAAGTAGACTTGGAAAAGTTGTACCCCCTTAATCTGCATTATACCACAGTGTGGAAGGCTAAACAAAGGGCAATGAAGAATTTGTATGGTGATTGGGAAAACACATTTAGGCTGCTTTTCAATTTCAAAATAAAGGTGGAGAAAAGGTCACCTGGTAGTGTTGTCGAGATAGATACTGAGGTATCAGAGGATGGCAAGGTTTATTTCTCCAAATTCTTTATGGCTTTAAAGCCTTGCATCGATGGCTTCAAAGCAGGATGTCGTCCTTTTTTGAGTATAGACTCATCATTTTTGACAGGCAAGTGGAATGGTCAGTTGGCAGCATGTAATGCTCTAGATGGACATAACTGGATGTTTCCAGTTGCTATTGGCTTGTTTCGGTCAGAGACAGAGGCTTCATGGACATGGTTCATGATGCAGTTGAAAAGATGCATAGGGCCAGTGTCACCTTTGGCAATACACACAGATGCATGCAAAGGTCTAGAAAATGCAGTTAAAAATGTGTTCCCACATGCTGAGCAAAGGGAGTGCTTTGGCCATTTGTGGATGAATTTGATCAAAAAATTCAGAGGAGATGAATTTGGGAGAATGTGGCCAGCAGCAAGATCTTACACTAAACAGACACATTCATATCATCTTAGTAAGGTAATGGCAATATGTGAGGAGTTTGGTACATGATTAAACACCTACCATTCTTTATTATGTTACAGGTCAGGATTCAACACTGCCGTCAAGTGTGACCATATCAACAACACTTTGGCAGAAAGTTTCAACAACAAGGTGAAGCAGCTAAAAGATTTGCATGTGCATGACATGGTTGATCAAATCAGGATCATGCTCATGCGGATGTGGGAATTGAGAAAAAAGCTTACTGATTGTCTGCAAGGTGATAAACTTCCAGCAGTGGTGCAACAGGTGGTCAACAGAAGCAGAGGTCTTACACATTTGTCTGTTGAAAAATCATCACTGTGGGGTGCTGAAGTTAGAGATAACAAGAATGGAAGGAGGCATGTTGTTAACACTGAATTGCATGAGTGCAGTTGCCTCGAATGGCAGGCCACTGGTAAACCATGTGATCATGCCATTCTATTCTTAGTCGGTTAGCCAAAGATAAATATGCATCCATATCTGCATGAGTATTATTCGGTAGCAAAATTCAGAGCTGCATATGCAACTCCAATTCCACCTCTTACAGATCAGGAGGAGTGGCCAGAAGTGCCGCTTGAATATTCCATGTGTCCTCCTCTGACAAAAAGAAAGGCAGACAGACCTAAACAGAGTAGATTCAAAGCATGGTTTGAAAAAGGTGAGAGTAGTAAGAAGGGCAAGAAGGACAAGAAAGATGCAAAGCCAAAAAGGGCTCAAAAGGGTAACAAAAATAGATGCAAGAGGTGCCAAATACTTGGGCACAGAGAGGGATCTAGACTATGCATTTTCTCTCCTCCTAATCCAAGAAAGTATGTGCTTGTTTATTTGTGTTTGTTCATATTCTGGTTTTGTGTAAATTATAAATATGTGGCATGCTTTATTTTTTTCAGGATGAAGCTTCCAAGTCAGTCTATTGTTGTTGAACAGTCTTGGCCAACAAAAAGAGTAAGAGTGAGTGGCAGCAGAAGGAAAACAAGTCAGTGGCTGGAACAGTTTGGTGCTGCAACTGAAGAAGCTGATGTCCGGGTGCACACTGTCGAAACTGAAGTTGTTGTCACTGAAGAAACTGATGTCCCGGTGCAGACTGTCGAAACTGAAGGTGTTGTCACTGAAGAAAACTGATGTCCAGGTGCACACTTTCGAAACTGAAGCTGTGCACACTGTAGAATTTGATCAAACTGAATCTGCTATCGAGTTTCATGAGGTGATAGCATCGAGTCCAGTGAAGAAAACCAAGATGATCAGTGAACTTGTGTGTGCAGTACAACCAAAAACAAGAATGCTAAGGTGAAGTAGGGTACACGGCGTGGTCGGAAGAGATAGAACTGTTGATCATTTGAAATTTAAGGCATGTAATAAAATTTGTTGTGCACTATGTACCGACATGTTTCCATCGGAACTTGTTTGGTTATTATTGTTATCAAACTGAATTTCAAATTTGATGAAAAATCAAAAATTCAGTTTAAATTCAAATTTGGACTCAAGTTGAACTTTTGACTCGGGTATGATGTTTCAATGCTACCACAACAACTCAAATATGGTTGTTATGTCATCATTCTGAGCTCTTTTGTTAAGTTAGACTCATAGTCATGAAAAATGTGTTTCAAACGACCTCATAAGGTAGGGTAAACGCCATCTTCTTGAAGGTATTTTCCTGCAATTGTATATAAACCATGTTTATATATTTATTTTGGTTGTTATGCAACATAATACGACTATGGGCACAAGTTTTTCTTTTTTTGATTTTTTTTTGAATTATTTGTGCTCATTTGAAAAATTGTCAACTTTTTCACAAAAACGTTGACTGACGCAAAAGCAAAGTTTATATTTTTGTTTGCTAAGTATGTGATGTAAAATGACAATGTGCGCTGGTTTTATATATATTTTTTATTTTATTTGAATTACTTATGTTCAACCCTAGCTCATTTCGTCGATATCGTGAACGTGTGAATTTTGGTTTTAAAATGTGCATATAACAAGTTTGCATTTTTTATAGCACCTGAGTTGCATAAGTAGACCATGTGTGCTGGTTTTATATTTTTTTGATTTTCTTTGAATTACTTATGCTCTACCCTAGCTCATTCCATCAATACTGTTAATTGTGTGAATATTTTTCATTGAAAAACGTGGATATAACAAGAATCATTTTTTTTATAGCAACGTAGTTGCATCAGTAGACAGTGAGCGAAAGTTTTATATTTTTTTAATTTTTTTTTTGAATTATTTGTGCTCAACCCTAGCTCACTAAAACCCTAAACCCCGAAAACCCCGGAAACCCCATCCGAAAACCCCGCCATAGTACATTGTACATTGTAACAAAATCCCACCTTCTTGAAGGAATTTTCCAGCAGTTGTATATAAACCATGTTTATCCATATTTTTTGATTGCTATGCAACATAATACGACTATGGGCACAAGTTTTCTTTTTTTTGATTTGTTTTGAATTATTTGAGCTCATTTGAGAAATTGTCAACTTTTTCACAAAAACGTTAACTGACTCAAAATCAAAGTTTATATTTTTGTTTGCTAAGTATGTGATGTAAAATGACAATGTGTGTTGGTTTTATATTTTTTTTATTTTTCTTTGAATTACTTATGTTCACCCTAGCTCATTTCGTCGATATCGTGAACGTGAGAATTTTGGTTTTAAAATATGCATATAACAAGTTTGCATTTTTATAGCACCTCAGTTGCATAAGTAGACCATGTGCGCTGGTTTTATATTTTTTTCGATTTTTTTGAATTAATTATGCTCTACCCTAGCTCATTCCATCAATACCATGAATTGTGTGAAAAAAATTCATTGAAACGTGGATATAACAAGAATCAATTTTTTTATAGCAACGTAGTTGCATTAGTAGACAGTGAGCGAAAGTTTTATATTTGTGCTCAACCCTAGCTCACTGAAACCCTAAATCCCGAAAACCCCAAAACCCCGGAAACCTTGGCCGAAACCTCGCCATGTTAAGAGCCGTTGATCGCTGCTGAGTGAGCGGTTAGATCTGACACCGATCCGCGTGTGCGCTCGTTCTACAAGCTGATTGGCTGGCAAGCTGGGGTTTGGATCGAGGGTTCGTCTGGCGTACAATCTAGACCATTCAAGAAGATCCGACGATTGACAATGATGCGGTGCATGGATCTGGCGTACACGCGTCTGACTTCGTGTGCTTCTTTGTTGTGTTCTTTTGCATGCATGCATGCGTCGCATCTGAGCCATTAGCAGCGCACCGAGGGCCGCAGTCTGAATAGGGGCGTGCTCGACGCAGTGCATCGACGAAGTCTGAACGGGGGCGTGCTCGACGCAGTCTGAACGGCGTGCTCGACGTAATCTGTGAATCGACGACGCACCCTTTGATTCAATAGGCAAACGCAAACATCATCAATTAATTGCGGGCCCCGACGAGCCCGACTGGGAGGAACTCACATCCTCGTGCGCTTTCGCAACCCCTACGACGCGTATCGCCTCCTCGGTTGTGTCTGGTTTGGGGGTGAGAGTTCATCTGCTACACCACATACAACATCTTCACACACCTCGACAGCATCAGGCCCAACCAGCACGCCATGTACACCCTCCCCTACAACCTGCCGGCCGTCGACGATGAGGAGTGAAGACGCGCGTCTCCATGTCGAGTTTATCCCGTTTATCATATGTTTTTTATCATTTCTTGTCTATCGTCTTATCTATGCAATAACTATCATATCATTTTATGTAAGTTGTAATCGTAATGTTGTGCCCGCTACTACTACGTACGTACTATATCTATGTGTCTATTGGTTGCCTCCGTCGAATTGGTTTCATATGCGATGATAGTAGGGTGAGTAACAATATGTTTACTCTATTGGTTGCCTCCGGTAGTAATAGAATTCTATTTGTTGCCTTGTTAATCTTGTTCACACGTCCTTGTTAGTTGCCATCATTTAGAAAAATCAAGATCGACAGTGTACACGTTAGAGTAATGCACTACAAGTAAAAAAGCAATCGCTTCAGTTCAATTCACAATGGAAAAGTGAAGGTAGTCTTTGGAGAGGAACTGGCTTGATCGTACATGCACGTCATGCGTGAGGTGTGAGGTGTTTGGTTTTCTTGCCTGGACATGCCATAGCCTAGCTAGCCCAGCTAGCGTTGGTCAGCTTTGCTGACTTTGTCTGGCTGCATGTTTGGCTCCATGAGGTGTGAGGTGTTTGGTTTTCTTGTTTGGCTATAACTGATTTTTCTTGGGATCCAAACGCATTAAGTAATCTCGCTAGAATGCCCAATGAGCACCAAGCAAAAAGTACGTGCATTGGCTTAGGTGACTTAGTTTTGTAAACAACCAAACAATTAAGGTTACGTGACTTAGTTCTGGCTGCGCATGGGGAAGGACCAATGAGTAAGTCAAAGAAACAACCATACACATTGTGGATGCTCTCTGTGTTACTTCATGAATAAAATATTTGACACAAATATTTCGGTCAACAATGCATGCAACTCGTAACAAAAAATTTATGAAGTAAATATTACAAACATGAAAACAAATCAAATTATTTAGGATCTAAGACAAGTAAAGCAAGTAAAACCATATTTTTTGAAATAAAAACAAGTCAAATCTAGGCAGGTGGGTTTGTTTTCTCTTTGGGCCTCATTTGTCGGCCCAACATCTATTAGGCAGTTCAGATTTATTTTTTTCGTGTAACTGCACTCTTTGGGCCTGATTATTCCTCAACTTCAGCGTCTTGGCCCAACATCTATTCGCGAGCCCACGAATATATATTTTTCTACTGAAACTAAACTTTGGTCTCGCACTTGCTAACTGCGAACTCGAAATGCATATTCAAATTTCAAATTACCCACTTCACTAAAGAACTTAAGAAATTTCTGCTTACACTCTGTACATGAAACTAGCTTGCTTACACTTTCGTCCATTCTAACGACGGATGAACAAGAGGAAAAGAAATAACAGAACAATGATACATAAAATGAGATTTGCTTGCTTCTACAAATCCACCATCTGCCTTAGAAGATTCTTTACCTTCTTCAATTCCTCGTTTACTTCGGCCTCCACAGGAAGTTCAGCAAGGGCAGCCCATTCAGCAATCCGCGTAATCCTCACCGTCGGCATGGGTCTCTTCGCCCGCGCTCCTCTGCCCAAGCTGAAAGTGGGTCTCTCCACAACAAACGGCCCCAAAATTAGATCCCGGGTTGCGGCGTCACTCATATCAATGTGGCCCTCAGATTCAATCATATCAACGTACTCATCGATCCACTCAAAATGGGAACATTTCTTTGGCATCTGAAAAGAGTAACATGACCCTAGATCTCAAATTCGAGGAGAAAAAAGGCAATTTGGATAAATTTGAACAAAATATTACGACATTGCGGGGAAGGAACTGAGATCTTACCTTTCCATCCCGTCCCATCATGGGAATGCTCAAGCATGACACAAAATGTCACCCGAGGTTGCCATTCTCGTCAGTTTTACTGACCATCCGCTTAAGAGCCTCTGGCCGTGGGAAGTCCGAGCACCTTCTCATCGGAACTGCACCATACTATGGCCACATTGACTACATGGCGGAGGAGCTGGACATCGTGTGCGCCGTCGCCGGAGAAGGGGCGGAGAAGAGTAAGATTGGGGAAAGGGGAATAAATGGCACGGGCACCACCTCGGGCACGGGCACAACTCTGTTCTAGATTCCGCGAGGTGGGTCCCATGCTGCTGAGGTGGATAAGTTGTGGGTCCAAGCATCACATAACCCTAACATCTAACGATCAATTCTGTTTAAGGGCCATGTTGGCCGTGAGATGTTTTCTCCCTTCAAACCATCGCACAAGAGCTATTTCATCAAAAGATGTCGCACTGCTTTCAATTCGACGGAAAGATGTCGCATCTGAGCTATTGGCCCGTGCAATGCCTGACATCGCTACACAATCATCCCTTTGAGTCAGGTCCTCATGCATATTTACATCTCACCACCGAAGTCAACCACTAGATCTTGAGAGATGACACTCTCCAAATTCTTCCGGTGGCCATCGTCGTCGGGAAGCTGTAGGTGGCCGTTCTAGCACAATCTACAGTCACCCCACCCTCTCGACGAGATCTGAATTACCACCACCAGGCTAAGGACTGTAGCGACATTAGCTGGCCAGCACCCTCAGTGTTGTCCAGCACCTCGTCGTTGCGGTCTGCCACCAAACAGAGAACCCGATGGGTCCAAGCTTCTGTCACAATACAAGAAGGACATCGCAACTACGTGCGGCGGCTCCTGGGCATGGCCATCCAGCGGGTAGTGGATGCTACCGTATCCTATGCTAGGCAGTGCCGCCCCACCGGGAAGGAACCCACGACCCGCCTAACCATGTATCCAATCCTCGGCGCGTGAGGAGCGTGAGGGCATCGCGACGTCCATGCCGAAAGCGCCGGCTCTCACCACGCACATCCATGGAAGATGCCAGTGGGACATGATTGAGCACACACTACAAGAAGCCACGGGATGACTAAGGGCGATTCCCTCTTGGATATCTATTATTTTGGGAGTAGTTTCATATATTGCTATTGTTCTTTCGACATGCTCAAACCAATTTAAAGGAAGCACAAGAGCATAAAGATTTCATCCCTCAAAAAGGTATAAGTGAAGCATTAGAGGAAATGACAAGCTACTCACAAAAGATATAAGTAAAGATCAATGAGTAGTCAAACAATTAACGAGCTATGTGAGGACTCTCTCTTCCTCACTTATTTTCAGATCTGAGTATTTTATTTAAATAGCAAAAATAAAATAAAAATTATACTCCAAGAATAGGACCCATCATGTGAACGAATAAAAAATTAGTCTCAACATAGGCTAACCGATAGTTGACGAAGAGAGGTGGGATGCGTAGCATCCCCAAGCTTAGATGCTTGAGACTTCCTGAAATATTTACTTGGGGTGCCTTGGGCATCCTCAAGCTTGAGCTTTTGTATCTTTTTCAATCCTCTTGTATCCCGTTTTCACATATTTTTAAAAACTTCATCCACACAAAACTTGAAAAGAACTCGTGAGATAGGTTAGTGCAAATAATAATAAATCAACTCTTTATGTACTGCCAAGACAAGTTGCATAATAATTGCAAACATCATCTACTGTTTACTATCATTTCCACAATTTATATCTATCAATATAGGCTATGGAAACTATAGGATAAGTAGATAACAAAACTATGACATCAATTTGTCCAAACAGAACAGTCTGAAGCAATTTATGAAAACAGTGTACTTATGTAACTCAAACAATTATTAAAATTTAGGAAATGCTATATAATTTATATGATCACCCTATTTAAAAATTTCATAAAATTTTTACATTCTAGTAAAATAGGAAAATTCAAACACTACAGCGCCACTTTTTGTTTTTACACAACACCAATCAAAGCATGTAATGCAAGCATCCTAGTGCAATTCTTGGAACTTTTTTATTGAAAAACAAGATTATAAATAAAACCTAGCAGAGAACAAAAAAAATAAAATGACGCTCCAAGCAAAACTCATATTATGTGAAGAATAAAAATATAGCTCCAAGTAAGATATACCGATAATGTTGAAGACGAAAGAGGGGACGCCTTTCGGGGCATCCCCAAGCTTAGGCGCTTGAGTCTTACTTGGATATTGCCTTGGGGTGCCTGGGGAATCCCCAAGCTTAGGTTCTTATCACTCCTTATTCTCCTCATATCGTTTTCTCACCAAAAACTTGAAAACTTCAATCACACAAAACTTAGCGGAACTTCGTGAGACGGGTTAGTATAATAAATAATGATCATTCAGTTAGGTAGTGTAAAGACAATATTCATAATTGTTACCACATGATACCTATTGTATTCTACTATTCCCTAATTCATATCACTAAATATAAGCTATGGGAACACTACAACAAGCAAACTATGCATGCAAAATAGAATCTGTCAAAAACAGAACAGTCTGTGAAGATTTGTAGTGTAACCATACTTCCCTCTCTCTCAAAATTCTGAACAATTAGGACAATCCAGGAAATTTGTATATCAATTATGTGTACAGAATTAAGATCAAAATAACGTTCCAGTGCATTTAAAAAATCCCTAGACTGAGAGCAAAAGTTCCTATTTTTGCACAGAATCAACTCAACTATCATCCACACTATCCCAAAGGCTTTACTTGGCACTTTATTGAAATAAAAGCTATAAACATGATTACTACAGTAGCTTAATCATGTGAACACATCAAAACAGAAAGTAAAAGTGTTGGGTTATCTCCAACAAGTGCTTTTCTTTAAAGCCTTTTAGTTAGGCGTGATGATTTCAATGATGCTCACATAGGAATAATAATTATAACATGCAAAAGAGCATCATGAATCTCATGACAAGCACATTTAAGTCTAACCCACTTCCTATGCATAGGGATTTTGTGAACAAAAAATTTATGGGAGCAAGAATTAACTAGCATAGGAAGGCAAAACAAGCATAACTTCAAAACATTGAACACATAGAGAGGAAACTTGATATTATTGCAATTCCTACCTACAAGCATATGTTTCTTCATCATAATAATTTTCAGTAGCATTTTGAAGGAATTACACAATAGAACCAACACATAAAGCATTCTTTTCATGATATACAAGCATTGAAATTTTACTACTCACCACATAAGCAAATTTATTCACATCAGTAGTAGTGGGAGCAAACTCAACAAAATAACTATCATGTGAGGCATCATCCAATTGAAAATTAAAATAATGATGACAAGCTTAATGGTTATCATTATTCTTTATAGCATGCATGTCATTACAACAATCATCATAAATAGTAGGCATGCTTTCATCATAATAAATTTCTCATCAAAACTTGGGGGACTAAACATATCATCTTCATCAAACATAGCATCCCCAAGCTTGTGGCTTTGCATATTATTAGCATCATGAATATTCAAGGAATTCATACTAACAACACTGCAATCATGCTCATCATACAAAGATTTAGTGCCAAACATTTTAATAACTTCTTCTTCTAACACTTGAGCACAATTTTCCTTTCCATCGTTTTCACGAAAGACATTCAAAAGATGAATCATATGACGCAACCACAATTCCATTTTTTGTAATTTTCTTTTATAGAACCAAACTAGTGAAAAACAAGAAACTGAAAGATTTAATTGCAAGATCTAAATATATACCTTGAAGCACTCACCTCCCCGGCAACAGCGCCAAAAAATAGTTTCGTTGACGGGATGTGAATGCCGCTTACCTAGCCTCCCCGGCAACGGCGCCAGAAAAGAGCTTGATGTCTACTACACAACCTTTTTCTTGTAGACTCATGTTGGGCCTCAAACCACAGAGTTTTGTAGGACAATAGCAAGTTTCCCTCAAGTGGATGACCTAAGGTTTATCAATCTGTGAAAGGCGTAGGATGAAGATGGTCTCTCTCAAGCAACCCTGCAATCAAATAAAAAAGAGTCTCTTGTGTCCCCAACACACGCAATACAATGGTAAATTGTATAGGTGCACTAGTTCGGCTAAGAGATGGTGATACAAGTGTAATATGGATGGTAGATATAGGTTTTGCTAGTCTGATAATATAAAACAACAAGGTAACAAATAGTAAACAACGAGCAAAACGTAGTATAAATGCTTGGAAACAAGGCCTAGGGTCCATACTTTCACTCGTGCAAGTTCTCTCAACAATACTAACATAGTTGAATCATATATAAATCCCTCACGTGCGACAAAGAGTTCACTCCAAAGTCACAAATAGCGGAAAACAAATGAAGAAATCATTGTAGGGTACGAAACGACCTCAAAGTTATCTTTTCTGATCAATCTTATGAGATATCCATATAAGTGTCATGAACAGCCCTAGAGTTCGTACTAAAATAACACTTTAAGATACACATCAACCAAAACCCTAATGTCACCAAGATACTCCAATGTCACCACAAGTACCCATGGGCATGATTATACGATATGCATCACATAATTTTAGATTCATCGTGTTCAATCCAACAAAAATAACTTCAAAGATTGCCCCAAAGTTTCTACCGGAAAGTCAAGACGAAAACATGTGCCAATGTAATGCCCAAGATGTGGTCCTATCCTTATTTTGGCGCGAGGGCCTCGACAGGGATAGAAACGCATCTCGTCGTTTTGCAAGAATGGAACTCGTTACAAGTACATGTACTAAAAATGAGTATACATAGTTGGCTTACGCTCGCCACAAGCTACATCAGAATCACAACAGTATAATACATACAATCATCATGAAGAAGAGCAAGGTCCGTCTACGGACGGACGGAAACAAATGATAAAAGAACGATGTCCATCCTTGCTATCCCAGGCTGCCGGCCTGGAACCCATCCTAGATCGACAAAGAAGAAGAAGAAGAAACTCCAAATAGCACAATCAGCGCGCTCATGTTTTAATATCCTTTACATGTACCTGCAACTGGTGTTGTAGTAATCTATGAGCCACAGGGGAGTCAACAATCTCATTTCCGAAGGTATCAAGACTAGCGAAGCTTAATGGGTGAGGTATGGTTAAGTGGTGAAGCTGCAGCAAGCGACTAAGCATTTATTTGAGGTTACTAACTTAAGAGTACAAGAATAAGAGGGAGATGAACTACACATAACGGACGTGAACTACTGATGATCAAATGAATGATCCGGAACACCTACTTAAGTCAGACATAACCCCACCGTGTCCTCAATCGGAGAAGGAGCTCACGAAAGAGACAGTCACGGTTACGCACTCTGTTGGCAAGTTTTAATTAATTTAAATTAAAGTTATCTAGAACCGGATTTTAAACAAAGTTTCCATGTTGCCACATAACCGCGGGCATGGCTTTCCGAAAGATTTAACCCTGCACGGGTGCTCCAACTAGTCCATCACAAACTACCACACGCTGCGATGGAATGACCTCGATCAGGGAAACCCGTGATCTCCTCGGGTTCCTATTGGAAAAACCTCAACCTCGAGATAACCCAAAGCATCCTCGGAATCCTTGCACAAGACGCTCGAGAAAGGTAAAACAAGTCCAGCAAGGCTGCCCGATGTGCCGACAATCCCGATAGGAGTCGCGTATCTCGTTCTCAGGGCACGACCGGATGGGCAAGACGTCGGGTTGGCTA
The DNA here is from genome assembly GCF_904849725.1 of Hordeum vulgare subsp. vulgare. Classification (NCBI taxonomy): domain Eukaryota; kingdom Viridiplantae; phylum Streptophyta; class Magnoliopsida; order Poales; family Poaceae; genus Hordeum; species Hordeum vulgare. The sequence goes on along the minus strand of NC_058522.1, from coordinate 348,235,897 downwards.
AACCCTCGGTGACCAGGGGCACCGGACATCGCCCGGTTTGGACCAACACTCGTGAGGAACACTGGCCCGAGGGGTTGATTAATTATCCACGGGGTGATCAAACCTTATGCATATTTTAGTTTGTTATTAAGCAAACAGTACCAAAGTTGGGCCTTGCCAGACAAGCTTTATCCCAAAACGAGAATCTAGGGGGTCCCTATAACAACCCCAAGCATGTTACGAGCGCTCATTTATGGAACATAACACCTGTAGCCAAAACTAAGGCGACAAAGGTGGAACAAAACACCGGGCTAGAAAGGCTGAGCCTTCCATCTTTTACCAATTATATAGGTGCATTAAATTAAATAGCATTTAATAGGGTGTTGGGACCTCGATCCTAAGCCATAGGAATCCAGCCTGTAACAAATCGCATCGCCTTTGCGGTCTCATGCACGGTTAACTCCACGGCTGCAGCCTTACCTTAGCCGGGACCGTTTGCGTCTTTTGACTCACGTATGCAATAGTGTCGCTAGCATTCCAATGTCAAAGAACCCAGATCGACATGTCTAGTCACAAACCAAAGTGGCAGTACCGCACAACGACAGGCATACATGACCCAACAAAGCAGGTGTCGGTCACCAGCGAGTGTAGATGAGTCGTAGCAAGCTAGAAGGACTCCATTACATCGCGTGACATTTCCCCAAAGAGGACAGACACGGCAGCTAAGAAGGACACATGCCGGTCAACCAATGTGTCCGGAGCAGTAGCGAGCTACCAAGGCTCATTGGATCACAAAGGGGCATTTCCTTGTAAGGAATGCTACTAAAGTTCACGACTAGGTAATCGAACCCCATACATATCAAGTACGACACACGTACGCATGGCATACCGATATGTATAGATACATCGATGGCATCACAACATAACCATAAACATACAAGCTTTATTTAAGAGGCTCGGAAGAGCCACACACATAATATTACACATTAAGGGTATCACGACCCATAATAGCAGTCATTCAGTTACAAGCCAGCGAAAGAGTTTAAACTGTCTGAGTACAGACAGGGCAACTAGAAGGCACATGGCCTGACTATACTACAGATCCAACGTAGGGCCAGATCGTAGCTGGGACACCAGCTACTCGTCGTCGTCGATGTCTACGAAGAACCCTCCGTTAGGGTCATTAGCAACCTCTGCAACATTAATTAAGCAAACATGAGTACGAAGGTACTCAACAAGACTTTAGGATAACTATCTACTCATGCAATGTATCAAAGAGTATTGTGGGGTTTCATGCGGAAAGCCAGCGTGTGACTCGTGGCTAAACAACTTGCATTTTCAAATAATTTTGACAACTTGATTTCTCGCACACGAGTCCACTAACACCACAACAATACACTATCGTGGAATCATTCCGTCTCCATACGGAAATGCCGTCCACGACACTCATGCTTATCTTGACAATTTTATGAGTAGCCAATAAAGTTATATATGAACAACATATGTCTCCAAGTAGTCCATATCCGCGGACGCGGCTATTCGAATAGATCATAACCCTGCAGGGGGGTACTTCGTCACACACGCTCTCGCCACTTATCGCCATGTGCACGTCATGCACCTCGGCAACCTTCAAGCGGAAGCCCAGCGAGGAAGTCGGCCACGACCGTTAACCACACTACTACCTAGTCCAAGTTTATCGCCTATCTGAGAGTAACCCGTACGGAAGTCCGGCCGAGGTTTCCGCCACGGCCCCAAACGATGTGCGCAGGGTTCCCAAGCCCACCATCCGGGTGCCACTTGGTACACCGTGCCACTGCCTACCGCATCACGGCCCACCTCTCAGGTCAGCACCATGCATGGCCTCCAGCATTACTATAAACACCAGAAACTACTTGCAACTCCTGGACCGAGTACCAAGCGATTAATAAGACGAGAGGGTCAATTAAGTATCCCAACGTGTGGTAGTATCTAGTCTTGGATTACATACACGGAACTCAGTTCCTAAGGACGGTTCCAATGAAACAACCCGCCATGTACTCCTACACAGCCTTTCACCGGTACCTTTACCAAATCAAGTTCAACACACAACCTTTGCTCATCGAACACATTCTCACAATTCTGTTCATCTCCCAGATGACAGACCATACACAACTCTAAGCATAGCATGCATAGCAGGATAAGACACATCAAGGCTCAAGCAACTACCAGGTATGCTAGGTTGCAAGGCTCGGCTATTTACTGTGACAAGGTTAGGTCATGCAAAGGAAGTGGGTTCAACTAATCGTGGCAAAAGCAGTTGAAGCATTTGATCCTAATGCAATAAATAAGTGCAGGAGCAAGAACATAGGATTTATCAGGATGATCAAAAATGGTTGCTTGCCTTGTTGCTCAGAGGAGGGACAATATTCGTCAGACGGATATTCGGTGGAATCCGGGGGTGCGGAGCCTACCGAAATGAATGGCAACAATCAATAACAATCATATGCAAACAAGATGATGCATGAGCATGGCATGAGAATGCAAGGTGATAAACTATTATAATCAACATGTATTAGGTTTGAAGTTGATTTGAATCACATTCAAATATCAATTCAAACGAGGTATTCTCGGATACCGATTTAATTGATTCGGCCTGATGCTCAGATCAACTTGATGTTAGCATGCATGAGATGTCATGTTAAGGTACTGGTTTGTTATTAGAACAATGTTTGATCATGTCAAACAAAAAGAAATTTAAATACTTTTCATATTCCATTTATAAAGTATTTATAAGAATTGGATTAATCATTAATTTACATGTTTGGGTTCTATAACTTTTTCAAACATGAATGAAAATAGCATATTCAGATTCGTTGAATTTTTCTGATACTTTTTCATATATAAATTATTTTCATTGGAGTTACAGATTAATTTCTATGATTTTTTTAAGTTTTAAACATTTCTGGAATTATTTCTATATTGGAAATTCTCTTTATCGCGTCAGCCTGACATCAGCAGGTCAGCCGACCTGTTCAGGTCAAACCTGACAGGGGGACCCACTGGTCAGCCTCTCTGGGGTTAATCCCGTGCTGACCAGCCCCTTAACTGGGTTGACTTGGCCTTGGGCCCACTATCAGCGAGAGTTTAAGCGTTTTAATTACTGGATTAGCTTGGCCACGTCGGCCCTCGCCGGAGGCTGGCCGGCGGCGACCAAAACCGCGGCGGAACCTCGCCGGAGACATGCTGAATGTGCTGTGATGTTCGGAATAGGAAGCTGAGAGCACTGGAGTGATCTCCAGGCTCGACCACATCCACTGTTGGCCTCAGGGAGGGCTATAGGTGGCCGGAGTAAGCCGGCGACGAGCTGGGGCGGCGGCCGGAGTACGGGTTCGAAGGTCCAGTGGCTACGGGGCTCGGATCCGAGGGGAAAGAGAGGGGAAATGACCGCATGCTCACGGGGAGTGCAGAGCAGGGCTTAGACGGCTCGGGGAAGGGCTGTTGCCGGCGTTTCACCGTCGATTTGCCTGCGGCTGAAGGTGGAAGACGATGGCGTTGGGGGCGATGCAGAGCCCGGGGAGACTTCGGATTCTGGAGGGAGGACTAGCTCGACGAGGCAAAGCTGATGGACTACTCGAAGGGAGGTTTCCGTGGCTAGAGGCGGTGCGGCTCGATCTCGAGCTCGTGGTAATGGCGGCAGTAGGAGGGAGGAAAAATCCGAGAGGAGGGGGGAACTAACGGTCGGGAATGGATAGGGTCGGCCTCGGGGAGGATAACCCCGTTGTCGCGCTGTCCCGGGGGGCTCTAGAGCTCGCCACGGCGAAGCAGGAGGTGGAGGGGGCCGCCGTGGTCGATCTCCCCTCTGCCAGAAGGCACAGGAAGAAGAGACCCTGCCCCTGGTGGGCTGGGCCTCCTCAGGCGACAGGTAAGGGTTTTCTCATTCTTTCTCTTTTGTTTTTTTTTGATTTGTTTCTGTTTTACTATTTCATTAACTTGCTATTTATTTCAGCTCCCAAAAAGTTTGTAAAAATTATTTTAAGCACACCAGAATATTTGTTGGAATATTTCCAACCATTCTCAAAGTTTTCAATATTTTTTAAAGTTTAAAGTTTCTGATTTCAAATTTAAAACTTGAAGCCAGTAGCTTTTTGCACTTATTTAAAATGCTTATAGTGTCAAGAAAAATGTTTTCTTCATTGCTCATTTAGTTTCATGATTTATCAGAAAGTTTGAACATTTCTTGAGGCCATTTTGGGTTCATTGATTTTAACTAGTTTGAGATTTCCTTTATTTAAAGTAGTGGCTAGGGTTTTGAGTTTTTTTCCTTTACCACTTCCTTGTTCTTGTTGGAAAATTCTTAGATGCAATGCAAAGAAGACATGGGCACAAGACTAACTTGCTTAAGGTGTCAGGGATGTGACAACTCACCCCCACTCAAAGGAATCTCGTCCCGAGATTTAGAAGTCGTCGGGAATAACGCAGGATACTCAAGTCGGAGACGATCCTCTCTTTCCCAAGTTGCCTCCTTTTCAGAATGATTTGCCCATTGAACTTTAAGAAACTTGAGGTTTCGACGTCGAGTGGTACGCTCAGCTTGATCAAGAATACGCACGGGGTATTCTCGGTATGAAAGGTTATCTTGGAGATCAAGCGTTTCGTGGTCCACTTCACGGATAGGATCCGAAAAGCAACGCCTGAGTTGCGAGACGTGGAAAACATCATGAACCTTGGAAAGATGCGGAGGAAGTTCCAACTGGTAAGCAACTTCTCCTCGTTTGGCAAGAATGCGAAAAGGACCAATGTAACGAGGAGCCAACTTGCCCTTGATACCGAATCGATGGGTACCCTTCAAAGGTGTAACCCGAAGGTAAGCCTTCTCGTCAACTTCAAAGGTCACAGCCTTATGATGACGATCATATTGGCTCTTTTGACGAGACTGGGTTGTTTTCAAATTTTCACGAATAATGCGAACCTGCTCTTCTGCATCCTGGATCATATCCGGGCCAAAGAGTTGCCTCTCTCCGGTTTCTGACCAATTAAGAGGTGTTCGACATCTTCGTCCATAGAGAAATTCAAAAGGGGCTTTGCCCAAGCTTGATTGGTAACTATTGTTATAAGCGAATTCGGCAAATGGAAGACACTTCTCCCAATTCATACCGAACGATATAACACAAGCTCGGAGCATATCTTCTAGAATTTGATTCACTCTTTCTACTTGACCACTTGATTGGGGATGGAAAGCAGTGCTAAAAGATAAGTGAGTCCCCATGGCATTTTGAAAGCTTTCCTAGAAGCGAGAAGTAAAGATACTTCCACGGTCCGAGTTAATCTCCAGGGGGACACCATGAAGAGACACTATTCGGGAGATATATAACTCTGCTAGCTGGCTAGCTGTTATACTCTCACGAACAGGAAGAAAATGAGCCACTTTGGAAAGACGGTCAATGACCACAAAGATAGCATTATTTCCTTTCTTGGTCTTTGGAAATCCGGTAATGAAATCCATACTAACTTTATCCCATTTCCATTCAGGAATAGCTAGAGGTTGAAGGGTGCCAGCAGGCCTTTGATGTTCTGCCTTAACTCGACGACAAACGTCGCAGTTAGCAACGAACTCAGCAATTTCTCTCTTCATCCTAGTCCACCAGAACCTCTGGCGTAGGTCCTGATACATCTTAGTACTACCGGGATGAATGGTGAGAGGAGAATCATGAGCCTCCTTAAGGATCAATTGCCGCAGACGTTTGCTCTTAGGAACCACTAAACGGTTCTGAAAGAACACAACACCTTTCTCATTGATGGAGAAATCCCTAGCGTTGCCGCTAGCAATCTTCTCCTTCATCCGGGATATACCCTTATCATAAGCCTGCACGGCTATGATTTGATCCTTAAGAGTAGGCTTCGCCACCAGGGTAGAAAGGAATCCTTGAGGAACAATATGAAGATTCAACTTCCGAAAGTCATCATAGAGATGTGGTTGATCTTGTTGTAGCATCAAATTGTTACAATAAGATTTACGACTTAGTGCATCGGCCATAACATTGGCCTTCCCCGGGGTGTAAGTTATCCCTAAGTCGTAATCCGAGATCAACTCAACCCACCGTCTTTGCCTGAGATTCAAATCCGGCTGGGTGAAGATATATTTCAGACTTTGGTGATTAGTGAATATTTCGCAACGATTACCCAGAAGGTAATGTCGCCAGGTTTTTAGTGCATGGACCACACCTGCAAGCTCAAGGTCATGTCTGGGATAATTATCCTCATGTGGACGCAACTGACGAGATGCGTATGCGATCACATGACGATCTTGCATGAGAATGCAACCTAATCCTTGTCGCGAGGCGTCGCAATAGATAACAAAGTCCTTAGAAAAATCTGGTGGTAGCAACACACGTGCAGAAGTCAGGCGTCTTTTCAGTTCCTGAAAACTATGCTCACACTGTGGTGTCCACTCGAACTTTTTATCCTTCTTGAGGAGTTCAGTTAGAGGCTTTGCAACCTTGGAGAAATTCTCGACAAAGCGGCGACAATAGCTCGCTAGACCAAGAAAACTCCTAACTTGCTTAACCGATTCAGGTTGAGTCCAATCAAGAACAGCTTGAACTCTCTCGGGATTGACAGCAATACCCTTACCAAAGATTACGTGTCCTAGATAGGTCACTTCTGGTAACCAGAATTCACATTTTGAAAACTTGGCATAAAGGCGATGCTCTCGAAGTTTCATCAATACCAGCCTTAGATGCTCGGCATGTTCTTGTTCGTTCTTCGAGTAGATGAGAATATCATCGAGGTATACCACAACGAATTTATCCAAATACTCCATGAAGATTCAATTCATCAGTCGAGAGAAGGTGGCTGGGGCATTGGTTAAACCGAAGGACATGACGGTGTACTCGTATTGGCCATAACGAGTAACAAAAGCCGTTTTTGGAATGTCCCCGTTCTTAATCTTGATTTGATGGTATCCCAACCTCAAATCCATTTTGGAGAAGACTGAGGATCCAGCGAGCTGATCGTACAGATCGTTGATCCTGGGGAGCGGATACTTGTTCTTTATGGTGACCAGATTAACTGGTCGGTAATCTACAACCATCCGATCCGTTCCGTCTTTCTTCTTGACGAAGAGGACGGGACAAGCCCAAGGAGAAGAGATAGGACGAATGAAACCTTTGTTCAAGGCCTCATCTAATTGCTTCTTAAGTTCAGCTAGCTCCAGGGGTGCCATCTTATATGGTCTTCTGGCTATTGGGACAGTTCCCGGAACAAGATCTATCACAAACTCTACATCTCTGTCACGTGGAATTCCTGGCAGTTCCTCTGGAAAAACATCCGGGAAGTCAAGGACTACCGGAATGTCTTCAAGTTCCGGAAGGGGGTTGGCATTTAGGGAATAGAGTTGGCATTTGGCAACTCGAGTAGAGACATTTACTATCTCACCCGAGGGATGGGTAAGCAGGACATTTCTAGAATGAGTATCAATCTTGGCATAGTGAGCTGACATCCAGTCCATGCCGAAGATGATATTAATATCCGAAGATTTCAATGCTATCAATGAGGCTAGAAAAACTAGCCTGTTTACTAGAATTTCATTGTCATAGATTATCCTAGAGGTTTGCCATTTACTACCAGGAGTTTGGACAACCAATGGGATTGGCATATCACAAAAAGACATGTTATGCAACTGTGCATAACTTTCTGAAATGAAGGAATGAGAAGACCCAATGTCAAAGAGAACGGACGTTGGGTGATGATTAATAAGAAGCGTACCCAGCATGACGTCGAGATCCTGTGCAGCTTCTTCTGCTGACACATAGTTCACACGGCCACGTGCAGGAGTTGGCTTCACATAGTAAGCTTTGCCCGACATGGCTTGCCCGACGGACTTTCCGGGTTGCTTGACACCCACATTCTGAGGACACTCACGGGAATAGTGCCCTGGTTATCCACACTTGTAGCATATCACTTGGTTGGCACGTGGTGCAGCATTGCTAGCTGGACCACCATAAGCTTTTGCTGGAGGGTTGGCCTGATTCGTCTGAGGCGCCACGTAGGATGGCCTCGGAGTGTATCTTGGCGGCACAGAACTGTTCGGAACCCACAGCCTGCGTTTTGGAAACACGGAACCAGAAGACGAGCCAAAGTCACGGGAGTGCTTCCTGGTGGCTTCAAAATCAGTGTGACCAGTCTCGGCACTGATCGCTTTGTTGACCAACGCTTGAAAGCTTGCACACTCATGGAGGCGCAGATCACGACGGAGCTCAGGGCTCAGACCCTTACAGAACCTTGCTTGCTTCTTGGCGTCAGTAGACACCTCCTCTGTTGCATAGCGGGCGAGGTTACCGAACTCGCGGCTATAGGCATCCACAGACAACTTGCCCTGTGTGAAGTCACAGAACTCCTCTCCCTTTCTGTCCATCAGGCCCTCTGGAATATGGTGCAGACGAAAAGCTGCACCGAAGTCTGCCCATGTGGCTACTGGTTCAGCGGGGCGCATAGCTTCAAAGTTCTCCCACCACAGATTGGCGGGTCCTTCCAGGAAATACGCCGCAAAGGTTACCTTGTCGGCCTCAGACACATTCGCAAAGAGAATCTTGCGTGAGATGCTGCACAGCTAGTCATCAGCATCGAGGGGATCGACGGAATGATGAAACTTTGGAGGATTCAACTTCACAAAGTCGTTGAGGGACACTGCAACATTCCTAGGTTGACGAGCCGTATTCTGCTCAATACGCTCTAACAGTCGGTTGGTCTCCCTTTTATTTCTCTCTGCCTCAAGCATCACTTCCACCAGAGAAGGCGGGTGAGGCAGGTCTTCCTCCGACGCTTGACTACCCTCGCCTTGCTCATGAGCAGGGGCACGGTTCAACCTGGTGAACACCATCCTGACAAACAAACTCACAGCTTAGACCAATATCATATCAATACTAGCTATGGATTATGAATGTACTGAACACACGGAATGCGGAAATGAATATCCGAACAGCATGGTAACAAGCAACTGCTATATATACACCATGGTTCATACACACCCTTACATAGTTCAGTACAACCTTAACCGAAGAGCAAACTACTGAAATTATGAAACTACTCATCAGAGGCTTACAAGCTTCCTATACATTATTTATCTAGGCCTCCGGAATTCATTTCACATCACCGGCATACTTCACAAGTCACGCAGGACTGTGAACGTACGGCTACTACCATCCTATCCTTCCGCTCACAGCTCAGGCATCCGCATAGAACATCTCATAGAGATTACCTCCATGACCTGGAAGCTCAACCTGCGGATCAGGAAACACTCTAGCCTGAGATCCCTGGGATCCATAAGGACATGGATGTGGCCTTGGTCCCCTGACTGGTGGTAAGAGGGGTCCCCGAAGAGGTGTGACTCCTCCTATAGCTGGCCAGTCAACGTGAGCCGGAAGATGGGTCCTAACAGGGTTCAGCATCTCCATCTCTCCATACCCTGTCTGGACTACCGGTGCCAGCTGCGTCAAAGCCGTCCACAGATGGGCACGGGTAGCATAAAGCTCCATGCGGAGAGCACGAGCATCCCTGTCTTTGTTCTCTAGCATCTCAACAGTGGACTGCAGAAGTGGATCCTCCATAGAAGAATCAAAATAGACTCCACTGAGGTATCCCTCTTCACGAGGCTGAGAGGCCGGAACATAGCAGAACTCTGAATTCTGCAGCAGTGCATGTCTCGCTCTCATAATGGTCAGCATTGAATAGGCAGCATCTTGTACTGCCATGTCAACAGTGACTCCCAACCCATAGGACCAATGGATTGGCTTCTCAGCTCCAGGGTAGTCTGGAAATACCCTAACAGTGCAGATGTACTCGCTCTGGTTGAAGTCTCGGTACTGTTCCTCCACTGTGTACTCGGGGTACCAGCGGTAACCGCACACCGACATCACCCTGACCAGCATGGCCGTATGACCCGGCACATCAATGCACCTGGTCAGACGTACCACCTGACGAGAAGGACGGCCAGGCATCTGTAAATAGAGAGTAATGCAAAAATGCATTAGAGCTCCGAATGCAAAATTGGGCAGCATAACGGCTGTAAATGCTCAAAAACAAATTTTGAGACAACCCCAAATGGAATAGCATAACCACTCAACTATCAAGTTCCACTCTCTGATCATCAAACTTACTTCCTTTTTCCTAGAAATGAAAGAAACCCAATATCTCTTGACCCGTAGTCCTATAATCTACCGATCAGAAACACGAGCCTAGAAGAAGATGAGTAACCTAGTCCTTAATTCCCGCAGAAAAGACGAGGATGACCAGAATAGAATAACCTGAGAAGAGAACAAGAGTCTTACGTTCCCTTCCACAAACAATTCCCTTATATATAACTAACGCAATTCTAGACTCAACTTCGACCAGTTTGGCTTAGTAATCCTACAGTCAGTCAGGCTCTGATACCAACGCTGTCGGGACCTCGATCCTAAACCATAGGAATCCAGCCTGTAACACATCGCATCCCTTTGCGGTCTCACGCACGGTTAACTCCACGGCTGCAGCCTTACCTTAGCCGGGACCGTTTGCGTCTTTTGACTCACGTATGCAATAGTGTCGCTAGCATTCCAATGTCAAAGAACCCGGATCGACATGTCTAGTCACAAACCAAAGTGGCAGTACCGCACAAGGACAGGCATACATGACCCAACAAAGAAGGTGTCGGTCACCAGCGAGTGTAGACGAGTCGTAGCAAGCTACAAGGACTCCATTACATCGCGTGACATTTCCCCAAAGAGGACAGACACAGCAGCTAAGAAGGACACATGCCGGTCAACCAATGTGTCCGGAGCAGTAGCGAGCTACCAAGGCTCATTGGATCACAAAGGGCATTTCCTTGTAAGGAATGCTACTAAAGTTCACGACTAGGTAATCGAACCCCATACATATCAAGTACGACACATGTACGCATGGCATACCGATATGTATAGATACATTGATGGCATCACAACATAACCATAAACATACAAGCTTTATTTAAGAGGCTCGGAAGAGCCACACACATAATATTACACATTAAGGGTCTCACGACCCATAATAGCAGTCATTCAGTTACAAGCCAGCGGAAGAGTTTAAACTGTCTGAGTACAGACAGGGCAACTAGAAGGCACATGGCCTGACTATACTACAGATCCAACGTAGGGCCAGATCGTAGCTGGGACACCAGCTACTCGTCGTCGTCGATGTCTACGAAGAACCCTCCGTTAGGGTCATTAGCAACCTCTGCAACATTTATTAAGCAAACATGAGTACGAAGGTACTCAGCAAGACTTTAGGATAACTATCTACTCATGCAATGTATCAAAGAGTATTGTGGGGTTTCATGCGGAAAGCCAGCGTCTGACTCGTGGCTAAACAACTTGCATTTTTAAATAATTTTGACAACTTGATTTCTCGCACACGACTCCACTAACACCACAACAATACACTATCGTGGAATCATTCTGTCTCCATACGGAAATGCCGTCCACGACACTCACGCTTATCTTGACAATTTTATGAGTAGCCATTAAAGTTATCTATGAACAACATATGTCTCCAAGTAGTCCATATCCGCGGACGCGGCTATTCGAATAGATCATAACCCTGCAGGGGGGTACTTCGTCACACACGCTCTCGCCACTTATCGCCATGTGCACGTCATGCACCTCGGCAACCTTCAAGCGGAAGCCCAGCGAGGGAGTCGGCCACGACCGTTAACCACACTAGTACCTAGTCCAGGTTTATCGCCTATCTGAGAGTAACCCGTACGGAAGTCCGGACGAGGTTTCCGCCACGGCCCCAAACGATGTGCGCAGGGTTCCCAAGCCCACCATCCGGGTGCCACTTGGTACACCGTGCCACTGCCTACCGCATCACGGCCCACCTCTCAGGTCAGCACCATGCACGGCCTCCAGCATTACTATAAACACCAGAAACTACTTGCAACTCGTGGACCGAGTACTAAGCGATTAATAAGTCGAGAGGGTCAATTAAGTATCCCAACGTGTGGTAGTATCTAGTCTTGGATGACATACACGGAACTCAGTTCCTAAGGACGGTTCCAATGAAACAACCCGCCATGTACTCCTACACAGCCTTTCACCGGTACCTTTACCAAATCAAGTTCAACACACAACCTTTGCTCACCGAACACATTCTCACAATTCTGTTCATCTCCCAGATGACAGACCATACACAACTCTAAGCATAGCATGCATAGCAGGATAAGACACATCAAGGCTCAAGCAACTACCAGGTATGCTAGGTTGCAAGGTTCGGCTATTTACTGTGACAAGGTTAGGTCATGCAAAGGAAGTGGGTTCAACTAATCGTGGCAAAAGCAGTTGAAGCATTTGATCCTAATGCAATAAATAAGTGCAGGAGCAAGAACATGGGATTTATCGGGATGATCAAAAATGGTTGCTTGCCTTGTTGCTCAGAGGAGGGACAATATCCGTCAGACGGATATTCGGTGGAATCCGGGGGTGCGGAGCCTACCGAAATGAATGGCAACAATCAATAACAATCATATGCAAACAAGATGATGCATGAGCATGGCATGAGAATGCAAGGTGATAAACTATTATAATCAACATGTATTAGGTTTGAAGTTGATTTGAATCACATTCAAATATCAATTCAAACGAGGTATTCTCGGATACCGATTTAATTGATTCGACCTGATGCTCAGATCAACTTGATGTTAGCATGCATGAGATGTCATGTTAAGGTACTGGTTTGTTATTAGAACAATGTTTGATCATGTCAAACAAAAAGAAATTTAAATACTTTTCATATTCCATTTATAAAGTATTTATAAGAATTGGATTAATCATTAATTTACATGTTTGGGTTCTGTAACTTTTTCAAACATGAATGAAAATAGCATATTCACATTCCTTGAATTTTTCTGATACTTTTCATATATAAATTATTTTCATTGGAGTTACAGATTAATTTCTATGATTTTTTTAAGTTTTAAACATTTCTGGAATTATTTCTATACTCGAAATTCTCTTTATCGCGTCAGCCTGACATCAGCAGGTCAGCCGACCTATTCAGGTCAAACCTGATAGAGGGGACCCACTGGTCAGCCTCTCTCGGGTTAATCCCGCGCTGACCAGCCCCTTAACTGGGTTGACTTGGCCTTGGGCCCACTGTCAGCGAGAGTTTAAGAGTTTTAATTACTGGATTAGCTTGGCCACGTCGGCCCTCGCCGGAGGCTGGCCGGCGGCGACCAAAACCGCGGCGGAACCTGGCCGAAGACATGCTGAATGTGCTGTGGTGCTCGGAACAGGAAGCTGAGAGCACTGGAGTGATCTCCAGGCTCGACCACATCCACTGCTGGCCTCAGGGAGGGCTATAGGTGGCCGGAGTAAGCCGGCGACGAGCCGGGGCGGCGGCCGGAGTACGGGTTCGAAGGTCCAGTGGCTAGGGGGCTCGGATCCGAGGGGAAAGAGAGGGGAAATGACCGCATGCTCACGGGGAGTGCAAAGCAGGGCTTAGATGGCTCGGGGAAGGGCTGTTGCCGGTGTTTCATCGTCGATTTGCCGGCGGCCGAAGGTGGAAGACGATGGCGTTGGGGGCGATGCAGAGCTCGGGGAGACTTCGACTTCTGCAGGGAGGACTAGCTCGACGAGGCAAAGCTGCTGGACTACTCGGAGGGAGGTTCCCGTGGCTAGAGCCGCTGCGGCTCGAGCTCGAGCTCGTGGTAATGGCGGCAGAAGGAGCGAGGAAAAATCCGAGAGGAGGGGGGAACTGGCGCTGGGGAATGGATAGGGTCGGCCTCGGGGAGGATAACCCCGTTGTCGCGCTGTCCCGGGGGGCTCTAGAGCTCGCCATGGCGAAGCAGGAGGTGGAGGGGGCCGCCGTGGTCGATCTCCCCTCTGCCAGAAGGCAGAGGAAGAAGACGACCCTGCCCCTGGTGGGCTGGGCCTCCTCAGGCGACAGGTAAGGGTTTTCTCATTCTTTCTCTTTTGTTTTTTTTTGATTTGTTTCTGTTTTACTATTTCATTAACTTGCTATTTATTTCAGCTCCCAAAAAGTTTGTAAAAATTATTTTAAGCACACCAGAATATTTGTTGGAATATTTCCAACCATTCTCAAAGTTTTCAATATTTTTGAAAGTTTAAAGTTTCTGATTTCAAATTTAAAACTTGAAGCCAGTAGCTTTTTGCACTTATTTAAAATGCTTATAGTGTCAAGAAAAATGTTTTCTTCATTGCTCATTTACTTTCATGATTTATCAGAAAGTTTGAACATTTCTTGAGGCCATTTTGGGTTCATTGATTTTAACTAGTTTGAGATTTCCTTTATTTAAAGTAGTGGCTAGGGTTTTGAGTTTTTTTTCCTTTACCACTTCCTTGTTCTTGTTGGAAAATTCTTAGATGTAATGCAAAGAAGACATGGGCACAAGACTAACTTGCTTAAGGTGTCAGGGATGTGACATAGGGTGATATAACAAAGAAACCATGTTAACACATGGAAACAACTCTAACACATGGTTAAGCAAGCGGTAACATAACCAGTTAGTAGTTCGCTAGGTTGTAGAAGGATTGAAGGTTTTAATGGCAATGTTGAGCGGCTGGTATTTAACAGGTGGTAAGCAGCAAGACATAGCGATAGAAACGAAATAACTAGCATGACAATGATAGTAATGGTGTCTAGGGAAATGATCATCTTGCCTGAGATCCCGCTTGGAAGAAGAACGACTCTGTGAAGAAGATGAACCGACGTAGCCGAACGGATCCTCACATTCCGACACGCTTGAGGAACTCTATCGAGACGAAGAAAACCGGAAACAAGAATCAACACACGATATTCACCAAAGCACATGCATGACAAAATGCACACCCTAATATGATCCATGATCAGTTCCAAATATGCAAGGCATGGCATGGCAATTCACACAGTCAAATGATACACATTAAGTGAAGCTCAATATGCACGAGTTGCATATTGACAAAACTCCACATTTAATATTTAGTTAACTCTCGTTTAGGTACACGACTATATTAAATGTTGTTAAACATGGAAAGGGGTGAAGCATGTGATTCTACACGTCATACTAGTCGGTTAACACCTAAGAACATTGCACGGAGCTATGGTTCAAAGATACGTGCAACACAGGAGATCTTGCCATGAATGCTACATGCATGCAGTTTTTATGAAAACATGTCAAGAGGATATGAAGCATGTGTCGCCATGGCGAACAAAAGGGAACCATGGCGGCAAAATGGAGATGATGCCACAACAACGTTTTGGTCCCGGTAACTCGATGAGATATCGGTGCCCAGGAATTGGGAGCGCGTGCGTGTCATGCCAAGAATTATGGGGTGATCCCGGTTACTGGGTTCCCATGTGTCGGGGCATGCAAAAGAGGGACAATGTGCAACTAGCATAACATCTACGAAACGGATAACATCGCTTCTCATACAATAATGCATTCGGTCCAGGGGTGATTGTCTCGGTGGTTATAATTTTGAAGCATGCCTCTCTGAGCGGTTCGAGTCGTGGCGGTGTAGTTGTACATGGGTCATCGTGGATGTCGTGGAAGTAGTGACACTCGCGATCTTGTCGACGGTACTCGTACACTTGACGTAGTGGTACACGGGTCTTCAACGACAGTATGCATTCGGTACAGGCGGTCTTCGTGATCCCCCGAGGAACTCGATGTGGACGTGACCAAAATAAAACAATACCGACATCTCTCGGTGCAACACCACATCCCCGGGCGACATGCTCAACCGGCTAAAAGGAACCCGCTTCATACGAAGGCACCCAAGCCCCTGTGCTCATGGGGTGCTAACTAAACTTCTCGCTGACTGGATAAAATAGAAAACACAGGCTTGCTCTGTCCTCGTAGCTGGGAACGCGGGGTTGCAAGTGTGCCGCTGGGGTCGAGGTCGACGCGAACCGAGGCGAGGGGAGCTCCGGAATTGATGGATCCAGCCGTAGGGCCCGGTCCGATCCCGTTCTGGTCGGATTGCTGCAGCGGGTGGCCACTGCACCACCAGAACCCAAGCATGGAGCCCATGCCAGCTTCAGGCGATGTGGGGTTGCAGTAGCGGCAACAAAAGGCAATGGAGGCTGCAAGCAACGGGCGATGCGGGTCAGATGCAGGGCACTCTCCCACACACGAGGATAAGCGGCACTGGGCATCGCTCCCACGTACCCACGCACGAGCAGAGGAGCGGGCGGCACCGCGAGGGCACGGGGAGGAGCAGGTCAACGGGCCAGCGTTGCATGGGGCAGGTCTGGACGCGGCGGGCGAGGCGGTTCCAGTGGCGAAGCAGGCTCGGGCTTTCCCGCAGGTGGGCAGCTGCGCGCAGAGGGTGCTCAGGGGAGGTCCTCCCCTTGGATCCACGAGGAGAGCCGAGAGGGGTTAGGCCCGCAAGCGTCATGGAGCTGCTACGCGGGGCGAGGATTAGGGGAGCCCCGGGCTGGCTGGCGGCTGGAGGAAGGAGAAGACGGCTGTGGCAAGGTGCGGCGCGGGGACGAGGAGGTCGGGGGCGGTGCAAGGGAGGGGGCTTGTCAAGCACTGACTACCTCTGATGAACTAGAATGAACATGAACATGAAGATCGGTGGAAATTCATAGGAAGAACATGGGAATTCAGAGCTTTATATCACAAAAAATGGAGAAGTAGCTCGCCTCTAGCGGCTAGGGTTCAACCCTAATTAACAATAAGCATAAAGTAGCCACAAGAGGACATTACATGGCTTTATAGCCAAAGGGGAAAGGAACGCGCCGGCCAGCGAGAGAGGGATGCGCGATCTTCTTTACACGGGTGTTGTCGGAATTCCACAGTGCCTTCTCCCTCACACTACCGTTAGATGAACATCGCACGACTGAGATAGATTCCGACAGTCTCCATAGTGTGTTGGCACTTAACTGAACTAACTGAACTTACTGTAGCCTGACAATACCCCCCCCCAATGAGATTCAGCTTGTCCTCAAGCTTGGAATGCAGGAAAAACTTTCTGGATGAAGGCTGCATCTTCCCATGTAGCTTCTTCAATCGGCATGTTGATCCACTTAACTAGCCAACGCACCACTGGAATGCTTATGTCACCCTGTCGACGAGGGACAAGTTTCCTCTCAAGAACAGCCTTCGGTTCCCTTTTAATTGTCCCATCTGCATGAACAAGTGGCAGTTGTGGGGATGGCACCACATGCTAGCCGATGTGTTTCTTGAGCTAGCTCACATGGAAAGTATGATGCAACTGACAACCTTCTGGAAACAATAACTTATAAGCATGCTTTCCCACCTTCTCTAGCACTCTAAAAGGACCATAATATTTTGAATGCCACTTGAGATGCTTATGGAGGCTGAGTGATGTATGCCTGTAAGGTTGCAACTTTAGGTACACCATGTCCCCAACCAAGAATTCTCTCTCCTGTCTCTTTTGATCAGCATAGAGCTTCATTCTGGCTTGTGCTTTACTCAGGTTATGCTTGATGACTTCCATGGCCAATTCCCTGTTCTGCATCAGGTTCTCACTATCTTCCCAAATAGAATCTGGCAAGGCTGATTCAGCTACCAATGGTGGAGGAAAACCATATAGAGCTTGGAATGGTGTCAGCTTCAATGATGTGTGGAAGGATGTATTGTACCACCACTCTGCCAGGGCCAACCACCCATGCCATTTCATAGGTTGCTGAAAACACATGCATCTCAAGTAATTTTCCAAGCACTGATTCACTCTCTCTGTTTGACCATCAGTCTGTGGGTGGTAGCTGGTGCTCATATGCAGCTTAACTTTGATGGACTTAAACAGTTGCTGCCACAAGTGACTGGTAAAGATCCTATCCCTGTCTGTTACAATCACCATAGGCATGCCATGTAACCTGAACACATTGTCAGAAAAGGCTCTAGCTACAGACTGGACTGATATGGGATGTTTCATGGCTATAAAGTGTGCATATTTAGTAAACCTGTCCACCACCACTAGGATAAGATCTTTGTTGTCTGAAACAGGTAGCCCCTCTACAAAATCCATGCTGATGTGTGCCCAAGCAAAATCAGGAACAGGCAGGGGTTCTAGCAATCCTGGATATGGGGTATGCTCTGCTTTGTTGATTTGGCACACTGGACAATTTTTCACAAAAACAATGATGTCATGTTTCAACCGAGACTAGTGAAATACCATCTTAACTCTCTGGTAAGTGGCTCTTTCCCTAGAATGTCCTCCAAGCTCTGAGTTGTGAAACACTTTCATAATTTCTTGTCTGAGTTCAGTGTTTCTTCCCACTACAATCTTGCTCTTGTATCTGAGTATGCCATTTCTGAATGTTTATGCAGTGTTACCATCTTTAGCAGCTACAGATGCAGCAATGAGCTCTTTAATCTTGCCATCATTTTCATAGCTTTTCACCACTTCCTTGACCCATATAGGTGTAGTAGCTATTGCTACCAGAGCTGAAATCCTATGCTTGACCCTAGATAATGCATCAGCAGCTTTGTTTTCTTTCCCTTTTCTGTATTCCACTATAAAGTTGTACCCTAGTAGCTTCAGTAACAGTTTATGCTGGATTCCTTCAGTGATTTTCTGTTCCTGGATGTACTTGAGACTTTCCTGGTCTGTCTTAATGATCAGTGCAGTTACAGCAAAATAGTGTTTCCATTTCTTAACTGCTTCTATGATTGCCAGTGCTTGTTTATCATAAGTGGACATAGCTGCTGCTTTAGGACCAATTGCCTTGCTGAAAAATGAGAGAGGTCTTCCATTCTGCATCAATACAGCTCCTAATCCATATCCACTAGCATCAGTCTCCAGGACAAAGGGCTTAGTGAAATCAGGTAAGGCCAGTACAGGGGTGTGAGTAAGCTTCTGCTTGAGTGTCTCAAATGCCCTGGTTTGGTCTTCTTTCATTCAAATGCATTCTTCTTCAAACAGTCAAATAAGGGTCTGCAGATAATTCCATACCCGTGAATAAACCTCCTGTAATACCCACTTAAGCCTAAGAAACTTCTTAGCTCAGTAATGTTAGCAGGTACTGGCCAATCTTGAATAGCTTTGATCTTGCATGGATTTGTGGATACACCCTCCTCATTGATGATGTGGCCCAGGTACTCCACTTCCTTTTAACAAAATGAACACTTCTCCAGTTTAGCATAGTGTTTGTTCTCCTGCGGAATGTCAAATACTTGCTTCAAATGTTGCTTGTGTTCTTCCCATGAGATACTAAACACCGGGATGTCATCAAAGAACACCACAACAAATTTCAGCAACCCAAACAACAAGTTCATTAATGCTTGGAATGATGGTGGACCATTTGTTAGTCCAAAGGACATCACCAAGTACTCAAACAGTCCCATATGAGTGGAGAATGCATTTTTTGCTATGTGTTCCTCAACCATCTTGATTTGATGGTAGCCATTCCTTAAATCAATTTTTGAGAAATATTTTGCTCCTTTCAACTGATCTAGTAGATCCTCAATTACAGGAATTGGATACTTGTTTTTTATTGCAATAGCATTAAGTTTCCTATAATCAGTGCAAAGTCTCCATGAACCATCTTTCTTTTTCACAAGCAGAACTGGAGAAGAAAAGGGGCTTGTGCTGGGTCTTATTAATCCCTTTTTTAGTAAGTCCAGTATAATTTTCTCTAGTATTTCCTTTTGGTGATGTGGCACCTTGTATGGCCTCTCGTTTACTATCTTTGCTCCCTCCATCAGTGGTATCTTATGATCACAAGGTATGCTAGGAGGTAGTCCACTAGGTTCCTGAAACAGTTGTTCATATTGCTGTAGAAGTGGTTGCAAATCATCAGGTATCACAGTAGCTGCTAACTCATACCCTTCTCCACACAAAGGAAATAGGAAGAAACCAGACACTGCTTGATCCATGAGCTTGTTGGAACTGTCATGGCTTTCAGTTAATCTTTCCAAGGGAACAGTTTCATCTACAAAAGTTATGAGTTCCCCATATGTGTCTGAAATTTTTAATTCCATCTTCACAAAGTCCATTTGCACTGGGCTGTATTTCTTTAGCCAGTCCACTCCTAGGATCATGTCATATCCTGTTAATTTGAGAACTCTGAAGCTGTCACAGAAGCTTTTCCCTTGAATTTCATAAGAGCAGTTTTTTATAGTGAATTCATTCCACGACACTTCACCACTGGCCACTACCACCTTTACCATGGAGTTAGCAACTGGTGCTACAAGCATGCTGGCTGCCATGTCAGGTGATACAAATGTAGCAGTGCTTCCACTGTCTACTAGAGCAGTTGCTAGTTTCTCTCCAATCTTAACTGACAAGATGAAAGTGTTTTTTGTCAGAGCTCATACCATGGGTAGCATGCATAGAAACTTGCAATACAGTTTCTGGTGGTAAGTTTTGTGCTTCCAAGTCAGGATCCTCAAAATCAGTGACATATATTACATCTGAGTTGCTCTCCTCTTGAGATAGTAATGCTTGTATCTGTGCTTTCTGGCTCATCTTGCACACCTGCCTGTGTCCTGGAACCCAAGGTTCCCTACACTTATAGCAGACCTGATTCTGCTTTGCTTGCTGAATTACTTTGCTCTTTGGTATATGCATTGTACCACCCTGACCACTTGAAGTATCAAAGTTTACCTGTCTTTTTGCTTGATGGAAATAGGGTTTTGTTTGCACCACTACAACAGGTTGTTGAGCCTTTTCCATTCTTCTTGCATACCACACAGCAGTCTGTAGATCTTTTGGTTTGAAACACTCCACATGGCTCTTGATGTAAGGGTTTAAACCAGAAACGAAACTTGTCACATAATAATCATTAGGAATTCCAGGATTTTCCCTTCTCATAATGTTCATCAGCTGCTCAAACTTCTCAACATAATCAGCTATAGTTGTCACTTGGTGGATAGCATGAAAGGATGTAACAATGTCACACACAGATTGCATTGAAAATCTTTCAGACAATAAAGAACAGAACTTATGCCAAGCTATGTTCCCTGGTGCAAAGCCAGTACCTCTCCACCACTGCACAGCAGCTCCTTTCAAATAAGATATAGCTAGCTCAGTCCTATGCTCAATAGGTGTTCTAGCAGCAGCAAAATATTGTTCCAAGTTCTGTATCCAGGATTCAGGGTCTTCTCCTTCAAATTCCACCATGTTCAACTTGGCAGGTTTAACAGTTAAAGGGCTTCTCCTATTATCCACTGGTGTAGTTACTCTCCTCCTATACTGATTATCATACCCCTCTATCTCTTGCAGATCTTCACCTTGGACCATATTGCAGGCTAGAGCAGTTTGTCCCATCCCCTCTGCTTTGGTAGTCCCAAAATTTGGGTGCCTATAAGGCTGCTTCACAGTTCCATCCAGGTTTCGTTCTCTGCCAGCTTGATCTCTTAACACTGATGTACCAACTGCTCCCAAGGTAGGTTTTTCAGGCATGGTAACAGAAGGTGGAGTATTTGCCACAAGCTGCTTTGGACGTCCTGGTGCTGCTTGAGGTAATCCCACAGGATGAACCTTGTGCACAACCTCACCTTGCACTGAGGCATGATTAGCTTCTTCCCCTTTACCTAGATCTGGATCCAACAACAGCTTTCTGAAATTATCCTGTATCTTGTCAAAGTTCTTCTGCATAGTGATAAAATTCTTGTTGACTATAGCTTGGAACTGCTGAAATTCTCTATGATCCTCCTCTCTTTTTTGCCGCAAGGATTTCCAATCTAACTCCAGATTCCAACTGCAAGTCTGCTGTTGTTGCTAACTCTGCTCCTGCCATGCTTGCTCTGTCTACAATTCTCAGGGAGGGAAAAGGGAGGGATTTTACCTGCTAGGTCTCCTCTCTAGTCGATCAGATCCTTACACCTGGGGTTTTACCACTACAGCAGTATGCTCCAGCAACCAGGGAAAGGCCTAATTGCACCCAGATCTTGTCACCCCGGCCGCCACCATGAGCTCCCCGTGGATCTGCGGCTCTCGCCCTCTGATACCAATTGTCAAGCACTGACTACCTCTGATGAACTAGAATGAACATGAACATGAAGATGGAATTCAGATCGGTGGAAATTCAGAGGAAGAACAGGGGAATTCAGAGCTTTATATCACGAAAAATGGAGAAGTAGCTCGCCTCTAGCGGCTAGGGTTCAACCCTAATTAACAATAAGCATAAAGTAGCCACAAGAGGAGATTACATGGCTTTATAGCCAAAGGGGAAAAGGAACGCGCCGGCCAGCGAGAGAGGGACGCGCGATCGTCTTTACAGGGGTGTTGTCGGAATTCCACAGTGCCTTCTCCCTCACGCTACCGTTAGATGAACATCGAACGGCTGAGATAGATTCCGACAGTCTCCACAATGTGTTGGCACTTAACTGAACTAACTGAACTTACTGCAGCCTGACAGGGCTCTCCCTGGGGCATGAGCGGCAGCCACAGGCAATGACTCTCGCTCCTCTCTGCGCGGCAAGCAAGGGAGGAAGGCGGCGCTGACTGAACGAGGGGAGAAGAGGGATCGAGGGAGAGAGGCTAGCGAACGAGCTAGGGTTGCTGAGGGGAAAACTGGGCCTTGGGCCGGCTATGAGGAAAGAAAATAAATACCCCATGAATACAATTGGTCTGGTCTGATTTAGAGACAAAAGGGATCTCCTTTTTTTAAAGAGAAAAGGAAATGGAAAGCGAAAAGTTTTATTTGAGGTTCAAATAAATCCCAAGTGACCTGATGAAGACATGTGGCTACTACAAAATAAATTAAGACCACCAAAACTAAAAATGGAGAGAAAAGAGAAAGAGCACAGACTTAGAATGTTTGGAATCAAACGAAATTTCAATTGCATGTGTGTTACTATTGGAATATTTTATAGTAGCTCCCTAAATTATTGGGAGGATATGTTATCAAGAGAGTCACCATGTGAATTCCCTCAATTTAAATAGACCAACAGATCTATGCAACTTATTTATTTGAGTTGTAGAAAATTTAATGACATGATGACATGATGAATGCAACAAACAAATAATTAGCACGGTGACAACGAAATAAAAGGGGAATCTTCTGTAGCGTCGGTCTCGGACTGTCAAAACTCTCCTACACTAACAAGAGATCTCGCCCCAAGATCTAAGAATGAAAGGGTGAAGAGGATGAGAATGCAAGAGGTAGAACTTAGTTGCTTCTTGAAAAACGAGTGAAACCAACGATCCTTAAAGGTTGCAAAGAAATGAAGAATGATATGAGAAACAGGTAAGAATTCAAACAAAATTTCGGCGGCACTTCGATAGAAAATTGAGGCAAAAATTCGATAAGATGGATAGATCTTGAACATTCACAACAACCCAACTAAAATGAATAAGCAAGGGGAGAACATGAACTTGACAAAACTAGATAATGGATGAAAGAGAGCAACATCACAACTACTCTGAAACAAGGGAATATGAACTAGATCATAGGGAAGAAAGAATGAAGAAGAAAATGATAATTACTACAACCATTGAATTGAGAAGCATCTACAAGAAGAATTGAATGGAGTTGTTGGAAAACCAACAACGATAAGAAAAGCTTGTGGTGGACTTATGAGAACCATCCCCAAATAATGAGGTGACAACCAGCCACTAACAGAAATAAAGATTGCTTGGGAGCGATAAGATATGAAAACTTATTACACTAAGAGGAAACATTGAAAATTGGATTAATGGCAATACCATAATAGCAACAATCCTTAGACAAAGCTTTAGGTGAATCTAAACCAAGATATCTCAATGAAGAAACCATGAGTTGAAAAATATCTCATGATCTTAGAATTGGTTGGTTTAAATATCTCATTCTTCAAACAATTTTTCTTCGAGACCCCTCCACTAACAAGAATGCTATAGCACCACCTCAAAGGATAAAGGAGGAATAATTGCACTTTGTAATGCAAGAGAAGGGACACTTGAGGTACTACCACAAGAATATTGAAGAACACCTTGAGAATGAAGAGATCTTGAGCCACCTAACAGAAAATTTGAATGAGGCACCAGAATAATTGAGATACGAACGAAGAGAAAACAATTGAGATGAATTGGAAGTGAAAGCTGAAAGCTGAGAACGAAGAAATCTTTTGAAATGATGGCCTTCGAAGGATCAAGAAATGAAAACAACTTGGAAATGCAGTGGATAAACATGGAAGGAATTTTTCATGATCGAGAACAATTCAAGATGATAACACAAAGCTGAAATGACAATCTTCACCAGAATGGAGCAAGATTGAGAGAAACACTCCTTCAGTCTTCCAAGCTGAAAATGATGAGGAGAACACCACCAAGAATTACCGAGGCACTCCGGAATAAGAATCTGAAAAGTTGAGCCAATGATGAAAATAAATTCAAATAGATCTTGGAGAATGAACATGACTGATGGAACCATATGAACGCGGGGTTGTAGATGTGGCGGTGGGGTCGAGGTCAGCGTGAATCAAGGCGAGGGGAGCTCTGGAATTGATGGATCCAGTCGTAGGGCTCGGTCCGGTCCCATTCTGATCGGATTGCTGCAGCGGGTGGCCACTGCACCAGCAGAACCCAAGCATGGCGCCCATAGCATCTTCACGCGACGTGGGGTTGCAGCAGCGGCAACAAAAGGCAGTGGAGGCAGCAAGCAAGAGGCGGCAGAAGCAGCTAGCAACGGGCGATGCGGGTCGGATGGAGGGCGCTCTCCCACACACGGGGATAAGCGGCGCTAGGCATCGCTCCCACATACCCATGCACGAGCAGAGGAGTGGGGGCACCGTGAGGGCACGGGAAGGAGCGGGTCAACGGGCCAGCGCTGCATGGGGCAGGTCTAGACGTGGTGGACGGGGCGGTTCCGACAGTGAAGCAAGCTTAGGCTTTCCCGCGAGGTGGGCGGCTGCGCGCAGAGGGTTCTCGGGGGAGCTCCTCCCCTTTGATACACGAGGAGAGTGGGGAGAGGTTAGGCGCGCGAGCCCCATGGAGCTACTGTGCAAGGCGAGGATCAGGGGAGCCTCGGGTTCGTTGGCGACTGGAGGAAGGAGAAGACGGCTGCGACAAGGTGCAGCGCGGGGACGAGGAGGTCGGGGCGGTGCAAGGGACGGGGCTCTCCCTGGGGCGCGAGCGGCAGCCATAGGCAACTACTCTCACTCCTCTCTACATGGCGAGCAAGGGAGGAAGGCGGCGCTGGAGGGAACGAGGAGGAGAAGAGGGGTCGAGGGAGAGAGGCTAGCGAACGGGCTAGGGTTGCTGAGGGGAAAACTGGGCCTTGGGCCGGCTATGAGGAAAGAAGAAAAAAATGCCCCATGAATACAATTGGTCTCATCTGATTTAGAGACAAAAGGGATCTCCTTTTTTGAAGAGAAAAGTAAATGCGAAGCAAAAAGATTTATTTGAGGTTCAAATAAATCCCAAGTGAGCTGAAGAAGTCATGTGGCTACTACAAAATAAATCAAGAGCACCACAACTAAAAATGGAGAGAAAAGAGAAAGAGCACACACTTAGAATATTTGGAATCAAACTAAATTTAAATTGCAAGTGTGTTACTATTGGAATATTTTATACTAGCTCCCTAAAATATTGGGAGGATATGTTATCAAGAGAGTCACCATGTGAATTCCCTCAATTTAAATAGACCAACAGATCTATGCAATTAATCTATTTGAGTTGCAGAAAATTTAATGACATGATGGCATGATGACATGATGAATGCAACAAACAAATAATTAGCACGGCGACAACGGAATAAAAGGGGAATCTTATGGAGCGTTGGTCTCGGGCTGTCATAGCCAACCCCTATGCATAGATTCCCAAGGTCACAAAACCCGCAAGTTGATCACCAAAATATACATCAACTGGATCAACAGAACATCCCATTGTCACCAGAGACATCCATCGCAAGACGTACATCAAGTGTTCTCAAATCCTTAAAGACTCAATCCGATAAGAAAACTTCAAAGGGAAAACTCAATTCATCACAAGAAGATAGAGAGGGGAAAACTCCATATGATTCATCTATATTAATAAAGCTCGCGATACATCAAGATCATGCCATCTCAAGAACACGAGATAGAGATTGAACACATGGCTACTAGTACATACCCCCAGCCCAAAGAAGGATTACTCACACATTATCATGGTGAGAAAGAGAGATTTGTCGATGGAGAGGTACAGCCCCGAAGAGATGGAGGCGATGACGGCCACGGCACCGGCGATGGGTAGCGGCGGTGGTGACGGGAGGCGGCTCCTTGCCCCTCCTTCTTCCTTGGTCTTGGTGCTGCAATGGAGGAGCCTTTCCCCTTCTCGGTGGCTGCCAAGGGAGAGGCAAATTTGTGGCTCTTGGTGGCTCTACCAAAATTAGGGGTTTCTTCTACTTATATGTGTCTTTGTGGTGCTATATGGCCTTCCGAAGCCTTGATCTAATGGCTCTCGGGCACCTTTAGAACCTTCCTAGGGGCTCCACATATCCCTCATGAGTCTCCAAAGTCGTGGATTGGCCGAATATATCAGATATGTTAAGAGTTGGACTCAATCACGTCACCAATTCTCGTGATCCCGTAATCAGATATTTTCCTTCAATAAAACGGGTCTCCAAATCACAGACGAACTCCGTTTTGGACGAATTTGTAGTCGAGAAACATTGCCAAATTCCACACACTTTCCTAGTTTTAGCTTTGTCCATTTGACGTTGTATTCGGGGTTCAAATTGACAATATCTAAAAATTGTTTGTGTACAGATTTCAGGAGAGTGAGAGTCCTCCTTCAACAAGGCTCCTTTTGCGTTTTTCGACAATTTCTAATTAATTCCTTCAAATCAAAGTGTGAAATAAGAACTTGTGAAATTTTGAAACCAATAATAGGTTAGTCCCAAAAAATAATATAAAGTTGCAGTAAAATGATTGTAAAACATCCAAGAATGATAATATAACAGCATGGAACAAGCAAAAAATTATAGATACATTGCAGAAGTATCATTCTCCCACTCGGCGTAGCTCTTCTTTAGGTTGGCAATCTCTCGTGCAGTATTTTCAGTGGTCGCCTTCAACAGTCAATTCTCCTCCTCTAGCTTCTCAACGGCCTTCAGCTTGGCCTCAGCCGCCATGACCTTTTGACTCGCTTCCTTCTGAGCTGACGCGAGTTCTTCATCCCTCTTCTCGAGGGCCTCCTTCATGGTGACTAAGGAAATGGAACTATTCAGCCTCTGAGACAGGAAATAAAATTAATTCAAGATTCATTCGATCAGCAGAGCTTACCTTCAACAACTTTCTTCTCCTGCTCGAGGTGAGTGCACTTGGCTTTTTCAGCTTCAAGGTCGACGCACAAATCCAACAGCTCTTGATTAGCCCCTTCGATGTGGTCGATGGGCCCATGAGTAGTCTACCGACAGCAGGGTCAAGTCAGCAAAAATACAACAACAACTCTAAGACTACCGCCGACTTCCTTAGTCGACGGCAGTCTCGGGGACTACACCCAGTGGGTGCGCTCAGCGCGCCCCCACTAGAAGGATAAGAGGAGACAAGTCTCAGTTCCGTTGTCTATTACCAAACAGGAATGGAAACTGAGACTACCGTCGACTGCCACAGTTGACGGTAGCCTCGGGGACTACACGCACTTGGTGTGCTCAGCGCGCCCCCACTGTAAAGAAACATCAACACCCAGTGGGTGTGTATCCATTCGGGACACCCACTAGCATTCAAACTTACCCGGACATTCTTGGCCACGGCCTCGCTGGTCTCACACGCCTCCTTCAATCGTCTGACCATCAGGTCCAGCTGTGCCAAGGCTTCCTTGTGCACATCCTCCTGATCCTCTGGGATGTGGTGGAGCTGGAAGATGCGGCGATCTGATGGAGGAGGCAATGGACCCGTTCCAGAGTGACGTCCCGGTCGAGGTACGGGCCTCAGAAGTCTTGGTTCTGGGAACCACTCGGCCAGGAACGGCGGCCTACTTTGGTGCCTCTTCAACTGCAGAAGGAGCCTCGGGGTCAAGTTCAATCACGTCTTGTGGTCCTGCACATGTTCACAAGAAGTAAACGGCCTAGCGCTGAATACTGAGTGAGCCTTCACGAAAAACAAGTCTTACCTTTGGAAGAAGCAGCATAAGCGTCAGTCTTCCCCTTGTTAGTGGTTTCTACTTCCAGAGAAGCGGTCGAGGTATCGGCCCTGCAACATACATAATAAGAATAAGACGATCATTTGGTGAAACATAGCCAAAAAATACAAAGTCATTCGGCGGCAAAACTTACACTGAAGCGATGGGCACATCGACCTTGATGCACGGCAAAATGGCCTTCCGAGGTTTGGTGCTCACGACCTTGGGTTGTTTGGCAATTTAATTTGGCGGCGTCGTGGCATCACTTTGGACCCGTTTGGAACTGCGAGTTGGCATCACCGATACACTCGACTTTCTCACCCTCGGGATCCTCAAGGTGCCAGCATGGGTCCCTGGATCCTAGCTCGCCTTGCTACACGCCTTCGGCGGGACCTCATCAGACGGAGAAGGCTCTGCCTCATCACCCTGACCATCGTCGTCACTTTGCTCCGCCTCTTTGTCGTCGCCTTCATCGTGGCTATCTTATTCACCACCCGCATCAGAACCCTCCGGGTGATCGGTGTCGCTCTCCACATCAACGGGCATTTGGTCAACCACCGGGACGGAGGTGTCTAGCACGGTAAAAGCCTGCCGAGTGGAGAATATCACGTTACAAATAAATACTAGGACAAGGAGGAAAATCACTCGGACGTAAAGGACATCAACTTACTTCATTCGACGGAGTCTCCACTGAGAAAGGAGGCACCATCCTGGTCCCCGTGGGGGTGTCCCTCACCGGAGTGATGGTCATGGTCTTATCTTCCAACTGCTTCTTGATACGTCCATTTTGCATCATGCTTTCATGTTGATATTTATTGCTTTTTGGACAATTATATTACTTGTGGTACCATATTTATGCCTTTTCTCTCTTATTTTGCAAGGATTATTTGAAGAGGGAGAATTCAGGTAGGTAGAACTCTGCACTGGAAAAGGAGCAAATCCTAGTCCACTATTCTGCACATCTCCAAATGCCGTGAAAAGTTACGTGGATTTTTTCTGGAATATATAAAAAATACTGGGCGAAAGAACTACCGGAGGGGGGCCACCAGGGCTCCACAAGCTTGCCCACCGCCACCACCCCCCTGGTGGCGCAGGGCAGGCTTGTGGGCTACCTGACGGCCCACTAGCCCCCCTCTTTTGCTATATGAAGCGAACTGGTCTAGAAAAAAATCAATCGGGAGCTTTTTCGTGGTTTCACCGCAGCCACGAGGCGGAACTTGAGCAGATCCAATCTAGAGCTCCGGCAGGACGATCCTGGCGGGGAAACTTCCCTCCCGGAGGGGGAAATCGTTGCCAGCGTCATTACCAACACTCCTCTCGTCGGAGGGGAGGCATCTTCATCAACATCTTCATCAGCACCATCTCCTCTCCAATCCCTAGTTCATCTCTTGTAACCAATCTTCGTCTCGAACTCCGATTGGTACTTGTAAGGTTGCTAGTAGTGTTGATTAAACTTTGTAGTTGATGCTAGTTGGATTACTTGGTGGAAGAGTTTATGTTCAGATCCCTGATGCTATTCATTACACCTCTGATCATGATTATTATTATGTCTTGTGAGTAGTTACTTTTTTTCCGGAGGACATGGGATAAGTCATGTTAATAATAGTCATGTGAATTTGATATTCGTTCGGTATTTTGATATGTTGTATGTTGTTTTTCCTCTAGTGGTGTTATGTGAACGTCGACTACATAACACTTCACCATATTTGGGCCTAGAGGAAGGCATTGGGAAGTAGTAAGTAGATGATGGGTTGCTGTAGTGACAGAAGCTTAAACCCCAGTCTATGCGTTGCTTCGTGAGGGGCTGATTTGGATCCACTAGTTTAATGCCATGGTTAGACTTTTTCTTAATTCTACTTTTGTAGTTGCGGATGCTTGCGAGAGAGGTTAATCATAAGTGGGATGCTTGACCAAGTAAGGGCAGTACCCAAGCGCTGGTCCACCCACATATCAAACTATCAAAGTAACGAACGCAAATCGTATGAACATGATGAAACTAGCATGACAGAAATTCCCGTGTGTCCTCGGGGGCGTTTTTCTTCCTATAAGACTTTGTTCAGGCTTGTCCCTTGCTGCAAAAGGGATTGGGCGACTTGCTGCACCGTTGCTACTACTTGTTACTTGTTACTCTTTGCTTGCTACGTTTCACCTCGCTACACAATCACTTGTTACCGCTACTTTCAGTGCTTGCAGTTATTACCTTGATGAAATCCGTTTATCAGAGCCTTCTGCTCCTCGTTGGGTTCGACACTCTTACTTATCAAAAGGACTACGATTGATCCCCTATACTTTTGGGTCATTAAGACTCTTTTCTGGCGCCGTTGCCGGGTAGTGAAGCGCCTTTGGTAAGTGGAAATTGGTAAGGAAACATTTATATATTGTGCTAAAATTTATTGTCACTTGTCACTATGAAACTCTTCCTTTGAGGAGTTTGTTCAGGGTATCTTCACCATGAACGGAAGCATGAGGAGTTTCTCCTCAACCTGAGTACCTACTGAAAATATCTTTTATGAAATTCCTTCGGGTATGCTTGAGAAACTGCTGGCTAATCCTTTCACACGAGATGGATCTTCACATCCAGAATTGCATCTAATCTATGTAGATGAAGTTTGTGGTTTATTTAAGCTTGCAGGTTTTCCCGAGGATGAGGTAAAGAAGGAATTCTTTCCTTTATCTTTGAAGGATAAGGCGTTGACATGGTATAGGCTATGTGATGATACTAGATCATGGGGCTACAATCGGTTGAAATTGGAATTTCATCAAAAGTTCTATCCTACGCATTTAGTACATCATGATCGGAACTTTATTTATAACTTTTGGCCTCGTGACAGGGAAAGCATAGCTCAAGCTTGGGGGGGCTTAAATCAATGCTATATTCATGCCCCAATCATGAGCTCTCGAGAGATATCATCACTCAAAACTTTTATGCTCGGCTTTCTCATGAAGATCGTACCATGCTTGACACTTCTTGTGCCGGTTCTTTTATGAAGAAGGATATTGATCACAAGTGGAATTTATTGGAGAGAATCAAACGCAACTCTGAAGATTGGGAGGTGGAGGAAGGTAAGGAGTCAGGTATGATTTTCCAGTTTGATTGTGTTAAATCTTTTGTTGAGACAAACACTTCTAGAGATTTTAGCGCTAAGTATGGACTTGACTCTGAGATAGTAGCTTCTCTATGTGAATCTTTTGCTGCTCATGTTGATCTTCCCAAAGAGAAGTGGTTTAAATATCATCCTCCTGTAGAAAGCAACATAGCCAAAACCAATCTAGTTGAGGAGAAAATCATAGCTCTTAGTGATCCTGTTGTTCCTTGTGCTTACTGTGAGAAACCACCATACCCTGCTAGGATAAAGGATTATTCTAAAGCTCCAACTGTGATACGTAGGGGTTACATTAGACCACTTGCACCCCCTGAGGAGATTAGAGTTGAACCTAGTGTTTCTATTATCAAATATCTCTTAGCCGAAGACATAGATGGGCATGTTATCAAATTCTGTGAGGACTCCGCTAGAATTGCTAAACCTCACGCGAAAGACAAACACATACCTATAGTTGGCCTGCCCGTTGTTTCTGTTAAGATAGGAGATCACTGTTACCATGGTTTATGTGATATGGGAGCTAGTGTTAGTGCAATACCCCGTTCTCTATATGATGAAATCAAAGATGAGATTGCACCTGCTGAGTTAGAACCCATTGATGTCACTATTACCATACCTCCGACTTCATCAGCACCATCTCCTCTCCAATCCCTAGTTCATCTCTTGTAACCAATCTTCGTCTCACAACTCCGATTGGTACTTGTAAGGTTGCTAGTAGTGTTGATTACTCTTTGTAGTTGATGCTAGTTGGATTAGTTGGTGGAAGAGTTTATGTTCAGATCCTTGATGCTATTCATTACACCTCTGATCATGATTATGATTATGTCTTGTGAGTAGTTACTTTTGTTCCTGAGGACATGGGATAAGTCATGTTAATAATAGTCATGTAAATTTGATATTCATTCGGTATTTTGATATGTTGTATGTTGTATTACCTCTAGTGGTGTTATGTGAACGTCAACTACATAACACTTCACCATATTTGGGCCTAGAGGAAGGCATTGGGAAGTAGTAAGTAGATGATGGGTTGCTGGAGTGACAGAAGCTTAAACCCCAGTCTATGTGTTGCTTCGTGAGGGGATGATTCGGACCCACTACTTTAATTCTATGGTTAGACTTTGTCTTAATTCTACTTTTGTAGTTGCGGATGCTTGCGAGAGAGATTAATCATAAGTGGGGTGCTTGTCCAAGTAAGGGCAGTACCCAAGCGCCGGTCCACCCACATATCAAACTATCAAAGTAACGAACGCAAATCATATGAACATGATGAAACTAGCATGATAGAAATTCCCGTGTGTCCTCGGGAGCATTTTTGTTCCTATAAGACTTTGTTCAGGCTTGTCCCTTTCTGCAAAAGGGATTGGGCCACTTGCTGCACTGTTGCTACTACTTGTTACTTGTTACTCTTTGCTTGCTACGTTTCACCTCTCTACACAATCACTTGTTACCGCTACTTTCAGTGCTTGCAGTTATTACCTTGCTGAAATCCGTTTATTAGAGCCTTCTGCTCCTCGTTGGGTTCAACACTCTTACTTATCGAAAGGACTACGATTGATCCCCTATACTTGTGGGTCATCAAGACTCTTTTCTAGAAAAATGCTGATCTGCAATCTCTGGCGTTAGCTAGACGAATGCTTATGACAACAAACCTTCTCCTGCAACGACACCAGAAGAATGCTGATAGCACTCCCCATTAACGAAACTAGAAGAATGTTGTTGATGTCCCACCAGCACGTGGGTTCGCAACAGTTTTCGAGGGTAGAGTATTCTACCCAATTTGTTGATAAGCCAGTCAGGAGGTGAGAGAAAACTCTCGAGTATTAGCAGCTGAATTTGTCGGATTCAACCACACCTGACAGATTAGTATCTGCAAGCACAATAGTAACAGCAAAGTAGCGAGTAATGGCAGTGTAACGAGCAATAGCAGTGGCAAGGAACAGCAATGGTGACAGCAGTAGCAACAGTATTAGCAGCAGCAGAGCAAGACAAGTAACAGCAGCAGCAACAGTAGTAGCAGCAGCAGTAGGACAAACTCGTAGGCAATGGGCGGTGATTTGTTTGGATGATATTCATCATGCAACAGCTATAACACGGAGAGATATATGGCTAGCTCCCGTTCGTCAATGTGACGTAGGCATGCATTCCGTGTGTCGTCATACGTGCTTAGGGAAAATAACTTGCATGACATCTATGTTGGGGAACGTCGCATGGGAAACAAAAAATTTCCTACGCGCACGAACACCTATCATGTGAATGTCCATCTACGAGAGGGGATGAGTGATCTACGTACCCTTGTAGACTGTACAGCAGAAGCGTTAGAGAACGCGGTTGATGTAGTGGAACGTCCTCACGTCCCTCGATCCGCCCCGCGAACAATCCCGCGATCAGTCCCACGATCTAGTACCGAATGGACGGCACCTCCGCGTTCAGCACACGTACAGCTCGACGATGATCTCGGCCTTCTTGATCCAGCAAGAGAGACGGAGAGGTAGAAGAGTTCTCCGGCAGCATGACGGCGCTCCGGAGGTTGGTGATGATCTTGTCTCAGCGGGGCTCCGCCCGAGCTCCGTAGAAACGCGATCTAGAGGAAAAACTATGGAGGTATGTGGTCGGGCAGCCGTGAGAAAGTCGTCTCAAATCAGCCCTAATTGCTCCATATATATAGGAGGAGGGAGGGGGACCTTGCCTTGGGGTCCAAGGACCCTCAAGGGGTCGGCCGAGCCAAGGGGGAGGACTCTCCCCCCCCAAACCGAGTTGGACTAGGTTTGGTGGGAGGGAGTCCTCCTCCCTTCCCACCTCCTCCCTCTTTTTTTTCTTTTCCTTTGATTTATTATCCTTGGCGCATAGGCCCCTTTGGGGCTGTCCCACCAGCCCACTAAGGGCTGGTGTGTCTCCCCAAAGCTTATAGGCTTCCCCGGGGTGGGTTGCCCCCCCCCCCCCCGGTGAACTCCCGGAACCCATTCGTCATTCCCGGTACATTCCCGGTAACTCCGAAAACCTTCCGGTAATCAAATGAGGTCATCCTATATATCAATCTTCGTTTCCGGACCATTTCGTAAACCCTCGTGACGTCCGTGATCTCATCCGGGACTCCGAACAACATTCGGTAACCAACCATATAACTCAAATACGCATAAAACAACGTCGAACCTTAAGTGTGCACACCGTGCGGGTTCGAGAACTATGTAGACATGACCCGAGAGACTCCTCGGTCAATATCCAATAGAGGGACCTGGATGCCCATATTGGATCCTACATATTCTACGAAGATCTTATCGTTTGAACCTCAGTGCCAAGGATTCGTATAATCCCGTATGTCATTCCCTTTGTCCTTCGGTATGTTACTTGCCCGAGATTCGATCGTCAGTATCCGCATACCTATTTCAATCTCGTTTACCGGCAAGTCTCTTTACTCGTTCCGTGATACAAGATCCCGCAACTTACACTAAGTTACATTGCTTGCAAGGCTTGTGTGTGATGTTGTATTACCGAGTGGGCCCCGAGATACCTCTCCGTTCACACGGAGTGACAAATCCCAGTCTTGATCCATACTAACTCAACTAACACCTTCGGAGATACCTGTAGAGCATCTTTATAGTCACCCAGTTACGTTGCGACGTTTGATACACACAAAGCATTCCTCCGGTGTCAGTGAGTTATATGATCTCATGGTCATAGGAATAAATACTTGACACGCAGAAAACAGTAGCAACAAAATGACACGATCAACATGCTACGTCTATTAGTTTGGGTCTAGTCCATCACGTGATTCTCCCAATGACGTGATCCAGTTATCAAACAACAACACCTTGTTCATAATCAGAAGACACTGACTATCATCGATCAACTGGCTAGCCAACTAGAGGCATGCTAGGGACGGTGTTTTGTCTATGTATCCACACATGTAAATGAGTCTTCATTCAATACAATTATAGCATGGATAATAAACTATTATCTTGATACAGGAATTATAATAATAACTATACATTTATTATTGCCTCTAGGGCATAATTCCAACAATCTATTGTCCATCCCTCCCGTGGCAGCGGGGTCCAAAAGGAAACTACAGGATATTAAGGTTCTCCTTTTAATAAAGAACCGGACCAACACATTAGCACTTAGTAAACACATGAACTCCTCAAACTATGGTCATCACCGGGAGTGGTTCCGATTATTGTCACTCCGGGGTTTCCGGATCATAACACATAGTAGGTAACTACAACTTGCAAGATCGGATCTAAAACACACATATATTGGTGACAACATAATAATTTCAAATCTGAAATCATGGCACTCGGGCCCTAGTGACAAGCATTAAGCATGGAAAAGTAGTAGCAACATCGATCTCAGAACATACTGGATACTAGGGATCAATCCCCATCAAAACTAACTCGATTACATGATAGATCTCATCCTACTCATCACCGGCCAGCGAGCCTACGAATAGATTACTCACGAACGACGAAGAGCTTCATGGAATTGGAGAGGGAAGAAGGTTGATGATGACGATGGCGACGATTTCCCCTCTCCGGAGCCCAAGACGGACTCCAGATCTGCCATACAGATGAAGAACAGGTGGTGGCGGCGCCTCCGTATCGAAAACGCGACGAAAACTTCTCTTTTTATTTTTTCTGGGACGAAAGGCAACTTATAGAGCTGGAGTTGGGGGCGGCAGGGCCGTGTGGGCCCCACAAGCCTGCCCACCGCCACTAGGGGGGTGGCGGAGTAGGGGCTTGTGGCCCACTGGCCCACCCCCTGAGGTGGAGCTTGGCGCAGATATTTTTGATATTTCCCAAAACTGCTCCCCGTAAATTTTCAGGACGTTTGGAGAACTTTGATTTCTGCACAAAAATAACACCAAGGCAATTCTGCTGAAAACAGCGTCAGTCCAGGTTAGTTCCATTCAAATCATGCAAATTAGAGTCCAAAACAAGGGCAAAAGAGTTTGGAAAAGTAGATACGATGGAGACGTATCACTTCTCCGTAAGCTCCTCCAGGTGAACACGAGTTCGGTCATCCGACCCCTTGTACATCCATGTAGGATGGGCTCTCTTCTGAAGGGGTTGGATCCTATGCCGAAATAAGACTTCCAGGAGGTCCAGTCCGTTGATGCCTTTGCGCATCACAACAACCAGCGCAATCACCAGAATATCTACGCCAACTTTCTGTGCCTTTGACATGGTCAACGTAAGAGCTGACTGAACTGTATTGATGGAATACCATGGAAGACCCGAATGACCCTCTCCGGCAGAAACATCTTGGCAGTAGAACCAAGATTCCTGCTACCCCTTCACACAATCGGGGAAGCTCATTTGGGGGAAGCTACTCTTTCCCCTAAGCTAGATACCTAGACCTCCGTAGAGTTGCACTACATTGGTTTTGCCCCCCGACTGAGAGGACTTCTTGACAGTCATCACTCGGCAAGTAAATAGGTGCTTGAACAAACCCAGTGTGGATGGCAACCGAGGAAGTTCTCACACAGGGAAACAAAGGCAGCTAAGTAGGAAACAACATTCAGAGGAAGATGACGCAACTGCGCACCGAAGGAGGCTAGGAAAGCTCGGAGGAAATGATGTGGAGGCAGGGAGAAACCTCTCTTGATGTGAGTGACGAGCAACACTCGCTCGTCGTCCCTAGGTGCTGGCTCGAAATCGCTGGCGCCGGGCAGCCGCCAGCTCCCTGGAGCAATGAGACCCTCGCCCTCCAGCTCCTCCAGACGCCCGACTATGACCCAGGACGGTATCCAATCACCCTAGATCTAGCTCGCGGGAGCGCCCTGGTGCTCGACAAAGATCCATGCGATCCCCTCTTGGATCGCTCGACCTTTGTCGTCTCCCCTTTCACTCCTGCAGACGCCGGCGTTGGAGCGCAGTGGCTGGTTTTGGCTGCGAAGCTTGGAAGCGGGGGAGGAGAGTCCATATCTCAGGCACAGTACCTTCCTCCTCTCAAGCGAAGGACTTAAATACCATTAGAGAAGATGCCCCATCAAGTGCGCTTCTGCCCCGAGGAAGATCTACAGGTTCCCGATGACAACGCGCACTGTAGCACGACGCGACATTGCAGGCACGGAAATGAGAGCGTCGCGCCACTACGTCCACTAACCACGTAGCCTAAAATTTCGTCGCCCCTGCGCGCATCCAATTCAAAATTAGGGGAGGAAACTGCTCCCCCTCGCGACCCGAATGGACTCCTCGTCCATGGCGTGTGACGAGATTGGCCGATCACTCTTCCCACCTATCCCTCCACGGGACCTCGATCATTCGGGCAACGCGAAAAGGTGATCAGGTCGCCTCTACCCCGGTACAAGTGGATCCGTTCCAACTCACCGACTAGATACATGGAGCTCTGGGCCCATGATCGTCTGAATCATCGAACAAACCTTCCCGAATGGTGTTTGATCTTATCGAATGTAAACTTACCGGTACGCGCAGACATTCGGGATTTCTTGCTCTTGAATCCGTAGTGGCTATCTAAGAGTTCGAATGAGGCTGCCTTTGATGGCGACCCCTGTGTCCCCGAAACACCAAGGGAGTCATTCACTTGGCCAGAAAACCTCTACCGATTCGGGGGCTACTGACGGGGTTATACTTAAGGGGTAGGCCTATAGTCCCATTTCCATAGATCCACCTAAGTACCCGCAAGGACATCAGTGTCCTACAAGTCATCTTGATAGTCTGAACCTCATCCAGTCATTGTGTTCTCACTCGGTCACGTGAGGTCACTCGGTCTGCTTTGCAGCAGTCGGACGCTCCCACCACTCGGTCAATAGCAAGGCAGGGACAATGAAGGGACTGCAATATCCAAGGACTTAAACTCATGCGTGAAGGCCCATGAAGACCCGCGTTACCAGTAACGCGAAGGATTAAGGCCGCCTTTATTTGTAACTTGCCTCTTTATTATCATTTATTGCCTTGTAATGGTGCTCTGCCGATTGTGGCAACCACTATATAAGCCACTCCCACGCACCGGCTCAAGGTTCAGCACTTTGATACGCCTCCAATGTATCTATAATTTTTTATCGTTCCATGCTATTATATTATAGATTTTGGATGTTTTATACGCATGAATATGTTATTTTATATATTTTTGGGACTAACCTATTGACCTAGAGCCCAGTGCCAGTTCCTGTTTTTTCCTTGTTTTTGACCTTCTTGAGATAGGAATATCAAACGGAGTCCAAACGGAATAAAACTTTCGCCGTGATTTTTTATGGAAAATATCAAAAATACGAGAAGAAAAAGATACCGGAGAGGAGTCCCGAGGAAGCCACGAGCCAGGGAGGCGCGCCCACCCCCCTGGGCGCGCCTGGGGGGCTCGTGACTCCGTCGTGGCCCCCCTGACTTGTTCTCGATGCCATCTGGTCTTATAAATACAGAAACCTCCAGAAATAAACCTAGATCGGGAGTTCCACCACCGCAAGCCTCTATAGCGACCAAAAACCAATCAGGAGCCCGTTCCGGCACCCTGCCGGAGGGGGAATCCATTTCCGGTGGCCATCTTCATCATCCCGGCGATCTCCATGACGAGGAGGGAGTATTTCTCCCTCGGGGCTGAGGGTATGTACCAGTAGCTATGTGTTTGATCTCTCTCTCTCTCTCTCTCTCTCGTGTTCTTGAGATGTCATGATCTCGATGTACCGCGGGCTTTGCTACTATAGTTGGATCCTATGATGTTCTTCCCCCTCTCCCTTCTTATAATGAATTGAGTTTCTCCTTTGAAGTTGTCTTATCGGATTGAGTCTTTAAGAACACTTAATGTATGTCTTGCACGTGTCTATGTGTGGTGACAATGGGATATTCATGTGAGTACTTGATGTATGTTTTGGTGATCAACTTGCGGGTTTCGTGACATCGGGAGCCTATGCATATCGGTTGGCACACGTTTTGACTCTCCGGTAGAAACTTTGGGGTAGAAATTTGAAGTTATATGTGTTGGTTGAATAGATGATTCTGAGATTGTGATATGCATATCGTATAATCATGCCCACGGATACTTGAGGTGACAATGGAGTATCTAGGTGACATTAGGGTCTTGGTTGATGTGTGTCTTAAGGTGTTATTCTAGTACGAACTCTAGGATAGATTGATAGAAAGAATAACTTTGTGGTGGTTTCGTACCCGACAATAATCTCTTCGTTTATTCTCTGCTATTAGTGACTTTGGAGTGACTCTTTGTTGCATGTTGAGGGCTAGTTATATGATCCAATTATCTTATCATTGTTGAGAGAACTTCACTAGTGAAAGTATGAACCCTAGGCCTTGTTTCCACGCATTGCAATACCGTTCGTGCTCACTTTTATTATTAATTACCTTGCTGTCTTTATAATTTCAGATTACAAAAACCTATATCTACTATCCATATTGCACTTGTATCACCATCTCTTCGCTGAACTAGTGCACCTATACAAATTACCATTGTATTGGGTGTGTTGGGGACACAAGAGACTCTTTGTTATTTGGTTGCAGGGTTGCTTGAGAGAGACCATCTTCATCCTACGCCTCCCACGGATTGATAAACCTTAGGTCACCCACTTGAGGGAAAATTGCTACTGTCCTACAAACCTCTGCACTTGGAGGCCCAACAACGTCTACAAGGAGAAGGTTGCGTAGTAGACATCAAGCTCTTTTCTGGCGCCGTTGCCGGGGAGGTTAGCGCTTGAAGGTATATCTTTAGATCTTGCAGTCGAATCTTTTAGTTTCTTGTTTTATCACTAGTTTAGTTTATTAAAAGAAAACTACAAACTAAAAAACAGAATTAAGGTTGCCTCATATGCTTCATCTTTTTAATGTCTTTCGTGAAAATGATGGAAATGAAAATTGTGATCAAGTGCTAAAAGAAGAATTACATAGAATGCTTGGCATAAAATATGTGAATCATGAGCATGACTGCAATGTTGCTAGTATGAATTCTTTGAATACACATGATGATAATGATATGCAAAGCCACAAGCTTGGGGATGCTATGTTTGATGAAGATTATCTTTTTAGTTCCCCCACTTTGAATGATCAAAATTATTATGATGAAAGCATGCCCCCTATCTATGATGATTATTGTTATGATACTTATACTATAAAGAAGAACGATAATAAAACTTGTCACAATTATGAGTACCCTCTTACTGAACATTACTCTTTTAATGTGGAAACAATTTGTAGTGTTCAAGTCTTTTATGATACTCCCACTACTATTGATGAGAATAAATTTCCTTATGTGGAGAGTAGTAAAAAATTTATGCTTGTAGATCATGAAAAGAATGCCTTAGGTTCTGGTTATATTGTTGAATTCATTCATGATGCTACTGAAAATTATTATGGGAGAGGATCATATGCTTCTACATATTGCAATAATATCAAGCTTCCTCTCCATGTGTTGAAACTTTTGAAGTCATGCTTGTTTTATCTTCCTATGCTAGTTGATTCTTGCTCCAATAGATTGTTTGATCACAACATCCCTATGCATAGGAAGTGGGTTAGACTTAAATGTGCTAGTCATATGCTCCATGATGCTTCCATTATGTTTCCATCCTTATCTTTTATGTGAGCATCATTGAAATCATCATGCCTAGCTTGAAAGGCATTAAAGAAAAGTGCTTGTTGGGAGACAACCCAATATTTATCCTTACTGTTTTTGTGTGCTCACATGATTAATATACTGTATTAATCATGCTTTATTGCCTTATTTTCAATAAAGTTCCGAGTAAAGCCTTTATGATTAGTTTGGGTGATAGTTGTTTGATCATGCTGAAAAAGACAGAAACTTTGCGCTCGCGAAATCATTTATAATTTCTATACAAAGAGTAATTTTAGGTCTATTATTTTTTCTGCTGATTTATATACAAATTGCCTTAATTTTCATAATTTTTTCAGAATTTTGGAAGTGCAGAAGTATGGTTATCATTCAGATCATTACAGACTGTCCTGTTTTTGACAGATTCTGTTTTCAATGCATAGTTTGCTTGTTTTGGTGTTTCCATAGATTATATTGAGTAATATAAATTGTTTAAATATTAATATACAGTAGGCATTGCATGAAAATAATTATGAGTCTTGTTTTGACAGTACCCAAGTGATTGATTTTCTCATTATCATACTAACCCATCTCATGAACTTCCGTTAAGTTTTGTGTTGTGAAGTTTTCAAGTTTTGGGTAGAGTTTCGATGGACTATGGAACAAGGAGTGGAAAGAGACTAAGATTGGGGTTGCCCAAGGAAACCCAAAGCCATATTCAAGGACACCAAAGAGCCTAAGCTTGGGGATGCCACGGGAAGGCATCCCCTCTTTCGTCTTCAATCCATCGGTAACTTTACTTGGGGCTATATTTTTATTCACCACATGATATGTGTTTTGCTTGGAGCATCATTTTATTTTATTAGTACTTGCTTTATTTTATTTATATTAATGTTTTGAATCATTTAGTTCAATAAAAAATGTCAAGGATAGCCTTTACCATGCTTAATTTGCAAGTTTAGGAGTTGCTGTTCCAAAACAGAAAGTTTGCTTGTAGTGCAAACATTCCCTAGAATTTTCTGTATGTCAGAGTAACTTGAAATTTGGACACAGTATGCTCTTATAAATTCTCTACATCTTGGAATTGTTTGAGATTTTTTGTAGGTAAGTAAGTATGGATCTTGCTGCATTCTTCACAGACTATTCCGTTTAGGCAGATTGCTGTTATGTTTGCATTGTTCGCATATGTTTGCTTGTTTAATGATTTCATTTGAGGATGGGAGTTTTAAATATGCAGAGGAATTTAGTATGCAATGTAAAATAATGATTTTAGTGATTTTCTACAGTAGAGTATGATAAAGTTTTGCATTGATTTATACTAACCTATCTCACGAGTTCTTGTTGAGTTTTGTGTGGATGAAGTTTTTAAGATTTCGGAAACCGTCATATGAGAGGAATTAAGGAGACACAAAAAGCTCAAGCTTGGGGATTCCCAAGTCATCCCCAATCCATATTTCAAGAAGTCTCAAGCATCTAAGCTTGGGGATGCCCCGGTTGGCATCCCACCTTTCTTCTACAACAATTATCGGTTAGTATTGGTTGAACCTAAGTTTTTGCTTCTTCACATGTTCCGTGCTATACTTGAAGTTTTTTTTTTGTTTTTTTTTGAATAAGGTACTTAGGATCTGAAATTGTTAGGTGGCAGAGTATTCACATAGCCAAATAATTATTCAACTACTCATTGAGCTTCACTTATATCTTGTGGAGTAGTTTGTCTTTTGCTCTAGTGCTTCACTTATATCTTTGTAGAGCATTGAAATGGTTTTATTTTATAGAAATAGTTGAACTCTCATGCTTCACTTATATTATTTTTAGAGTCTTAAAAAGCATGGTAATTTTCTTAGGTTATGAATCTAGTCCTAATATGATGGGCATCCAAGAGGGATCTAATAAAAACTTTCATATAGAGTGCATCGAATACTATGAGAAGTTTGATTCTTTGCATATAGTTTTGAGATATAAAGCTGGTGATATTAGAGTCATGCTAGTGAGTAATTATGGATTGGTAGAAATGCTTGTGTTAGAGTTTTTGATTCCCATAACATGCACGTATGGTGAACCGCTATGCTAGGAAGTCAGAGCATGATGTTTTTTATTGATTGTCATCCTTTGTGTGACAGTCGGGATCGCGCGATGGTTAACTCCTACCAACCCTTCCCCTAGGAGCATGCGTCTAGCACTTTGTTTTGATTACTAATAAAACTTTCGCAACAAGTATGTGAGTTCTATCTGACTAATGTGAGTCCATGGTATATACGCACTCCCACCCTTCCACCATTGCTAGCCTCTCTAGTGCCGCGCAATTTTTGCCGGTGCATAAACCCACCATATACCTTCCTCAAAACAGCCACCATACCTACCCATCATGGAATTTCCATAGCCATTCGGAGATATATTGCCATGCAACTTCCACCATTCCGTTTATTATGACACGCATCATCATTGCCATATTTCTTTGCATGATCATGTAGTTGACATCGTATTTGTGGCAAAGCCACCGTTACCTTTCATACATGTCACTCATGAGTCATTGCACATCCCGGTACACTGCCAGAGGCATTCATATAGAGTCATATCTTTGTTCTAAGTATCGAGTTGTAAATAAATAAAAGTTTGATGATCATCATTATTAGAGCATTGTCCCATGTGAGGAAAGGACGAAAGCTATGATTCCCTCACAAGTTGGGATGATACTCCGGACTTAAAAAAAGAGAGGCCAAAGATCCCAAACAAAAAAAAGAAATATAGAGAAGGGACAATGCTACTATCCTTTACCACACTTGTGCTTCAAAGTAGCACCATGATCTTCCTGATAGAGAGTCTCATATATTGTCACTTTCATATACTAGTGGGAATTTTCGTTATAGAACTTGGCTTGTATATTCCAATGATGGGCATCCTCAATTGCCCTAGGTCTTCGTGATTAAGCGAGTTTGAGGCACACCCACTTAGTTTCTTTTTGAGCTTTCATAAACTTATAGCTCTTGTGCATCTCTTGCATGGCAATCCCTACTCACTCACATTGATATCTATTGATGGGCATCTCCATAGTCCGTTGATACGCCTAGTTGATGTGACCATCTCCTCCTTTTTGCCTCACAACCACCACCATATTTTGTTCCACCTATAGTGCTATGTCCATGGCTCACATTCATGTATTGTGTGAGAGTTGAAAAGGTTTGAGAAAGTAAAAGTGTGAAAAAAATTGCTTGACTAATACCGGGATTGTGCATGATTTAAATACGTTGTGTGGGGAAGATGGAGCATAGCCAGACTATATGATATTGTAGGGATAACTCTCTTTGCCCATGTTATTTTGAGAAGACATAATTGCTTTGTTAGTATGCTTGAAGTATTATTGTTCTTATGTCAACATTAAACCTTTTGTCTTGAATCATATGGATCTGAATATTCATGCTGCAATATATGTTAGGTAGCATTCCACATCAAAAATTCTGTTTTTATCATTTACCTACTCGAGGACGAACAGGAATTAAGCTTGGGGATGCTTGATATGTCTCCAACGTATCTATAATTTTTTATCGTTCCATGCTATTATTTAATCAACTTTGGATGTTGTATATGCATGAATATGCTATTTTATATTATTTTTGGGACTAACCTATTGACCTGGAGCCTAGTGCCAGTTCCTGTTTTTCCTTGTTTTTGACCTTTTTCACATAGGAATATCAAACGGAGTCCAAACGGAATAAAAATTTCGCCGTGATTTTTTATGGAAAATATCAAAAATACGAGAAGAAAAATATACTCGAGAGGAGTCCCGAGGAAGCCACGAGCCAGGGAGGCGCGCCCACCCCCCCTGGGTGCGCCTGGGGGGCTCGTGACTCCCGTGTGGGTCCCCCTGACTTGTTCTTGATGCCATCTGGTCCTATAAATACAGAAACCTCCAAAAATAAACCTAGATCGGGAGTTCCGCTCCGCAAGCCTCTGTAGCCACCCAAAACCAATCGGGGGCCTGTTTCGGCACCCTGCCAGAGGGGGAATCCATCTACGGTGGCCATTTTCATCATCCCGGCGATCTCCATGACGAGGAGGGAGTAGTTCTCCCT
Source organism: Hordeum vulgare subsp. vulgare (assembly GCF_904849725.1). Lineage (NCBI taxonomy): Eukaryota > Viridiplantae > Streptophyta > Magnoliopsida > Poales > Poaceae > Hordeum > Hordeum vulgare. Next base: position 348,191,260 of record NC_058522.1, on the reverse strand, counting down.
CGGGGCTGAGGGTATGTACCAGTAGCTTTATGTTTGATCTCTCTCTCTCTCTCTCTCTCGTGTTCTTGAGATGTCATGATCTCGACGTACCGCGGGCTTTGCTACTATAGTTGGATCCTATGATGTTCTTCCCCCTCTCCCTTCTTGTAAAGAATTGAGTTTCCCCTTTGAAGTTGTCTTATCGGATTGAGTCTTTAAGAACACTTGATGTATGTCTTGCACGTGTCTATCTATGGTGACAATGGGATATTCATGTGAGTACTTGATGTATGTTTTGGTGATCAACTTGCGGGTTTCGTGACATCGGGAGCCTATGCATATCGGTTGGCACACGTTTTGACTCTCCGGTAGAAACTTTGGGGTAGAAATTTGAAGTTATATGTGTTGGTTGAATAGATGATTCTGAGATTGTGTGATGCATATCGTATAATCATGCCCACGGATAATTGAGGTGACAATGGAGTATCTAGGTGACATTAGGGTCTTGGTTGATGTGTGTCTTAAGGTGTTATTCTAGTACGAACTCTAGGATAGATTGATAGAAAGAATAACTTTGTGGTGGTTTCGTACCCGACAATAATCTCTTCGTTTGTTCTCTGCTATTAGTGACTTTGGAGTGACTCTTTGTTGCATGTTGAGGGCTAGTTATATCATTTAATTGTGTTATATTTGTTGAGAGAACTTCACTAGTGAATGTATGAACCCTAGGCCTTGTTTCCACGCATTGCAATACCGTTCGTGCTCACTTTTATTATTAATTACCTTGATGTCTTTATAATTTCAGATTACAAAAACCTATGTTTACTATCCATGTTGCACTTGTATCACCATCTCTTCGCCGAACTAGTGCACCTATAAAATTTACCATTGTATTGGGTGTGTTGGGGACACAAGAGACTCTTTGTTATTTGGTTGCAGGGTTGCTTGAGAGAGACCATCTTCATCCTACGCCTCCCACAGATTGATAAACCTTAGGTCACCCACTTGAGGGAAAATTGCTACTGTCCTACAAACCTCTGCACTTGGAGGCCCAACAACGTCTACAAGGAGAAGGTTGCGTAGTAGACATCACAGTTGTAATGTTTTACACTCCCATAAGCAAACACCAACCTCCGGGCTCGATACGTAGGGATATTACCACCTCTGAGGAGGGACTGAACTCGTAAATCCGAGTGCATCAACTGCGCCTAGATAGACATTGCGCCTTAGTTCGTACCCCTTGTACTATTGTCAAGATAATTCCCACAAGAGAGGTCGCTCTACAAATTATTACAACATGTCCATAGTCTCACAAGGATGGATATGTTACAGTGGTCATGGGACAACTCTATTGCTCATAATAAAGGGGGCACGTCACATCAAAGTGAAGTGACATGACATAAGTACTACAGCGCGCCAAGCGTCACAGTGAAACTTGGTGATTTATTCGGGGTGGAGGAAGCGGTGAAATAATACAACGACGGATTCCATGATCGCAAGACTAACTAGGACACCTCTAGGCACCGGACTCGCTATCGAACTCTTCATCCATGAGGTCTCCTTCATCCATATCTGGCTGCATCAACAAGCCAGTGAGTACTTCGAAAAGTAATCACAAACAGTTTGCACAAAAGATGAGGTGCATGCAGCAATTTTAATACGCATGGTTAAATGTCAAATTTATCATGATAGAGATATTAATAGCAGAGTAGATAAGTCAGGCGGTAATCCTCCCGAAATATCCAAGCAGAAAATAAAATGAACCGATCGGGTGTCTAAAGTGACGCCTCAAAAGGTTAACACGTAAAATAAATAACAACCATCAGGAATCTAAGCGACTCCTCATACACGGCATAATAATATAACAAGCCGTTGTCGGGTGTCTTAGCAACACCGCAAAAGGGGCATAAGTAAATAACAAACCACTGTCGGGCGTGTGAGTGACACCACAGAAAGGCATAAATAAATAACAAGCCACAGTCGGGCGCCTTAGCGACACCTCACAAAGGGCATAAATAACAAGCCACAGTCGGGCGTCTTAGCGACACCTTGGAAAGAGCATAAATAAACATGGATTATCCACGTGATATAACCAACCTTTAGGATATTTCGAGTTACCAAGTTTCCATAAAATAAGTTTTCCATATCATCGTGAGATGTTCATAACCATTATTATTAAACCAAACTTGTGCTCTAGAGACTGACACTTGAGCTATGAACCAGCCGTCCTTGACCGTGCACACGGCTACTCGAATAGTTTTGAGTCTGCACACGGTGTACTCTTTACCCATAGCCCACGGGTTCTAGTAGTCACTAGGACTAATCCCGCGTATGATATTTTAGAAGCAAACACTCAGAACCAGCACACACCCATTTTTATCCCCGCGAATACCGATCTCACCCGGACAACGCTACCAGGGAAAAAGAATAAGACACGAAGGCTCCAACGTCGATTAGCATGGGATCAAATTTATACTGCGTGCTACAAGGAATGACCTCCCTCTCAGTCCTAGACTAGAAACACCCATGCCCCCTGACCGGATGACTGGATTTAGTCCAAGGCCGTGGATACCTTCATTCCGGTCCCTCTACTTGGTGTGCAATTAATAATAGGTTCACGACTGACTATACCACATCCCCTTTCGGAAAAACTGTGGCAGCACAAAAGTAAGGTGACACACTGACAAGACACGATCTAGCTCCATACTAGAGTTATCCAATTTATTCTCATTACGGTCATGCATCCGGCATGACCAGGCCACAACCTATCACGTTCCGTGTGACTCAGTTATCCACGGTCTCTCACAACCATATAAGTCATCATAGCCACATATTGAGTTTTATGTAAGTAAATATGCAATGTTTTAGTTCATACAGGAGATGATAAGTTCAAGTTTTAATTAGCAAACATCACATTAAAAGTTCAAACATGCTTGCCTGGTTCCACGTAATCGGGATCAGGCTCGGTGAAGTTGATGTCGGTGTCTCCCTCGCCAGAATCTACGTTATACACCATATACTATTGTAAGTGCTATGGGCTTAGCCACTGTCTCCAAACATTTTTAAATAAATAATAAAATAAACTAGACCTCTAGAGAAATATTTTGCAAAAACAATCATTTAAAATGCTTTTGTAGTTTAAAATTTATAAGCAAAATGAAACTAGGGACTATTATGTAAGAAAACAAAAACTTCCGAGGGGCTAGTTTGAAGTAGAGCAAAGCACCAAAAAGAAATACGCCAACCCACAAGGACGACGGTTTTTGGATAATACGCTTTAGGGGAAAACGTTTCAGAATAAAACAGAATCCTGACCACGGGGTCCCACCCATCAGGTTTGAATCTCAGCTGCGCTAGGGGCACCCGATGGTCACCGACGGCAATGTACGACGGGTTAGAGCAAGCTAAGGACACCAACGAACTCACCGAGTCCTTTCATGTCGGTGGCTGGTGGAGCTCATCGTCGGTCAGCACCAACACTGGCTTGGGCGAGGCTCTTCTCTGGCTTGGGCGAGGCTCCTGGAGGAGGAGGAGAGGGGCTGAAGTGGATGAGGTGCTCGGGAGCTAGGAAGCACTGTATTTATAGACGACTAATAGGGGTGCCACAGGAGCTTTAACTCCGGCGACAAATTCTGGTGGCCAGAGGGGTTTAGCAGGCGATTGCAGGAGGGGGGGGAGCACCAACACTCCAGGGGGATCCATTTTTGGCCTAATCTTGAACGGTCATCGACGGGAGACCCGACTCGATGATGCGGCACTCACTAGGCGCGACGACAGCACAAATCGCGCTCTGTGTTGTCCGGGATGTGGCAACACCATTTGCAGTGCGTACGGGCAGGCACGGACACGCGGTGGCTAGACAGATAAGAGCAAGGCACAGTGGTGAGACCCCGTGGTCGCCACTATGGAGATTGACACTGCATTCTTTGAACCCGAACCTAAAACACTCCAGCTCTGCACTTTGACTAAAACCAAAGCTTAGACCACAACAGTGCACACCAGGTGCTCGATCAAATGAATATGGTGTCACGAAAATCTATTTGAAGCTGAAAATTTATGAGATGGCCACTCATTGATCCTAGAGACTGTATGCAAATTTTGAGAATTGTTTTAAATAGTTAAGTGAGGTTTTTAACAAAAACAGTTAATTCTGGTCAAACTTGTTTCAAACCAATTTTGAAAATTTCAAACTAGCAACCAGAATATTTTTGGAGAAATGAGTTGAGGATACTAAGGTCTACCAAGGACAGGAGTTTGGGGATAAGATACCAAAAGAATCTATGAGTTCCTTTGCAAAAATCTTGAGGTCAAAACCGATTACAGAAAATAGTTTTAGTTAAAATAAAACATGAAAGGTGGTTAAATCTTCCTAAAACTTTGAGAAATCATTTTAAAAGTTTTGAAGATGCGAGGGAGGTGCCATGGACAAGAAATCAGAGGAGGGTGGAGGTAATGAAATTTCGAAGTAGGGTTGGTTTTGCAAAAGCTTGGCTACTCCTTGTAATAGGAATTCATTTTAAAGAAAATAAAGGTTTTTTTGAGTCAAACTTTTGCTAAAGAAGGACTAGGTGAAATTCCTCTCAACAATAGTTGTTGTTGAAGGACTTTAAAAGATTTTCTCAAGGGAGAATTTTCAAAAGATCGTAAAGATTCTTTCATAAAAACAAATGTTCTTGAAAAATCAAATTCCAAAAATGATGAAATCCAGGAAAGACCAAATTAATTTTTTTGAGGATGTTACAACACCTACCCCCTTCAGAAAATCTCGTCCCCGAGATTTCAGCCAGTCCTTGAGTAGTTGTGGTTGTTCCTTTTGCAGAAAGTCCTCTCTCTCTCCCAAGTGGCCTCATCATGTGTATGGTTACTCCACTGTACCCTGAATAGTTTGGTGACCTTATGACGTGTCCTTTGTCCTGCTTCCTCCAGTATTCTTATAGGGTGTTCTTTATAAGAGAGGTCTGGTTGTACCTATATACTGTCATGGGGCACCTATTGATCTGGATTCCTCACACTTCCTTATTTGAGAAATGTGAAACACGTTGCGTACGTCTGATAACTCTGTAGGTAGGTCGAGGTGATAGGCAACTTGACCCCTCCAAGCGATTACCCGGAATGGTCCGACGAAGCGGGATGCGAGCTTAACTTTGTCCTTGAACCTTTGTAATCCCCTCATGAGTGATACTTTGAGATACACATAATCATTTGGATCAAAGCTGACGTCACGGTGTTTTCGATCATAATAGCTCTTCTGACGGCTTTGGACTGTCTTGAGTCTGTCTCTGATGAGTTTTACCTTGTCCTCAACCTCTTGACGCTTTTGTGGGCCAAAGATACGTCTCTCTCTAGTCTGTGACCAGTTTAGTGGGGTATGACACCTTCGTCCGTACAAGGCTTCAAAAGGTGACATCTGCAAACTTGCATGGTAGTTGTTGTTGTATGAAAACTCGGCGTAAAGCAAACTGTCCTCCCAACTGTTCCCATATGTTAGCACACATGCCCTGAGCATGTCCTCGAGAATCAGATGCACCCGCTCGGTCTGTCCTCCAGTTTGAGGGTGATACGCGGTGCTAAACACCAATTGTGTTCCCAATGCTTGTTGTAGATAATACCAAAACCTTGATGTAAACTAAGTACCTCGGTCCGATACTATGGTTTTAGGGATCCCATGTAAGCAAACAATACGGGGAAGGTACAATTTGGCCAGCTTCTGAGTGGAGTAAGTGGTCTTTACGGGAATGAAGTGAGTCACCTTGGTGAGTCGATCTGTGATAACCCATATGGCATCGTGTCTGTGTCGGGACCGGGGTAATCCGACAATGAAGTCCATGCCAACCTCATCCCACTTCCATTCTAGTACCTTCATTGGTTGTAATAGCCCCGCTGGCTTCCGGTGCTATGATGAAGGAAGCGATATCCCTCATCATTCTGTGCCACCAATATTTTGCATGTAGATCCTTGTACATATTTGTACCTTCAGGATGGATTGAATACGACACGTTGTGAGCTTCTTCCAAAATTTGAACTTTGAGGTCCTCTTGGTCTGGTACGCATAGCCGGCCGCCGTACCACAATATTCCTTGTTCATCAATAATAAAGTTGGGGGCCTTTCCTAGGCTCACCTTCTTTTTTATGCCTTCAATACTGGGGTGCTCATTCTGAGCCTTCTTGATCTGCTCATCTAGGGTGGGTTGTATTTCCAGTTGTGCGAGAGTGCCTTCCGGAAAGAGAAGCAGGTTTAACCGAGCGAACTCCTCAATGAACTCAGGCCTTAACTCTTCCATAGTGCCATTTGTTGGAGTGGGCTTCCCGCTGAGAGCATCGACTACCACGTTGGCTTTACCAGGATGGTAATGAATTCCCACATCATAATCCTTAATCAACTCTAACCAACAACGTTGTCGCAAGGTGAGATCTTGTTTCATGAAGATATACTTGATACTCTTGTGATCTATGTATATCTCACAGCGATTTCCAAGTAGGAAATGTCTCCACTCCTTGAGAGCGTGTATCACGGCGATCGATTGAAAATCATGAGTGGGGTAATTTTGTTCGTGTCGTCGTAATTGTCTTGAGGCGTAAGCCAAGACTTTTCCTTCTTGCATAAGTACACATCTGAGGCCTTTCGTTCAGGCGTCACAATATACCTCAAAATTCACGTGTAGATCAGGAATGATTAATGTTGTTGCAGTGGTCAGTCACTTCTTTAGCTCTTGGAAGCTATTCTCGCATGCTTCAATCCATTCAAACTTCTTGTTCTTTTTGAGTAGTTGGGTCATAGGCTTGGCAATGGTGGAGAAATCTCCAATGAATCTCTGGTAATATCCCGCCATTCCGAGGAAACTTCGCACATCTGTCACGTTGGCTGGTTGCGGCCATCCATTTATGGCCTTGAGCTTTTCAGGATCTACTGCTATGCCTTCTTGGGTCATTACATGGCCCAATTATCCGACTTCTTTTAGCCAAAACTCACACTTGCTAAATTTGGCATACAACTTACGCTTACGCAGCTCTCCCAATACAATCCTTAGGTGTTGTTCGTGTTCTTTGGGGTTCTTGGAGTAGAAAAGTATGTCGTCGATGAACACTACAAAAAACTTATCCATGTACTTCATGAAGACCTTGTTCATTAGATGCATGAAATATGCCACGGCATTTGTTAGTCCAAAAGACATCACGGTAAACTCATAAATTCCTTATCGTGATATAAACGTTGTCTTGGGAATGTCTTCTGGATGTATCTTGAGTTGATGATATCCTGACCGCAAATCAATCTTTGAGAATACTTTTGCTTGCGATAACTGGTCAAATAAGTCATTTATCCAGGGCAAAGGATACTTGTTCTTGATGGTGACCATGTTGAGGGCTCGATAATCAACGCATAGTCATCCAGAATGCGACGTTCGGCCTCGAGCATATTGGCTTTGTCAAAAAGTGTTTTGAAGTATGGGAAGGTCTAGACGACCAGGTGGCACTTCAATGCCGGAGCGAGTCCATCAAGGAACTTCTCCATTTTCTTCTCTTCTGTGTTATAGTCTTCACTTGCATAACGAGGTAGTTGATTGAAATTGTCCAGGTATTCAATTACAATAGAACTCCTTTGATTGAGGTCCTCGAACTCCATTTTCTTAATCTTCATGACGTTATTTGGAATGTGCGCCCCACAGAAGCTTTCTTTGAACTCATCCCACATGATGTTGTTCTCGTCAGGGTGCACGCGGAGGATATTTTCCCACCACGAGGCTGCGGCTCCAGTCAGATAGTGAGTGCGTAGAGCACCTTCTCGTGGTCGGAACATTGTGCAATAATAAGCTTTATCTCAATATCACGTACCAATCATCGGCTTCCATTGGTTTATCAGTGTGTGAGAAAGTTGTCGGACGGATCTTCTATAACTTAGCCAATCTTGAGTGTTGTGGGTGTGGTCCACGCTGATTTCCCATATTCATTAGCTGGTTCATCATTTCGTGATGCTATTGTTGGCTCTGCTCATAAAGACGACAAACTTGTGAAAATGATGGGTCGCTTTGTTGTTGGCTTGACTATCCTTGAGTGAAATCATTTCATGTCTCAGCAGACTGATTCTGTCCTTGTATTCTTGGCATGGAGCGTGTCGAGGGATGGCTCATTTCTCAAGGCTGGGTTAATGTTGCAAAAACCAATTGAGAAATCCGAGTTTAAGAGGAAATTAAAAAAAATCTCAGCCAAGGGAAAACATAAAATATTTGAAGCTGGAAATTTATGAGATGGCCTCTCGTTGACCCTAGAGACTGTGTGCAATTTTTCAGTTTTTTTAAAATAGTTAAGTCATGTTTTAACAAAAATAGAGAATTCTGGTCAAACTTCTTTCAAACCTATTTTGAAAATTTCAAACTAGAAACCAGAATATTTTTGGCGAAATGAGTTGAGGATACTAAGGTCTACCAAGGATAGGAGTTTGGGGATTAGATACCAAAGGAACATATGAGTTCCTTTGCAAAAATCTTGAGGTCAAAACTTGTTTCAAAAAATAGTTTTAATTAAAATAAAATATGAAAGGTGGTTAAATCTTTCGAAAACTTTGATGAATCATTTGAAAAGTTGTGAAGATGTCAGGGAGCTGCCATGGACAAGAAATCAGAGGAGGATGGAGGTAACAAATTTTTTGAAGTAGGGTTGGTTTGGAAAAAGCTTGGCTACTCCGTGTAATAGGAATTCTTTAAAAAAAATAAAGGTTTTCTTGAGTCAAACTTTTGGTAAAGAAGGACTAGGTGAAATTCCTCTCAACAAGAGTTGTTGTTGAAGGACTTTAAAAGATTTTCTCAATGGAGAATTTTCAAAAGATCCCAAAGATGCTTTCATAAAAACAAATGTTTATGAAAAATCAAATTCCAAAAATAATGAAATCCAGGAAAAACTAAATTAAAAAATTTGAGGACGTTACAAGAGCATAGGGTGGTGTAGTCGTGGTCGAGGGAGCCATGCGTCGAGGTAGCCATGTGAAGAACGCCGTGGTCGATGTCAAGTCGGGGTAGCGTGTGTCGATGAAGTCACCATGAAGCCGCGGGCGCAAGGAGGGTCCGAGTTAGGGGTGGGCATAGTGGTGTCGAAGTAGTGATGTGTCCGGAAGGAGACGTAGTTGATGACGCGTCGCGCCGGGTTTGCCAATCCCGGGGACACTTCATGGACGAAGGCACGCATCGGTGTTGCCCGCACCGGGCATGCGTAGACATACGAACATGATGTTCACGATGCGTCGCTCCGGGTTTGCCTTGCCTGGGAACACATCGTGGATGAAGGAAAGTGTCGGTGTTGCCAGCATCGGGCATGCGTAGATGAGGGACCTGCACAAGCTGTACACCATGTTGAGGAGTCGGAGGGTCAGCAGAGAAGGAGACTCCACAACGGTTGCGCCGCAAATCGGCGGGGGGCCGATGCCGCCTGTGGTGGTCGGAATAAATGAATTGTTCGGGGTAGATGACGGCGACGCTGGCGATGAGGTGGTGTTGGTTGGATGACAAAGGGGTTGGACGAGGGGCGCGGCTCGGGTGGGCGAGCTATAACGACGCCAGAGAAGAGGTTCGGTGTGGTTCGGGTGGGCGAGCCGCAATGTCGCTGAAGAGGAGTGGCGGCGACGATTCTCGAAGTACGAGAGGAAGAACCCGAGAGCATCACAAAGCCTGGCACGGACGGTGGCGTTCCCGCGCTAAGAGAGGCGGCACGGCGCATACCACGTAGAGTCGATGTGGGGAGACATCGGAGTGGACCGCAAGGCGCGAAGCTACGCCCGAAGGGGCGCCGCAGCCCTAACAGACGGGGTGGGGCGACGGCGGGAAGACCTCGGGGCGGTGATGTGGACCGCGTGCCCCAACGCTACGTCCCGAAGGGGCGACCCAACAGTGGTGCAGCCACGTGGACGGCCTCGGGCGGTGTAGCAGCGGCTCGGGAGTCGGAGCAACCGCGGGGAGAACCACTAGGCGGCGACGTTGTGCACCGACGGGGCGACGCAGCACCAGCCTGTTGCTCGATCGGTGGAGAGGCGCGTTTTACTCGGGGAAAACCTTCACAGGACCTATGGAGGCACATGCAACCGACTGATCAGGTTAGTCACACGACATGGATGGAGTCGAACGCGGCGGGCGAGTGTTCAATCCCATCGCACGCGAGGTCGGGAGTGCTGCTCGATGATGATGACGACATCGTGGACGATGAAGCGGGGTGGTCGAGTAGACCAAGGGGACGGCGACCGACAAGGAATGGCTTGCTTAAGGTAGCCGATGCCTGAGCGCAAAAGCTCGTGGTAGTCGACAAGGGGCGGCGGAGACCCGAGCCGGAAAAGCTCAAGCCTACAAGACCGCCCGAGCCAGGCAGACAACGAGGCCGACGCAGTCGGCAAATGGAGACGGAGACGGTGGGTGATGCAGAATCCTTATTGGGCGCGGGCGACGACGATCGACGTGGATGACCGGGACGGGCCGCCGCATCGCGCGAGGCTGCTAGGTCGCAGCAGTGGTCGGGGTCGCGTCGTTGGCGGTGACGGCCGATGTAGGACGACGGGCATGGAGTCGGGAAGGCATCGGTCGCGATGGGCCGACGTGGTGCGCGAGGCCGTCGACTCAAAGAAGAGACCGGGGTCGCGCCACTGTCGGAGTAGAGGCGCGCACGTGTCGGCGGCGGCGGCGGGTGACGCAACCCGATCTTAGATCGGAAACCCAAAAAAGAAAAACATCGATCAAGCGACCGCCGAAAATGAGAAAACCCAGACTAAGAGATAGACCGCCCAGGGAACGGCGCGCGGGGCGGAACGGCCGGCGACGGCTAGATCTAGGAATTTGAGACAGATACCATGTTAGAAGGGAGAGAAGGATTGATGGAATTGTTGTTATATTGCTTGAGCCTCGTGAGCATTTATATATAAAAATACATGATTATCTTAAAGTACAAGAGAAGGATAAATTCTAATCCATTTAATATTACTTAATAATCAATACACTCAGCACATGAGATATGGCCATGTACATGAGTCATCGAGTGGTACCAAATGACGCATTTCAAAAGGATGCCCACGCAATCTGTGGACCAACCATTGTAGGAGGTTTCCCCTCAAAAAAATAAACATTGTAGGAGGTCATCGGTGCCACCAAACGCTTCCTACAAGAGCCATTCGTCCACCTTGTGCCTAACTAACTTGCTCGACACTGAGAGTGTTAGGATTAATTTTTCGGGTAATTATTTATAATGTATTCCCTCCGTCCTATAATAAGTGTATCAACTTTGTACTAGCTCTCGTACAAAGTTATACTCCAACCGTCCCAAAATAAGTGACTCAAAAATGACTTAATTGTACACTACTTTAGTGTAAAATTAAGTCATTTTTAAATCACTTATTTTAGAAGGGAGGGAGTACTAAGCTTGAGACAGTTATTTTGGAGCCGAATGGAGGTTTGTTGTATGGACGTAATGTTTATTTTTTTTATAAAGGGTCGAAAGTCAGATTCACAGGTTTAGTGAATTTTTAGATACGAGCCATGCTCCTACACGAACAGATGAAGAAACATGATAATCACTAATGGAGACGAGGGAAGATCGGTGTATCAGTCTATGTACGGACTCTCGGTCGGCATGTAGGTCATAGCCAGAGTTAACACCGTATGCAAGTATTCGGGCTAAGATTTCGATCATTGATGATGGTACTAGCACAGTGATGGCTCAATCGGCACGAATGATTTACTTCAGCTGTCGTGTAATCCTTGATCAGATTGCGTGGAGCCTCAGCTGTCGTGTTATCCTTGATCAGATTGCGTGGAGCCTCCCAACAACAAAAGCCTGGGCCGTAATCCACGGCACAGCCGTACTATCATTCTAGTATTTCTATCAGCTCCATGCTCGGTGTCTCCTTTTCTATCCTATTATCTATATATATATATATTAATAAAGCACCTATTGTTTTTATGGTACGTTTTTAAAGTTATCTTCAAAATTATTTAATATTACCCACCAATGCCACCTATAATTTATAAAAAACGTTTTGCAGGGAATCCTTACATGGCCCGGCTCAAGCATAGGGACCAGCTATACTACGCTCTGCTTGCTGGAAAATAAACAGCACGCCCATTTGGGCCAGCCCATGGGCGGGGGCCTGTTTTTTAAAGTTTTTTAATTATCATTTATCTGTTCCTTTTTATTTTTTATAATTCAAATAAAAAATCGAAATTCAAAAATTATATTTACATAAATGTATGATAAAACATTAAATGTTTGATAAAACATTAAATGTTTGATAAAACATTAAATGTTTGCGAATTCAAAAATTGTCCATGATTTTTTTTAAAAAATTTGCATATTAAAAACATCGTAATTTCGAAGAAAACATTCGTGAATAAAAAAAGTCCGTCATTTTGAGCAATTTCTTCAATGCAATTAAAAAAATGTTTGATAATTTAAAAAATGAATTATTCGCCAATTCACAAGAAAATACTTGAAACCAGTTCGTAATATAAAATATTGTTTAGAATTTAAAAAAATGTTTATAAATAGTAAAATATGTTGTCGATTTTAAAAATGTTTACAAATGATCGAATGTATGCAGTTCAACAGTAATGCTTCTGAGTCTTTCAAACTATATACGTGAGTGAATTTTGAAGAATTAATTGTCAGGGTGGATCGGAATATTATAGTATATTTAAAAAAATATTTCTTGAAATTCAGAATAATTCTTTGAATTACCAAGTTTTTTGACAACCATGATATTTTTAAAAATATATAAACATTGTTTCAACTTGTGAATTGTGAATAAAATTAAAAGAAGAAATATTTTCTTGCATTTGTGAACAAAATTTTAAAATCGTGCGATGAGATATGAACATAATGGGGTCATCGCCATTGAAGATGGTGGTTTTTTTCTCCCGTTGCAACGCACAGATCCTTTTGCTAGTTGTTCTCAAAGTTCACTGCCGGACCTTGAACATAATGTTAAGATGGATGGGCCTAAAGATAACGCAAAAGCTATCCTACTGTACTATACTACTACAACAACGTAGAAATGTATGAGCATCTATACCCGCACACCTCAAACCCTCCACATACGTGTGGACAGACGGTCTAATTATTGACCGATAAAACCCCCGACCCAAATAGGGTCTCACACCTACCTCAAATGCCCGAGTTGACCTAGAAAGGATATCACACGACCCGTTGATGAGGTCACCTACTAGAGGCACGGTCATGAATCGGACATCTCGGCCCACCTAGGGTCACAAACGACCATTAAAGTCTCTCGACTATAGATGCAATCGGATGCATACCCCGGATCCACTCGGGTCCGTAAAGTCATTCCGACGTCGCCCGGCCAGTCGGCCATGAATCAGTACTCGGACACAGAAGAGGCGCGAACGACATGGGAGTTGCAACGGCCGAAGGACTTAACATCACGCCTGAATGGCAGCCCATGACTTCCGTTAATTGTAACTACTTACTCGCATTGAATGCCCTTGTAATGACGCTCGGCGGGTCCAGACGAACTCTATATAAGTCACCTCCGAGCTCATATACAACGGTTCAACAACCTGTTGTAATCATACCCCCCCCCCGCCCCGTCCCCAAGAAAACACAAGCCTCCGTACACGAGATGTAGGGTCTTTACCTCCTTCGAGAGGGGCCCGAACTCGCTAAATCCGAGTGTTACACATGTGTCGTAGCTAGGCTCCGCCCCGCATTCGTACCCCTAGTACTATTGTAGGATCGAAAGTATGTCTAGAGAGGGGGGTGATTAGACTACTTGACAAGATAAAAATTATGCCTTTTCCCAATTTTACTTGAGAGGCAGCCACGACAGTTATAACAAGTACATCGTACACATGCAATTCTAATAGTATAGGAGACGAAAGTAAACATGCAAGTGTAAATAAAGGAGTAAGGTAGGCAGATCAAACACATGAGGTTGACACTACGATTTTTGGCATGGTTCTAATAGGTGGCAGTATCGTACGTCCATGTTAGTGGAGACTTCAACCCATAGAGGGTAACAGTTGCGAGAGTCCACGAAGGGCTCCACCCTCGGAGGGTCCACAAAGAAGCGGCCCTATCTATCTCACCACGGCTTACGTCCATGGAGGACTAGCCTTACTCACGGTAGATCTTCACGAAGTAGGCGATCTCCTTGCCCTTACAAACATCTTGGTTCAACTCCACAACACGAAGTAGAAGGCTCCCAAGCGACACCTAAGAAATCTAGGAGGCACCACCCTCCAAAAGGTAATGGATGTGGTAGATCAATGAACTCCTTGCTCTTGTGCTTCTAAAGATAGTCTCCTCAACACAAATCACTCTCTCATAGAATATGCATGGGTAGGAAAGGTTGATTTCCTGGAAAGCAGTTTGGGGAGGCTAGAGATCAAGTTTCAAATGATTGGATTTGAATATATTGGTCTCAATCCATGAGTAGGTGGTTCTCTCTCAGAAAATGGATCTGGAAATGAAGTGTGTGTTCTCAGTGCTTCTCCCACGAATGGGAGGTGGGTGAACGGGTATATATAGGCAGCACCCAAAATCCAACCGTTACACACAAAAGAGCAAACTCGGTGACACCAAAGTGGACAACTTGGTGGTACCAACTAGTACTAAAAGTGTGAACTTTTGAATCTCGGTGAGACGATATATAGAACTCGGTGGCACCGAAAAGGTAACTGACCGTCCGATGGCCAAACTTTGTGGCACCGATACTCAAACTCGGAAATTTCGATTTTGTGTATCTTGGCAACAGAATGTTGGCCACATTGAACTCGGTAGCACCGATGCAGTTTCGGTTGCACCGATTTGGTGGGAATGGCTAGGGTTCTGTCTCAGATTCAAACTCGGTGGGTCTGATGTGGAAATGTTGGTGACATCAAATTTGTGAATGTGCAACTTGACAGGGTGGATATCTGGGAAAAATGATTGAGTGTTTTGGTGGCTAACTTTGAGCATTTGAGCAATCAGTTCATTTTACTACCTCACCCCCTTTTAATAGTATTGGCTTTCCTATGGACTCAAAAGTGATTTCTCGCAAATATAAAATGAAGAGTCTTGTAGCTTGAAGATTAAGGCAATATTATTCCTTTCTTCCATCCAGGGGTATCTCCACATAAACCTTAAGCCATAACACTTTTTGCACTTTTCTGAAATATACTTGGAAACCACATTAGTCCAATGATGCATATGTTGTGATCAATTATCAAAACCTCCATGGGGAGCAATTGTGCTTTCAATCTCCCCTTTTTTGGTAATAGATGAAAAATATATAGATCAAACCTTCAACAAAAGATATAATCAATGATTAGCATCGACGCTTTGAGAAGTATGTGAAAAGCAAGAGCTCCCCCTAAATTTGTGCATTATTTAAAATTTGCGTTTGAATGCAAATGCACAATCGATTAGGATCATGGGTTACTCTTCCATGTCACATACATCTTGGTCATGCGTAAAAATAATAGCAATGCACATGACACCAACAAGATAAGTGAGTGATCATCACAAGGATAGCTAAAAGATGATATCCTAGCATCACGGAGGATAAAACGTATGATCAATCACACACATAGGATAAAGTCATCCAAAAACCAAAGTTTTTAAAACCAAACGAGAGCAAATAAAGTCAAAAGCTCTCTCTCACACGAAGTCTATGCTCTATACATTTCTCCTCCTTTGGCAACAAGTTACCAAAAAGCTCAAAAGTATAGAACTACTCATCTCTCTGGGCAGCTGATGATGGAGTCGATAGAACAATGTTTGCGACGACTTCTGCTGAATGTCCTGGAACTGGAAGAGTTGATACTAAAGGAGTTTGAGATGGAGCTGGTGTTGAAGGTGATGAAGCTTGTGCTAAAGATGTGTGTCTTGTATCGTGAGAAGGAACAACAACTGACTGAGGCTTGGTGCTGATCCTAGTGGTAGTGGGAGGAGGAGACTCATCCTCGTCCATCATCATCATCTTCATCCTCTGAGTGTGGAATCTCCACAGAGTCAACTTCATGTTGAAGCTGTCTGACAATGGTGGTCAACTCAGTTACCTTCACATCCATGTTGTGGAATTTTGTCTCCACAATTCTCTCAAGACTCTTCTGATTTTGCATGATCTCCTGGATGTTCTCTTCCTGTGCCTCTTCACTCCAGCCTTCTTTGAAGGTGCATCCTCGGAAAGTGCTTTGCCCTTCTTGGCATATTCAGGTGCTCTCAGATCATCAGTACTAGCAGATATCTTCCTGACAACTTTCCTTGGAGGATCCTTAGGAGGGGTTGAAGTTTCTTCCGGCAAAAAAGTTTTAGCCTTCCTCATCAGAAACTAGCTTCTTCCTTTGCCTGGTGGCTACCTTGGGAAAGCCACGAGAACTGGGAGAACTTGGGTCTGAAGCAGTCTTCTCTGGACTAGTGCCTGAGTCCATCTTGCCACTTTGCTCTTTGAAGTCATTATGACTATCATCTCAACCTGTCATACTGATAGACACACTCGGCAACAAACAACAGAACCTGTGAAGTGGATATAGGAAAGACAGAATGGATGAGCATCACAAAATTCAGTTTTTTTTAATTTGAAGTTTGAAACTTAGGGTATGATCTTCTGCAGGATGTAGATTGGTGGCACCGAGTTGGCATTTTCGGAGTCACCAAGAAGGCTTACTCTCTTAACATAGACTTGGCAATCATTTTCGGTGGCACCGAAAAGAGCTTCTCGGTCTCACCGAGTTGCTTCTCAGGATCCCTAAAACAAGAATCGGTGCAACCGATTTTGCAAACTCGGTCTCACCGAGTTGCATGCTGCGGCAGATCAGATCCAAAATTTCTACTTCTTCTACAGTAAAAGATTCATCTGGAGGAAGGAAGGGTTTGCACATGGTGGCTCGAAGAAAATGTTTCCCAATGCGCAAGAATCAGATAGGGGAACACAAAGGAAATCGGATATGTACCCTAACTTGGTGGCGGTGTGGCTATGGTGACGACGGTGGAGCAGATTGCATCGACGGCGGCGAATCCCAAAGGCGGCGACACTCGGGGAGACAAAGGGGATGACCTGGGGTCTTTGGGGCAGCGAGGGTTTGGCGAACAAAACGGTTTTGACGAAGTGAAGTCAAAAGATTTGGTCCGTGGATATATATACCCGTGCGCTATCGGTGTCACCGAGATGGCAAAATATGTGTCAGTGAGTTCCTCAACTGTCAGTAGACAAGGAAACTGTGTGCAACCGAGTTGGCGATTTCGGTGGTATCAAGATTGAAAACCTGATCAACTTTGAAAAATTGGTGGCGCCGAGTTTGTGGAGTTGGCCACACCAAGTTTTTCAAAGAGGTTTTGGAAGGCAGCCTTTGAGGATACAAAATTCCGAGTGCACCTTCACACAGAGGGATCAACAAGTGCTTGCTCAAGTTTTGTGATGAAGCATGAATAGAACTGTAGATGATATAGCATAGATAGCTAGAGAAGGGTCCTAGACATTATTGTCCATCCAATGGGCAAAAGATAAATCAAAATCCAAATAACAAAAATTGGATGTCCTCAAATGATCAAACACATGTGGACCAACATGCTCACTGTCGTGGGTATAAGCCTGACAGTAGATGTGTAGGGTACGAAAAGGATGGGCAGAGTCCCAGCTACGGCGAGGATGTATGAGTTCGGGCCCCTCTGCGGTGGAGGTAATAACCCTACGTCTCAGTGCTCAGGGAGCTTTGTTGTCGAGTGGAATAAGGAATACAATGAGTTGCTAACCCCTCTACCAGTGGGGGAGGGCGGCTTATATAGAGTGCGCTGCCCTCCATAACGGTTCCGGTACAGGCGTGGAGTAGTGGGGATTGAATGCGTACGTTACAGGTAACGTATGCTCTAAATGCTAATAAAGGCACCCGGAAATGTACAGCCGTTTCCCTCCAGAGAGGTTACGATGTACCGAGTGTAGCCAGTCGGTTAGCTTGGTATCCTCCGAATGCTAGTCTCCGACTGGATGGTTGAGGACCTGTTACCGACTGGATGATGGGGACTCCTTAATTCAGTCGGGACTGACTAAGGGCCTTGTCCTTTGTGAGGGGTAGTCCTTGGGTAGGACCTACATGACAGGCCTATGACCCTACCCTAGGACTATGACCCCATCATTAGTCCCCGAATGGATTGGGGTTGAAACGACGAAGCGGTGCTTGAAGTTTGGATCCGACTGGAACAGATTTGGCTTGGGCGTTGCCTGCCCCGATCCATTTTATCTTTTCTGACCAACGATCCGAGTGGAAGTACTCGTGAAACAGACTGTCGGAAGCCGAGTGCTTCCGCGGCATCTTTTGACGCGACCGGTCAACTGACAGCGGCGGATTTTCCGGGATCTCAAATTTTGGGTTCCGCACGCTCAGCGGGGATGACGCCATCGCGCTCGAGTAGCGCCTGACGCCTCGATTCTCGCGCCTTCAACCTCTCCACTAATATCGGCGCGGTGGGTCGGGGGATAAGGTTTCGGGCCCATCCGCCAGCGACCCAGTCGGAGCCCTACTTAAATCTCGGTGGCGAGGGTTCTTCGTTACGCTCGCCGAATCTCTTGCCTTCCCCTGCTCCGTCTCTCTCGCCACCTCCAGCGCCTCTACACTCTTCCCTCCCCCTTCCTCCCGCGGGCTCGCAGCTTCCGCCATGACCAAGGGTCAGACGAGCAAGATGGAGGCGAGGAAGAAGAAGGGGAAGGCGGCGGCTCCTGCTCAGCGGCGGCAGTGGCCGCTGCCGGCGGGATGGATTCAAGGCGACTTCCTCCCCTCCACGGTGATGGAGGGGGATCTACTGTAGCTGGTCGAGCATGGGATGATCGTGCACAAGACTTGGAGGCTGCCGGCGGAGAACGAGGTCGAGCCGGCGCCCCGGGAGGGGGAGCGCGTCTTGCTTCTCAGCCATGTCTATCGAGGTTTCTTCTTGCCCCCGCATCCTTTCTTCAAGGGCATCATGAATCACTTCGGGGCACAACTTCACCACTTTCCCCCAAACGCCATTGCCCATCTCTCTGCCTTTATAGTTCTGTGCGAGTGTTTCATTGGCTGTCCTCCCCATTGGGGGCTGTTCAAGCACATATTTTCTGCTAGATCCCAGACCATCAAACGACTTAGCCAGTCGGATGATAAAACACATCTTCTCCAGCTCTGCGGGGGTCTAGGTTTCCACAAAAAGAGTCGGAGCAGTTATCCCACCCTCCAGCTAAGTGAGTCGGTCAGGAACTGGCAGTCGACGTGGTTCTACTGCCAGGATATCGCCTGCCCGAATGCTTCGATAGGGTTGCCTCCCTTTAGCTTAGATCGACCCGCCCCACCTAAGCAACTCGCGCTCACGAGGGCGGAGAAGAAAGACATCCAGCCTCTCGGCGGGGCGCTCGTAGATGTCGTCAGGAGGGGGGTCACTGGCATAGACTTGCTGGAGGTCTTCCTCGGTCGGCGTATCCAGCCCCTGCAGGCTCGCGACCACGCCATGTGGCATTATACGGGGCCCGAGGATTCCACTCGGACCAACGTCGTGGGCGTGACTGAGGAGAGGGTGACCTCGTGGGTGCTCCAGATCACAGGCCCCTACGAGAATCCCAAAGGATCTCCGCGAGTGAAGCCCTTATGCGCGG
Organism: Hordeum vulgare subsp. vulgare; assembly: GCF_904849725.1. Lineage (NCBI taxonomy): Eukaryota > Viridiplantae > Streptophyta > Magnoliopsida > Poales > Poaceae > Hordeum > Hordeum vulgare. The sequence goes on along the minus strand of NC_058522.1, from coordinate 348,171,702 downwards.
ATAATCCTCCTCCGAATCAGGTGAGTGGCACTTGTCGAGTGCTCCTAACTGTCTTAATCTTATCGTTTGCTTGAATCTCTATGTGACGTCTGATGTCGCCGACTGAATTTTATGCAGGAGTGGACCAACTGGTTTTCTCCTGTCTCGAACGGAAACCCGGCCGAGGAGGAGGAAGGCAGCCAGGAGGGCAGCGTGGAGAGCGTTGAATATGTCTCCGACAGCAGGGAGTCGGAGGAAGAGACCAGCGAGGAAGAGGAGGAAGACGAAGAGCAGGACTCGCCGCCTCCACAAACAGAGCATCGGATGAAGCACCTACACGAGCCTGCCATTCCCTCGGCCCCTCCAGCATCTTCGAGTGCTCCGCCCACTGCCCTGGTTGTCCCGAGTGCTCGGAGCACCAAAAGGGCCAGGGATGCTGTCGCTGAGCCTGTAGGTCAGTCTTCCAAGGCGGCCAAACCGAGTGGGTCCAAACCTCGGAAGGCTCTGCCGCGGATGAGGGTTGTTGTTCCCGTCACCTCCACGTAAGTGTATCGATCCTATAATTTCTTCTGATATCCGAGTGAATTCTTGTTCATTGGTCGAACGGATTTCACTCGACAAAGTTGCTACTTCTGCCACCTCTCCGGCGCGCCAAGAAGATGATGACCCCATGACCACGGACAACGTCGTCTCGTCCCAGCCAGGTGCGTTGTAGTGACTTCGAGTGTTTTATTCTATCATAGGTTCTGCCTCTTTCTTTTTCTGAGATCTAGCGTCGTTCGGTCTATCAGGGGCGATTTGCATGGACGAGGGCGATCAGGGGAGAGCTGAACAGGCTGCGGAGCCCGTTCTTGAGGCCGCTCCGCCTGTTGCTGCTCTCGCCGCCAACGTGCCGCCGACTGAGGAGCTGCCGCCGACTGAACCGGCGCTGGTGGTTGAGGTGCCGACTGGAGCGGACCTCGGGATGCCTCAGGAGCTTCCGATGATGCCAGGCTCGTCGAATGTCGAGTTCAACATCCAGCGTCTCCCGGAGGAGCAGGTGGGAGCGACCAAGGGAGCCATGGTGCAGGCGGAGCTGATGGCTGGGGAGGCCAAGAGGGCCTACGACTCCGTCGTGTCCTTGTACCAGCGGAGTCTGGAGCTGCGGGATGATATCCGAGTAAGTGGGCTAGTAAGTATTTACTTTTCTCTTGTAACCCACTGGGTGTTTTTGGGTAGCATCTGTTGTTCGCAATGGGTTCACTCTGAGTGAACCCAGTGGGTGTAGTCCCCGAGACTTCTGTCGAGTGCTTGCACCGGCAGTTGTCTTTATACATATTGTCTTTTCTATGGTCAGGTCTGTAAATAACATGACCGAGTGCGCGTAGTTGTGGCACTCGGAGTGCACTTACTGTAAGAGTCCCCGAGAGTAATTTGTACTCAGGTCGGGTAGTATTGGCCTCGTAGGCGTAGGTGGTAACATGCATCTCAATAGGGCGGGCCTGCTTGAGTTGCATGCCAGTGGGGTCACTCTTAGTGAACCCACTGGGTGTAGTCCCCGAGGCCGCTGTCGACTGCTTGCGTCGGCAGGGGTCTGAAGAACTTAAACTTTTGTTGTTGGATTTTCTGATTGTCCCTTGGTGTTTGCTGGCAGAAAACTTGTGAAATGGGAACAACCTATGAGACTCTCAGGGCGGAGAAGAATCAGTTAGCTGGTGAGCTTGATGCGGCGCTGCTTGCAATGGCTGGCATGAAGGATGCTCTGGCGGGACGAGAGAAGTCATTGGAGCAGGCGCGTGAAGCGAACAAGGTGTTGACTGAGGAAGTGGAAAAGATGGGGAAACAGAGGACTGCGCTGATGGGTCAGATGGACGTGCTGACCAAACGGTGCAGAGCACAGGAGAAATGCGTCAGCGACTGGGCTCGGCAGATGATGACGCGTCTGGCTGGTAAGTCTTGCTCTTTCCGAGTGGTTGTGTTATGCGCGTCACACTCGGCACTTATTGTCTGCTTGTCCTGTTGTCGCAGATTTTTGCTTTGACGCTGAAGCTGAAGCGGCTGATGTAGAGCGGTCGATTCTCGAGAACGTTCCACTCGGCGAGTACGCCAATCGGGATCTGCTCCGTGCGCACATCCGCGTGGGCAAAGTAGGTCCTTTCATCGGTCGACTGAGAGAAGTCGTCGGCCGAATCGACAAGGAGCTTTGGCCAGAAGATGAGTCACGGCAGGAGATGGAGAACCTGATGACCCGACTGGAGGAGATTCCGAACCGAGTGCAGTCGTGGAAGAAATCTGCAGCTCGTTGTGGTGCAGATGTTGCTCTATCTTTGGTCCGAGTCCATTGCAAGGAGGTGCGCGAGGAGAAGTTGAAGACGTTCAAGGTGGCCAACACGAAGAAACTTCGATTTGAAGACTTCATGGAAACCTTCCTTGAAAGTGCTACCCGCATCGCCGACGGTATTGATCTGGACACGTTCGTAGAGCCCTCCAGTCCTGGTGTTAATCCATATGAAGCGTAAAAACACTTTTATCCTCGGTATGCCGAGTGTTAATCTGTAAGAAACTTTGGCCACTGCTGTTGGCCGTCACATTTGTGGTTCGATGTGGGTAAGCTTGATCCACACCGAACTACTATCTTTGGTTGAACTTTGAATCAAATCTTTTGCTCTTCTGTTGCAATGTTGACTCGAGTTTTTGTTTGGCGTTTCTTGGTGAAGCCAAAGGCAAACATTCGGAACATGTCAGATGTTTTGACATCTACATGAACCTCATTGAGGGTCCGTGGAATTCCCTAAGTCCCCGAGTGTGACGTTAAGTGCACACCCGAAGAAGGTTAATACTTAGGCGATTCTGGATCGTAGCTAAGTCCCCGAGTGTGACGGTAAGTGCACACTCGGAGAAAGTTAATACTTAGGCGATTCTGGATCGCAGCTAAGCCCCCGAGTTTGACGTTAAGTGCGCACTCGGAGAAAGTTAATACTTAGGCGATTCTGGATCGCAGCTAAGCCCCCGAGTGTGACGTTAAGTGCGCACTCGGATAAAGTTAATACTTAGGCGATTCTGGATCGCAGCTAAGCCCCCGAGTGTGACGTTAAGTGCCCACTCGGAGAAAGTTAATACTTAGGCGATTCTGGATCGCAGCTAAGCCCCCGAGTGTGACGTGAAGTGCACACTCGGAGATAGTTAATACATAGGCGATTCTGGATCGCAGCTAAGCCCCCGAGTGTGACGTTAAGTGCACACTCGGAGAAAGTTAATACTTAGGCGATTCTGGATCGCAGCTAAGCCCCCGAGTTTGACGTTAAGTGCACACTCGGAGAAAGTTAATACTTAGGCGATTCTGGATCGCAGCTAAGCCCCCGAGCGTGACGTTAAGTGCACACTCGGAGAAAGTTCATACTTAGGCGATTCTGGATCGCAGCTAAGCCCCCGAGTGTGACGTTAAGTGCACACTCGGAGATAGTTAATACTTAGGCGATTCTAGATCTCAGCTAAGCCCCCGAGTGTGACGGTAAGTGCACACGCGGAGAAAGTTAATACTTAGGCGATTCTGGATCGCAGCTAAGCCCCCGAGTTTGACGTTAAGTGCACACTCGGAGAAAGTTAATACTTAGGCGATTGTGGATCGCAGCTAAGCCCCCGAGCGTGACGTTAAGTGCACACTCGGAGAAATTTAATACTTAGGCGATTCTGGATCGCAGCTAAGCCCCCGAGTGTGACGTTAAGTGCACACTCGGAGAAAGTTAATACTTAGGCGATTCTGGATCGCAGCTAAGCCCCCGAGTGTGACGTTAAGTGCACACTCGGAGAAAGTTAATACTTAGGCGATTCTGGATCGCAGCTAAGTCCCCGAGTGTGACGTGAACTGCACACTCGGAGATAGTTAATACTTAGGCGATTCTGGATCGCAGCTAAGCCCCCGAGTGTGACGTTAAGTGCACACTCGGAGATAGTTAATACTTAGGCGATTCTGGATCTCAGCTAAGCCCCCGAGTGTGACGGTAAGTGCACACGCGGAGAAAGTTAATACTTAGGCGATTCTGGATCGCAGCTAAGCCCCCGAGTTTGACGTTAAGTGCACACTCGGAGAAAGTTAATACTTAGGCGATTGTGGATCGCAGCTAAGCCCCCGAACGTGACGTTAAGTGCACACTCGGAGAAAGTTAATACTTAGGCGATTCTGGATCGCAGCTAAGCCCTCGAGTGTGACGTTAAGTGCACACTCGGAGAAAGTTAATACTTAGGCGATTCTGGATCGCAGCTAAGCCCCCGAGTGTGACGTTAAGTGCACACTCGGAGAAAGTTAATACTTAGGCGATTCTGGATCGCAGCTAAGTCCCCGAGTGTGACGTGAACTGCACACTCGGAGATAGTTAATACTTAGGCGATTCTGGATCGCAGCTAAGCCCCCGAGTGTGACATTAAGTGCACACTCAGAGAAAGTTAATACTTAGGTGATTCTGGATCGCAGCTAAGCCCCCGAGTGTGACGTGAAGTGCACACTCGGAGAAAGTTAATACTTAGGCGACTCTGGATCGCAGCTAAGCCCCCGAGTGTGACGTGAAGTCCACACTCGGAGATAGTTAATACTTAGGTGATTCTGGATCGCAGCTAAGCCCCCGAGTGTGACGTTAAGTGCACACTCGGAGAAAGTTAATACTTAGGCGATTCTGGATCGCAGCTAAGCCCCCGAGTGTGACGTGAAGTGCACACTCGGAGAAAGTTAATACTTAGGCGATTCTGGATCGCAGCTAAGCCCCCGGGTGTGACGTGAAGTGCACACTCGAAGAAAGTTAGTACTTAGGCGATTCTGGATCGCAGCTATGCCCCCGGGTGTGACGTGAAGTGCACACTCGGAGAAAGTTAATACTTAGGCGATTATGGATCGCAGCTAAGTTTTTTTTGAGACCGGAGTCTGCGACTGCGGAAGAACTTTGAACCTGCAAAAAACTCAATCTGCTTTATATTATTTCACCAATACTTGTTCTTTACATTGCTTCAGTCGACGGTCACATGTAGAAGCGCTTCAGGAGATCTCCGTTCCATGCACGCGGCTCGTCTGTCTCCCTCTCGATGTTGTAGAGTATGTATGCTCCGTTGTTCAGCACCTTGGAGATGATGAAGGGTCCTTCCCAGGCCGGAGCCAACTTGTGAGGCCTTTGCTGATCCACTCGGAGCACCAGGTCGCATGCTTGGAACGTGCGACTTGACGTGGCGTGCATGAAAGCGCCGCAGATTTTGTTGATAAATGGTCGAGCGAGTTAGTGCCATCTCACACTCCTCCTCCAGGAGATCCACTCCGTCTTGCCTTGCTTGTTCTGCTTCGGCTTCGGAGAAGAGTTCGACTCGTGGCGCATTGTGAAGCAAGTCACTCGGAAGGACCGCTTCTGCTCCATAAACGAGGAAGAACGGTGATCGCCCTGTAGATCTGTTCGGGGTTGTGCGAAGTCCCCAAAGCACTGAAGGTAGCTCGGTAACCCAAGCGCCAGCGGCATGTCCTATCTCTCGCAGGAGTCGGGGCTTCAAACCTTGCAAAATAAGTCCGTTTGCCCACTCTGCTTGTCCATTGGACTGAGGATGCGCTACGGAAGCAAAATCCACTCGGATGCCTTGGCTTGTACAGAAACCTTTGAATCTGTCCGAGTCAAAGTTTGTCCCGTTGTCCGTGATTATGCTGTGAGGTACACCGAATCTGAAGATGATGTCCCTGACAAACTTGACGGCTGTTGAGGCATCGAGCTTCTTGATGGGCTTCGCTTCGATCCATTTCGTGGACTTGTCGACTGCCACCAACAGATGTGTGTATCCACCTTGGCCTGTCTTGAATGGGCCGACTGTATCTAATCCCCACACTGCAAACGGCCACACAAGAGGGATCGTCTTCAACGCAGACGTCGGCTTGTGGGACTTGTTGGAGTAGAACTGGCAGCCCTCACATCGGTCAACCATATCTTTAGCCATCTCTTTAGCCTGCAGCCAGAAGAAACCAGCCCTGAATGCCTTGGCGACGATTGCTCTCGAAGAAGCATGATGACCGCAGGTCCCCGAGTGAATATCCTCCAGAATTAGCTGCCCCTCCTCTGGGGAGATGCATCGTTGAAGAACGCCTGAGATACTTTCTTTGTACAACTGGCCATCAATGACAGTGAATGACTTCGACCTGCGGACTATCTGATCATTGCAGATATTTTGAGGCAGGAACTACCAGAAGACGAAGTCCAGGCTAGGCAGATAGTCCAATCGGGGATGACGGCAAGAATCTCCATGACCAGATCAACCACAGCAGGAACATCGACTTCAATCGGATCCGTAGAACTCTTTGGTTGTACCGGCTCCTCTGTGAAAGGATCTTCTTTGACTGAGGGGAGGTGGAGGTGCTCCGAGTGGATCCGAGTTTTGCTAACTCATCAGCTGCTTGGTTCTTCAGTCTTGGAACATGGTGAAGTTCTAGACCTTCAAACTTCTTCTCAAGCTTCCTCACTGCATTGCAGTATGTAGTCATGGTGGGGTTTCTGACGTCCCACTCTTTCATCACTTGATTGACCACCAAATCCGAATCGCCGTAGACCATCAAGCGACGGACACCGAGTGAGATGGCCATGCGCAATCCGTAGAGGAGAGCTCCATACTCTGCCTCGTAGTTGGAGGAATCGAAGTGTATCTGTAGCACGTACTTGAGCTTGTCGCCCTTTGGTGATATGATCACAACGCCAGCGCCGGAGCCATACAACATCTTGGACCCATCGAAGAACATTGTCCAATGGGCCGAGCAGATGTGGGTCGGTTGCTGTTGTTCTACCCATTCTGCTATGAAGTCAGCCAGAGCTTGAGACTTAATAGCTTTCTTGGCCTCGAACTTGATATCGCAGTACATCATCTCCATCGCCCACTTTGCCACTCGGCCTGACGCATCTCGATTGTGGAGAATTTCCGACAATGGAGCATCAGAAATGACAGACACCGAGTGGTCTTGGAAATAATGGGCCACCTTCTTCACAGTCATGTAAATCCCGTAGATAAGTTTTTGATAGTGGGGATACCTCTGCTTGGAAGGGGTCAGGACTTCAGAGATGTAGTACACTGGTCGCTGAACTTTGTATGCTTTGCCTTCTTCTTCTCGTTCGACTATAAGAACAGTACTGACGACTTGATTTGTAGCCGCGATATACAGAAGAAGGGGCTCTTTACTGAGCGGAGCAGTAAGAACCGGCTGGGTGGAAAGTAGGACTTTGAGGTCGTCGAATACGACTTGGGCTTCATCTGTCCACTCGAAAGTATCTGATTTCTTCATGAGTCGGTACAGAGGAAGTGCTTTTTCGCCGAGTCGACTGATGAACCTGCTCAAAGCCGCTAGGCAACCTGTGAGCCGTTGAACATCGTGTATTCTGACCGGCCTCTCCATTCGGACGATGGTCCCGATCTTTTCAGGGTTGACATCGATCTCTCGTTCGGAAACGAAGAAACCGTGTAACTTTCCGCTGGGAACGCCGAATGAACATTTCGTGGAGTTGAGCTTGATATCGTACCTACGAAGGTTGGCGAATGTTTCTGCCAAGTCAGTCAGCAGGTCAGAACCTTTGCGTGACTTGACTACGATATCATCCATATACGCCTCCACATTCCGACTGATCTGATCGAGGAGACATTTTTGGATCATGCGCATAAAGGTAGCTCCTGCATTCTTCAGACCGAACGGCATAGTGATGTAGCAGAAGCACCCGAATGGGGTCATGAAGGCTGTTTTTAACTTATCGGGACCATACAGACGGATCTGATGATAGCCCGAGTAGGCATCAAGAAATGACAGACGCTCGCAACCCACAGTCGAATCGAAAATTTGATCTATGCGGGGGAGCGGAAAATGGTCTTTTGGGCAGACCTTATTGAGATGCTTGAAGTCGATACACATTCGGCCCGACTTGTCCTTCTTGGGCACCATGACAACATTGGCGAGCCACTCGGAGTGGTGAACCTCGCGAATGAAGTTCGCTGCCAGCAGCTTGGCCACCTCTTCCCCGATTGCCTTCCTCTTGTGCGCGGCGGACCGGCGCAGGCGCTCTCGGACAGGCCGAGCCATGGAATCCACGTGCAGTCGGTGCTCAGCCAACTCCCTGGGTACACCTGGCATGTCGGAGGGTTTCCATGCGAAGATGTCTCAGTTCTCACGGAGGAATTGGGTGAGCTCGGCTTCCTATTTAGGATCGAGGGTGGTGGAGATGTTCGTCGGGGCAGCAGTGGCGTCCGTCGGGTGGATGCTGACCTTCTTCGTCTCTCGCGCCGACTGAAATGCACACTCTGAAGCTGGCTTCTTCGAGCGCATCAGGTCGGTGGGGTCGACTGTTTTCTTGTACTCGTCCAGCTCGAGGACGGCCATCTGCTGGTCGACAATTCTTGATCCCTGGTGCAGAGACTCTTCAGCCCGCTGCCGATTGCCTGTGATGGTGATCACACCCTTCGGGCCTGGCATCTTCAGCTTCAGGTATACGTAACATGGACCGGACATGAAGTGCGCATACGCTGGGCGACCCAGAATTGCGTGATAAGCGCTCTGGAAGTCAACCACTTCGAACGTCAGCTTTTCCTTGCGGAAGTTCTTGTCGGAGCCGAAAACGACGTCCAACGCGATCTGGCCGAGTGATTTGGCCTTCCGTCCAGGGATGACTCCGTGGAACTGCATGCTGCTCTCGCTGAGTTTGGACATCGGGATGCCCATCCCCTTGAGGGTGTCGGCGTACATGATGTTCAAGCCGCTGCCGCCATCCATGAGGACTTTGCGCAGTCAGACTCCTTCTACCACCGGGTCGACGACCAGGGCCTGTCTCCCCGGGGTGGGTACATGTGCCAGATGATCCGACTGGTCGAAGCTGATCGCAGTCTGAGACCATTTGAGGAACTTGGGGTTGGTAGGGGTGGCCATGTTCACCTCTCTGTTCACCAGCTTCAGTCGGCTCTTGCTCTCGACGTCAGCAAAGATCATCAGGGTTGCATGGACATGGGGGAACGGATCCTCCTTATCCTCCTCATCCTGTTCATGATCCTTCTCGCTCGGTTGCCCTTCGCTGAACCTCTGGATCAGGAGGCGACACTGTCGAGTGGTATGCTTCGCATATATGGGGTTGCCTTCTTCATCCATCTTCGTATGAACCGGACATGGCTGGTCCAGGATGGGGTTATTGAACTGCTTCTTCTTGGGGGTGAACTGAGCCTTCCCTTTGCCCTTGAACTTGGCATTGGTTACGGCTGCAGCTTCTGCTTGCGGAGCGGTCGGAGCTTTCTGCTTCTGCTTCCGAGTGTTGCCCCCATCGCCATCAGCGACTGTTTTGTGCTTGCCGCTTCGGATGCAGTCCTCTTCTTCACCATTTGCATAGCGTGTTGCTATCTCCATCATCTTGCTCATGGAGATGTCGCCTGTTCGGCCGAACTTCAGGTACAGATCCCTGTACCGCACGCCTGCCTTGAAGGCGCAGACTGCTTGATGCTCGGTGACGTTCTCCACCGTGTGATAGAGAGTTGTCCAGCGCTGGATGAAGTCACGCAGGGGCTCATTCTGCTTCTGGACGCAGTGCTGGAGCTCCACAAGGCCAGCAGGGCGCTTGCACGTCCCTTCGAAGGTCCTGATGAACACTCGGGCCCGATCTACCCAACTGTAGATGCTTGAGGGGCCAACTGGTTCAGCCACGCTCGCGCCGAGCCGTCGAGCATCAGAGGGAGGTGCTTCATGGCGACATGGTCGTCCCCTCCTTCGATCTGGACTGCCACTCGGTAGTCATCCAGCCACGTTTCTGGCTTGGACTCTCCTGTGAACTTGCTAATTCCCGTCGCCAATCGGAAGTTGGGAGGGATGTCAGCCGAACGGATGGCTCGACTGAAACACTCGGGACCAGAAACGGTGGCCCTGCTTCCACTCGGACAGTCGATATCGTGGCCACCGCGGTGGGCCTGACCCCTGTCGACCCTCCGCTGGGCGATATGCCCTCTTGTGTCGGGCCTTGGGTCGTAAGTGTCGCCGACTGAACGCTGATCATCATGATGTCGGGACCCGTAGGGCCCACCCCACGGAGGGGTGCGTGAACGGCGGCGATCTTCGTGATTTATGGAACTGTTGCCTCCTCTGTGCCGCTGATGGGAACCTGGGTTGTGAACCGACCGATGCGTATTCGCGTGGACGGAACTATTATAGATCCGGTTGTGTGACTGGGAGACCGCCGAATTCTGCTGCTGCGCCGTGTGCAACAGGGCTCGGATGTGCTCGATCCCCCTTCCTGCCTCTGAATCAGTCGGCTGGAGGGAATCGGCTATCTTGGCAGCCGCAGCCAAGTTGAGGAGGGGCGTGTGGAACAACTCCACGTTGCTCCGCCGAGTGTGCCGACTGGCAGAACGGCGAGGTGGACGGCGCGCATCGGATGCTTCACCGACCTCGCGCTCGCTTCGGCCAGCTTGACGGGGATCTTCATGGGAGTTGGCCATGTGTACTTCTGCTGCAGGCCCGCGACCTGCATACATGGAAGGAAACTCAGTCGGAACCGAGTCCAAGTGCTGGGACGGCGGGGCAACCACAACGGACTCGAGAACCGCCACTTGCGAAGACACGGTCTAGCGCGCTTGGGCATGCTGCACCCAACGCTGGAGCCGCGGATGACGGGACCGCTTGCTGTGGCGCGTGGCGGCGGTGCAGGTCGACACCGAAGTCGACTGTTGGAGAAGAAGGATCCCGCGAGCGCCGACACGGAAGTGCGTAGCCCCGCGACGGGGAAACGCCTCGACGTTGAGAGGAGCATCCCGAAGCCACGCCGAATCGTCGATGATGAAGGAGAGAGCGCCGAAGAAGATCTGGTGACCCATGCTCGAACCTCCACCGGACGACATGACGAAAGGAAGTAGTCGCAAACTCGCCGAAAGTCGCTTAGACGCCTGCCCCATGGTGGGCGCCAACTGTCGTGGGTATAAGCCTGACAGTAGATGTGTAGGGTACGAAAGGGATGGGCAGAGTCCCAGCTACGGCGAGGATGTATGAGTTCGGGCCCCTCTGCGGTGGAGGTAATAACCCTACGTCTCAGTGCTCAGGGAGCTTTGTTGTCGAGTGGAATAAGGAATACAATGAGTTGCTAACCCCTCTACCAGTGGGGGAGGGCGGCTTATATAGAGTGCGCTGCCCTCCATAACGGTTCCGGTACAGGGGTGGAGTAGTGGGGATTGAATGCGTATGTTACAGGTAACGTATGCTCTAAATGCTAATAAATGCACCCGGAAACGTACGTCCGTTTCCCTCCAGAGAGGTTACGATGTACCGAGTGTAGCCAGCCAGTTAGCTTGGTATCCTCCGAATGCTAGTCTCCGACTCGATGGTTGAGGACCTGTTACCGACTGGATGATGGGGACTCCTTAATTCAGTCGTGACTGACTAAGGGCCTTGTCCTTTGTGAGGGGTAGTCCTTGGGTAGGACCTATATGACAGGCCTATGACCCTACCCTAGGACTATGACCCCATCACTCACACAATAAGAATGATGAATAAAACACGATGAACATGCACACACATCCTAGCAGCTATCAAGTACTTGGGCGATGACAAAGTCATCTATATATGAGTATATTGACATAGGAGCCAAGTAAGATTACTTGATCATAGGTCATACTCATCGTTAAGCACAAGTGGGGTTGGCACTTTTACATAAGCATTAATGTGTTCATATCCATAGGAGATGCTTATACTCAAGTCTTAGAGTAAAGTTCCCCCTTGATATGATATCCCCACTAAGAGGGATCGACTAACCTTGGGTTTTGTCGTAGAATACTTCAAGTAGGTGAAGTAGTGGTGGATGTGTTGGAAATATGCCCTAGAGGCAATGATAAAATAGTTATTATTATATTTCCTATTTCAAGATAATTGTTTATTATGCATGCTATAATTGTATTGAATGAAAACATAAATGCATGTGTGGATATATAGACAAAACTATGTCCCTAGTAAGCCTCTAGTTAACTAGCTAGTTGATCAAGGATGGTTAGGATTTTCTGACCATATACAAGTGTTGTCACTTGATGACTGGATCACATCATTGGGAGAATGATGTGATGGACAAGACCCAAATTATAAATGTGTCATTTGATCGTGTCGTTTTGTTGATATTGTTTTTTGCGTGTCAAGTATTCATTCCTATGACCATGAGATCATGTAACTCACTGACACCGGAGAAATACCTTGTGTGTATCAAACGTCACAACGTTATTGGGTGACTATAAAGGTGCTCTACACGTATCTTCGAAGGTGTCCGTTGAGTTAGCATGGATCAAGACTGGGATTTGTCACTCCGTGTGACGGAGAGGTATCTCGGGGCCCACTCGGTAATACAACATCACATATAATCCTTGCAAGCAATGTGACTAAAGTGTTAGTCATGGGATCTTGTATTACGAAACGAGTAAAGAGACTTGCCGGTAACGAGATTGAAATAGGTATAGGGATACTGACGATCAAATCTTGGGAAAGTAACATACTGAATGACAAAGGGAATGGTATACGGGATTATATGAATCCTTGGCACACAGGTTCAACCGATAAGATGTTCGTAGAATATGTAGGATCCAATATGCACATCCACGTCCCGCTATTGGATATTGACCGAGGAGTGTCTCTGGTCATGTCTGCATAGTTCTCGAACCCGTAGGGTCTGCACACTTAAGGTTCAGTGACGTTTCGGTATATATGAGTTATAGGTGCTGGTGACCGAAGTTTTGTTCGGAGTCCCGGATGAGACCAGGAACATTACGAGGGTTTCCGGAATGGTCCAGAAATGAAGATTGATATATAAGATTGTTTCATTTGGCTTCTGGAAAGATTTCGGGCATTGCCGACAATGTACCGGGAGTGACGAATGGGTTCCGGGTTTTTACTGAGAGGGGCCACCCACCCGGGAGAGAACCTAATAGGCCCATGGGTGGCGCACCAGCCTTTGTTGGGCTGGTGAGGCCAGCCCAAGAGGACTATTTCAGTTAAGGGAAAAATCAAAGGAGAAAAAAAGAGGAGGTGGGAAGGAAGGAAGGGACTCCACCCTCCAAACCGAATTGGAGTAGAAGTCCCTCCTCCTCCCTTTGGCCTACGCCCTTGGGGATCCCTTGATCCTCAAGGCTAGTCCCTCCCCTCCTCCTATATATACTAGAGGTTTTAGGGTTTTTGAGAATCAACTTTGCCACGTGCAACCCTAAACCTCTACTTCGTAGTTCTTCCTCTAGATCGGATTTCTGCGGAGCTCGGGCGGAGCCCTGCAGGTATAGATCATCACCACCACCGGCGCGCTGTCACGCTGCTAGAGAACTCATCTACTTCCCCGTCTCTCTTGCTGGATCAAGAAGGCGGAGGTCGTCATCGAGCTATATGTGTGCTGAACACGGAGGTGCCGTCCGTTCGGTGCTAGATCGGGACAGATCGTGGGACGACGGTGATTTGAATCACAAAGCTGTTCCACTACATTAACCGCGGTTCTTAACGCTTCCCGCTTAGCGATCTACAAGGGTATGTAGATCCGATCTCCCTCTCGTAGATGAACATCACCATGATAGGTCTTCGTGTGCATAGGAATTTTTTTGTTTCCCATGCAACGTTCCCCACAGTGGTATAAGAGCTAGGTTCATGCGTTGATGTAATCTCGAGTAGAACACAAAAGTTTTTTGTGGGTTTTGATGTTCGATTTGCTGCCCACCTAAGTCTTTTCTCGATTCGGCGGTATTGTTCGATTTAAGCGGCCCGGACCAACCTTACTCGTACGCTTATGAGAGACTGGTTTCATCGACTAACATGCAACTTGTTGCATAAAGATGACTGGCGGGTGTCTGTTTCTTCAACTTTAGTTGAATCGGATTTAACCGAGGCGGTCCTTGGAGAAAGGTTAAATAACAATTTGCATATCACCGTTGTGGCTTTGCATAAGTAAGATGCGATCATACTAGATACCCATAGAAGCCATGTAAAACATGCAACAACATATTAGAGGACGTCTAACTTGTTTTTGCACGGTATGCATGTGATGTGATATGGCCAAAGACATGATGTGATATATTGGATGTATGACATGATCATGTTGTAATAGTTAAATATCGAGTTGCACGTCGATGCTACGGCAGCCGACAGGAGCCATAGGTTGTCTTTAAACTAACATTTGTGCTTGCAGATGCGTTTACTATATTACTAGGTTGTAGCTTTAGTAGTAATAGCATAGATAGAACAACAACCTTGATGGCAGCACGATGATGGTGATCTAGATGATGGAGATCATGGTGTGGCGCAGGTGACGATGAAGATCATGCCGGTGCTTTGGTGATGGAGATCAAGAAGCACAAGATCATGGCCATATCATGTCACCTATGAATTGCATGTGATATGAATCCTTTTATGCACCTTATCTTGCTTAGGACGACGGTAGCATTATAAGGTGATCCCTCACTTAAATATCAAGATAAAATTGTGTTCTCCCCGACTGTGCACCGTTGCGGGAGTTCGTCGTCTCAAGACACCATGTGATGATCGGGTGTGATAGACTCAACAGTCACATACAACGGGTGCAAAACAGTTGCACACGCGGAACACTCGGGTTAAACTTGATGAGCCTAGCATGTACAGACATGGCCTCGGAACACAAGAGACCGAAAGGACGAGCATGAATCGTATGGTTGATATGATTGACATAGAGATGTTTACCACTGAAACTACACTCAACTCACGTGATGATCGGACTTGAGTTAGTGAATTAGGATCATGCCACACTCAAATAACTAGAGGGTTGTCTATTTGAGTGGGAGTTTATTAGTAATATGATTAGCTGAACTCTAATTGTCTTGAACATAGTCTAAGTAAACTTTGCAATATTTTATGTTGTAGATCAATGGCTCATGGAGTAGCAACCCTGAATTTCAATACGTTCCTAGAGAAAGCTAAGCTGAAAGATGATGGTAGCAACTTTGTAGATTGGGCTCGTAATCTGAGGCTTATCCTACAAGCTGGGAAAAAGAATTATGTCCTTGATGCAGCGCTAGGAGATGAACCACCCGCTACGTCTGAAGAAGATGTTTTGAACGCTTGGCAAACACGTAAGGAGGACTACTCAGTAGTTCAATGTGAAGTCTTGTATGGCTTAGAACCGGGACTTCAACGATGCTGTCAACGTCATGGCGCATATGAGATGTGTAGTGCCCCAGATGTAAACCTTTCCATATTTGGAACCTATCTCATGTGGGTCCACCTTGTCATGCTATGAGAGAGCCCATGCTCATTATTTCATGTGTTGTCACCTTATTATTTTTCTCTTCCTTGCATGCATGCATTCCATATCATGCCATGTGTTCTTGTTGTTGCATTGTGTTCTTGTGATTTCATGTTTTGCCTTGTGATGATGTGCATGTGGTGTATAGCTTGTGTGGGGTGATGCATGTGATAGTATTTGCATAGGTTTCAAACCATCCTCCCTCTCTCTCTAAATCCTACTCTATGTCAAGATGCACTTCTTCCTTTCCCCTTTTAAAAATGCTCATGTGTTAGCTTTGAATTGTGGTGGTTGAGAGATGTGAATTGCTGGTTTTGAATGGGTGTTTTAAAGGTGCATAAAATTACAAAACAGATCAACTAATGCTGTTTTGTGAAATATTATCTGCTCCTAAAAATCTTGATCTTATTTTAGATAAATAGGTCATATTTTATATGACCAGGGGGTATTTTCTTTTGAATTTAACCGAGTAGTTTTTTCCTTGTATTATTTGTTTTCTTTCTGGGCTTTCTTTTAAATAGAACACGTGCAGGGTTCCTTTTCTTTTTCTAGCGCACTAAGTGGGCTCGCTCCCACTTAGCGACCCATCTTCCCCCTCCCTCGCGCATAGGAGCCCAACCCCGCTCCTCCTTCTCCCACCTAACGCCGTTCCCTCCCAGTGCGCACCTTTCCGTCAGGCCGAGAGATAGAGAGAGAGCGAGTAGTAACGCCGTGCACAAACGTCGAGGGCCACTCCTTATAAACTTTGGCATCCGTGCCCTCCTCCCTCTCCTAGGGTTCCTCTTCCTCCTCAGCGCCACCGCCACCTCTCTCCATCCCCATCTCCTCTCTTTCCCCCTCCTGGTAAGTTCTTTAGATAGACCAGTGAAGAAGCCCGCCATCGATCGCCGCCCTCTCGTCGCCCTCCGGTACCGCGGCCATCTCCAGGGGCAAGCGAGACGCCCCCGTGCTCCATTTTTGCCCTCGGTGAGGTCGAGGAGCCTCCTCACCGACGGCAGGGACGACGTCTTCGCCGCGAACCCGAAGCCCCCTTCAACCTGCTCGGTTCTGCTTCCAGGAGATCTTCAACGCCGGCCTGCTTCCTCTCCGTCGCCTCTTCCTCCGAACATCCCTCCCCTTCGTTCCCCAAGGTGAGGAAGTGTCCCCTCCTTCTTTTCTCCTCGGTAGCTTCGCGTAGATCGACGCCAGCAAGCCCCTGTACCAGCGTCAGGTTGTCTGTTGCAGGTCATGTAGTGCATGTAGTGGGGGCTTGGTAGCGCTAGGGGCACCAGGGCTTCTTCCCCGTGTAGTAGAGGTGCAGGTAGATAGCACCAGCAGTAGCCGAGCGCAGCGCTGGCTTCTTACCCTGCAGTGCGCGCAGTTCTGCACCGGCGAGTGCACCGGCGCCCCTCTGTTTGCAGAGAAGGTGCCCTTTTAGTTTTTGCTTCTTATCTTGTGTAGAACCACCCTTAGAGCAGTATCCCCCTTCCTAGCCGAGTGGTGCGAGCGTTGCGCCTCCACCACGGGGATCTTGGGTTCGATCCCAGGGGAAGCCACGCCCCTTTTTCGTTTTAGTTTTTCTGGTAACAGTGGATCACAGAGGAGGGCAACATACCTTGTAGTGCTTCTTTGTTATGTCGAACACAACCCACCTAGCAGAGTGGTGGCCACCTTATGTGTGTTTGCTAGAGGAGCAGGTCTGGGGTTGGACCCCCAGCACCTCCTTTTTTATTTTTTGTCCCTTGTTCTCTGTTTCACTAATTTGCAGCCTTGTTCTTTGTAGTGAGGTAGCCATTTTTGTTGCACATATATGTTGTGCTACCTCCTCTCATAATCTGCAAGGAGGTTTAATTGTTGCTGGCTTGTGGATACTTGATGATGCACTTGTGTGTGTGCAAATGCACTTAGTAGAGATTGTAGAGGCATGTGCTTATAGTCTTGTGTTTAACACTTAGTGGGTAATGGCATTTTTATCTCCTTTGCTTTTGCTGTTATAGTAGTGCTAGATGATGTGGTGCATGTATGTGTGCTTGTGAGAGGTGCATGTGTGTGTGTGTGCATACACATGATGTTAGTCACATATGTGAGTGTGTGTGTAGGTGCACTAGTGTCTTGCTTAGGTGAAATAGGTGATATGTTTTGTGTGCATGTCTTGGGGGTGCTTATGGTGTGAAGAACACACCCACATGAACATAGTTCATGAACTCCCTAGTTGTGAGCATGTGTATGTGATATGGTGTTCCCATCTTGTGTTACTCATTTAGAGGCCTACTTCTTGTGTTTTGATCAAGAGCATGTTGTAGTGTGATGTGGATTAGATGTGTGTGTAGAAGCATTCCACCTTTGCAAGCAAAGCTATGCACCTTCACATGTCCATATGTGAGAGGGTATGGTGATTTGTATGTGTGGATAGCTTGGTAGAAGTGGTTGTGAAGTTGAGGTGCATGACACAAACATGGGGTTCAAACCCCCATGTCACTTTGTCATTGTGCACATGAGCTCAACCATGTAGTAGTTGATATAGTGAAACTACATGAAATGATGCACTATTCCCTAGTCATGATTTGGAGTAGTTTCCTATTCCTTAATTTGTGTTCACTTGTTCCAAGTAAGTGCGCACATATTATATATCATTTTGTGGTAGAATTTCCCCAGGAATCCATTGGTGAACTTATATTTTCCATTGGAACATTTTTCTGGAAAGTCATATTTGCATTTTCTTCTAAGTTTAGAGCTTAGTTCCATGCATGGTGATGTGCTCTTGTATTTGATTCTTGGTTGTGGTAGTAGAGGGTGACCCCCTCTACCACATGTGGGTTTCAATTCATGATTTGGAATCCATGTGTGCAAGTGGTGCCCATCCAAAGTAGACTTGTGGCTGGAAATTCCAGCTTAGTGAAATCTGGAATTTCACTAAGTCTGAGAATCTGGAAACATTTTCTTCTCCCATAGATGAGGTTGTGCTGGTCATTGTGTTGTGATCTAGCCTTAGTTCAGTGATAGGAATTTGGACCTGATATATTTGTGAAGCTCCCTGTTAAAATTCATCCCATTTGGAGTTCTGTAGGTTATGTTTTGGATGCTGTCAAAAAAACTTCAGAACAAAGACAGAAAGTCAGGTGCAGGAATTTTCACTAAGTCCCTGAGATCTGATGGTTTTGGGAAAGTTTGCAGCCTTGTGTCTTCCTGTGTTTAATTCCTTTTGGTGTGATTATTGCTTGTGCTTGTAGTATTCTTGGTTTGCTACAGCCACATATATTATTTGTCACATTTGGAGGACTGTAGCTATGTTGCATGTAGCTCACAAAGTGCTAAGATGCAGATTATGGCAGATTGTGTAGTATTGTTATTTTGATGTTGTGGTGTTCTTCCTTGCTCCAATCCATTCATGTTGGGTTGTTATATGTCTTGGCAACCTGGGAATACTAGATTTGTGCCATTTGAGTGTGTGGTGCTGATTCTTACACGTAGGGCTTCATATCTTGTTTCGTTGATTCCCGTTGATCCGTAGCTCCGATTGTAATGTTCTTTATATGGTTTTGCATCAATTTCTCGAGATGCATCTGATCATGTCATTCTCATGCATGTCAAAATATCTTAGGGTACAGTTCTGTCCAGGAACTTGTGGTAGCTTCTTTTGCTTGTGCTAGTGATAGAAATAGTGATGCATGCTCATTTTTCATCTCATGCATCATGTGCTTGTTGCATCTTGAGGTGCTGTTCTTCATTAGATGTTATTCTTATCTTGGGTGGCACCGAGATCGGAGAATGAGTACGCGGATTCGGGAGAGTACGTGCAGGACGAACAAGAACCATTCCAAGCTGAGGATATCACAGGCAAGATGATATGACCTTGATTCCATCTCTAGACTTGTTATGCTAGATTACGTTTCCATGTCAAATTGCTCGCTGCCTACCACTGAAATATTGCCTCCTGAAATGCCATGAAACCAAACACTATCCCTTCCTAGCAAAACTTGAATGGCTAAGTAGGCTTTGCTCAGCTACTAATGTTAGCGTTGCTAGATGCAGGTGCTTTGACTCATGTGATAACATGAGATTGATATCATTATCTTAAATTCTGTTATTTAATTAATGCACCTATATACTTGGTTAATGACGGAAGGCCTAGCCTTTTGCCGGGTGCTTTGTTCCGTTATTGCCGCCTTAGTTACCGTCTACCGGTGTTTGATTCCATAATGAGCACTCCTAACACGTTCGGGGTTGTTATGGGGACCCCCTCGATAAATCGCGTAGTGCTAAGGCTTGTCCGGCAGGACCCAACATTGGTTTTATTTACTAATCACTTAATAATCTGCATAGGGAATAGCTACCCCGAGGAATTTAATCAACAACCCGGGCCAGTGCTCCTCATGAGTGTTGGTCCAATCACCTAGCAGTCGGCAAGACCACCCCAGGAAAACTTGAGGTTTGGTCCTTGTCCACTTTGCATAGACGGTGTTGTCCTGAGACTGAGATACGCGGCTCTTATCGGGTTGTCGACACACCGGGAGGTCCTGCTAGCCTTGTCTTACCTTAGCGATATATCTTGCATATAGGAATCCCAGTGAAGCTTTGGTTTTCCCCAGAGTTGAGATTTTCCTCTAAGGAATCCGACGAGATCACGAGATTCGTGATAGAGGATTACTTTGCGGCCTGTGTACGTTTGTGATGGACTAGTTGGAGCACCCCTGCAGGGTTTAATCTTTCGGAAAGCCGTGCCCGCGGTTATGTGGCAACTTGGAATATCTTGTTAATATCCGGTAATAGATAACTTAAACATAATCTAATAAAATTGCCAACTGTGTGCGTAACCGTGACTGTCCCCTCGAAGATCTCTCTTCGATCGGGAACACGGTGGGGTTATGAATGACGCATGTAGGTGTTCAGGATCACTTAGTGATCAAGTATTCACAACCGCTAGTGTAGACCACCTTCATAAATGCTACGTAAGATAGCCACCGAATCAAGCTTAGGATGCTGCAACCTTAAACACTTCACCTTACCCTACCTATTAACTTGACTAGTTCTGGCACCAAGGTCTTAGATTGCTGAGTCCCCGTGGCTCACGGATTCCTCCAAAATCCCAACAGGTTCAGGTACCCCAGAGACAGATGATCCCAACGACACTCAGCTGGCGTGGCAGTACGACGAGGAGACAGACCGCCTTTATGTGAACTATCCAGAAGATTAAGGTGTGGTCATGATCGTGGGCCTACAGGAAGGGTAGCATAGCATTTCTATGTTTTGTAGTCCGTAGCGGAACTACCTTGGTTGTATGTGTGTTGTACTCTGAGATATTTATGAGAAGGCAAGTGAATCCATGATTGTCTATCTTTATTATTATGTATGTGCTGTGTTACCCATTTGCGAGACGCTTAGATGCGCTCCTTTCCAATTCGGGGCCTCGATCCCCAGATCGGAAAGGACCGCATCTTGGTCGTTACAAGATGTTCCAGGAGTTGAAGTTTATCTTTGAGAAGAATGCCCAGATCGAGAGGTATGAGACCTCCGATAAATTCTATGCTTGCAAAATGGAGGAGAATACGTCTGTCAGTGAACATGTGCTCAAAATGTCTGGGTACTCAAACCGTCTAGCAGAGCTGGGGATTGAACTCCCGCAAGAGGCTATCACTGACAGAATTCTTGAATCACTGCCACCTAGAAAATAAGAGCTTTGTGTTGAACTATAACATGCAAGGGATGAATAAGTCACCCGACGAGTTATTTGCGATGCTGAAAGTCGCGTAGTTAGAAATCCGAAAAGAACATCAAGTGTTGATGGTCAATAAGACCACTCGTTTCAAGAAAAACGGCAAAGGCAAGAACGGTAACTCCAAGAAGAGCGGCAAAACTGTTACCCCTACGACAAAGAAACCCAAGGCTGGACCAAAGCCGGAAACCGAGTGCTATTATTGCAAGGGGATGGGTCACTGGAAGCGCAAATAAGGCGGCCAACGCCAAACAAGGTATATGTGATATACATGTTATTGATGTGTGCTTAACCTACTCTCGTAGTAGTGCCTGGGTATTTGATACCGGTTCTGTTGCTCACCTTGGAACTCGAAGAAGGAACTGCGGAATGAACGAAGGCTGGCGAAGGATGAAGTGACGATGCGCGTCGGCAATGGTTCCAAGGTTGATGCAATCGCCGTCGGCACGGTCTCACTTCAGTTACCATCGGGATTAGTTATGAACTTAAATAATTGTTATTTAGTGTCTGCATTAAGCATGAACATTATATCTGGATCTTGTTTATTGCGAGACAGTTACTCATTAAAGTCAGAGAATAATGGTTGTTCTATTTATATGAGTAATATCTTTTATGGTCATGCACCCAATGCGAGGGGTTCGTTCATATTGAATCTTGATTGTGATGACATACATATCCATAACATTGAGACCAAAAGATGTAGAGTTAACAATGATAGCGCCACCTTTTTGTGGCACTGCCGCTTAGGTCATATTGGTGTAAAGCGCGTGAAGAAACTCCATGCTGATGGGCTTTTGGAGTTACTTGATTTTGAATCTCTTGACACGTGCGAACCATGCCTCGTGGGCAATATGACTAAGACTCCGTTCTCTGGAACAATGGAGCGTGCAAGTGGCTTGTTGGAAATCATACATACTGATGTATGGGAACCAATGAGTGTGGAGGCGTGCGGCGGATATCGTTATTTTATCACCTTCACTCATGATTTGAGTAGGTATGGATATATCTACTTGATGAAGCACAAGTCTGAAACATTTGAAAAGTTCAAACAATTTTAGAGTGAAGTTGAAAATCATCATAGCAAGAATATCAAGTTCCTACGATCTGATCGAGGGAGTGAATATCTGAGTTACGAGTTTTGTACTCACTTTAGACAATGCAGAATAGTTTCACAGTTGACACCGCCTGGAACACCACATCGTAATGGTGTGTCCGAACGTCGTAATCGTACTTTGTTAGATATGGTGCGATCTATGATGTCTCTTACCGATTTTCCATTATCGTTTTGGGATATGCATTAGAAACAACTACATTCACTTTAAATAGGGCACCATCAAAATCCGTTGAGACGACACCATATGAGCTATGGTACGGCAAGAAGCCAAAGTTGTCGTTTCTTAAAGTTTGGGGATGTGATGCTTATGTCAAAAAGCTTCAGCCTGAAAAGCTGGAACCCAAAGCGGAAACATGCGTCTTCATTGGTTACCCAAAAGAGACAATTGGGTACACCTTCTATCTTAGATCCGAGGGCAAAGTGTTTGTTGCTAAGAACGGAGCTTTTCTTGAGAAAGAGTTCCTCTCGAAAGAATTGAGTGGGAGGAAGATAGAACTTGATGAGATTGTGAAACCTCTGCTTCAACAGGATGATGGCACAGGACAGAGGGAAATCTTTGTCGAGACAACACTACTTGAGTAGAAAGCTAATGATTATGATCATGAAGCTTCGGATCAAGTTGCTATCGGACCTCGCAGGTCGACAAGATCACGTACTGCTCCTGAGTGGTACAGGAATCCTGTCTTATCTATCATGCTGTTAGACAACAATGAGCCTACGAATTATGGAGAAGCAATGGTGGGCCCAGATTCCAACAAATGGTTAGAGCCATGAAATCCGAGATAGGATCTATGTATGAAAAGAAAGTGTGGACTTTGGAAGTATTACCCGAAGGTCGCAAGGCTATTCATAACAAATGGATCTTTAAGAAGAAGACAGATGCAGACGGTAATGTGACCGTTTATAAAGCATGACTTGTGGCAAAGGGTTTTTCACAAGTTCAAGAAGTTGACTACGATGAGACATTCTCACTGGTAGCGATGCTTAAATCCATCGGAATCATGTTAGCAATAGCTGCATTTTTCGATTATGAAATCTGGCAGATGGATGTCAAAACGGCGTTCCTTAATGGGCTTCTTAAGAAAGAGTTGTATATGATGCAACCCGAAGGTTTTATCGATCCAAAAGAATGCTAACAAAGTATGCAAGATCCAACGATCCATTTATGGACTGGTGCAAGCATCTCGGAGTTGGAATAAGCGCTTTGATGAGGTGATCAAGGCGTTTGGGTTTATACAAGTTGTAGGAGAATCTTGTATATACAAGAAAGTGAGTGGGAGCTCTGTAGCGTTTCTAATATTATATGTGGATGACATATTGCTGATTGGAAACAATGTGGAGTTTTTGGAAAGCGTGAAGGATTACATGAACAAAAGTTTTTCAATGAAAGACCTAGGAGAAGCTTCTTACATATTAGGCATTAAGATCTATAGAGATAGATCGAGGCGCCTAATAGGACTTTCACAAAGAACATACCTTGATAAAGCTTTGAAGAAGTTCAAAATGGAACAATCCAAGAAGGGGTTCTTGCGAGTGTTACAAGGTATAAAGTTGAGTAAGACTCAGTGTCCAGTAACTACAGAATATAGAGAAAAGACGAGTACCGTACCCTATGCTTCAGCCATAGGGTCTATCATGTATGCAATGCTGTGCACAAGACCGGACGTCAGCCTGGCCATAAGTATGGCAAGCAGGTTTCAAAGTGACCCAAGAGTGGAACACTGGGCAGCGGTCAAGAATATTCTGAAGTAACTGAAAAAGGACTAAGGAAATGTTTCTCGTTTATGGAGGTGACGAAAAGCTCATCGTAAAGGGTTACGTCGATGCAAGCTTTGACACTGATTCAGATGACTCTAAGTCTCAAACCGGATACATATTTATTCTCAATGGGGGTGTGGTAAGCTGGTGCAGTTCCAAGCAAAGCGTCGTAGCAGATTCCACATGTGAAGCGGAGTACATGGCTGCCTCGGAGGCGGCTAAGGAGGGTGTCTCGATGAAGCAGTTCATGGCGGATCTAGGAGTTGTGCCGAGCGCACTAAATCCAATAACTCTGTTATGTGACAACACTGGTGCCATTGCTCTAGCCAAGGAACCAAGGTTTGAAAAGAAGACCAGACACATCAAATGACGCTTCAACCTCGTCTGCAACTATGTCAAAGGAGAGGATGTAAATATTTGCAAAGTGCACACGGATATGAATGTTGCAGATCTACTGACTAAACCACTTCCATGAGCGAAGCATGATCAACACCAGAACTGTATGGGTGTTAGATTCATTCGAATGTAAATCACATAGGGTTGTGAGACTAGATTATTGACTCTAGTGCAAGTGGGAGACTGTTGGAAATATGCCCTAGAGGTAATGATAAAATAGTTATTATTATATTTCCTATTTCAAGATAATCATTTATTATCCATGCTATAATTGTATTGAATGAAAACATAAATGCATGTGTGGATATATAGACAAAACTATGTCCCCAGTAAGCCTCTAGTTGACTAGCCAGTTGATCAAGGATGGTTAAGGTTTTCTGACCATATACAAGTGTTTTCACTTGATGACTGGATCACATCATTGGGAGAATGATGTGATGGACAAGACCCAAACTATAAACGTAGCATGTGATCGGGTCATTTTGTTGCTATTGTTTTTTGCGTGTCAAGTATTCATTCCTATGACCATGAGATCATGTAGCTCACTGACACCAGAGGAATACCTTGTGTGTATCAAATGTCGCAACATTACTGGGTGACTATAAAGGTGCTCTACAACTATCTCCGAAGGTGTCCGTTGAGTTAGCATGGATCAAGACTGGAATTTGTCACTCCGTGTGACGAAGAGGTATCTTGGGGCCCACTCGGTAATACAACATCACTTATAAGCCTTGCAAGAAATGTGCCTAAAGTGTTAGTCACGGGATCTTGTATTACGGAACGAGTAAAGAGACTTGCCGGTAACGATATTGAAATAGGTATAGGGATACTCACGATCAAATCTCGGGCAAGTAACATACCGAAGGACAAAGGGAATGGTATATGGGATTATATGAATCCTTGGCACAAAGGTTCAACCGATAAGATCTTCGTAGAATATGTAGGATCCAATATGGACATCTAGGTCCCGCTATTGGATATTTACCGGGGAGTGTCTCAGGTCATGTGTGCATAGTTCTCGAACCCGCAGGGTCTGCACACTTAAGGTTCGGTGACGTTTCGGTATAGTTGAGTTATAGGTGCTGGTGACCGAAGTTTTGTTCGGAGTCTCGGATGAGATCACAGACGTTACGAGGGTTTCCAGAATGGTCCGGAAACGAATATTGATATATAGGATTGTTTCATTTGGCTTCCGAAAAGATTTCGGGCATTGCCGGCAATATACCGGGAGTGACAAATGGGTTCCGGGTTTTTACCGGGAGGGGCCACCCACCCGGGAGAGAACCTAATAGGCCCCTGGGTGGTGCACCAGACTTTGGTGGGCTGGTGAGGGCAGCCCAAGAGGACTATTTCGGCCAAGGGAAAAATCAAAGGAGAAAAAAAGAGGAGGTGGGAAGGAAGGAAGGGACTCCACCTTCCAAACCGAATTGGAGTAGGAGTCCCTCCTCCTCCCTTCGGCCGACGCCCTGGGGCTCCCTTGAGCCTCAAGGCTAGCCCCGCCCCTCCTCCTATATATACTTGAGGTTTTAGGTTTTTTGAGACACAACTTTGCCACATGCAACCCTAAACCTCTACTTCTTAGTTCTTCCTCTAGATCGGATTTCTGCGGAGCTCGGGCGGAGCCATGCAGGACTAGATCATCACCACCACTGGCGCGACGTCACGCTGCCGCTGAACTCATTTACTTCCCCGTCTCTCTTTTTGGATCAAGAAGGTGGAGATTGTCATCGAGCTGTACGTGTGTTGAACGCGGATGTGTCGTCCGTTCGGTGCTAGATCGGAACTGATCATGGGACGACGGTGATTTGAATCACGAAGCTGTTCCACTACATCAATCGTGTTTCTTAACGCTTCCCGCTTAGCGATCTACAAGGGTATGTAGATCTGACCTCCCTCTCATAGATGAACATTACCATGATAGGTCTTCGTGTGCGTAGGAATTTTTTTGTTTCCCATGCAACGTTCCCCAACAGGATGCTCAATGTTGATGAAGATCATCTTGAGTTGGGAGCAATCCTTATTGTTTTCATACTCTTCTCACCTACATGGGTTAGTCCCAAAGCAAAAGTAACATATGCAATAATATCTATTTACATGGAGTGAAGCACACATGGGATAATATCCAAAGATGCATTAATTACCTTGTTCCTTGCTTACCTTTCAGGGAATGTGTGACTCGTTGAACTAATGCATATGGTTGAGGTTGATTGCATATAGTTCTTGCCAAAATGAATAAGAGTGAATTTCATTGGCAGAGTCACCCCTCAAGAAATTCTAGTTCTTCCTCTTGGGAATCCACAACAAATCGATGGGAATCCTAGGAGTTTTGGTAGCACTTGCTGAGGTAGAGCTAGTAGTATCCTTGGGAATCCACTTGACCTTAGCTTGGGGTTCTTCTTCAAATAGGTCAATGTCATCTTGAAGCTTTCCCTTGCCTTTGTGGTCTTGTGGTTGAAGGACATCTTGTGAGCTTGTTCTTTCGGAAGGAGGGGAATCACACTTCTCTTATTTGGGAACAAACTTGGGAGTCGGATATGGACCTTCTTCCCAAAAATCTCTATTGAGTTGAAGTAGCCAACACCTTGTTTCTACCGATGTCCTCCTTGCTTGCGCGCAATTTCCTCAAATTGCTTACTTCCTGCAAGACTCTTGAAGACCGCTCTCTCTATAATCCCTTCCAATAGATCATTTTTTGCTCAAGTGTAACTTGGCTAAGAGAATCGTTAGTGGAATCAATAGAGGTACTAGCAACAACATTATTGGATTTAGCTTTAGCATTGTTGTTACTAGATGAAGAAACCTTCTTGACTTTGTTACTACTGTTCCTAGGTTTAACTTGTGGAACAAAGTTAGACAAGAGTAATCATTTGGCTAGATAAGAAGAACTCTTCTTCCGAAGATCATCATTGATTGCTTTTAAAAACTCATGCTCGTGCTCCAAGTTGAGCTTCTCGAAGCGTAGCTTATCATGGGTTATTACAAGTTCTCTATGATCTTCTAGAGTAGTCTCATGATGTAACTTAAGAGTTTTTAATTCTTGAGTTAGTCGTTCAATTTCTTTCTTATCATCATCATTCGATTTCTCTTGAGTATCATGATAAATAGCAAGATCATTTCCAGTGCATTCACTAGCTTTATCTAGAAGCAAGTCATCTTCTCCTAACAAGTCATCCTCATCACTATTGAAATCAAGATACCCAGGATGTGATACCTTGGGGCCTTTAGCCATGAAGCAGTTTCCGACTCCCTCATTTGGTGAATCAAATAAGTCGTAGGAGTTGGTGGAAACAAGCGCAATCCCGGCAACACCTTCATCTTGACTATAGTCAGAGTTGGAGTGATAGCTTCTCTCAGAGTGGTGATCAGACTCAGAGCAAGAGACGCATCCAACCAACATGAGCTTGATGTCTTCTTCCTGAACTGCTCTTGGTGTATTTGTCCTTCTTCTCTGATTCGTTGCCTCTTCGTGAGTGTCTTCATTCATAGTGATCTTCTCTACTCCTTCTCTCTCTACGAGGTGACACATCTCTTGAGCTCCGTCTTCGAGGTGAGTCTTCTCTTCTTTTGTAGGGAGACGAGAACTCATTTGAGTAGTGTACGGGCTTCCCACAATTGTAGCAGTTTCGGTCATGACTAGACGAACGCTTGTCATCATGTCTTGAACTTGAGATTCTATCTTTGCCTCTACTCTTGTAGAACTTGTTGAATTGTTTGACCATGAGTCTTATCTCTTCATCAGTGATAAGATTGTCATTTGAAGTAGAACGAGCATCTCATGAAGCTTTATAAGCACCACTTGACTTGTTGTGAACTCATATTTTTCCGTAAGTGACATCTCATGAGCAACTATCCTACCATTGACTTTAGTTGGCTTGAAATCTTTGTAATTAGGCATAGTTTGGATCAATGTGCACACTTTTTTATACTTGCCATCAAGAGCTCTGTGTATCTTCTTAATGATCAATTTGCCGCTCATCTTTTCGCTTCCTAAGCCGGCAATCTCATTGGTAATGAGAGCTAGCCTAGAGTACATTTCAATGACTCCTTCACCATCCTTCACCTTGAACTTGTCAAGCTGATTTGAAGCACATCCAACTTAGATTCTATGACAGAATCAGTACCTTCGTGCATATCAACCAAAGTATCCCAAATTTCTTTTGCATTCTCAAGACGATTGATTTTGTTGAATTCTTCGGGGCAAAGGCAGTTGAAGATGATATCGCAGGCTTGAGCATTAAGTTGCAACATCTTCAGTTCATCAACGGTCGCATCACGATCCGGTTCATGCCCTTCTCCAAATATGTTACCTTGCACACCAACACGAATAACAACCCAAACATGAGGATTAAAGCTGAGTATATGCATTTTCATCTTTTCCTTCCAATTAGCAAAATTAGTGCCATCGCAGTAAGTACCTCTATGATGATAATTTCCCTCACTAGATGCCCTACTCTATTATGTTGCTAAACCAATGAAATGGAGAACAAGGCTCTCATACCACTTGTAGGATCAAAAGTATGTCTAGAGGGGGGGTGTTTAGACTACTTCACAAGAAAAAATTGCATTTTCCAAATTTTACTTGAGAGGAAGCTACGACACTTATAACAAGTCAAGTACACCCTACACATGCAGTTCTAATAGTATGGTAGCGGAAAGAAAACATGCAAGTGTAAATAGAGGAGTAAGGTAGGGAGATCAAAAACATGAGGTTGACACAATGATTTTTGGCATGGTTCCGATTGGTGGCGCTATCATACGTCCATGTTAGTTGAGACTTCAACCCACGGAGGTAACGACTACGAGAGTCCACGGAGGGCTCTACCCACGGAGGGTAAAAAGAAGCGGCCTTTTCTATCCCACCACAACTTACGGTCGCGGAGGACTAGTCTCACTCACGGTAGATCTTCACGAAGTAGGTGATCTCCTTGCCCTTACAAACATCTTGGTTCAACTCCACAACACAAAGTAGGAGGCTACCAAGCGACACCTAACCAATCTAGGAGGCACCACCCTCCAAAAGGAAATAGATGTGGTAGATCAATGAACTCCTTTCTCTTGTGCTTCTAAAGGTAGTCTCCTCAACACAAATCACTCTCTCACAGAATATGATGGGTGGGAGAGGTTGATCTGGTGAAAAGCAGTTTGGGGAGGCTAGAGATCAAGATTCAAATGATTGGATTGGAATATCTTGGTCTCAACACATGAGTAGATGGTTCTCTCTCAGAAACTGGATCTGGAAATGAAGTGTGTGTTGTGAGTGCTTCTCCCACAAATGAGAGGTGGGTGAAGGGGTATATATGGGAAGCAGCCAAAATCCAACTATTACACACAAAAGAGCAAACTCGGTGACACTGAAGTGGACAACTCGGTGGTACCGACTAGTACTAAAAGTGTGAACTTTTGAATCTCGGAGAGACCAATATATAGAACTCGGTGGCCCCGAAAAGGTGACTAACGGTCAAATGGCCAAACTCGGTGGCACCGATACTCAAACTCGGAAATTCTGATTTTGTGTATCTTGGCAATATAATGTTGGTCACACTGAACTCGGTAGCACCAATGCAGTTTCGGTTGCACCAATTTCGTGGGAATGGCTAGGGTTCTGTTTGAGGCTCAAACTCGGTGGGTCTGATGTGGAAATGTTGGTGACACCCAATTTGTGAATGTCTAACTTGATAGAGTGGATATGTGGGAAAAATGATGGAGTGTTTTGGTGTCTAACTTTTAGCATTTGAGCAATCAATTCATTTTACTACCTCACCCCCTTTTAATAGTATTGGCTTTCCTATGGACTCAAAAGTGATTTCTCACAAATATAAAACGAAGAGTCTTCTGTCTTGAAGCTTGAGCCAATATTATTCCTTTCTTGCATCCAGGGGTATCTCCACATAAACCTTAAGCCATAGCATCTTTTGAACTTTTTTGTAATATACTTGGAAAACACTTTAGTCCAATGATACATATGTTGTGATCAATTATCAAAACTAACCTAGGGAGCAATTGTGCTTTCAACTATTATCACGATCGTTCCCTCGACTGTTCGCACCCACCGTGGGATTGCGCGGCTAGCAAAATCCGACGCATGTGGAGATTCATTTCCGGTCATCATGGTGGCGGTCAGCAGAGAGATTATGTTCGGTTCCCTTAGCTTCATCGCCGATGATTCGACGTGGCTGCAGGAAGCTCTCACCGTTACAAAGGAGTTGCCCACCTGCGGCGCGACACATTTCCGTGCAACAACGTTTGGAGTCCTTCTCCAGCAGCCATCGGTCCCGTACCGCTCAACACCCTCTCACCTCACCGCGGTCCGTCGCAAGCGCTCCGGGCGCTCATGGCTTCAGCGTTGGATCAAGCACGTCGTGGCTCTTTAGGCCACGGCCGCACACGTGGCTAAGCTCGATGCCGATTAGCCCACCCTTAGCTTGTTCCCCTCCTCGTGTGTTAGATCCTTCGACGATTTTGAGTGCAAGAGTGCTACAAAAAATTTGATGGCCGACACGGCCAAAGGTCCTCCTGGGTTCTGCACAGGCAACTCCCACGTGCAAGGTGGAGATGGCCGTGACGATGACTGCTACATTCCCTAGCCCCTTAGTCGGGAGCAACCAGAAGAGCTCAGGCAGAGGAATGAGCACGCTCTACTCACGCCCATCATCGAGAGTACCCCAGAAGAGATGGCCTTGGAGGCTATGTGTCAAGACACCTTGGGTGAATGCGAGAGGCTCGAACGGCTCCAGAAGTTACTCGATGACCGCACGGCTAGGGAGTAGCCAACTCCAAGCGCAAGCACACGCGGTTGTTTCCGAACGATCACCCGCATAATTACCATGCGATGTGCACCCCGCTGCAGAATTTGGATGCGGTCACTCGGATCGCTGTTTCCATTCAGCCGTCTGATTCGACAACCGGGGAGGGCATTCGGTAGATTCACACACTCATGAAGAATACCTTGGAGAAAAACTCTATGGTGTCCACAATCGCACAACCACGTCCACAACAAGTCCGTCTGAGCGGACACATTGCAGTCGACCCATAGCCCGCTCGCGCCGGGAAGGCACCGATGGTCTCCTCCTCCAAAAGGCCAGTACGAAGATTGAAGCCGCGAAGACCGCGATAGCAGTCGGATGCCCCCTTCGGGGGGTGGTTCATACAGACATCGGTCCTACGACAACATAAGGCCTTACGAAGATGACCTTGGGCGAAGCCCCAACTCACGTAGAGGCTATGGAGAAGACAACCTCTGAGCTCCCCCACTCAATGCAAGATCCATCATTGCTCAATTTGTGGTTTACACAGCCAAGGCTGGCAGAGAGCGGTCGAGTGGTCGATGCATCTCTGGCCTTGAGTGCTTCATGATGGGGTATAACCCCAGGGTAGACTCACCGAGCCCAATCCCCCACACTTCGGTGTAAAGTGGGGCGAAAGCCTCCTCAGTTATCGGCTCCTCCTGGCCGGCTGCATAGTTCGCGCTGGCTAGGAGCGTCGCCGTCAACCCTCTGGCCGGATAGCTAGCCGCCAACCAGCTGGGGAGCACCCGTCGCATCAAACCCTATGATGTGACGCATGCCTTCGATTAAAGGCGAAAGTACCTTAGATCGGGTATGCGGGAGAGGAATATGCGTGGCTACAGTGGTAGCGGCCGTACCGCTGACCGGTGCTGCCTACGACCCGTCAACCATGTACAGTACCCGCACGCCACCACCCACTCCATTACCTGGCCCGGCGTGGCTACACTCGAGGCGGGCGTACCGCTGACCTGCGTCGGATCCCGCAAGACGACGGCCAACGTACCACTCGTGCCTTGCGTGGGGAGCACGCACCAATCCCGTGGGTCAGTCGGTGGGTCCTAGAGCCTGGTGGGACCTCGCAGCCCGCGGGCTTGCCAGCGACAAGAGTCCCTGCCAGCGACAAGACTTATCGGTAGTGGGGCCACTCGCCGGCTGCACAGGCTGTCAGCTGGGCCCCCACGTTGTACCTTATATCCATTTTGTAGGCTGGGGGGTTCGTCTATAAACCCCCCAGCCCCCTCCATGGAGAAGGTCGGCCATTCTTACGCACCCACACACTCATTCAGGAGAGGTAGACCGCGAGTCGACTGCTCTATCTTCCTCCTCCGTCCAACAGCTGAAGGAGCACATTGTAGTTCTCTTGGTTCATCAACCACTCCTGCAAGACTAGGAGTATTATCTCCCACGGAGAGCCCCGAACCTGGGTACATCGTGTGTCTTGCATTTCTAGTTACCAATCTTTTTCCCGGAGCCCGCCGGTCTCACTTTGGTCCCAACCACTCTCGTTAAGCCTACCCATGGCATCTGTCGTGAGAAAACGACGACAGTTGGCGCCCACCGTGGGGCCATCCGCGACACCGGTCGGATTTTGCTCCGGGCGGGACCCTTCGCCAACCCCACCGGACACCTCGCCTCCGGATTGATCAGCACGCCCATTGATCCTGCCCGTGTGGACGCGTGTTGATCGTTGGCTCTACCTGTCCTACACGCTCCGCCGTCGAGCTCACCAGCAAGCCGCGCGACAGCGGCGTCGCTCGTGACGTCGTTCGCCTTTGCGCCCTCTTTGACAACCCGCGTCTCGATGACGGGCCTTGCCACCTTGGCGGGGACGTCGACATCGACGCCCTCTGCACGCACTTCAGCAGACTCAGTCTTGAGGATGCGCCAGCACCCGACGAGTACCCTAGCGACGTACTCGACTGCAATGATCCAACAACATTCGCGAGGTCTCTCGCCCCATGCAACGACACCATCTGCTTCGACCTTATGGAGGTGATGGTTGTGGGCTCCAGCACCAGCTCGGGTCATGCCAAGGATGCGGCGGACGCGGCTGCGCTTCTTCCGGGACCTTCCGACCCACTTCATGCCACCCTCGCCGGGCTGACCACTCATATCGCCCCGACGGCTATTCCAGCATCGGCTAGAGCCGAGCTGGAGGAGGCTAGCAAATAACTGCTGGTGGAGGGCACCACCCTCACTACCGCCAAGCGCCGGATGGAGGTCGTGCAACGCGAGTAAAACTCCGCATACGGCTTCACCCCGGCCGCCGATGGACCCAACCGACGTGGTGACGTCCACGGTCGTGGTCGGGTTGTTGGCGAAATCCTAGGCGGAAGCTGCCCATCTACGAGACCATTGCATCCAACATGCGGGCTGCCCAGGCGGCCCTTGATGAGATGACACCGTGGAGGGCGAGGAGCGTGTGTGCCAAGAAAAACAACTATAGGACCTCCTCGCTGCCGCCAACATGCAACAATGTCGCCTTGAACCTGACCATGCTTTCTTTGTGTCCCCGGGTTTTGACTACAAGGGTTAACAGATTCCAAGCGGCCGTCAGCAGGCTCAACATTCTTCCTTCCCTCACGGCTCCGACCGAAGGGCTGAGGGGAGTCGCGGTCGGTGTTCCCAGCACCAGAGCTAACATCAGGCAGTATCCAGCCGTCTCCGTGAGCCGGCTCGAGACGAAGGAGGCTTGGTCCACAAAGTTCCCCGCCTGAGCGGCGGGAGAAGGCCAGCATGCCCGTGCCTCCTGTCCGACCTGAGCTCATGGCCCAGCTCGGTCCTCGCGTCCCCCGCATCGAGAACGATGTGCGCACCCGCCCCGACCGTGTGGCGTAGTCGGCCCTCTTGGAGGAGGAGGGTCCCATCGGTCTGGCGTGCTTCGGCCCCTGGATCCGTGGGGAGCCGTTTCCTTCGGGCTTCACCCTTCCCCCCGACACTCCAAAATACAATGGCTCTGCCAAGCCGAAGGACTGGCTGATCGACTACACCACCACAGTCGGCATTGCCCGGGGCAACAAGCACATAGCCGTCCGCTACGTGCAACTTATGCTGACCGTCTCGGCTTGGACCTGGCTTAATAGCCTGCCAGCCGGTAGCGTCAACACCTGGATTGACTTTGAAGAGGCCTTCGTTCGGAACTTCACCGATATCTACAAACGCCGTGGCTGCCCCTGCGAGCTGACCATGTGCGTCTAGAAGCCCGAAGAGCCCCTTCGTGATTACGTCATGCGCTGGACGGAGTTGCACAATTCCTGCGAAGGAGTGCATGAAGTGCATGCCATTCAGTACTTCATTGAAGGCTATCGAGACGACACCCTTCTCAAGCACAAGCTCATGTGCTCCGAGCCTACCTGTTTGGTGGCACTCATGGCCAAGGCGGACAAGTACGCCACTGCCGACTCCGTGATGCGGATCAAGGTCAGCGCAACGGTCAAAGCCATCCCGCCACCTGCTACAACTCGGCCGGCTGGCGACAACCGAGGCGGGCAAAACAACAAGCGCAAAGCAGATCAGCAAGACCTGCGACCTGGGAGCAAGCAAGTGGCAAACATAGAGGAAGAGCAACCGACTGCGCAAGCCGACGCTCAGCGACAACGAACCGACAAGAACACGTGGCAGCCCAAAGTCACCTTCGAGCAGATGCTCGATGCACCTTGCAAGATACACACTGGGGTGAAGCCGGCCACCCACACACTCCGGCAGTGCAGCTTCTCGCAGCTACTCGCCTGGCGCGAGGGTCTGCCGGCTCCCTCGGGGCCGGCTCCTCGAGCTCCGGCTCCTGGGCCTGATCCGGATCCATCTCCACCGCCACCCAATGATGTCTGTCTCCATGATTAGTTCCCCGACCAATACGGGGCTTACGTCGTCTTCACCAGCGAGGGCGACGACAAGCACAACCAGTGCCAGCACCGGCATGAGGTGAATGCCAGAGTCCCCTCGGTTCCTCAATACATGCATTGGTCTAAAAAGCCAATTACATGGAGTCGGGTGGATCATCCCACGGTGATGCCAAACCCGAGCACATACACGCTCGTCCTCGACCCCACCATCGCTTCCAAGAGAGTCACCTGCCGGTTCTCACGGGTGCTGGTCGATGGCGGTAGCAGAATCAACATCCTCTACCGCGACACCCTGCTCAAGCTTAGGCTGTAGGAGAAGGACCTGCAGCCGACCACGGCTGTTTTCCACAGCATCGTGCCGGGGCAGTCTTGCTCGCCCATCGGTAAAATCCATCCAGACGTCCTCTTTGGCGACAAGGCACACTTCCGTCGCAAGCCGATCTCGTTCGAGGTGGTGAACCTCAACAGCCCCTACCATGCACTGCTGGGCAGGCTGGCGCTCGCCAAAGTTCATGTCAATCCCCCATTATGCCTACCTCAAGATGAAGATGCCACGGCCCAAGGCCATTATCATTCTTGCCGACAACTACAAAGAATCTGTCGAGTGCGCACGCGACAGCAGCCAGCTGGCTGAGGCGCTGGTGATTGCGGAGGAGAGGAGGCAGCTTGGTCGGCTTGTGGCTCAGGTGACCGAACAGCCGGCCGTGCCAACTCCCCCATCCCAGTCAGCCAGCGAGGCCTCGTTCGAGCCGTCCAAGGAAACCAAGCAAGTGTTGCTTGACCCGGCCAACCCCAAGCAGTGGGTCACCATCGGCGCCAACCTCAGCCCCAAATAGGAAGGCAAGCGCATCGACTTCCTCCATGAGAATCGAGATATCTTTGCATGCCCCCCCAAGGACATGCCAGGAGTCCCAAGGAAGTAGGCCGAGCACAAGCTTCATGTGCGCCGGATGCAAAGTCGGTCAAACAACCTTTGCACCGCTTCGCTAAGGGGAAGCGACGCCCAATCGGAGAAGAGATCGCTCGGCTGCTCGCAGTCGGCTTCATCATGGAAGTTTTCTACACAGACTGGCTGGCCAACCCAGTCCTGGTGCTGAAGAAAAACAAAACATGGCGCATGTGCATCGACTACACAAGTATAAATAAGGCATGTCTGAAGGACCCTTCCCCCTGCCACCGATAGATCAAGTGATCGACTCCACGACCGACTACGATTTGTTGTACTTTCTGGACACCTATTCCGGCTACCACTAGATCAAGCTAGACCCGGCCGACCGGCTCTAGACCTCCTTCATCACCCCCTTTGGAGCTTACTGCTACATGACGATGACGTTCAGCCTGAAGAATGCAGGCGCCACCTTCTAGCACTGCATGCAACAATGCCTCCTGCCGCAAATCAGCTGGAACATACACGTCTACGTCGACAACATCATCATCAAAACCAAGAAGCATTTCAGTCTCCTTCACGATCCGCGGGAGACCTTCGCCAACCTACGCAAATACAAGCTCCGGCTCAATCCGGAGAAGTGCGTCTTCGGAGTCCCAGCCGGCAAATTCCTGGGTTTGTTTGTATTGGCGCGCGACATTGAAGCTAATCCTGAGAAGATTAGAACCATCGAGCACATGGATAAGCCAGATCGACTCCTCGACATCCAAAAGTTTGCCGGCTGCCTAGCATCTCTTAGCCGGTTTATCAGCCGGTTGGGCGAGAAGGCGCTTCCACTCTACCAGCTAATGAAGAAGACCACCAAATTCGAGTGGAATAGTCAAGCGGACGAAGCATTCCGCGACCTCAAGCGAGTGATCTCCAGCGCACCCATCTGGGCCGCATCGGGTGAGAGGGAACCCCTACTCGTCTACATCGTGGCAACCACGCATGTGGTCAGTGTCATCTTGGTGGTGGAGCGAAACGAGGAGGGCAGTGTGCTGCTGGTCCAGCGCCTTCTCTACTATCTGAGCGAAGTCTTGTCCGCCTCCAAGCAAAACTACCCCCACTACCAAAAGATGTGCTATGGCGTGTACTTTGCCGCCAAGAAGCTGAAGCAATACTTCAGGAGGACACCATTGCGGTGGTGAGCACAGCTCCACTTTCAAAATCATGGGCAACCGTGATGCTACGGGCCGGATTGCCAAGTGGTCCATCGCCATGGCCGACCACAACATCCTCTACGAGCCGCGCACTGCCATCAAGTCTCAGGTGGTGCCTCTTTTCGTCGTCGAGTGGGCTGAGACCCAGTTCCTGTCGTCGCCTCCTAACTCCAAGCATTGGTAGATGCACTTCGACGACTCCAAAATGCGAACTGGTTTGGGAGCCAGCATCGTCCTGACGTCCTCGAAAGGGGACCAACTCAAATATGCTCTACAAATACATTTTGCCACCTGCAGCAATGTCACCGAGTACGAGGTGCTCGCACACGGCCTCCGGCTCGCCAGAAAGATCGGCATCCAGCAGATTCTTTGCTTCGACGACTCCGACCTCGTGGTGTAGCAAGTCTCTCGCGAATGGGACGCCAGGGACGCCAACATGGCTAGCTACCACTTCCTCATCCAACAGCTCAGTGGCCCTTTCGAGGGTTGTGAGTTCCATCATGTCCCCCGAGCGAACAACGAGGCAGCAGATACGCTGGCAAAAATTGGCTCACCAGGTAGGCAATCCCAGTCGACATTTCCCTCGAGCAACTGCAGAAGCCATCCATCAAGCCATCTCCGGGGTCGTCGTCAATCTTCGTGTGTCCAGAGCCAACCAGTCCAATGACTTCGGGTCCGGAGATCCTGCCGGCTTCATCAACTCCATCGACTCCGCCCGCTCTGCCAACTCTGTCTACCTTGCCGGTTCCGGCCCTTTCGCCGGCTATGCCAAACCTCGAACCCAGTCGTCTCAACAGCCAGTGGGTGGCTGTCATGGAGGTCAATGGCATGCTGGCTACCACGACGACACTAGATACAGAAGGTCTCGTATCCAGGACTACAACGACAAACTCGGGGGCTTCAGCTGCTCCTTACCTTCAAGCCGAGCCAGAGCCGGATCTTGTGTTGGCTCCCACATGGGAGCAACCCATCCTAGCTTTCCACCTTCGCGGCAAGCTCCCTCTCGACGAGGCGGAAGCACGACAGATCCAACGCCGATCTCCTGCTTACGCCATCATCAACCGCAAACTAGTTTTATGCAGTGTAACTGGCGTATTGCAACGCTGCATCGAATCACAGAAAGGGCTAGAAATTCTCAAGGACATACACCAGGGCGAGTGCGGGCATCATGCCTCCTCCAGAACCCTGGTGGCCAAGGCGTTTCGCCATGGATTCTACTGGCCCACGACCCTGGAAGAGGCCACAACCCTAGTCGACAAGTGTGAAGGATGCCAACGATTTAGCACACAAAGCCACTTGTCGTCCACGGCTCTCAAGACCATTCCCCTCTTGTGGCCTTTTGTTGTCTGGGGGATGTACATGGTAGGGCCATTCAAGGCCGCTCGCGGTGGCATGACGCATATCCTGGTAGTCGTCGACAAGTTCACCAAGTGGATCGAGGCCAGGCCAATCAAGAAGCTTGACGGTCCCACGACCGTCAGGTTCATGAAGGACATCACCGTCCGCTATGGCGTTCCCCACATCATCATCACCAACAACGGCACCAACTTCGCTAAAGGTGCAATGGCGCTATTTAGCGCCAAGGAGGGCATCCGGCTTGATCTAGCATCGGTCGTGCACCCGCTGTCAAACGGCTAGGCGGAAAGGGCAAACAACCTAATCTTAGCCGGCATCAAGCCAAGACTAGTGGCACCGCTCATCAGGTCAACCGGCTGCTGGATCAAAGAGTTGTTGGTTGTGCTATGGAGCCTCCGCACGACGCTGAACTGATCAGTCGGCTTCATGTTGTTCTTCCTCGTCTACGGGTTCGAGGCGGTCATCCCCATAGATGTCGAATTCGACTCATCACGCGTCACCGTTTACATGGAGGCGGATGCAAGGGAGGCAAGATAAGACGGTGTTGATTTGCTCGAGGAGGCACGAGAGCTGGCCCTGAGCCAAATGGCCATCTACCAGCAGAAGTTGAGGCACTACCACAACAAAAGGATCATGCTCC
Source organism: Hordeum vulgare subsp. vulgare (assembly GCF_904849725.1). Taxonomy (NCBI): domain Eukaryota; kingdom Viridiplantae; phylum Streptophyta; class Magnoliopsida; order Poales; family Poaceae; genus Hordeum; species Hordeum vulgare. Next base: position 348,132,816 of record NC_058522.1, on the reverse strand, counting down.
TCTCTTTCCGTGAAAGGGACCTGGTACTTAGAAGAACCCCACGAACGGCCGGCCAGCACAAGCTCTCTTCCCCATGGGAGGGACCCTTTATCATTAGCAAGGCGCTGCACAACAAAGCGTACTATTTAATAGACGCTCAGAAGCCGCAAAAGCGCAAGAGAGACGCCCCGGTGAGGAAACGGAGTGTCCATGGAACGCGGCACTGCTTCGCCCATTCTACTACTAGAACAACAGAGAAAAATGTGTACATATGTATCCTTTACCCTTTTGGGATTCAATGAATGTAGCGGGTGCCTGAAGCTAGTACTTGGGGCATACCTTTTCGATTTCCTAAAAGAGTTATCATTGTAAGAGTGAGCTCCCCGATCCGACTGCTCGGGGTCGGGGGCTTGCTAGCCGGCCCGAACTAACTCCCTAGTCGTAGTCGAACATATGGTGTGTGTCGAGCCGAAACCCTTACCACCCCGTGCAAGCTACAGACCGGCTCCCGACAATCCAGCTAGTGGGACTGTGGAACAGAAGGCCGGCTGCATACAAAATTCAACTACGAAGGGGTCGTTGTCTAGGGTTGGTCTGATCGCTCCCGATCTTCATTTCTAGACAGTCTGAACGCTCCAATTCCAAGTGTTCTCGCAGCTTCGAGAAATCCAAGGCTGACACCCTTGAAGGCAGAAGCCCCGTCCCAGTCACAGGCCAGCTCCCGGCTGTCGGAGTGGCAGGGTGGAAGCTAGAAGGGGCAAGCTCTTGGGGAAATGGAAGCCAAGGGGGGACAAAAAACAAAAAAGCGAGTCGGAAGCACATCCTTCACAGGTACAATTAAGGCAAACAAGCATATATTACACAGAAAAAACATGCAAAGGTCCACGTCCAAGGTTTATTACATTACATCCTTAGTGGGTGGAACTGATGAATTAACAAAAAATGCAGGAAACAGAAAAACTTCAGTCGATGGTGGCTCCACCCTTTGCTCAGGCATCGCCCGCGGCAGCCGAGGTGGACGCTCCGTCGTCCGCTCGGACGCCTTTGGCATCGCCCTTCACGACCGAGCCGTTGCCAGTGGTGGAGTAAGCGTAGGCTTCGTCGCTGGAGTAGGCATCCTTGAAACCGTCTCATCAGAGCTGCCATCGGGATCGGAAAGGGCTAGCCGGTAGCGATCCTCCGGGATCGTACCTTTGTCAGCCCTCCGTTCCGTGGTGTACTCGTTCCATGCAGCGAAGGACGTGATGTCGCTGGCTCGCACCTGCAGCTCTTCTTCGACGACGGCCAACTCTGCTTCCGTCCCGGCGTGCTGCATCGCGAGTAGGCCCAAGTCGAGGTTGTGATACCATGATTTGGCAAGCCGAAGCACCATATACACCCCGGGTCCTGCCGCTGACAAGCACCACGCGTCCAGCCGGGAGCTTCCTGCCTCAAGCCATTGAGATAGCCGGCTCATCGATGCCGGTTCCACCGTGTCCGGCCAATGAGCGTTCACCATCGCCAGTCCAGCGTCCTGGAGCCGGGTCAGGGACCACACCAGCTCCTACAGACGGGCCCTCGTGACAAAGGTCACCTCATCTATGGTCGAGCCGGCGTCGACATTCACCTCGACGCCTGTGGCTTGTTGTTCTTCATGATGGGCCTCCACATCCGCATCCGCCGCCTCCCGCGTCCCAAGAAACAGGCCTGCGGGGCAATGGCGGGGGCATGGCATGAGGAAAGGGAAAAAGAGGAGTCAATAATAAAAAGACAAAATAAGACAGGAATGACTCACTCGTGAGAAGGATGTCGACTTCACCCGCCTCTTCTTCAAGCTCGCGGTCCCGGATCGCGTACTCCTGGACCCGATGGGCAAGCTCGTCCTGAGCGATCTGCGCCGCCTCGACCTTCTTCGCCGGTTGGGCGTCCTTGTCCTTCAAGGATGCATCCTGCTGCGCCTTCTAGTCAAGGCGCAGCTTCTCCAATCGCTCCAGCTCGGCGGCATGGGAGGCCTCCTTCTGCGATAGAGCTTCGCGACGGGCAGCGCCCAGCTGCTTCAGCTCCTCTTGATGGGCCGCCTCGCGGTCCTTCTTTTTCATCTGGAGAAGCTCTACCTCTTGGTGCAGCCGAGTGCGCTCATCATGCAGGGCGTCGTGCTATGGGACGGCTCAGTCTAGCTGGCCCTGAAGGTCGCCTAGTTGTCCCTCGGCCTCTTGGAGCCGCGTAAACAACACATTGTGGGCCTCTGCCTGGCCGTCGTGGTGCTCCTGCGACACAAGAAAGCAAAAGATTAGCCGCAAATGAGATTCGGCCTGGAGGATTTCCAACCGGCCTAACTCTCGGGGGCTACACCCAGTGGGTGCGCTTGCACACCCCCACTGAAAGAAGAGGAAGAAATAGCTATCACGAGTGAGACTCGAGCTAGCTAAACTTTCAGCCGGCCGACTCTCGAGTGCTACACCGGGTGGGTGCGCCGGCGCGCCCCCACTGGAACAAGCAGAGAAGAAGAAAACTCCCAATAAAAGTATGTGGGGATTGAAAACGTACCGCAACCCACTACTCAAGGCGGTTCAGATCTTCCCAGGCCACCTGGGCTGCATGCGCCGCCTTCTCGTGGGTGCGGGAACCCCCCTCAGCATGGTACTGCTACCTCTTGAGCTTGCGTTGGTTTTTTCCCTTGAAGAGGAAAGGGTGATGGAGCACAGTAGCAGTAAGTATTTCCCGCAGTTTGAGAACCAAGGTATCAATCCAGTAGGAGTATCAAGATGACGCAAAAACAACAAACTTGCACCCAACGCTACAAAGGGGTTGTCAATCCCTTCACGATTGATTGCAAGGTGAGATATGAAGGCAGAAAGTGCAACAAAGTAAAAGTGCAGGGCTAAAAATATGATGTGAAATAGACCCGGGGGCCATAGTGTTCACTAGCGGCTTCTCTCAAGATAGCAAATATTACGCTGGGTGAACGAATTACTGTCTAGCAATTGATAGAACCGCGCAAAGTCATGACGATATCTAAGGCAATGATCATACATACAGGCATCACGTCCGAGACAAGTAGACCGATACTTTCTGCATCTACTACTATTACTCCACACATCGACCGCTATCCAGCATGCATCTAGTGTATCGAGTTCATGACAAACAGAGTAACGCCTTAAGCAAGATGACATGATGTAGAGGGATAAATTCATGCAATAGATATAAACACCATATTTTTACCCTTGATAGCAACAACATGATGCGTGCCTCGCTACCCCTTCTGTCACTGGGTGAGGTCACCGCACGGTATGAACCCAAAACCAAGCACTTCTCCCATTGCAAGAATCATAGATCAAGCTGGCCAAACAAAACCCACAACTCGAAGAGAATTACAAGGATTTGAAATCATGCATATAAGAGATCAGAAGAAACTCAAATAAGATTCATAGATAATCTGATCATAAATCCACAATTCATCGGATCTCGACAAACACACCGCAAAAGAAGATTACATCGTATAGATCTCCATGAAGATCATGGAGAACTTTGTATTGAAGATCCAAGAGAGAGAAGAAGCCATCTAGCTACTAGCTATGGACCCGAAGGTCTATGGTGAACTACTCACGCATCATCGGAGAGGCAATGGTGTTGATGAAGAAGCCCTCCGTATCTGAATCCCCCCTCCGACAGGGCACCAGAACGTGCCCCAGATGGGATCTTGCGGAGACAGAAGCTTGTGGCGGCGAAAAGTATTTTCGTGGATCTCTCCCATGGTTTTGGATTTTTCGGTGATTTATAGGCGGAAGAAGTAGGGCACAGGAGCTACAGGGGGCCCACAAGCCTGCTAGGCGCGCCTCCCAGGCCGTGGCTAGGGGGCTTGTGGCCTCCCCTGGCGCCCTGTGCCTTGGTTCTCAAGCTCCCTGCGTATCTTCTGTTCCGGAAAAATCTTTTCGGAGGTTTTATTCCGTTTGGACTCCGTTTAATAATCTCCTCTGAAAAGGGTCAAATACACAAAAAAAACAAGAACTGTCACTTGGCACTGAGTTAATAAGTTAGTCCCAAAGAAGATAGAAAAGGCATACAAAACATCCAAAGTTTGACAAAATAATAACATGGAACCATCAAAAATTATAGATACGTTGGAGACATATCAGGAACCGGGAGGTAGGCTTGCGCGGCTCGATCTGGCCGTGCTCGAGGACTCCATTGGGCCGGCTCCCGGACAGGGGGCCGGCTCCGGAGGCGGACGAGGTGCGGTCGGACACAACCATGGTGTTGTCTCCTCGCGGTGCGCTCCTGGTTGTCTCCTTCAACGTGCCAGCCCGATGGGGCAAATGTGCAGCGGGAGCTTCTATCCCTGGGGCCTTGTCCTTCGCCATAAGGGTCGTCTCGCCTGAGGCTTCGGCTTCACCACCAGGGATCTCCATCCTTGGTGGCGGGCTCTCAACCCCCGGCGCCTCTGGCGCGACATCCGACCCGAAGACGGGTGCGTTAGGTGCCGCATCAGGTCCCTCCGGTGCGACGGCAGGCTCCGGCCCGACATCCTTGGCGGTTTCGGTTGCGCTCGTGCCGGTGCGCGTCTGCTCGCCGGTCGGCGCATCCACGTCCCTCCGCGAGGCAGGGTCATGCCTCGTTTTCGACCGCCTCTCCTGGGTCGGCGGTTTCTGGACGGGGTCGGCCGTTCGCTTCTCGGGGTGGTCCCGGCCTGCGGCTGCTTTTTGAGTGGCCTCCTCCCATGGATGCTGCTCTTCCTTGAGGAGCGCCTTCCTCTCTGCGTCCACCTCGGCCCAGGAGGCTTTATCCTTGGCGGAGGCATCTTACACTTTCACCGTCTGGTCAGCCCTGCTTGTCGTAACCTGATGAGTTGGGTCTCCCACCAAAGAAACAACAAGAAAGCAAAGAAACGAAGGATCTGGTTGCTCACCTGACGATGACGGGAACCAGCCGTCACCTGATGCCGGCCGGGCCGACTCACGATTTCTTCGAGCCACCACCACGGCCCCCGAGGGGGGGGTCCTTCCGCGACACGCTTGGGTGCCGGCTTGGCGGTAACGGCCTGCTTACCTTTCCGTCGCGCTCCTTCATCATCTGCGGTCGGCTCGGGGGAAGCTCGATGTTCTTGTCTCCCTGGAGGGATGGAGACGTCCTCTAGGTCTTCCTGGTCTTTTGTGGCGACTGCACCGTGCAATGGAGGTGATTCCTCATCATCATCGGTGCAGTCAAGCAGTCCACATGCAAGAAACTCACCAGCCGGCTCTATTCCCTCTGACTCCGCCACTCCCTCGACCTCCTCGGAGCCCGTTGGTTGGGGCTCCACCTCGTCCATGTCTTCGATCTCCTCGGGGTCCGACGCCTGCAGACCGGCAGCCGGCTCACGATAGACTTGCAGGCGTTCGAAAACCCGACGGAGTAGCTGACGTTCGGCGTCACAATCCGGATGACATCCAAAAGAAAGTAGAAAGCACTATTATGATGAAGCTTACCATCAGGGTCGGATGGTCCCGGTCATAAGGGGCCATGCCCCATTCCCATGTGCCACCTGCATCCATTGAAGCGGTGGAGATCAAGTTCACCCACTCTGCCACCTTGTCGGCTTGCAGATCCTTCGTCGAGAGCCGGCATGGGTCATGCCGGCCGCTCATGTGACAGATCAGATGTGGTCGGCCCTGCAGAGGCAGAATCTAGCGTGCCACCATGGTGGCAAGTAGATCCTCGACCGAAAGGCCTCGGGTCTTGAGAAGCTCAAGATGGGCGCAGATGAGCTTCACCTCTCTAATCAGCTTCGACAGGATGCTCTTCCAATTCAGCTTCACCGTCGACGGTGCGATGGTGAAGGGCGGCAAGTTGATGCAGTCATTCTTAGGGTCTACGTTCTTCACGTAGAAGAACCCCCTCTGTCACTTCTTCACCGATTCCTGAAGAGGAAGCTTCGGGAAGCTAGAGGTGGTCTAGTGATGAACAAGGGCGGCGCCGCAGTCGGTCATCTTTTTGTCGCCGACGGTCCCGTCCAACATCGACTATTGCTTGAAGAAAAACAGCTGGCGCCACATATCCAGGCGTGGCTCGATTCCCAGGAAACCCTCGTAGAGAGTAACGAAGGCGGCCAACTGGAGAATGGCGTTCGCCACGAGATGGTGCGGCTGCAGGCCGAAGTGCACCAGAAAGCGGGAAAAGAAATCGCTTGACAGCAGCCCAAACCCGCGGGAAAAGTGTTCGGTGAAGATCACTGCTTTGCCGGCTTGCAGGGTCGGAGATCCCTCTTCCCACGGGATGCGCACAACGACGATCTCCGCTGGAGGCAGCATGCGGCAGGGGCGGAGGAACTCGATGTGTCCTTCGCCAACAATGTTGCCCTCCCAAGCGCCTCGGGACTTAGCCTTCTTGGCGGCGGCTCGAGACATGTATGAGGTATGGCGCGAGGTGATGAAATTGCATAGAGCACCAACGGCGAGAGACGGCGAGAACACGAACGACGTCTCTTTATCTCTTGCTTTGGGAGGGAAGGGGCGTCAGAACGAAGCAGGACGGGGGTGAATGGTCTCTTCGACCTCCCCGCCAACCCATTTAAACCACGAGCAAGGTCGTGGAGAAGGGGATCCGGTACACACGATACCCATTCCTCCCATGCTATGCTTAGGTGTTAATGCTCCCCGGGACGCCAACTGTCGCCCCGTATCCAAAAGATCCCCATGCGTGGGCTGAGGCCGTGGCATGGTGGGCCCTGTCGTGCAGGCTCGGTCGTGTCATCCGCGTGGTTTGTCAGGCTGCAACCCCCGAAGCCCGACACGTAGCGCATCACCACTTTAAATGAAGAAGCCGAGGCGTCTAGCGGAAGCCGGTCGGCTCCCCGCCCGGCCTTCTCCAGCACCTGGGTTCGCTAGCCGCGGGCTCCCAGGACCCGCGAGCATGATATCCAAGCCGGCGAGGCCCTTCGCCTTGAGCTGGCGGACCTCCCCTGCTTCGGGGACTACTGACGGGGGGATAACCCGGGGGTAGGCTTGATGACCCACAATTATAGGCGATCAATGGTAGTCCTTTCGATAAGTAAGAGTGTCGAACCCAACGAGGAGTAGAAGGATCTGACAAGCGGTTTTCAGCAAGGAAAAATCTGCAAGCACTGAAATTGTCGGTAACAAGTGATTGTGTGGTGAGATGATTTGTAGCGAGCAACAAGTAACAAAAGTAGAAACGGTGCAGCAAGGTGGCCCAATCCCTTTTGTAGCAAGGGACAAGCCTGAACAAAGTCTTATAGAAGGAAAAACGCACCTGAGGACACACGGGAATTTCTGTCATGCTAGTTTCATCATGTTCATATGATTCGCGTTCGTTACTTTGATAGTTTGATATGTGGGTGGACCGACGCTTGGGTACCGCCCTTACTTGGACAAGCATCCCACTTATGATTAACCCCTCTCGCAAGCATCCACAACTATGAAAGAAGAATTAAGACAAAGTCTAACCATAGCATTAAACTAGTGGATCCAAATCAGCCTCTTACGAAGTAACACATAAACTAGGGTTTAAGCTTCTGTCACTCTAGCAACCCATCATCTACTTACTACTTCCCAATGCCTTCCTCTAGGCCCAAATAATGGTGAAATGTTATGTAGTCGACATTCACATAATACCACTAGAGGAAAAACAACATACAACATATCAAAATACCGAACGAATACCAAATTCACATGACTATTATTAGCATGACTTATTCCATGTCCTCAGGAACAAAAGTAAATACTCACAAAGCATAATCATAATCATGATCAGAGGTGTAATGAGTAGCATCAAGGATCTGAACATAAACTCTTCCACCAAGTAATCCAACTAGCATCAACTACAAAGAGTAATCGACACTCTAGCAACCTTACAAGTACCAATCGGAGTCGCGAGATGGAGATTGGTTACAAGAGGTGAACTAGGGTTTGGAGATGAGATGGTGCTGATGAAGATGTTGATGGTGACGAGTCCCCTCCGATGAGAGGAGTGTTGGTGATGACGATGGGAGCTCTAGATTGGTTTTGCTCAAGTTCCGCCTCGTGGCGGCGGCGAAACCATGAAAAAGCTCCCTTCTGATTTTTTTGACGAAACCCTCCATATAGAAAAAGAGGGGGAAAGTGGGCCAACAGGGTGCCCACAAGCCCCCATGGCGCGACCTGGGGGGGGGGGTGGCCGCGCCGTTCAGGCTTGTGGCCGCCCCCTAGCCCTCCTCCGGTACTTCTTCGGCCCAGTATTTTTTATATATTCAGAAAAAAATCTCCGTTGATTTTCACGGCGTTTGGAGTTGCGCAGAATAGGTATCTCAACTTTGCTCCACTTTCAGGCCAGAATTCCAGTTGTCGGTATTCTCCCTCTTCATGTAAACCTTGCAAAATAAGAGAGAAAAGGCATAATAATAGTACCGTGAAGTGAAATAACAGCCAAGGAAGCGATAAATATCAATGTGAAAACATGATGCAAAATGGACGTATCAACTCCCCCAAGCTTAGACCTCGCTTGTCCTCAAGCGAAAGCCTAGCTCCATAAATATGGCCACATGTTTAGGGAGAGAGGTGTCGACAAAACAAGATACGAACATGCATGCATCATGATCATGATCAGAACAGCAATACCAACATATAATCTCTCATGCTAAAGTGATAATTTCTGCAAAAAGTAAAGCATGGATCAAGAACCTTACCGAGAAGTAACAACCGGTAGCCTTTAGTCATTGAAGCAATTGCAATTTATCACAACAACAGAAAGAGTCAAATAGGAGCTCGTAAAGCAAATCCACATACTCAATCATTCTTTCGTTCTCTACAATTGCTACAACTCACGTGGTACTCATGAGATCAAAGTTTCAGCTGAACACAAAGAAATATAGGGGCTTATATTTGCCTCCCAACTGCTTACCTCAAGGGTAATGCCAACAATAATGATTCATGAATACCTATATCCAAGTTGACATATGAATATAGATCTTTCCCAAGCATATGACGTAGCCAAGATAAAGGCGAAATAAGGAATTGGTGAAGATCACCATGACTCTTTCAGGGACAAAAAGTAAAGGTACAAGATAGGCCCTTCGCAGAGGAAATCAGAGGTTGTCATGTGCTTTTGAGGTTTGGATGCGTGTCCTCTTAGTGCGGAGGAATGTCACTTTATATTGCCTCCTCTGTTAAGAACTTTATTATGCAGTCTGTCGCTTTTATGTCTTCCTCATCACAGGTTCGTATAAAGCCTATTTTCCACAGACTAATAGATCATACATATTAGAGAGGAATTTTTATTGCTTGCACTGATGACAACTTACTTGAGGGATCTTATTCAATCCATAGGTAGGTATGGTGGACACTCATGGCAAAACCGGTTTGAAGGTTTATGGATGCACAAGTAGTATCTCTACTTGGTGCAGGAGTTTTGGCTAATATCAGGTGGAAGCAATCGTCACATGCTAAGGGATCTCTAATCATATAACATTGTTCAGAGCTAGGCAAACACAATTCATTACGTTGTCTTCCTTGTCCAACATCTACTTCTAGGCATGTAATAGTTTAGTGAGTGTTCACAATCATAGATGGTGTCAGAGATGATATATTTATATGTGAACCTCTCCTTCCTTATCACTTCCTATTAATTGCAACAATGACCAAGGTCTATGTTTGCCTACCCTCAACAAGTTTCAATCCTCATTCTTTTTATATGTGAAGCCATCGCTTCCCATAAGATCATTACATGATCTTTCATGCTTTTGTTCTATTCTCACTCTTTTGATCATGGTAAGAGGCAAAGCCCTTCAACTAAGACACTCTTTATTATAAGGCTCACGAGAAAGAATACATCGGGGGTGACACAAAGCAAAACTCAAGACTCAAACACTAAGACTTTTAAACTACTAGAGAAAGAGAAAAACTAAAAACAAAGGTAAAGGCAAAAGATGTGATGGTGATACGATACCGGGGCAACTCCCCCAAGCTTGGCAAAAGCCAAGGGGATTGCCCATACCAATGCTCAGTTTTCTTCGTTTGGTGGTGACAGAGGTGGGTTGTTGAAACATGAGTTTAATCCTCCGTCTTCGAAGGCATAGGTGCTCCACCATGGAAAGATGAACGAGTCTCCGGAATCGTCAAATCCGCAGCCAACCTTATTGATTTAAATCTATACTCATACTCACAGTTTTGGTTCTGCAGGTCATAGATCTGGCCCTGGAGTTGATCAACCCTGTCATGGAGCCTGGAGAGGTGCTTCCCAATATCATTGGCATCAATCCTGTGCTTGTTGGTGAACTCCGTGATCATCATGTGGTTCGCGGTGAGTCCACGCTCCACCATCCCTTGGCACTTGAAGACTTGTTGCTTCATTGCTTCGAGCCTCGTCTCCATGCTTCCGGTCTTCTTAGGCCCCTCAACATCACGAATGTGCAACATCCCCTCACGCATCTCGATAGATTGAGGGTGTTGCAGCACTTCCGTGAGGTAGGGATTGATGACCTTATTGAAGATCTTGTCCTTAGGAGCTTTTGGGGAAGTCATGGCGATCTAGATCTGCAACAGAAACAGGCTCGAAACGAAAAACACAAGAAATCTGCGTGATACGGGGTCAGATCAAACGAAAGTATATATAATGATTTTTTCGAGACCAGAATGAGTACCCTGCACGAAAACGGAGTCCGAGAGGCGCACGAGGTGGCCACGAGCACTCACGGCGCGGCCAGGGGGTGGGCCCGCGCCGTGCAGGCTTGTCGCCTCCTCGCACACTTTCCGGACTGCTTCCAATTTTTGTATTTTTTCTAATATTCCAAAACGGAGAAAATTTCCTATGGGGAACGTTTTGGACTCTGTTTTCTTACCGAATCTCATACCTCTTCGTTTTCGGAGTCTAAAACAGGCTGATAAATGCCCCTTAGTTATTCTTCCGGAGTTATGGTATTGATGATAGTGCTTTCAACATTTATGGGAGTACCTGAGATATAATGTTTGATTCTCTGCCCATTTACAACTCTCATACAATTACCTTCCGTGTTTTTGATCTTGATAGCACCGGAACGATATACTTCCTCAACAACATAGGGACCTTCCCATTTAGAGAGAAGCTTGCCTGCAAAGAATCTTAAACAAGAGTTATATAGCAAGACATAATCACCTACATTGAACTCACGCTTTTGTATCCTCTTATCATGCCACCTCTTAACCTTCTCTTTGAACAGCTTGGCATTCTCATATGCCTGAGTTCTCCACTCATCAAGCGAGCTAATATCAAATAACCTCTTTTCACCGGCAAGTTTGAAATCAAAGTTGAGCTCCTTGATTGCCCAATAAGCTTTATGCTCTAGCTCAAGAGGTAAGTGACATGCTTTCCCATACACCATTTTGTACGGACACATGCCCATGGGATTCTTATAGGCAGTTCTATAAGCCCACAGTGCATCATCGAGCTTCTTAGACGAATTCTTTCTAGACCTATTGATAGTCTTTTGCAGAATTAGTTTAATCTCTGTGTTGCTTAGCTCCACTTGACCACTGGACTGAGGGTGATAGGAAGACACAATTCTATGGTTGACATCGTACATAGAAAGCGTTTTACGGACAGCACCATGAATGAAGTGTGAACTACCGTCGGTCATTAGATATCTAGGGACTCCAAATCTTGGGAAGATAACTTCTTTCAGCATATTGATAGAGGTGTTGTGATCAGCACTACTAGTGGGGATAGCTTCTACCCACTTAGTGACGTAATCAACAACAACTAAGATATGTGTATACCCGTTGGAAAAGGTCCGATATAATCAAAGCCCCAGACATCAAATGGTTCAATGACAAGTGAATAGTTCATAGGCATTTCCTGACGTTTGCTAATATTACCTATTCTTTGACATTCGTCACAGGACAAGACAAACTTACGGGCATCCTTGAAGAGAGTGGCCCAATAGAAACCTAATTGCAATACCTTGTGTGCAGTTCTATCTCCCGCATGGTGTCCTCCATAGGCCTTGGAGTGACACTTCCGTAGGATCTGTCCCTGTTCTTGTTTAGGTACACAACATCTAATAACACCATCTACTCCTTCCTTATAAAGGTGAGGATCATCCCTAAGGTAATGTCTCAACTCAAAGAAGAATTTCTTCTTTTGCTGGTACGTGAAACTAGGTGGTATATATTTGGCAACGATATAGTTTGCATAATCAGCATACCACGGTGCACTACGTGAAGCATTGATGACATTCAATTTCTCATCGGGAAAGCTATCATCAATAGGTTGTGGGTCATCAAGAACGTTCTCCAACCTAGACAAGTTATCTGCTACTGGGTTATCAACACCCTTTATGTCGACAACGTGCAAATCAAATTCTTGTAGCAAGAGAACTCATCTGATAAGTCTAGGTTTAGTGTCCTTCTTCTCCATGAGGTACTTAATAGCAGCATGATCAGTGTGAATAGTGACTTTGGAATCAACTATGTAAGACCTGAACTTTTCACATGCAAACACGACTCCTAAAAATTCCTTCTCCGTAGTGGCATAGTTTCTTTGGGCACTGTCTAGAGTTTTACTACCGTAGTGAATAACATTCAACTTGTTATCAACTCTTTTCCCTAGAACAAAACCAACAACATAATCGCTAGTGTCACACATGATTTCAAAAGGCAAGTTCCAATCAGGTGGTTGACCAATAGGTGAAGTTATCAAATCCCTCTTAAGTATTTCGAAGGCTTCGTCACAATCATCGTCAAAGACAAAAGGGATATCCTTTTGCAAGAGATTGGTAAGAGGCCTAGAAATATTAGAGAAGTCTTTGATGAACCTTCTATAGAAACCAACATGACCAAGGAAACTTCTTATTCCTCTGATATCTGTGGGGTATGGCATTTTCTCGATTGCATCAACCTTAGCCTTATCGACTTCAATACCTCTTTCAGAATTTTTGTGTCCTAAGATGATGCCTTCATTAACCATAACGTGGCACTTCTCCCAATTCAAGACAAGATTGGTGTCTTTACATCTCTGCAAGACTCGATCAAGGTTGCTGAGGCAATCATCAAAGGAAGACCCGTAAACGGAGAAGTCATCCATGAAAACCTCGACAATCTTTTCACAAAAGTCAGAGAATATAGCCAACATACACCTTTGAAAGGTGGCAGGTGCATTACATAAGCCAAAAGGCATACGTCTATAAGCAAAGGTACCGAAGGGCAGGTGAAAGTGGTTTTCTCCTGATCAGATTGTGCAACTGGTATTTGGGAGAAACCTGAATAACCGTCTAGAAAGGAGAAGTGTGTGTGTTTGGATAGTCTTTCTAGCATTTGGTCAATAAAAGGCAAAGGGTAATGATCTTTCCTAGCGGCTTTATTCAATTTCCTAAAATCGATCACCATCCTATAGCCAGTGATAATACTCTGTGGGATCAATTCATCCTTATCATTGGGGACAACGGTAATGCCTCCCTTCTTAGGAACGCAATGCACCGGACTCACCCAATCGCTATGAGCAACAGGATAACTGATACCTGCTTCCAGGAGCTTTAGTATTTCTTTTCTCACTACTTCTTTCATATTAGGATTTAATCTCCTTTGATGATCAACAACTGGTTTGAAATGAGGATCAGTTTTGATCATGTGCTGACATAGAGTAGGACTGATGCCCTTAAGATCATCAAGAGTATATCCAATAGCAGCATGGTGCTTCCTCAGAGTTTTTAGTAACTTCGTTTCTTCATGCTCTGAGAGGCTAGCACTAATAATGACATGATATATCTCTTTTTCATGAAGATAGGCATACTTAAGAGTATCAGGCAACTGTTTAAGCTCGAACACAGGATCACCCTTTGGTGGGGGTGGATCCCCAAGCAGTTCAACACGTAGATTGTTCTTAAGGATAGGATATTGTTCTAAGACAACTCTATCTATCTCATCCCTTTCATCCATATGCATACCATTTTCATGCTCAAGCAAGTATTGCTCTAAGGGATCAGTAGGAGGCACGACAATAGAGGCTAAGGCAATGGTTTCATCCCTACTAGGCAACTCCTTTTCATGAGGTTGTCTACCAAACTTAGAGAACTTGAACTCATGTGACACGCCTTCAAAGCCAACAGTGATAGTTTGCTTCTCACAATCAATATGAGCATTGATGGTATTGAGGGAAGGTCTGCCAAATATGACGGGACAAAAGCTATCTTGTGCGGTAGCAAGAACGAGGAAATCAGCAGGATACTTCGTTTTACCACACAAGACTTCAACATCACTAACAATTCCCACATGGCAGATAGTATCTCTATTGGCAAGGTGAATAGTGACTTCAATAGGTTCTCTCTCAACAGGTGCAATCTCATCTTTGATTTCATCATATAAGGATTGAGGTAGTGCACTAACACTAGCACCCACGTCACATAAGCCATGATAACAATGATCTCCTATCTTAACAGAAACCACAAGCATGCCAACAACAGGCCGATGTTTGTCTCTAGCGTGAGGTTTAGCAATTCTAGTAGCATCTTCACAGAAGTGAATATTATGTCCCTCAACTACTTCAGACAGAAGATCTTTGATAATAGCAATGCTAGGTTCAACTCTAATTTTCTCAGGGGGGGGCGTAGGTGTTCTAATGTAGCCTCTACGTATCACAGTTGAAGCTTTAGAATGATCCTTTATCCTAACAGGGAAAGGTGGTTTCTCAATGTAAGCACTGGGAACAACAAGATCATTATAGGCAATGACTTTCTCTTCAACTGGAGTGGGTTTAACTACAATGACTTCTAGAGGAGGATGATATTTAAACCACTTCTCTTTGGGGAGATCAATATGAGCAGCAAATGATTCACACAATGAAGCTACTATCTCAGAGTCAAGTCCATACTTAGCGCTAAAATCACTAAAGGTATTTGTCTCAACAAAGGATTTAACGCAATCAAACGTGAAATTCATACCTGACTCCTTACCTTCTTCAAGCTCCCAATATTCAGAGTTGCGTTTAATTCTCTCAATAAATTCCATTTGAAGTCAATATCTCTCTTCATAAAAGAACCGGTACAAGAAGTGTCAATCATGGTGCGATCTTCATGAGAAAGCCGAGCATAGAAGTTCTGAATGATAATTTGTCTCGATAGCTCATGATTGGGGCATGAATATAGCATTGATTTAAGCCTCCCCCAAGCTTGAGCTATGATTTCTGTGTCACGAGGCCAAAAATTGTAAATATAATTTCGATCACGATGTACTGAATGCAAAGGATAAAACTTTTGATGAAATACCAGTTTCAACCGATTGTAGCCGCATGATCCAGTATCATCACATAGCCTATACCATGTCAACGCCTTATCCTTCAATGATAAAGGAAAGACCTTCTTCTTGATCTCATCCTCGGGCACACCTGCAAGCTTAAATAAACCACAAACTTCATCTACATAGATTAGATGCAACTCTGGATGTGATGTTCTATCTCCTATAAAAGGATTAGCCAGCAGTTTCTCAAGCATACCCGAAGGAAATTCAAAGCAAATATTTTCAGTAGGTGCAGCAGGTTGAGGAGCAACTATTTGTGTTTCTGTTCGAGGTGAAGATACCCCGAACAAGCCTCTCAAAGGATTAGTATCCATAGTGACAAGTGACAATAAATTTCAGCACACTATATGAATGTTTCCTTACCAAGTTCCACTTACCAAAGGCGCTTCATTCCCCGACAACGGCGCCAGAAAAGAGTCTTGATGACCCACACGTATAGGGGATCAATCGTAGTCCTTTCGATAAGTAAGAGTGTCGAACCCAACGAGGAGCAGAAGGATCTCACAAGTGGTTTTTAGCAAGGAACAATCCGCAAGCACTAAAATTGTCGGTAACAAGTGATTGTGTGGTGAGATGATTTGTAGCGAGCAACAAGTAACAAAAGTAGCAATGGTGCAGCAAGGTGGCCCAATCCCTTTTGTAGCAAGGGACAAGCCTGAACAAAGTCTTATAGAAGGAAAAATGCTCCCGAGGGCACACGGGAATTTCTGTCATGCTAGTTTTATCATGTTCATATGATTCGCGTTCGTTACTTTGATAGTTTGATATGTGGCTGGACCGGCGCTTGGGTACTGCCCTTACTTGGACAAGCATCCCACTTATTATTAACACCTCTCGCAAGCATATGCAACTATGAAAGAAGAATTAAGACAAAGTCTAATCATAACATTAAACTAGTGGATCCAAATCAGCCCCTTACGAAGTAACGCATAAACTAGGGCTTAAGCTTCTGTCACTCTAGCAACCCATCATCTACTTACTACTTCCCAATGCCTACCTCTAGGCCCAAATAATGGTGAAGTGTTACGTAGTCGACGTTCACATGACACCACTAGAGGAAAAACAACATACAACATATCAAAATACCGAAGGAATACCAAATTCACATGACTATTATTAGCATGACTTATCCCATGTCCTCACGAACAAAATTAACTACTCACAAAGAATAATCATAATCATGATCAGAGGTGTAATGAATAGCATCTAGGATCTGAACATAAACTCTTCCACCAAGTATTCCAACTAGCATCAACTACAAAGAGTAATCAACACTACTAGCAACCTTACAAGTATCAATCGGAGTCGCGAGACAAAGATTGGTTACAGGAGATGAACTAGGGTTTGGAGATGAGATGGTGCTGATAAAGATGTTGATGGTGACGAGTCCCCTCCGATGAGAGGAGTGTTGGTGATGACGATGGCGATGATTTCCCCCTCCGGGAGGGAAGTTTCCCCGGCAGGATCGTCCTGCCGGAGCTCTAGATTGATTCTGCTCAAGTTCCGCCTCGTGGCGGCGGCGAAACCACGAAAAAGCTCCCTTCTGATTTTTCCTGGACGAAACCCTCCATATAGCAAAAGAGGGGGCAAGTGGGTCAACAGGTTGCCCACAAGCCCCCATGGCGCGGCCTCGGGGGTGGCCGCGCCGTGCAGGCTTGTGGCCACCCCCTGGCCCTCCTCCGGTACTTCTTCAGCCCAGTATTTTTTATATATTCGGAAAAAAATATCCATTGATTTTCACGGTGTTTGGAGTTGCGCAGAATAGGTATCTCAACTTTGCTCCACTTTCAGGCCAGAATTCCAGCTGCCGGTATTCTCCCTCTTCATGTAAACCTTGCAAAATAAGAGAGAAAAGGCATAAGAATAGTACCATGAAGTTAAATAACAGCCAAGGAAGCGATAAATATCAACGTGAAAACATGATGCAAAATGGACGTATCAAAGCTCAGCGAGCCTACTCCCCCACACGTCGGTGTAAAGTGGGGCGGAAGCCTCCTTAGTTGTCGGCTTCTCCTGCCCGGCTGCATAGTCCGCGCCGGCTAGGAGCATCACCGTCTACCCTCTGGCTTGATGGCTAGCCGCCAGCCGGCTGGGGAGCACCTGTCGCATCAATCCCTATGATGTGACGGAGCCCTGCGATTAAAGGCGAAAGTACCACAGCTCAGGTACGCGGGAGACGAATATGCATGGCTACAATGGTGGTGGACGTACCGCTGACCGGTGCTGGCTACGACCCGTCAGCCAGGTACAGTACCCGCACGTCACCACCACTCCATTACCTGGCCCGGCGTGGCTACAGTGGAGGCGGTTGTATCGCTGACCGGTGTCGGATCCCGCAAGAGGATGGCCAAATTATCGCTCATGTCGTGTTTGGGGAGCACACATCAATGCCTTGGGTCAGCTGGCGGGTCCTAGAGCCTGATGGACCTCGCAGCAGACGGGCCCCGCCACTGACAAGACTGACCAGTAGTGAGCCCACTGGCCGGCTATAGAGGATGTCAGTTGCCCCCCCACATTATACCTTATATCCATTTTGTAGACCGCGGGGTTAGTATATAAAACCCACTGCCCCCTCCATGCAGAAGGTCGGCCAT